>NC_060130.1:452136836-452761836 GCF_021461395.2 Schistocerca americana
TAACATTAATATGGGGTGTCTCCAGCCTTAGCCTTTATGATGGCTTGAACTCTGCTGGGTGCAGTTTCATTGATGTGTCTGAAGGTCTGTGGAGGCATGGAACGTAATTGACCCTACAACTCATCGCAAAGTGGTTCCACTGGTTTCAGGTTGGTATCATATCGGTCCATTCCAGGAATATTACTGTCCACGAATCTTTATCGCACGGATGTTATTTCAAAACATGATACATTGTCTTGCTGATGTAAACAATCATTGTGTCTGGACTCTTCTTCTGCTGTAAGCGGTACACAAACCTATAAAATGCGTTGATATCTTTCCACATTCAGCGTTTTCTTAAGCGCAATAAGGGGATCACAACCCAACTACGTAAAACATCCCATTACCACATCATCACATCAGCAGCCTAGCAGGGCAGCTTCTAGCACAAATGAATATCGGGCGACGCATCACTTCCGGTGAGCACACTATCTCGAAAGGCTGTGAGAAAAGTAATAGGATCTTGGTAGTTTGCAGTCATATTATCAATACAGGCTTGTGATACGATAACACCATAACTGATAAGCAGTAGAACAGCACTGTTGATTCTGGGCGAGATAGCGATCTTATCACATCTAGTGTCAGATTGCACGTTTGATATCTTTGGTGCCCCCACTTTGCCCCTCCCTCTGGGAAACTACCAGGAATTGATCAAGGTCACCCAAGGGAACCTTTCACACATGTTACGCAATTGTACAAGATATATTCAAGGTCATTATGTAATTCGATACCAGTCATGTGATCCAACCCACACACCTTATGCGAGTTGACCTAATAGTGGTCATGCTATGTAAAACTCGTAGAAAACCGCTCCCTACCACTCTCAGCCAATGACGGCACAATAATATGGCGAAAACTAATGGACAAATAACATTCTAACTCTCCCTCTCCCTCCTAACCCCCCCCCCCCCCCCCCGTTATTATCCTTTATAACAAGCCCAGCTGTTTAGGCCTCTTTATTTGTGTTCTGAGCATTGTGGAGTAAAATTCAGGTCTTAATTCTGTAGTGGCAGGTTGAGGAAATAATAACAATGATATAACAAATTAACTTTATGGTTTCTTGTTAACACTTTCTCTTTTGGCGGTACAGGTTTTTTAAAATAAATTTTTGTTATGTATTAAGAATTTATCCTTTATTAACTAGCTGTTAGTTTCTGACGACATATCACACAAGGCGTTTTTTTTATTTTTTAAAGTGCACATTTCGTTATGTACACTATTTCCATAGTTAATTTTTTTGCCATGATTTGACGTATTTACAAACGTATTTTGTTTTTTACATATATACACCTTCGTCTTATATCCAAACGTATCTTTTTCTTATGACTTAGGACTATCAAATACATTTATTTACACTACAGTTAGTATAGAGAAGAGGAACTTACATACCACGTTTCCCACTTAATTTGTACGTACGCTTGTTACTATTTTATACATTATTTTTACTTTCTTTCTGATTGATTTTTGGAAATTTGTGGTAAGGACTAAGGGACCAAACTGCTGAGGTCATCGGTTCCTAGGCTTACGCACTACTTAATCTCACTTAAATTAACTTACGCTAAGTACAACACACACACCCATGCCCGAGGGAGGACTCGAACCTCCGACGTAGGGAGCCGCGCGAACCGTGATAAGACGCCCTAGACCGCATGGCTACCCCACATGGCTGATTGATCCCATCAGCATAGTACTATGCGCCAGAGCCATACGCCGAACACAATGGTCCCTCTCGGTAGTGCCACGTGGCTGTCCGGGGCTCGGTCTTCTTGCGACCGTACACTCTCATGACCACCGCTGCCAGTAATCATCTACAGTGGCTACATTCCTGGCAAGTCTTTCTACAGTATCGCAGAAAGAACGTCCAGCATTTCGTAGCCCTGTAACACGACAAAGTTCAAACTCAGTGAGGGCCTGATAATGGATTCCTTGTCGCCTTACAGGCATCTTCGACTAACATCAACTCACCACCCTCAATCTCAAAGGTAACCAACGCTTACGACCGGTACAACATGAATTTAACGCAAATTTGATTCGCGTCCTCATATGCGTCTGGCGTGAAATTTGTATAGACATACTAGGGGGGGGGGGGTTTATGGGCGCTCAACATCGAGGTCATCAGCGCTAGACATACTTGACACGCAGAAACACACCTACAAACTTTCGTTTATGTCGCACAACTCCATGATGTTGCAATGTTTACATCCGTCATTGTACATATACAATGTTCTTAGAAGTACACGAAGTGTGCAGACGCCTGCACACAATATATACGAACAGCTACCTAGTTTCAACTACTTTTCAGGGTCATACAATTACCCACATTCCACAAACGTACACCGTTATAACAGGAGAATTTTTAGTACTTTTGGCAGGGCAGCGAGTAAGAAAGCATAGTATAGTCTCGTACAATAACTTTATTAACCTTTGGATATATAAAGTACACAAAAAACAGCTCCTTCCTTATTTTTATTTAGTGTGGCTTTAATAACAAGTAACTTAATTTTTAATTAATAGTTTAAATCTACATCTGACTCGGCCACTACCTTTTTGAGCAGTAATATGACAAATACAAAAAGGAATCGTCTCGAATTTTGGTATACATATAATTTCCTTCCTGTAAAATATTCGTTTTATGGTTTTAACAATTATCTCTTCCTCCCTGCAATTCTTCTAGACGAGAGCATTCAACGATTTTATTCTCGCGCCTTATCTCTTACATAACACCAGTGTTAAAACCTTCCACATCTTTCTGGGTGTACGCTGGAAAGTCATCTGCTCTGCATTCTTCTGGAGTACCAGTATAGAACCCAAAGTTTACAATTTTTACAACTAAGTGTCCATTAGATGTTGTTACTACATTAGTTTTAAGCTCAGCTAATGACTGTTTTATTGATAGGTGCACAACATCCAGGACGCCACAGTTAGACAGAGTATAGCCATTCTTTCTAAGTAGATCCAAATGGGAATGGTGGTTTATAAGATTTTTCTCCGTGTATCCTTTAACGTAGCAAATGTCTTCAGTTCCACTGATTTCAACCAATACTTCAACAAGTGACCAATTTCCAGAGCTGTTTAGTGTAATTTCTGTTATATTCCCCAGTCGCAGCCAGGCCATACACTGTGCTTAAGACAATACGCAAACCTTGCTTGTACATTTGCAGTAGCTTCTTTTTCCTATCGAAGTTTCTGTGCTCCATTTGTGACAGTTGTGTTCGCCATATCCTCCATTTTCTAGTTTTTAACTTCGACCTCTTCCATTTCCTATTTCTTTTCCTTACACACAGCACATTAACTGCACTTAAAGGCATAATTCCTTTAGTGGAGAATGACTTAAGTCGGTGCGATACATTTACCCTTTTTCTTAGGACTTGCGGAATAACATCGTTTGTGAATACTAATTCGAATTCGGGGTAGCTAATTAAAACTGTATGCAGACGAAACATAATTTATATGCTTTTTTCGGCCTTGTATGCGAGGAAGATATACTGGTACACAAGTCAGTTTTCGGCTATTCTCATTACCCCAGTAGAAAAACCGCAGAATGTTGTTAAACACCACACAGCCACTGTTCTGTAAGTTATTTGTTATCTGACACCACTTGGTAGTGACTGGAGCAGAAAGAAGTGGAGCACGCTGTACGTATTGTTTAGAGTTTACTACATTAAGAACTCTAGCACAGGGTCAAACACAGGATACATTCTATAGTTGTATATTGTAGCCTCCAGCCTCGTTAAACCATGCTCCTTAGCCAAGAAATACGTAAAAGTTCCTCGTAGTCGTGTGTCTGGGCGCATTCTAATTTCTATAAGGTGGTTACCAGTACCTAAAAATTATTCTATATCGCTACTCTACAGCTGGTGGTCATTCACGTTATACTGTCTACACCTACTGTCTTACCGTTGTCCATCATGACATATCTCTTTCGCTGGCAGTCTCCTTCCATGTACAAGTCATGGTCTGATAGACGCACATCTCCATATTATCAAATCTTCCCGCCAAATATTGCGTCATGTCAAAGCCCAGACCGTAATAGCCGTCAACAAAAAGCAATTCTTCCATTAGTACATCCAAATCAAAGTGGGCTTATTCCAGTTAACGTGATATAGCCACAGGAAATTTTTATTACCGCGAAATGGTTTCCCTTGCTTTCTTGCCGAATTTTTCCAGTAATCCTGCTGCAGATTAGATGGATAAATCATGTAACTAATGAGAAGGTGCTGAATACAATTGGGGAGCAGAGGAATTTGTGGCACAACTTGACCAGAAGAGAGGGTCGGTTGGTAGGACATGTTCTGAGGCATCAAGGGATCACCAGTGTAGTATTGGAGGGCAGCGTGGAGGGTAAAAATCGTAGATGGAGACCAAAAGATGACTACACTAAGCAGATTCAGAAGGATGTAGGATGCAGTAGTTACTTGGAGATGAAGAAGCTTGTACAGGATAGAGTAGCATGGAGAGCTGCATCAAACCAGTCGCTGGACACACCACAACAACAACAATCCTCTTTACACTAAATGGTAGTTCACATTTAGGAGAAAAGGGAGCTTAGCCTTGGCACCATGTCTTGCAATGAAGAACTTGGAGAAGTCACTACATAGCCAATAATTAAATGGTTCACACAAAAAATGGCTCTAAGCACTATGGGACTTAACTTATGAGGTCATCAGTCCCCTAGAACTTAGAACTACTTAAACCTAACTAACCTAAGGACATCACACACATCCATGCCCGAGGCAGGATTCGAACCTGGGACCGTAGCGGTCGCGCTGTTCCAGACTGAAGCGCCTAGAATCGCTCGGCCACCCGGGCCGACCCCACGGGTGAGATTGCCTGGTCGTTTTGATTTGATCGCGCTGGGTGAATGGTGGTCAAGGGTTCTACATCTACATTGATACTCCGCAAGCCACCCAACGCTGGACACACCACAACAACAACAATCCTCTTTACACTAAATGGTAGTTCACATTTAGGAGAAAAGGGAGCTTAGCCTTGGCACCATGTCTGAGGGTAAAACGATTCCCCTCGGACAACGAAGTCCGGCTGTACGTGCGCAACTGGTTAACATCGCAGTCCCGGGAATTTTATGAGACAGCCATTCACCACCTTGTGTCACAGTGGGACAAGTGTCTCAACAGCCAGGGTCAATACTTCTAACATACAGGTAATGGTTTCTGTAATTATGCATCCAGCTCGTTTCTTTTTGAACGCCCCTTATATCAGACACAGGTTCGTTATGTTTTTAAACGTTTGTCCAAATTGTAGGTCACTTATAAGAGGATCACGCTAATACGACATCTCTCTGCATAACACACACATACACACACACACACACACACACACACACACACATACACACAGTACGTTACCTTATGACCTTCACAAGAAAACGTTACTGCAGAGAACACGTCTATCGATCCATAATTTCTCTTATATCATGTAGAATATGCATGTCACTTGTCAACAACATTTTTGCGAAAAGAGCGTTGTCAGATTTGAGGTAATGTGATACTAGCGTTTTCAGTGAACTTGCTCGTATCATTACATTATTGATTTTTTGGGAAAGTCGTTTTCTCAGTCACGTGTGTTACAGCAACAAAAGATGCACTGCTAAAAAGTGTGGCCAGCATGATTATAAAACTGGATATGCTCATGTGTCTGAGATCCATGGCAGGATGGTTTAATAGGTGTGATCCTACACCCTACCTTTAACTTATGTTCCCTAAACAGATTTCCACAAGCAGAGTTCCACAATGGAAAAATAACGCATCTGAGGATTACAAATGTCTTTTCCAAATGAGATGTCGCATTTAGCAGCTCCAAAGAGAACGATAAAAAACAGTTCGTAATGTTCTCTCTACTGGCTTTTCCTCTTGACAGCAATAGAATCTTAACTTGTCTCCGATATTGGCTGATTTATCCATCTCCATCAGTCATTAGTCATAGACGGAGAATAGTCGAAACTCTGCCGATATCTCTGAAGAAGGGGAAACGTCGATTCGTCCTAAAATCTTAATGTGTAACACTTTATTCTTGGTGATATTATTGTTAAGAATTAGAGTAAAGTGTGTTTTTGCTATTAAATAATGCCTTTTTGTTAATAAGATCGTATCGGCAAGTCCAGCAGATTAAAGACATGTAATAAAATTTATTTTTTTGCCTTTTTATTCACATAGTATCAACTGCCTGCTTCGCGATCTCGCCATGTGACACGATGGTAGTTTTATCAGGCACCTTGTTGAGATGCCATGGCTGGCACATGGGTACTGCTTATATTGCTTTTCTCTTATGACTGCACAGCAGAGCAGCTTGTGGACAATTCAATGGAGATTTGCGTGCGGTGGTTGGGAGGAACTCCGTTAACTCGACTGACACATAGATCGGTGACCCGCCCCCCCCCCTCCCCCTTTATCATTTTCTGTATGCCGTTTTTCCGTGGTTGTTATCAACCAATATCCGCACTTCGAGGCTGTGGACCCCGGGACTGGCGATCGTATATACAGAGAGGTGATGGATCGTCGCGATCTGGATACTGTTACCAGGTCTGGCTAAAGGATCGCAATCTCGGCGTCGGCGCCATGGCCCCTGACTCGATAGCGCAAACTGACAAATGCAGCGTTTTGTCATAAGTATGGTGGTATTTCTACTGGTATCAGGTATGTGCAGCCGACCTTTCTCCGGCAGTCACAGTGTGTGCGCTGGTGGCAATCTGAAAGCACATGGTGGAAGGTTAATTGTAACTAAGCCTCTGGTGAATCGGTTTACTGGCAGACGATACACGAATTCAACTCTTCTCTAAGGTAGCATTTTTCTTTCTTTTGTTACCTCTGTGAGTCGTTGATGTTGTATGTAGGAAAAGTTTAATTTTACTGCACTGTTGCCATTGCTTAGTCTCATCTGTATGTGGTGAGGAGTATACAGGGTGCCCTAAAATTCCCCTTACAGATGTCCAGGACTTGTAGTGCGGACTGAGTAGATAGTATTTTAAAAGGGAACTCATCTCCGATAAATTAACGTTTCTGTGCTACAACAGTTTGAAACCATATTGGTAACGCGACCATTTTTACATTTCATTTATTAGGCGTCTCCTTGGAGCAGCACAATCACGCCTACTGACGGTGAAAGTACCCCTTTCTCTTAGCCGTCGCGTGATTGTGGCGAAAACTGTATGCGATGAAGTCGGATGTTGTGGGTAACGACCTTAATAAAAGCGACGAGCAGCTCTTCCTTTACCGTGAGCTTCGCCATACAAAAGGATCGTGTCGGTATGTTCTGCAAACGTGTACTCACCCATGTTGCTCAGCGCTCGAAAACACGGGAATGAGACTCGAACCAGGTCAGAGAGACAGGACAGACGTTAAATGACATCAGCTGATCCGACGTAAGCACCGCCCACAATGACTACCATGTTGCATACCTACCTAGCAAACATGGTTTCAAACGGCTGTAACAACGAAACGGTACATTTCCGGCCATAGGTACAAATTCGAAATACTGTCTAGTCAGTGAGTTCTCCCACGCCCAAGTTTGAAAAGCATGATGGCTGGGTGAAGAGGAGAATGTTGTTCCTTATCATCATAGAGAGCAAAATGGGAGGGTGGGTGGGGGGGGGGGGCATTTCTTGGTGCTTAAATTGTTGCACTGTTTATCCGCGAAGGTATCCACATGTTTCTTCTGGCTAGCGTGAGGATGTTAACGAGTTAAGTCTGGTTTGCCTAGGTGGTACACTCCCTCCCTGAATGCTTGATTTTCGTAAAAGTGTATTTTGCACCAGCCAGCCGGCCGGAGACGATTGCTCATACATTGTGCAACTTCCTCGGTCGCTGCTGGTTTGTTGACAGTGTATTGATGACCATAACCCAAGTATCAGTGTTCACGGTCGCGGCTACACTCCACACGTAGTGCTAGAGTGGTGGGCTGTCCTGCAGGTGACATACTTTGGTTGCGGTGTTTGCAGATATTGGTCAGCTCTCTCTCCCGCTCTAGGCGTGTATTTTGTTGTGCTATGGTACACGCGCGGGCACGCACACACACACACACACACACACACACACACACACACACATACACACACACACAGTACCTTTACACACAGCACATTAGGACAGAAGCATTTGAATTTTACTTTGATGAAAATCTAGTAACATGGTGGTGACCTGTCAGGTGGTTTATCTGTCGTGGCATGGTATTTCGTATACATCAGCGTCTTTGGTTGAAAATAGGTAACCCGCAGAGTTTTTGCAATGACTTCACACACTCTAGTGATGTAGCGATCACTTGACAGGAGGTCTATCTATCGCGGTGTGCTATTTCTTATACATAGATTACCTTTAGTTACAGAATTCGCTATGACGTCATTAACAGGAAGTGACGTCATTACTTGTACCTACGTGTTCGTTTATAACACATACAGTATGATGTCACACTCACTGGTAATAATAAATATATCGGGCCCATGCTGCGTTGTAATTGGCTGAGAGCATCATGACGTCGACGCAACACGATGCGACCTGGAGTAACACCCGGGATATTTTACGGGGCGGATCCACCTGCGTTATGTCCAGTATAGTGTTCGAAGATGTATCCACATATGGAAGTCCGGGGCAGCATCTGAATGTGAATCATCTTATGGTAGGTCCAAGGTAGTGTCTGTAATTGGATTCACCCACGTATTATTCATTGTAGCATCCGAAACTGGTAGTAGGTATGTAGGGAGTAGGGCCTTCAGTGAGAAACAGACAAAAACCAAAGATATAGTGCAACTGGGTTGGGAGTTTACAAATGAATTGTACGTACAATGGTATTTGGAAAGCAACAGCAGAAGATCACGTGACCGGAAGTGCTGTAGTCTTGGATCTTTAGACTATAAGAGGAGGCTCGATTGCCGCAACTGATCAGTCTCCTGTGGTAGTGAGAAGTGTCAATAGGTCTTCCCCTTATGTACTGAACATCCGTCAGCTATTAGGGAGGAAGACAAGACGAACGCTCTGGTTTGCAGTTCCTGCTGCAGAACCTAGACGATTTCGTTACTTGGGTTGTTGTGAAAATCAGCCTTTGCAAACACAAATCGTTTATTTTTGTATTTACTCAGCATGTTTGAACACCTATGTTTCATCTCCTCTGGGTAAAATTTTTATTTCTTAAAATTACATCGCTAAATGAACTGCATTATTATACACCGGTTTTTGAGCTCTTTGTCTTTTTTTTTTTTTTTTTTTTTTTTTTTTTTTTTTTTTTTTTTTTTTTTTTTACAGCATGTAATCTGCAAAATTGTTTTCGTCCTGTTGCGTGTCTAGTTGGTGTCTCGATCAATGGCTATTCAGTGTACTGTTTCCACACAGTTTTTCACACAATTTTTGTTCACTGGTTCACTTCACATGCATTTACCCAAAATGTGGCGAAACATGACCTGAGCAGACACTTCTGGTTCAATTTACCTTTCACTGAGAATTGAGTCAGAAGTGTCTGCTCAGGTCTAAATCAGGATGGTCGGATGTGGGTTTGAAGCGTCGTCCTCTGTAATGCAGCGCCAGTGGGCTAACCATTGCACTCCACCGCTCGATGGAGTCCACCATTTGGGGTGCCCAAAGGTGTGTGCCCGTTGGATTCCTCGTCGTCTAATAGAAGACTATAAAGAGCAACTAGAACCATCTGCACGGAATTACTTGCGCGTTACGATGACCATCGCGACAATTTTTTGTCACAAACGATGAAACGTGGATTCTTCATTTCGAACCGGAAACAATACGGCAGTCTATGGAGTGGCGACGTACCTCCTGTCCTCAGAAGAAAAATTTCAAAGCTGCAGCCTCAGTGGATAAAATTCAGACGACCGTCTTGCGGGACTCTGAAGGGGTTGTTCTGTTTAATGTCCTCCTTCATGGTGCAGCAATCACTTATAAAGTGTATTGTGCTACCCTCAGGAAACTGAAGAAACGACTTCATTGTGTTCGTCGCCACGAAGGTGCTAAGGAACTTTTCTACATGACAATGCAAGGCCTCATACTAGTATCCATTCTCATTTAGATCTGCTTAGAAAGAATGGTTATATGTTAACTAACTGTTAAATCCTGGATGTTGTGCACTTACCAATAAGACAGTTATTAGCTGTGTTTAGAACTAATGGAATAGCAACATTTAATGGACACGCATTTGCAAAAACTGTAAACTGTAAATTCCAC
Organism: Schistocerca americana; assembly: GCF_021461395.2. Classification (NCBI taxonomy): domain Eukaryota; kingdom Metazoa; phylum Arthropoda; class Insecta; order Orthoptera; family Acrididae; genus Schistocerca; species Schistocerca americana. The sequence goes on from NC_060130.1 coordinate 452,147,054, forward strand.
AAAAAGTGAAGCAGAAGATTTGTCAACGTGCACCCAGGAAGATGCTGAGGGCTTTAACAATAATGTTATACAAGAGATCAGTGGCAAGAGTAAAACACCTGAATGCTTCATACTGAAGAATTGCAGGAAGGAAAAGAGATAGCTGTTAAAGCTTTAAAACAGATAGTTTAAAGGAAGAAAATTATATATGTACTAGAAATCGCGAAGATTGCTTCTTTGCCTTTGACAGATTACTGGCTGGAGTAGGATATGACTGATTCACATGTAGATTCAAATTATAAGTTAAAAATTAAGTTAGTTGTTATTAAAGCTATACAAAATAAAAATGAGGTAAGAGATGTTTTCTGTGTGTAAATCTAAATGAAAGAGTTAGTAAAGTTTTGCGCGAGATTATATTATGCTTTCCTATTCGCTGTCCTGCCAAAACTCCTAAGAAGTCTCCTTTTATAAGGGTCTACGTGTGTGGAATGTGGATATTTGTATAGTCTTGAAAAGTAGTTGAATCTCAGTAGCTGAAAGCGTAGCGAATTCCATTTTGTATCTATATGTTGTAATATTAATTTATTACTATTAAGTAGACAGCCTAGAACTCAAGAGATATAACTTAAAGTAATTTGTTATTAACAAAAAAATGGCTCTGAGCACTATGGGACTTAACATCTGTGGTCATCAGTCCCCTAGAACTTAGAACTACTTGAACCTAACTAACCTAAGGACATCACACACATCCATGCCCGAGGCAGGAATCGAACCTGCGACCGTAGCGGTCACGCGGTTCCAAACTGAAGCGCCTAGAACCGCACGGCCACAACGGCCGGCTGTTATTAACAAATAGACACATACTGATCCTATGCTGTACTGATCGAGAGTGGACTCCACCCTTCCAAGTGTCCCAGTTATAAACGATGCTCTTGTGTGTGTGTGGGGGGGGGGGGGAGGAAGGGAGGTGGAGGAGGAGTTCCTTGATCCCCACTTGTCAAGAGGAAGGGTAGGGGTATTCTGCCACTCGATTGTGCTCCCATTGGCTGAGAGGGATTTACAGACATTATATGTCAAACGACATGGCTACCTAAGGATTGTAATGATTCCCCTAGGTGATGTTGCTCAATTGCCTGTGATTCTCTTATTCAATGGGGTGTCTTTCATCAATTCCCCGTGAGTCAACGGAGGAGGGGAACGAGAGGTTGTAATCTCCGATATAATTATTCCAAGGGGGTAATCTGAAACCAGATGTGTAACATGCCATCATACGTGATATAGGCTTCAACTGTGACTGACAGCCTACTCATCCCCACCGTGTTTCACGTTTAGCACTACGCATAATGGCAGGTAACGTTTCTAAGCATTCGCGAAACCCAAACCCTTCCCACAGAGTACAGTGTGATTTACGATTCCAAATCACTCGTTTGCAGTCATTCACTGTCGAATGGCGTCGCTCTTTACACTATCTCAAGCATTGCTTAGTATTTACTTCAGATGTGTGGTTTGTGAGGAGCTGCTACACTGTACTTCATTTTTTAACTCCCTGCAGAAAGTCAGTCTGCTAGCGGGACTATTGCTCGCACTTTGGAGTTCACGAGTGATTTCTTCCGATTATTTCATGCGATATTTTACAACCACCCACCACAATAATCAATAGTCCTTGTCCGTCTGCACACAACTCAGCGTGTTCTCGGTTTAGCTGTGGTTGTTACTTCACATTCCGACTTATTAATCACATCATTAACTTTCGACTACTACGGGTTTCGAAGAGTTGATACGTCCCTGATGAATTTTTTACTCAGGTGACACCCAACGATAGGCAACTTTCGAAGTGACTGAGCTCTCATCACTTGCTCATTCTGCTGTCACCGCTTCTTGACTGACACGACAGCACTGCCCTTCTCCTTTTATACTGGTGGGTCTGTCGCTCGTGACATCTATTGGTCAATTCCACATTACATAGTGGTGTCAGGATACTTTTGATCAGATAGTGTACGTAGTCGTTCGACACGAGCTCACTCAGGACAGCTACTTTGAGACGCTGATTCCAGAAATTGACGTCTAATATTGTAGAACAACTATTTGGCTGTTTTTATCTGTTTCTGCTCAATTCCTTTAAATATAAGTTGAGTGTTAACTGTCAGTCTTCGAACCAAGCGCAGATCATGTTAAAATCTTCCTTCAATTCGACGCATTTTTCTAATGACTTGGTATCCTTGTTTGCATTTGCATTGTCTTCGAAAAAAGAGCTAAGTATGCCATATCTCAGGTTTTTTAAAGATTTGGTGCATGGTAAACAGCTCTATTATACTTCAATGGTTCAAATGGCTCTGAGCACTATGGGACTCAACTGCTGAGGTCATTAGTCCCCTAGAACTTAGAACTAGTCAAACCTAACTAACCTAAGGACATCACAAACATCCATGCCCGAGGCAGGATTCGAACCTGCGACCGTAGCGGTCTTGCGGTTCCAGACTGCAGCGCCTTTAACCGCACGGCCACTTCGGCCGGCTATTATACTTCTCTGAGTTGTGATATCTTCTCGTAGTAAACGACTTACGTAATGTTGACTACAAAATTTTCAATCCCATAGTGTATACGCTCTGATATTCGGTAAACAAGTAATTTGCTCCTAAGCAACGGTATTGGACCTTATCGAAGACTTTCTGGTAGTCTTGAAGCATATGCTGATTTCCAGATCTCGCGAATGAACAGCGCAAGACGAGTTTCACTTAATCGATACATGTAAATCTGTGTTGACTCCTACCGAGAAGTTTTGCAGCCACCAGGATAGATATCCAAGAAAGGTACAAAATGTGTTCCATAATTCTACGGCGCAGTGACATCAGTTCCACAGAAACGAAATTTTGTGTATCTGCCCGGCCGCACGTGTGAAAAAACTGGAACCACCTGAATCTTCTTCCGTTGATGTGGGAGAGCTGCATTAATCCATGACAAAATACTGAAAGATGAGTGTACATCTCTTCCTTATAATCATAGTAGATTTCAACTAAACTCGTCGTTTATTGCGGACTTCCTTCTCTACTGAGCATCTTCAGTTGCATGAAATTACACTTAGCTACAACCAGCTTTCCATACATATTATACAACGCCCCTATAAACGATTCATTCATTTTCATAGCTCTAATATTTTCCAAACTGCTACATGTACGAATATGATTGATTTATTAATAGTAACGTAAACTCGCCGAGTTCGTCTTTTGCGCTCAAATGTCCTACTAGTGTCTCTCTATGTCATGTCAATGGTTGTTGCAGCGGCACTGCTTCGTTCTCTGAGCTGTCACAGTCTTTTTGGCAGTGGGCGTACGCAAATACGGCCCTTAATCACCCCCAGAGGGAAGTCACAAGGCGTTAAGTCAGATGACCTGGGGGGCTAAGGAATCAGAGCCGCATCGTCTTCACCCTTAAGCCGAAGCCGAATACAGCAATGCGGAAGTTCGTCGTTCAGGTAATGGCGAACATCAATGCAACGAGGGCTGTCCCATCTTGTTGGAGGATGAAATTTTCGAAATCAGCAGTCAGCTACGGAAACAACCACAACTGCAAGAAATCAAGCTAATAGGTACCCCTCACAGTCTGCTCACAGAAGAGTAACAGCCCATGCAACTTCGTCTGTGACACAACGCAGAAAACATTAACCATCGGCGAATCTCGTTCATATGCAACAACTTCACAAGGATTTCCAGTGCCCCACATTCTCACGTTGAGGCGAGTAACCTTTCCATATAAATGGAAGGTCTCATATATTCCGAAACACAAACACTTATTTCTTGCTTTGATGCCATTCTGTCAAGGTACTGCACTCGAATCGGCAATTGGTGGGTAGAATGAAAAGTTGGTGAATTCAAGTTAATTTGGAAAATATAGAACTTTGAAAACGAATGGCTCATATATAATAGCACTGTACTTAACCTACTCTGTGTATTTGCTAACTTTCTGGATTTGAAACAGTTCGATTGTTTCGACAGTTTTCGGAAAAGTTATAATTTCTGTAACGAATTTTCTGTATCCCACACATCGAGCGAAGAAGCACAATGACTGAGTCTCTGGGCTTGCATGCAGAAAGAGGGGCTTCAAACAGCCCTCCTGATTTAGGCTTTCCTTCCTTTTTCTAGATTGATAAGGGAAAATGTCTGGCATTCTTCCACTGAAATCGTTTTAGACGTTTTCCTTCCACTTTCTTGTCCTGTACGAACCTTTAGTCGATCTGTAAGTAAGACGAATTAGACAGGGTTTTCAATCCCAACCTTCACTCTTTTTAACTTCTATATTTACATTCTATTCGATGTCATTAATTGAAGTGAATTCTTCTTTCCCCTTCAGGTATGACTTGTGTATTACTATATTGAAGTTAGTAATGCGTGTATATTTCTTTGTTCTTTTTCTAATATTGGATTTGTCATTAAAATTTCTTAGCGGCTTCGTGTGTGTTCTGCACGTCGGCAGGCCTAATGCTCTGTCAGCATCGAATCTGGGGCAAGTATTGCCGTCATTGGCAGCCTCCGTAGCGTGAAAGATGCATGAGGAAGAAATGCCGCGATCGTCCGGCAGCAGCCACAGCTGGACCTCCATTACTTATTCGTTCCTTCTCCCAGTGTCCGCTACCAGCCCCCCGCCCCCGCTCTGCCGCCTACGCAACGCCGAGCTTCCTCTCCGTGCCAGAGGACAAAAGAATACTAAACAGTGCTACCGACTGTTTGTACTGTCAACCTACTGGAAATGTGATGACTGTTTCCTCCAGCTCAGAAAAGCGTGCTTGAAAAGTGCGCTTTATTACGAATGTGCACAGAACTATTGTTTGAGAACGCAGCTAGGACTTAGTGCTTGTCGGGTAAGAGCCTGAAAAGAGTCGATGTTATTAAACTGACAAAGAATTGTAGTGTTTTGTACAACCACTTGGATGTCTGAAGTCGTTCTGTTTAGCACTTACATAATTATGGTAAATACTCACCTGTCAGCCAACGCGTTCCAGTATGTTCAACATCACTAGAATGTCACATTGAAGAAAAAACGATCAATAAGTCCAGCTTGAATGAGTCACTTTCACAAACAATACGAACTAATACGAATTTTTGCCCCGTGACTGTAGAGTTGTGAAGTTGAATAAAATGTACATGTGTTTTCGAAAGCAACTGCTTTGTTGGCAAGGTACATTAGTATACAATAATTCTAAAATGTATTTACATTCACAGCAGTACATTTATTGTCTGTTTCTATGTCGTTTTGTCCAGTAACTCTGTCATAATAATTTACATACCAAATACCGATGCTGGCATTGCTTTTTTTTTTTACTTTCTAAGAGCTCTCTTGTTCAAATTAAGTTGTTCATCAAAGTCGAATGCATATTTTATTCACGTTTTGTGAGATCAGGAGTTGGAAGTTATGTCACATGTTGCTGTATTTTATTCTTAACCAGATAAAACGCAAATGACGCTTCAGTGAGGTTGTTCAGGCATAAGGAATCTAACTACTCCTTGAACTTAACACGTTACTGCATCTCTCTTCAACGTAGGTTTGTGGTTCGCTCAACAGCACGGTCAGAAGCGCCCGTACAAAGCCCCAATTTTTACACAGTCCAATTTTGACTCGATCTAGTCTATCCACTGTCATTAATGATGATGGTGAAATGATGAGGGCAACACAAACACCCAGTCCACGGGCAGAGAAAATCTCCAAGCCTGCCGGGAATCAAACCCAGGACCCAGTGATCCACAGGCAACAACACTAGCCACTAGGCCACGAGCTGCGGACATAGGAGGCAGTGCAATGCGCCTGCCGCTTCAATTGGGAAATGAACTTCTCGCAATTATAGCCGATGCGGAGAAGATTCATTGTCATTTTACGGTAAAGGTCACTCAACAAACTAAAGGCGGTTGAGAAGGGAGGCTCTACCCGATGACGAAGTTATAGATTTCCATACCTCACACTTTTTCTGTTCTACTGCTGTAGGAAGTTTCATGGAATACTTCAACATGTAACTCACCACTGCGATCATTTCTTCACCTGTTCGAAGACTATAATGTAAAATGTTTAAGAAGATACAAACGAAACTCTAATACCAGGGCGTGCTGAAAAGTAATGCCTCCGAATTTTTTATGCGAATACTCTTAAGGCTTTTAAATTAAACAAACATTATTGACGTTCTACATCTTTGTTCTTCATGTTCACCTAGTAGAAGCCTTCTGCCTCGAGAGGACTCCGAATTATGGCATGTAGCATGGCGGTGTGTAAAGTAACTATGACGGTTCTTGAGAAAGAACGCTCTGTAATTGTATTTCGAATTCAAAGAGTTCGTCCACACATGGAGCACCTTATCTTTCATCACTACAATGCCGGATCAAACACGAGCGCAGCGACATATGAAACAAACCGACGCCTTGGGTTCACTGTCATCAGTAATGCGCTTTTCCTCCCGATTTGATTCTATCCGATTTTAATCTGCATCCAAAACTTAAAGAACGCCTTCGAAAACTTCACTTTGATAGTGATGTTGTGCAAGCAGAGGTCAGATTTTGGTTCCGTCAACATGTCAAACATTCTACAGCGACGACAACAACAAACTGGTCTCTCGTCGGGAGAACTGTATTCGTCGCCAGGATGACTATGTTGAGAAATAAATATGTAGACGTTAAGAATTAAGGTGTGGAAAGTTAATAACATTATTTTAATTTAAAAATCTTTAAGAGTTTCCACATAAAAATTAGGAGGCATTACTTTTCAGCACTCTTTTGTAGAAGTAACCAGACTAACGTATGTTGCTCTGGTGCACAGGTCATACTAAATACGACATTTAGATGGTTGCCCACTCTCGCTTAATCAGATACTGGGCAGAATCTCCATGTTCGTCTCAGAAATGCATCACACAAACAACTCATTGACGGAAACATTCAGAGCAATGTGTGATCGCGTAACAGCCAGATGACGAATATATGTTGCTCTTTTTTATCTTGGGTAAATGACGATATGGTAGCAGGAATGATACGGTTGTATTTGAAGTATGAAAATAGGAATATCGAGAACGAGAAGAGACAACCTGGTACTACTATTTTGAAGCAACTTGTTACGTCTTTCAAACACAGAGCCTCTCCAATCAATAAACTATTTTAGTTTCAGAATGTCGGAATGTAAGAAAGTTTCCATAACTTCAGAGAACAAGACCTCCAGTTTGCGCGCTGTCACTTGCCAAACACAATATTCCGATGTTTAACTCGGTAAATAATGTATTACGAGTGTAGGTGTCTCACATTATAGAGATCTCGTTACTCCCCCTACGGTGACGGTACAAACAGGAAGAAACGATTTATCAAATTCCGTTTGCGCCGATACGATAGTTTCGTAACAACGAAGTGGTAGGAACTGCCAGCCATTAATCTCGAAAGCGGACGAACCATTTATAGGAGTAAGTGGTCTCTCCCACAGGCAGAATTCCGCAAGCGAAGCACAGGAGCCCGTCTCGCCGCGACATTTATCTGAGAGAGAATTTTCCACTCGGATTTTTATTGAAACGACCTCCCGGCGCCTGGCGGGCTGAGCCCGGAGGAATCTCTGCGAGTCCGCCCCAGGATGGTGGCTCCGAAATTGAGGGCAAGGTGCCTCCAACGCCCCTGCACTTACGCCCGCGCTCGTCTGTAATTTTCGTGCAGTGACTTAGCAAACCAGGGAGAAACAGCTGCCGTATCTTCTAGCCGCGGACCGATTTTGAGACTTTCACAATAAAATGGTGGATCATTAGGGCGCCGGCTCTCCCCTTGTTCTCTCCCTAGTCATTTTCTCCGTGCTTCCTCCGGCCAGCCGCGGATGTCGGAGTCCTCCCTCGCTGGATTCAGGCCCAAACTCTTGATTACGATTTCGCTGGAGCTGGTGGAGGCAATGTCTCTGGGATGTAAATCACCGTAGACCGGAGTAAGTTGGCAACCACATCACTTCTTTTCTTTCCTATACATCTATCGGTTTCTCAAAAGAAGCATATTTTTCATTCTAACTGCCATGCAGATTAAAAGAATATTGTATTCTCTTCCAAATGGAGATTTATTCCTGTTTATACTCATTTATTGCATCAAGGACCGATCGACATAAATTCTGAGGTTTAATTAACAGGATTGTTCCAACATTGGTGTGACAGTGTAATTAACTATGAGTTGTCAGTTTGTGATCTTTGGGCACTTTTCAAGACATAGCCCTCTCCTTAGTGTAATTCTGTGACCCAAGTCCCACACGCGACCGGGGTGCTATCCATACTCTTCTAGAGACATCTGGTGCGCGAGACAAATTACGCCTCAGATGTTTGGTCCCATAGGAACTTACTACTACTATTATAAATTACGCGACGAGTTGCACCACTGACAAGCAAGCAAAGTTTTATCGTCGGACGCTCATAAATTGTTAGCACTGGTTCCCTTGTATAACGGTCACAAGTTTCCCTAAGACCCGTGAGACGGGGTTGAAACAGTCTATACTCCAACACCTATAGTATGAGCCCTACAGCAATGTATCTACACTCAAAAGACTTGAAGAATGGACCACTGGATTGTCAAATTTACACCAATAGTAATTAACATACTGTCTCCCACTGAAGAAAATTTTCACGAATACTAAACAGTTCTGAATGGTAGAGGTCAAAAAGTCAACCAAATTTAAAGCAATTCAAGGGTCCAGAATAACGTATACATTTTATTTACTTTCATTACGCCTCGTCAAGTACATCACTTCTGTTGATACCACATCCACGTAGCTAATAGCTCCACAATCTATTACTACAATAAGGAACAAAAATCATCTACGAAATCGAAAAATAGAAGGAGGAGCTGGACAAAATATGGTGCAAGTACACAAAAGGTCTTTCAGACAATCAACCAGGCGGTGCAGACTGATCGGCTGCTGACAGCATGACTGACGTAAGCAGGAAGATCTAGCTTTTAAGCGTGTCAGCAGGTACTGAAAGACTATTATTCAAATGTAGGTTCGTCAGCACCTTTTGGGACCTACAACACATCATGGAGGGTGATTAATTCTCCCGCTTGACCAAACTGAACATATCCTTGTTCAGCCGTAGCCCCGCTTTGAACAATGCATCGTAAAAAACCAAGGGGCGAGCGTATGAGGCAGAGGCAAAGGAAGGCTTAAATTATATTGAATGAACGTTTATTGACTGCTTTTTATTCTCCATTTAAGAGTCCAATGAATTTCCAACTTGTTCCTTTCAGGAAATTATTACGTAAAATGGGAATAATTTGTGGTGGGCAAAGAAGTCCCTAAATGAAAACAAAAAGCGGCGGACTGTAGCACAGGTATTCTTACGATACTAATATTAATGATAATTGACAGTTTGCTGACGAAGCAGTTGCGTAAAGGAAAGTTTCGTAATGAGTAGGTGTAGAGAAATTTAGAACGTCTTAAATAAAATATTTACGTGATTTAGTGTTGCTTTTAGTATAATGAGTATGCTTAAAAGGGAAAATCCGACAGATATGAGTAAAGCACTGTTTGAACATTATGGCATAAAGTAAGGAAGGCTTATAGAGTGGGAGGACTAATACAAATACCTATGGGGGGGGGGGGGGGGGGGGGGACGTGTAACACATCCACTCGGACAAGCTAACGCTAAGAAACGTATAAGCGTGGACTGAGTGGGTTGTTTCCGAAGTATAAAATTTGATCTTATGGAAAAGCGTTCTACAACTTATTGGAGTTAGATGAACCAACGAGAAGCCAGTCAAATAGCAAATCATACGGTCTCCTGTTCCATAATCGAGCTAAATTAATGAACTTATTAATTAGCCATTCTAAAAGAAAAGTAAAGATAATTCTCGGACAAGCGTCGGTGCAGTTTAGGTTATGACTTAAAATCGTTCATTGTAGCTCTGAAGATATTTAGAGCCATTATAAAGTAATATTAAGAAACCAGTGAATAATGGGTGATAAAAGTAGCGGAATCTCTAAGACGACATTGCAAATAAGCGTTGGTTCACAGGAACTTTTATTTACATTCTTACTTTCGCTTGCGTTCCAGGTCAAGAAACTAAAAATTAATTTTCTGAATACATACATTCTAAAGAACCATAATTTTAAATAAATTGTATACCACTGATTGAAGTCATAATCGGGCACTCGTAAACTAAGTGAATCGAAATTAATTTGAATTTTAACTGTCGGTATCAAGCTTTAAATCAATCACTGCCTGTTTTTAAATTGTCATTTCTGTTTGTTCTAGAAGTAATGTATCAGAATCATTCGAAAAGAAATGAGCCGGGGACAGCAGGAGAGGCGTGACGTGGGCGCACGCCCATGTGACTCAGAGCGTCGACCGTCCATTCCACAGCACTCACGCCAGTCTTGCTGAAAATAGAGAAATACACTTCTAAGAACAAAAAAGGAGAGTAGTGCGTTTCATTACAGTGGAAGGGGTGCAGGGAACGGAAATTTATAAAAGAATGGCGTAAGTATACGAAGTGCACTGCATGTCCAAAGGAAATGTCAAGGCGTTGCACAAGCGATTCATGGATCTGAAAAGCCACACCACATTACCGATAACACTGCCCAGCAGATGGATGCCTTCATTATTCAAGACTGGCGAGATACGGTGGCAGCCATTAACTCAGATGTTGGATTGAGCTTCAGCATTCCAACGGACACACAGTGCTCTCCGCACACTTGTGCCATTCTTCAATGAATTTCAGATCAGCACACTCTTTCTGCTCTAAGAAAACGTGCTACAGTCGTTTACTCTTCTTTTGAAGCTTCCTTTTCTATGTTTCCAATGGTTCTGAGTGCAGTGGATGGTCGTCGCAGACTCGTGGTCGCTCTATCGTCATGTGGTTGTGTGATCATGTCCCTCTGGTGGTGAGCTTGGGGCCTCACCATTCTTACAGAGACTATACATTCTTCCATAGACAATAGCTCTATGATCGCTTCAGCCACTTTCATTTTACAGCTTCCCGTTCTTTTCTCTCTCAAACACCTTAATAGTTAGGTAATTATTCTGATGGTGGAATCACAAGTCTACCACAGCCATATATGATAAATCTGACAAGATTTTTTTGTTCCTTCGTATTTTGCCATTGAACTGAGAAACCAATGGACTCCAGTCGTTCATTAAAGAAGAAGTTAAGAACCGTAGTATGGGTACTAACGACGTAGGGCGGAGACAAGGTAGGTATGCAACAGTGCATTCAAAAATAAATTGTTACTACTACTTTCTAATTACAGCCCAGGATATGCCTTTCCACAAGTTAAAACGTCTGCAGTGAACATTATGTGGAAATTATTATGGGGGTCGTCGTCAAAATCTAGGTGCCATCGGCACCAGGACTGTGCACACTGTATGTTTCGGCAATTTTGTTAATGAGTCTCCGCTGCAATAACACACAGGTCCGTGCAGTAACACAGAATCCCGTAATGGTAGATGCTAGCCCATTCGTTAAATTCGTGCACGTCTTGTGACCACCGTCTAGGTAACATATTTAAGTAATTAACTCAGCAAGATTACAGGTTAATGTAAGCACAAGGTAAGCCATTGCAAATGTGAAACGCTGGTACATTAAAAACCGGTGTAACAGCCAGAATGTTGAATACAAGTACACAAACGTGCATGAATTGTGTTGTACAGGTGCCGGAAGTCATTTTGTGAGATGGAATTTTATGTCTGTTGCACCGGGTCGGCCAATACAGGGACGCTTAATGCTGCTTGACATGACGCTCCAGTTGTCGTCCGATGTCTCCCAAAAGGGCTCGAATAGAGACAGATATGGTGACCGAGAAGGCCAAGGCAACATTTCGACATCGTGTAGGAAATTTTGGGTTACAACAGCGGTAGTTGGGCGAGCATTATTATGTTGGAAAGTACCTCCTGGAATGTTGTTCATGAATGGCAGCACAACAAGTCGAATCACTAGGCTGACGTATAATTTGCTTTCAGGGTGCGTGGGATAACCACGAGAGAACTCCTGCTGTCATACGAAATCGCACTTCAGACTGTGACTGCAGGTGTAGGTCCAGAGTGTCTAGTACGCAGATGGATTGTTTGCAGGCACCCAACTGGTCTCCTTCTAACCAACACACGGTCATCATTGGCACCAAGGCAGAACCAGCTCTCATCAGAAAACACAACAGATCTCCACCCTGCCCTCCACTGATCTCTCGCTTCAAGCCACTGAAGTCACTAATGGAGGCTTTTTGAGGTCAGTGGAATGCCCTCTACAGGGGGTCTGGCTCGGAGCTGTCCTTGAAGTAATCTATTTGTGACAGTTCGTTGCGTCACTGTGGTGTCAACTGCCGCTCAAACTCCTGCTGCAGATGCTGCACGATGCGCCATAGCCATACACAGAACACAATTGCTTTCCCTCTCAGTAGGGCGACTTGGTCGTCCGGACTCCGTTCTTCTTGAGAGCTTACATTACTATGACCAACAATGCCAGGAGTCATCTTCTGTGGCTACATTCCTGCCAAGTCTTTCTGAAATATCGCAGAAGGAATATCCAGCTTCTCGTAGACCTATTACACGACCCCTTTCACAATCAGTGAGGTGTTGATAATGGAATCTTTGTCGCCTTGACGATATTCTGAACTTCACCATGTCCAGTCTCAAAGGTAAGTAGTTCCCACGACCGTTACAGCGTGTATATAAAGCAAACCTGATTTGCATCGTCATAGTGGCGCTACTAGCGCCACTATTATTCGACTGGTGTAAAATCTGAACAGACATCATTTTTCAGATGTACAAACACGCCGGCCAACTTTCGTTTATGTCGCACAACTCATACTCGGTTCTGCAATTTTTTTGTCCGTCTCTGTATAATGTTTCTAACCCAGTGATGTGAATTTTTAGAAGTTCTACCAATACGACAATAACGTACTTTTACAGAATATATAAAGATTATTTCCAATATGTACACTTGCAAAAAAGTGAAGATTTTAAATTGCAAAAATATGTATTATAAATAATATAAAAGTTTCGTATGATGATATGTGTATTACACCGTTCTATGTTCTGTGAATAAAAGTTTGAGATTTTACGGGGGTGCTGCCGGAAAGGCGTTGTTCAGGTGTTAAGAGAGGTACTCAATGATGTTGTGACCTATTCTCGCATACCTCTCTAAGGCACTGCAGTCATGGACTGTGCGCCTGGTCCCGGCGGAGGTTCGAGTCCACCCTCGGGCATGGGTGTGTGTGTATGTTTGTCCTTAGGATAATTTGGGTTAAGTAGTGTGTAAACTTAGGGACTGGGGACCTTAGCCGTTAAGTCCCATAAGATTTCACACACATTTGAACATTTTTTCGCATACCTCTCCATCACTTGTATCCTCAACAGCTGAGATTAAACTTGGAGGAGAATGAGTTTAGAAAGGTGCTGCTGTATCTGTAAGCGCTCAACTTAGTATCAGAGCGACAAGCTGAGCTATTTTCTTTTAGAGTCGCTGGGAGAAAACTGTGTTATGATGTTCTTTACATTGCAGGATGCTGGCGAGGTTTACAGAAGCAATACTGTAAGCAGATTGTTGACCAAAGTAACTACTTCCATTGTACATCCCGCGGAATGACAGTAAGAATAAGATAAGACAGGTAGAGGAACTTACGTCCCAACACAAACTGTGTGTCTCTACGCGTTCCACTTACAAGTGAAACAAGAATTTTTGGGACAAACAACAATATAATGCGTCTCTGGTTTGTGCTAAACAGTGAATTTCTGAGTAATAACGTACATATTCCACTTACATACTTCTTAAGATCGCAGCTGCAAGTGTTTGACTGGGCAAATATTTGCTACTTGGGTAATTTACGAGTTACGGGCAACTTTTGATAACATACCGTCCGAAGTAGAACAGAATGAATTTACACTCCGCAGCAAAGTGAGCATTGCCTTCAAACTTCCTTGAAAATTAAACTGAGTGCCGTACCACGACTCGAACCTGGTAAACGATTGAGTCCCAGGTCGGTATACAGTGTGGTGTTTCAAATCAGCGCATGTTCTGCGACACAGTGAAAATTGTAAGAGAAGTCCCCTAGGCTGTGCCTGAGACATTTGTCCACAATGTCTTTTCTTCCGGGAATCCTGCAAGGTACGCAGGAGAACTTCGGTTAAGTTTGGAAGGTAGGAGAGAAGCCACTGGCAGAATTGAAGATGTGAGGCAGGGTGCCGAGTCATCCCTACATAGTTCTGTCGGTAGAGCAGTTTTCCTTGAATGGCAAAGGTCCCAGTTTCGAGTCCCGGTCCTTCGCACAGTTTAAATCTGATAGGATGTTTCATAAATATAAGGCGCTAATTCAGCTACAAACAGCATAGTGAACGTACTATAGTGGCCAAGATAGACACGAAGCCCATGCCTACTACAGTAGTACAAGTTTATATGCCAACTAGCTCTGCAGATGACGAAGAAATTGAAGAAATGTATGATGAGATAAAAGAAATTATTCAGGTAGTGAAGGGAGACGAAAATTTAATAGTCATAGGTGACTGGAATTCGACAGCAGGAAAAGGGAGAGAAGGAAACATAGTAGGTGAATGTGGATTGGGGCTAAGAAATGAAAGAGGAAGCCGTCTGTTAGAATTTTGCGCAGAGCATAACGTAATCACAGCTAACACTTGGTTCAAGAATCATAAAAGAAGGTTGTATACATGGAAGAATCCGGGATACACTAAAGGGTATCAGATAGATTATATAATGGTAAGACAGAGATTTAGGAACCAGGTTTTAAATTGTAGGACATTTACAGGGGCAGATGTGGACCCTGACCACAATCTATTGGTTATTAACTGTAGATTAAAACTGAAGAAACTGCAAAAAGTTGGGAATTTAAGGAGATGGGATCTGGATAAACTGAAAGAACCAGAGGTTGTACAGAGTTTCACGGAGAGCATAAGGGAACAATTGACAGGAATGGGGGAAAGAAATACAGTAGAAGACGAATGGGTAGCTCTGAGGGATGAAGTAGTGAAGGCAGCAGAGGATCAAGTAGGTAAAAAGACGAGGGCTAGTAGAAATCCTTGGGTAACAGAAGAAATATTGAATTTAATTGATGAAAGGAGAAAATATAAAAATGCAGTAAATGAAGCAGGCAAAAAGGAATACAAACGTCTCAAAAATGAGATCGACAGGAAGTGCAAAATGGCTAAGCAGGCATGGCTAGAGGACAAATGTAAGGATGTGGAGGCTTATCTCACTAGGGGTAAGAGAGATACAGCCTACAGGAAAATTAAAGAGACCTTTGGAGAAAAGAGAGCCACCTGTATGAATATCAAGAGCTCAGATGGAAACCCAGTTCTAAGCAAAGAGGGGAAAGCAGAAAGGTGGAAGGAGTATATAGAGGGTATATACAAGGGCCATGTACTTGAGGACAATATTATGGAAATGGAAGAGGATGTAGATGAAATGGGAGATACGATACTACGTGAAGAGTTTGACACAGCACTGAAAGACCTGAGTCGAAATAAGGCCCCGGGAGTAGACAACATTCCATTAGAACTACTGACAGCCTTGGGAGAGCCAGTCCTGACAAAACTTTACCATCTGGTGAGCAAGATGTACGAGACAGGCGAAATACCCCCAGACTTCAAGAAGAATATAATAATTCCAATCCCAAAGAAAGCGGGTGTTGACAGATGTGAAAATTATCGAACTATCAGTTTAATAAGTCACAGCTGCAAAATACTAACACGAATTATTTAAAGACGAATGGAAAAACTGGTAGAAGCCGACCTCGGTGAAGATCAGTTTGGATTCCGTAGAAATGTTGGAACACGTGAGGCAATACTGACCTTACGACTTATCTTAGAAGAAGGATTAAGGAAAGGCAAACCGACGTTTCTAGGATTTGTAGACTTAGAGAAAGCTTTTGACAATGTTGACTGGAATACTCTCTTTCAAATTCTAGAGGTAGCTGGGGTAAAATACAGGGAGCGAAAGGCTATTTACAATTTGTACAGAAACCAGATGGCAGTTATAAGAGTCGAGGGGCATGAAAGGGAAGCAGTGGTTGGGAAGAGAGTGAGACAGGGTTGTAGCCTCTCCCCGATGTTATTCAATCTGTATATTGAGCAAGCAGTAAAGGAAACAAAAGAAAAATTTGGAGTAGGTATTAAAATCCACAGAGAAGAAATAAAAACTTTGAGGTTCGCCGATGACATTGTAATTCTGTCAGAGACAGCAAAGGACTTGGAAGAGCAGTTGAACGGAATGGACAGTGTCTTGAAAGGAGGATATAAGATGAACATCAACAAAAGCAAAACAAGGATAATGGAATGTAGTCGAATTAAGTCGGGTGATGCTGAAGGAATTAGATTAGGAAATGAGACACTTAAAGTAGTAAAGGAGTTTTGCTATTTGGGGAGCAAAATAACTGATGATGGTCGAAGTAGAGAGGATATAAAATGTAGACTGGCAATGGCAAGGAAAGCGTTTCTGAAGAAGAGAAATTTCTTAACATCGAGTATAGATTTAAGTGTCAGGAAGTCGTTTCTGAAAGTATTTGTATGGAGTGTAGCCATGAATGGAAGTGAAACATGGACAATAAATAGTTTGGACAAGAAGAGAATAGAAGCTTTCGAAATGTGGTGCTACAGAAGAATGTTGAAGATTAGGTGGGTAGATCACGTAACTAATGAGGAGGTATTGAATAGAATTGGGGAGAAGAGGAGTTTGTGGCACAACTTGACAAGAAGAAGGGACCGGTTGGTAGGACATGTTCTGAGGCATCAAGGGATCACAAATTTAGCATTGGAGGGCAGCGTGGAGGGTAAAAATCGTAGAGGGAGACCAAGAGATGAATACACTAAGCAGATTCAGAAAGATATAGGTTGCAGTAGGTACTGGGAGATGAAGGAGCTTGCACAGGATAGATTAGCATGGAGAGCTGCATCAAACCAGTCTCAGGACTGAAGACCACAACAACAACAACAACAATTCAGCTGTCAGACTTCCTGTACTGATTTTTTTCAGTGAACGAGAAACGAAACGCTTTAGTAGTTAAGGGGCGTTGGAGTGTAACTAGTGAAGCGCGTTCGGTAGTTGAAACACTTGAGTCCCTTATACCTCGCCGTGGATGAATAACTGTAATGTCTGTGGTTCGTGTGCAAAGAGACAGTGAAAAAATTTCTAACTATTTTATGAAAAATTACGTCATCCAGTCATTCATACCGTTGGTTATGTTGTGTCATTTTGTATGTTTTTCTGTATAGTAACCTGGATTAGGAGCGCTGTTGATTACCAGTTTTCTCGGCATTGCAGTTATAATTATTATATTGATGAAATGAAATGTTGTCGCCGGTAAGTCAAGCAGCAAGAAATGTTTGGTGGCAGTAGAATTCAAAAGCGCTGAGAGCCACATTCTTGAAAAACTCTAAACAGAAGTCAGTGAATCAGACTTTATATGTTCTAACCAAGTCTCCTATGCATACTAGTGTTTGATCACGAGAAAATTACAAAAGTCACTGTGACTAATATCTGTCAGTTTCGAGCATCTCCTTTCCGGATTGCACACTCACGAGCAGAGCGTCTAGTAATCCAATTTTGCTGAAACATAATGACGAGAAATCGACTGTCATACTGCACAACATAAACTCAACATTTAATTTATTATGTGTGTAGACGAATTAACCTAATCACATCAAAGAGCAAGCTGTGGTCGCGTAGAGTTTCTGTGGCATTTAAAACGTATGACGAGCTCAGCTCGCAAATATGCGTTTCCCTGTATGAATGCATGGAATTCACTTCGTATCCGATAATCGGCTCTTGTATATATTCTAGAACGTAGCTCAAGCCATGTGCTTCACGTGGTAGCTGACCTTAGGAAACAAAGTGAAAAAGTAGATTGGTAACGCAGACCTTCAAGAGCAGATGACACCTCTCTTTCCTTTCATGCGAAGCACAAAAAAAAAAAAAAAAAGAAAACAAAGAAAAATAGCTCTGAGCACTAAGGGACTTAACTTCTGAGGTCATCAGTCCCCTAGAACTTAGAACTACTTAAACCTAACTAACTTAAGGACATCAGACACACCCATGCCTAAGGCAGGATTCGATCCTGCGACGGTAGCGGTCGCGTGGTTCCAGACTGTAGCGCCTAGAACCGCTCGGCCACTCTGGCCGGCTGCGACGCACAGTCAGGGGGTATAGAAATATATTTTTTTTGTTCTTCGTATCTGAATTTTCAAGCCCCTTGGTATGGAGAAAAAGATTAGTGGAAAGACGGACACATGCAACACCGACGACAGAATCAACGAGGCACAGCAGCTGCTAGGGAGTGCGCGGCTACTTGAGTACTGTCTTCGCGGGCGACCATTAGGGAGTACCTCCCCTATGAAACTTCAAGCAAAAGATTTGGCTCATTTCCTGATAGATATACCCCTAAATGAGAAAAGAAGTCATAAAAAGACGTGTTGTGTGCTACTCAAGAGGAAAAAGTAGCAAACGTACGAGGCAGTGAAGGAAGTGAGGTGTTGCTTTAAATTTGGAAGACTCTTTTTAGATCTGTCGTCCACAGCTATCATACTAGTTGATACTCAAAATAATCGTACAAGATGGCATATATATAAATCTGTTTCACAACAACCAGTAGAATACTTAATGTGATCACGTTGGGTTAAATGATGATAACCAGCTATAACAGTTTTTTCGGCGTGTATTTTGCAGCTAATAGTGAATAAAACAGTAAATTATGTGTTCAAAATTAGTGGAACTATGTTAGAAGTGAACTTAAATGTAATAATATAAAATACTTGCTTCAGTCTCCGTTTGATTTCGTGTTGCACGTTTTCGTTCCCTTCTTTATCTCCTTCTTGTTCTCCTAATTGATTTTCCATATTATGTAACCTGTCTACTCGTGACGATTCTCGGATTTTCATTTAACCGTCAGGGTCCCTTTTGATTTGTTGCTCACAGTTATTTAGTCTGACAGTGTTTGTCAATTCCTACACGTTTCACTTTTTCTAGTATCCCAACTACCAGTATTCTTGTTCTGTCGGAACCGGTAAGTTCTGTTAACACATTCTAAGAATTTTTCCTCTACATTTCGGGTAAGTGGTTTATTCATAATCCATAACTAACATAGGAACAAATATATTTTAAGATCGTAATTCTTTTCACCTATAACGTTAAACCTAATGGCTTGGACTTCTTTTTTAGTTCTGTGGTAGTATAAGAGACAGTAAAGTCCAGCTTATGTCACAAACTTGCTGTGAAACAAGCTAATGCTACCCTCTGGCAGGATTTTTAAGATTGACCGCGCGTGTGTCTAATGGACAACGGTATTGGACTTTAACTTTGAATCTGATGAAGTTAACAGGAAAAAAACCAAACGGACCTTGGGAGTTAATGGAAGTGATAAAATCTTTTTTTTTTTTTTTGTTTTCATCACTCTACTGACTGGTTTGATGCTGCCCGCCACGAATTCCTTTCCTGTGCTAACCTCTTCATCTCAGAGTAGCACTTCCAACCTACGTCTTCAATCATTTGCTTGACGTATTCCAATCTCTGTCTTCCTCTAGAGTTTTTGCCCTCTATAGCTCCCTCTAGTACCATGGAAGTCATTCCCTCATGTCTTAGCAGATGTCCTATCATCCTGTCCCTTCTCCTTATCAGTGTTTTCCACATATTCCTTTCCTCTCCGATTCTGCGTAGAACCTCCTCATTCCTTACCTTATCAGTCCACCTAATTTTCAACATTCGTCTATAGCACCGCATCTCAAATGCTTCGATTCTCTTCTGTTCCGGTTTTCCCACAGTCCACGTTTCACTACCATACAGTGCTGTACTCCAGACGTACATCCTCAGAAATTTCTTCCTCAAATTAAGGCCGGTATTTGATATTAGTAGACTTCTCTTGGCCAGAAATGCCTTTTTTGCCATAGCGAGTCTGCTTTTGATGTCCTCCTTGCTCCGTCCGTCATTGGTTATTTTACTGCCTAGGTAGCAGAATTCCTTAACTTCATTGACTTCGTGACCATCAATCCTGATGTTAAGTTTCTCGCTGTTCTCATTTCTACTACTTCTCATTACCTTCGTCTTTCTCCGGTTTACTCTCAAACCGTACTGTGTACTCATTAGACTGCTCATTCCGTTCAGCAGATCATTCAATTCTTCTTCACTTTCACTCAGGATAGCAATGTCATCAGCGAATCGTATCATTGATATCCTTTCACCTTGTATTTTAATTCCACTCCTGAACCTTTCTTTTATTTCCATCATTGCTTCCTCGATGTACAGATTGAAGACTAGGGGCGAAAGGCTACAGCCTTGTCTTACACCCTTCTTAATACGAGCACTTCGTTCTTTATCGTCCACTCTTATTATTCCCTCTTGGTTGTTGTACGTATTGTATATGACCCGTTTCTCCCTATAGCTTACCCCTACTTTTTTCAGAATCTCGGACAGCTTGCACCATTTTATATTGTCGAACGCTTTTTCCAGTTCGACAAACCCTATGAAAGTCTCTTGATTTTTCTTTAGCCTTGCTTCCATAACTAGCCGTAACGTCAGAATTGCCTCTCTCGTCCCTTTACTTTTACTAAAGCCAAACTGATCGTCACCTAGCGCATTCTCAATTTCCTTTTCCATTCTTCTGTATATTATTCTTGTGAGCAGCTTCCGTCTTCGGAATTGTGTGGATCATGCTTTTCCGAAAGTCAGATGGTATATCGCCAGACTCATATATTCTACACACCAACGTGAATAGTCGTTTTGTTGCCACTTCCCCCAACGGTTTTAGAAATTCTGATGGAATGTTATCTATCCCTTCTGCCTTATTTGACCGTAAGTCCTCCAAAGCTCTTTTAAATTCCGATTCTAATACTGAATCCCCTATCTCTTCTAAATCGACTCCTGTTTCTTCTTCTATCACATCAGACAAATCTTCACCCTCATAGAGGCTTTCAATGTATTCTTTCCACCTATCTGCTCTCTCCTCTGCATTTAACAGTGGAATTCCCGTTGCACTCTTAATGTTACCACCGTTGCTTTTAATGTCAGCAAAGGTTGTTTTGACTTTCCTGTATGCTGAGTCTGTCCTTCCGACAATCATATCTTTTTCGATGTCTTCACATTTTTCCTGCAGCCATTTCGTCTTAGCTTCCCTGCACTTCCTATTTATTTCATTCCTCAGCGACTTGTATTTCTGTATTCCTGATTTTCCCGGAACATGTTTGTACTTCCTCCTTTCATCAATCAACTGAAGTATTTCTTCTGTTATCCATGGTTTCTTCGCAGCTACCTTCTTTGTACCTATGTTTTCCTTCCCAACTTCTGTGATGGCCCTTTTTAGAGATGTCCATTCCTCTTCAACTGTACTGCCTACTGCGCTATTCCTTATTGCTGTATCTATATCGTTAGAGAACTTCAAACGTATCTCGTCATTCCTTAGTACTTCCGTATCCCACTTCTTTGCGTATTGATTCTTCCTGACTAATGTCTTGAACTTCAGCCTACTCTCTGCCGGCCGAAGTGGCCGTGCGGTTCAAGGCGCTGCAGTCTGGAACCGCAAGACCGCTACGGTCGCAGGTTCGAATCCTGCCTCGGGCATGGATGTTTGTGATGCCCTTAGGTTAGTTAGGTTTAACTAGTTCTAAGTTCTAGGGGACTAATGACCTCAGCAGTTGAGTCCCATAGTGCTCAGAGCCATTTGAACCATTTTTTTTTTCAGCCTACTTTCATCACTACTATATTGTGATCTGAGTCTATATCTGCTCCTGGGTACGCCTTACAATCCAGTATCTGATTTCGGAATCTCTGTCTGACCATGATGTAATCTAACTGAAATCTTCCTATATCTCCCGGCCTTTTCCAAGTATACCTCCTCTTGTGATTCTTGAACAGGGTATTCGCTATTACTAGCTGCAACTTGTTACAGGACTCAATTAGTATTTCTCCTCTTTCATTCCTTGTCCCAAGCCCATATTCTCCTGTAACCTTTTCTTCTACTCCTTCCCCTACAACTGCACTCCAGTCGCCCATGACTAATAGATTTTCGTCCCCCTTTACACACTGCATTACCCTTTCAATATCCTCATACATTTTCTCTATCCGTTCATCTTCAGCTTACGACGTCGGCATGTATACCTGAAGTATCGTTGTCGGTGTTGGTCTGCTGTCGATTCTGATTAGAACAACCCGGTCACTGAACTGTTCACAGTAACGCACCCTCTGCCCTACCTTCCTATTCATAACGAATCCTACACCTGTTATACCATTTTCTGCTGCTGTTGACATTACCCGATGCTCATCTAACCAGAAATCCTTGTCTTCCTTCCACTTCACTGACCCATACTATACCTAGATTGAGCCTTTGCATTTCCCTTTTCAGATTTTCTAGTTTTCCTACCACGTTCAAGCTTCTGATATTCCACGCCCCGACTCGTAGAACGTTATCCTTTCGTAGATTATTCAATCTTTTTCTCATTGTAACCTCTCCCTTGGCAGTCCCCTCACGGAGATCCGAATGGGGGACTATTCCGGAATCTTTTGCCAATGGAGAGATCATCATGACACTTCTTCAATTACAGGCCACATGTCCTGTGGATACACGTTACGTGTCTTTAATGCAGTGGTTTCCATTGCCTTCTGCATCCTCATGTCGTTGATCATTGCTGATTCTTCCGCCTTTAGGGGCAATTTCCCACCCCTAGGACAAGAGAGTGCCCTGAACCTCTATCCGCTCCTCCGCCCTCTTTGACAAGGACGTTGGCAGAATGAGGCTGACTTCTTATGCCGGAAGTATTCGGCCACCAACGCTGATTATTTATCAAAATTTAGGTAGTAGCGGGGATCGAACCCGGGACCGAAGACGTTTTGATTACGAATCAAAGTCGCTACCCCTAGACCACGGCAAATGAACTACAAGGGAATTAAAAAGATGAACTGGTGCCACCACAATTAAGCACATTAATTTGGAAATGTACGTTTTAGAAAATTGAATATTGGTTATTCAAGTTACTTTCGTTGAGATTTCCCTTTGACCAGCAAACACGATGCAAACTGACACAGTCCACTCTGAAATGTGTGTAGCAGCAGTTACCAGTAATTCACACATCAGTAAATTATTAGAAGTAATTTTCCACCAGGCTCATACCAATGACTGCTACACTCAAGAGCATTACTTACTCAAATACTGAAATGTTACTGCATAAAGTGCAGAATTAAATTTGGACCTAGGGGCCTTTTATCTTAACCGATATAAAAAAAATCAATAACGATGAATAATCTCATAAATACACTGTTTGAGCTCCTCTACATACGTTATTTTTCTTTAGCAACAGTAATACTTCAATTTTTTTCCTAATAAGGGGAGAATATGATGGAGACCCATAAATTACTATAGTTTCTCGAGTCAATTCTCTGTGATTATTACAGTAGAAAAGACTAATTCAAAAAGATAATCATTAACTTCTTATGGGGTGGTTCATATTTTACTTTGTAAGACAATAAAACACAGCACTGGGCTTAATTAACTTCAAGAAATGAACCATTCATGATAGAAATCAAAACCGCACTATTTCTGAAAACGAGCTTAACTTATCTGCCTTTTTATCACCTGTGAAGCACGTATTTTAGGCAATAATATTTACACATTCTTGCACTGTATTCCTTACAAAACTATACTTTGTAATAAACTAAGAATACTTTAGCAAAATCCTATCTAACTTTACTTTGTGGTTTTAACTTTAATCTTTACTACTCCTTTTACATTAGGCAAAAATCGCTTTAAAACACTTCAATGCAAGAAATGTTCAGTTAAATCAGGATAATAGGTTGTAGTAGCACTTTGGTGAGCACCCTGCGTGGGTTCTTGATCAGGATAGAAAATATGGGTCTGGACACAAATTTGTTTTTGTTATTATTATTCAAACCACGCACAAATTAACTGATCCATGCCCAAACACATTGCTGAATGTAAGAAGTTAGTGAAGCAGTGGCGAAGACTGGTGGCAAGCGACATGGCGGCTAATTGTACTCACGGCTTTTGATCTTCGAATGCTCTATAAAATCTCTTCTTCGCGTCGGATTTACACCATATTAGAGCCATTCCTTTTTGCCGAGAATACTAAATAATCGCCGGATGCACATCCGAGGCAAACTCATTGTAAAAAAGCTTCCAGTTGCCTCTCTTAGCACCGTCGAAGTGTACCGTGCTACGGTTAGTCACATACAGCGTACTGTTCACACCAAGGAGCCGCTCAGTTCGACCGCCAAAACCACCTATTGCACGCCATGCCACTCCCGTTGCGGAGGGATTTCCCTACATCTTATATATATTACAAATACAAGTGCACTCAGCATGAACGGGTTTTCAATAAACATTTTATTTTTATGAACATACACATATTGTAACAATTTATCATTTTAACAAATTATTTTGCTTTTTTTCAAATATACAATACAGAACCCTAATTTTCCTGTCACAAGTCAAGGACTTTAAATAATAAAGAATTCACACTCCGTAGTTGCAGATTCACAGTTACATAATATAAACCTACTTCTAATTGATATAAGTGTTATAAGCTGTTAAAGTGTACACTTGTACTAGTGTTTTATTACCAGTAATGTACCTTTTACTTAACGAAGGGGCGCTGAATCTGTATAAACTGTTTGAAAGTAGTAATGTTCCACTAGTGGCTGCCTGTATTGTTACTAAGCGTTGCTGAATTTCAGTTTATATGGCACATTCGACCTCCATCAAAATGTGCACTTCACTGTTTAAATTCTTGTTGTTGCTGTTGTTGTTGCTGTTTTTGTTGTTGCTGATTTTATTGTGCTCTTCAGTCCAAAGCTCTCTATGTTATATCATCCTGTGCAAGCCTTTTATGTATGAGTAAGGTTTGCAGCCTACGTCCTTTTGAAACTGCTTACTGTATTCTTCTCTTCGTCGCCCTTTACCGTTTTTACCCTCACTCTTACATCAAATACTAAATTGATGATCCCTTGATGTTTTAAAATGTATCCTATCAACCGATCCATTCTTTCAGTTACGTTAAGACGTGAACTTCTTTTCTTCCAAGTTCTTTTGACAGCCTCTTCATTGTTTATGTGACCCATCCACCTATTCCTAATCTTTCTTCTGTAGCACCACTTTTCAAAAGTTTCTATTATCTTCCTGTCTGGACTGTTTATCGGCCACGTTTCGCTTCCATACAAGACTACACCCCCGACAAATACCAGAAAGGACTTCCTAATACTCTGAATTATGTATAATGTTCCTAAATTTCTCTTCATCAGGAACGCTTTTCTTGGCATTGCCAGTCTCTCTATTTCTACATCATTAGTTATTTTCCTGCCCAAATAGCAAAACGCATCAACTACTTTTAGTGTATAATTTCCTAATCTAATTCCCTCGGCATCACCTGATTTGATTACAATCCTTCAATTTAGTTCTGCTTTTGTTGTTGTCTATCTCATAGATTTGCTGTGTGTGACCGAATTACAATGTCACAGGAAAACCTCAAAGATTTGATTTCTTCCCCATGAACTTTAATTCCTTCACCAAATTTTTCTTTGGTTTCATTTACTGTTTGCTCAATATACAGAATGAATAACTTCACATGTAGGATACAATGTTGCCTCACTCCTTTCTCAACCACTTGTTCTCAACCACTGCCATCTGGTTTTTGTACAAGTTGCAAAATGCTTTTCTCATCCAGCACTTTACCCTTGCTGCCTTCAGAATTTCAAAGAATGTATGCCAGTCTACATTTACAAAAGCTGTCTCTAAGTCTAAAATTACTGTAAAAATATATTTGACTTTCCTTAACCTATATTGTAAGAGAAATCGTAGGGACGGTATTGCATCGCGTGTTCCTACATTTCTCCGGAATCGAAACTGATCCTTCTCTGAGGTCGGCTTCTACCAGTTTTCCCATTCTTCTACAAAGATATAGTGGTAGTATTTTGCAGCCATGACTTATTAAACCAATAATTCGCTAAAATTTACACTTGTCAGCACCTAGTTACTTTGGAATTGGCATTATTACATTCTCCTTGAAGTCTGAGGGTATTTCACCATCTCATACATCTTGTACACCAGATGAAATAGTTTCGCCATGGATGGATCTTCCAAGGATGTCAGTAGTTCTGTGGGAATGGCGTCTATTCAAGGGGCAATCTTTCAACTTATATCTTTCAGTGCTCTGTTAAATTCTTCTCGTAGTATTATATCTCCCATCTCTTCTTCGTCCACTTCCTCTTACCTTTCTATACAACTGCTGTAGTGTCCATTTCCTTTGTATATTCCCTCTGTATACTCCTTCCACGTTTCATCTTTCCATTGGTTACCTAGGACTACTGGTTTTCCATCTGACCTCTTGATAATAATGTCGCTCCTTCTCTTTTCTCCGAAGAACTCTCCAATTTTCCTATAGGCAGTACCCGTATTTCCCGTAGAGATATTCGCCTGCTTCCTGTGCTACGTTAGTATATTCCCTCCTTGCATCAATCAAATTCAACATCTCCTGTGATACCCCACTATTTCTATTAGTCCTTATCTTTCTACCTGTTTGCCCGCATCTCGTGGTCGTGCGGTAGCGTTCTCGCTTCCCACGCCCGGGTTCCCGGGTTCGATTCCCGGCAGAGTCAGGGATTTTCTCTGCCTCGTGATGGCTGGGTGTTGTGTGCTGTCCTTAGGTTAGTTAGGTTTAAGTAGTTCTAAGTTCTAGGGGACTGATGACCATAGATGTTAAGTCCCATAGTGCTCAGAGCCATTTTTTTACCTGTTTGATCCTCTGCAGGCTTCACTATTTGATCTCTCAAGGCTACCCACTCGTCTTCTCCTGTATTCGTTTTCCTGTTGTAGGCAATCGTTGCCTAATACTCGCTCTGAAATTATCAAAATTCTCCATTTCTTTGTACTTACCCAGATCCCTTCTCCTTAATCTCCTACATTTTCATAATATCTTCAGTTTTAATCTACAGTTTTAACCAACAAGTAGTGGTCAGTTTCCACACCTCTCTCTGAAAGTGACTCAGTTTAAAATGTGGTTCCGAAAAATCAGTCTTACCCTTATATAGTCAATCTGAAACCTTCCGGTGTGTCCAGACCTCTTCCACGTATACAGACTTCTTTCCAAGATTCTTTAGCCCAGTGTTCTCGATTATTTAATTATTCTCTGTGCTGAATTCTACTAGGCTGCTTCCTCTTTCATTCTATTCTCTCAGTCCATATTCACTTACTATTTTTCTCCTGCAACTATTGAAAACATTGCTTCCCCTCTTCAAAACCACACGTTTGTCTGGCCTCTCAATTGATAACCCTCCGTTGTGGCTGCACCTGCGGTACGGCTATCTGTATCGTCCAAGATTCATGGCGCAAGTTGTAAGTGATGAAAAGTATTGTTCATTGTATGCCACTCTGCAAAGAAGAGGAAACAACAGGCGAAACCACTAATACAAGACATACACATTCTCCTCTTAGTAATACGTATAGATTGACGTAAGAACCTGGCTGTCTGCAGGTGGGGCAGCCAGAAGTGAAACATGTTATATCCTAGCCAGTAATGCCACCCGAGCCCGCTGCCAAAAGGTTGGCAGCATCAAAGTCCGGACGCCGTCCGCATAAGCAGCGCCAGCGAGACAGGAAATCGCCGCAAGTCTGCGCGCGCCACCGCTGGCTTCTGGGTTCTTAAGCGCTGGAGTCGCGAGCGCTAGGACAGTTCTGTATTCGCCGCTCAGTTGTATACTCGCCACCGAATTGTGTACTTGCTAGTCAGTTGTGTGTTCATCGCAGCAGAGTTGTTGTTTGTCGTCAGCCGACGCTGACCTAGCCGCTCCGACTCGAACTAGACAGATTTCTGTAGACACGGAGTTCACTACTGTTTCTGTATCTTCGTTAATAAAGATAAGTACCGACATTTATTTAATCAGTGTTTGGGTTTTCATCTTTCTGTTCACTGTTCCAGCGGACCGGTCGGCCCGCTATTAAAAGTGTGGCGGTGACTTCGTAAGCCGTTTCTGCAGCGAATTGCTTGTCGCTACGAACGCCGCCACAAAAAAACACAAAGCCATTCAAACAGTATTATCGTAACCCGTATGGAAAGCGTTCTTTTAATTGATCAACATTTTCATTTTATGCTTGACACATGTATTGTTCAAATTACGTAATCTGCTTTTTAGTTGAGTCTCTTCTATTAAAAAATTAAGGAACAAGCAATGTATGATCGTGAGCATTTAGGAATGAAAGACAACGTAGTGTATAAACTAATTTATTCTCCCAGTGCGCTTTAAGCTGTAAGTTGAATCAGAAGTAGTGTCCATCTGCAATTTTCGATGTTATTGGCCCGATTTTTACGTATTTTTATGAATGAAATGCATGGTACAAAAATCGAACTACGTTCACAGGCATGAACTGCTTACATGTCATTCCTCCACCACTGCCCCTGTATGCAAGTTAGTGTTTCCCGCAAGTCAAAGCTGGAAACACTACTTACGCGACTTTCAATATGGCAACAAGTGAAATTATTTGTACGGGAGTTGTACATCACTGAGTCGAAGAGATTACAGTGACGCTGACGAAGAAGAAACAGCCTCACAGTTGTTGGGTAGGGAAACTGGCAACTCGTGGGAATCATTTGGGAACATCAAATACGCTAATAAGCGAGTTTTCTTCCGAGGACTACGTTTTGTTTGAAAATCATTTTCGGGTGAGTAAAATCAATTCTGGCCGGCCGGTGAGGCTGAGCGGTTCTAGGCGCTTCAGTCTGGTCGCGGGTTCGAATCCTACCTCGGGCATGGATGTGTGTGATGTCCTTAGGTTAGTTACGATTAAGCAGTTCTAAGTTCTAGGCGACTGATGACCTCACATGTTAAGTCCCATGGTGCTCAGAGCCATTAAAATCTATTCTGAAATCTCTTTGAGCCATGTTTCTATCTCTGTACAAAATCTAATGCATGTATGCGAGATACCATGCCAACTTGCATTAAATTACTTGTAACACCGAAATATGTGGGAACTTGAGTCACTGCAATATATGTACTGCATTCCGAAGACCACTATTTTCAAATTCTTATGTTATCTACAATACAATGAAGGTAAATCGGAAAGTAAGGTTTCTCTCTCAACAGTTCAGTTTTGTTTTTATCCTCGGGGCTACTCAAGGTTCTGAGATGTCTCAGGTAGTGTAAATAGGGGCTAATACTTTTGTTTTACTAGTAGGGTACTTAATTTTATAACCAACATTGTACTCTTCTGCAGAACAGTCATTACTCAGTGATAGCGCCAATATCAACACTGTTACTTTCACAAGGGATTTTAATGAGGGTCAACAGTGCGATAAATTTGCGAAGATCACGTTTTCGACAATACCATACCTGCCTACGAACAGTTGCAATGGTTACGTGCCGATAAACGCAGAAACTGCCATACTCGACGTTTGCTCTATCGGCTTCTCAATCATTGTACTTCGTCTTGTTTGTCCTCAACTATTCCTCTTCTATCTGAATAACACTGCAGAAATACTCATTCCAACAAAGTGAAATACTCTGTACCAAATATACCACTACCATGCTTTCTAAATCATTTTGTCTATCGGTAACTGGACTTTGGAAGAATCTTCCTCAAAATATTAGAGAAATTAAATACCTTCCAACTTCAAAAGGAAGCTAATGGTACACCCTCTATCTCTACTACACCGTATGCAGCTCATTCTCCCCGCTCCCCCTCCCCGAAACTTTTCCCGGCAGAGATTTTTGATTATATTTTGTTCTTTCCCAAAAGCCACTCTCATTGCCATTTTGGTCTTCTCCTGTTCCTTTATTCATTCCGCTTCTGATAATGCTACACATAGCTTCAAATAAGCACAGATAATCTATATTTTTCTAAAAGCTCCTTACTGTGATCGCTATTATTATTGTTATTAGCTTCAGTTAGTATTATTATTAGTACTGTTATCAGTCTTATTATTAATATAATAATTACTAATATTATTAGGAAGGCTTTGCAATGAGTTTACTATGTGTTAAGCGTCTTCAGATGGAAGAGACGGACCTAAGACCATAAACTTGTCGGCCCAAACACGCGAAAAATAAATAAATAAACAAAATAAGGTAGTTTAAATATTTAAAGTGACAAATAAAATTCCATTTCACCGTGATATTTACACTCAACGACTAAAGCAAAAATGTATTATCATTACTCTAAAATAGAAATTCCTTTACAGTACTGACTTTTCTGCAGTAATATGAACATCATCAATTTCACGCTTTCATTTACAATACTTTTTAATCAAACGAGGCTATGTCTGTTACAAATAAGTGATTATACGGAGTTACTGAACGCTAGAAAGATATTCCTATTCCACTATTTATGGACATGTTGCCACTTTAGAAATTATTTATTTAGTTAGTTGCAGGCTAATTTATTTTGACATCACTGTAACTTTTTACGTACATAAACTAACGATCCTAGACTAATGGCTAAAGGCTAATTTATTTTGACATCACTGTGACTTTTTACGTACATAAACTAACGATCCTAGACCTCTCGACTGTTGCCTAAGTTCGTAGGCAATAGTGAGGAAAGGAACATGTTGCAAGAAAGTAAGATATGTTTTAATTATTGGAACATACACGTAAGTTGTCATGACAATGTCCACATAAGGTGTTCCCACATGTAACCTAACTAACGCATTGGTAGTGGTGGGAACGCACACATAAATAATTCATGCCTCTTGAAAACCAGCTTAACTTATACTTTAATAGTCTAATAAGCAATCCGTGAGTAAGACAGTAAACAGTACACACAATTTAGATGCAAAAATATTTAATTTCATGATCCGGGGTGCTACAGAGTGTAGTACAACAATAGAAATATGGACATTTACTATGCTCCTTCACTGATATATTGAAAGTAATGGAAAAACGCAATACATGTGTATTTTTTAGCGTGTTGTAGTACAATTGCGTGGTAATGGTAGGTACTACAATTAAGTTACAACGGTACTGCTGCATGTGTTCTGTACCTGGAATTTTTTAAGAAATAAGACAATTAGATTTTCATGCAAAGTTCGAATTTTCGTTCGCGATCAGAGATTTGTAAGTGTACGTGCCTGTTACAATAAACAACAACGTATGCTTGTTTGTGTGTGTGTGTGTGTGTGTGTGTGTGTGTGTGTGTGTGTGTGTGTGTGTGTGTGCGCGTGTGCGTGTGTGTGTGTTTGTTCTCAGAATCATGACGTATTTTGATATATAATTTTATTTTGGTGTCAAAGATTAAATTTTATGGGAACTGATGGTTTGTCTCTGTCTTGTTGAATCATTGTCTTTGCCAATGTTTCATCTCTGTCTCTTACTACCACGGTCTTTGGCCATGTTGTATGTAAGCCTTTCGTATTATGAAGTTCTCCTCGTGCAGTATGAAAATATGAAAATATGCAGCTCACGTGTTACATGTCAAAAATATCTCTTCAAAATACTTTTGCGTTTCTATTCTAAATTGGTGTTCCGTCAGTTCAGTTGTCTTTTGCCAATGTTGTATGTTTTAACATCAGATATTTTCATTAGATTTTGGTATTATTTGTTAAATGATTATGGGAAGTACAATCTTTAAACATTTTAGAGATCCTTGGCACAATAGTTATGGTTGGTAAACAATGAAGTTTTCTTCGAAAGTTCATTTTGTACATAACCTGATGTAAGTCTAAATTCAGATGCAAATAATAAGAAATATTAGCCAGTTAATAACGTGGATTGTGTTTTTCTAGTGTAAAACATAATTCATTATCTTCTTCCCGCCTAAATTGGTGATTTCGTAGGTGAAACATTACCAAAAACTTGTAAACACGTGGGTTGATATCATTTGATTCTAAGAACCACCAACTGCATATTCTCAGATCGAAATACCAACACCTTTTATGTATTTTAGCTTAGAAAACCAGTGTGACACTTCACATAATTACTGCATGTGTTGCTTGCTTCTTTTTATGAGACGAGGACTAACATTGATATAAAAATTGTGTTGCTTACGTATTTTTCCAGACATTTTAGTCAGTGAACTGACAGTCTGTTGTATCTCACATCGAGTATGGTGCACATATCGAACTTTCGACATTCCCGTATCCTGAGCATTTATGGCATAAACATTGTGTGTGTGTGTGTGTGTGTGTGTGTGTGTGTGTGTGTGTT
This sequence comes from Schistocerca americana, assembly GCF_021461395.2. NCBI lineage: Eukaryota > Metazoa > Arthropoda > Insecta > Orthoptera > Acrididae > Schistocerca > Schistocerca americana. The sequence continues at coordinate 452,179,141 of NC_060130.1, forward strand.
TGTGAGCTGATAACATGTTTTACATGTGGAAATTTTAGTCTTTTTCATTACCATTAAATTCTCAGTCATTACCGTTATCATCATGACGCAGCTGTCAGCGCAGTTCATTTAGAGAGGTGATATGTTGGCAGCAAATGAGCCACTGTTTGCACTTGTCGCAAAGTTGATTCAGAGATATCAGATACAGAGCTTTAATTTCAGTCGTAATTGTGATCAACAATAAGAAGAGCCTCCTTTGTGGCAATGGGGACTAGTTTCCTTGCCGGTCACCGAGGTTAATTTTACTGTCTTCAAATGCTGAATCAATATCATAGCTGTGACTGCTTTGTAGTATAGATATCTGCTAAATTTTGTACTTTATGCATCTACGGTGTCACTTGCTACGTGGCCGACTTGCTCAATCTTATCCGTTGTTCACGAACACGTAATTGTACGGGCGACTTCTATCGCACACTCGACAATCTAGTAGTGGACCAATAGACGGAGAAACATCGGAAAGTAAGTTACACATGGCGTCGCACTCTAAGACCGTTGCGTAACGTAAGTGACGCGTTGTCAGAGGAGAGTACATGTTCCAAGCTTCTTGCAGCCATAGTTCTGCTTCGATACGGATAACATGCGCGACATACTAGGGAGGAATTCCCTGTGAAATTCTGGCGACACATGGAGCAAATGCAGTGTCAAGTCAAGACATGGTGAAGTAGTGCCAACAGTTTGACCAAACCTGCACAGACATGAGTGATGCTGATTCGCCGCACAGTCCAGATACTGCACCATGTGGTTTCAGTCTGTTCGGCAAGCTAAAAGAACATCTGCGGAAAATAATTCTCTAATAATGAAGACGTAGGCACAAAGGTTCTCAAATGACTCCGTGGCCAATGGGTGGATATCTATCGTCGAAGAATTCGACGATTAGTAGAAAACTGTTATTTATACAGACTTCGTAACTATGTTGAAAAATAGTCAGATGTGTATGTGTTACTTTGAAGTGTAGTAGAGAATTCAATAAAATTTACTTGGCCTGCCTTGTTCGTGTGCAACTTATTTTTGAAGTCCTCTCATAGTTCATAGCTTCTCAAGAGTTATATTGCATTAAATGTTTTTATTATTCTTTTTCTGACACAAATCATTGTATGACTTACGGAGTGGTTTAGTAGCTAACATTACACTCCTTGCAGCTCCTCCACTAATGATCTCGACATCAACACGAATTTAAATTTAAATTTTCCTGCCTTACTTTTTTTAGTTCAGTCAGTCTGATACCATATCGTCACCAATTTAAAGTCATAAATCAAACCGAAATCAGTTATTCAGTTGCTAAGCGACCATCCGGACGCTGAAACGTAAAGTGACACAGAGAGACCCAAAATACTCACTTTTGGTTTAGTCTTCTGATACTACGTCACTGCGGAAGATGTTAACACGGTTCCTCCTTTTAACCACTGAATGAATGAACAGTTACTGAGATATATTACCGCAGAACAGACAGTCCTATAGTTACTCCACAATGGAAAGAAATCTAGGCCGGATACTATATGTGTGAGATTCTGCGCGGATTATACGAAAGACATGGTTCTCATATTTTCAGCTCTTTCTCATTGGTCGCTGGACCAATGGCGAGTACCAGCCAGTTGGGAAGAGTAGACAACGATGCTCTGATTCATGCCTCGTTAGTTGAATTTTGGAAGTCATTCGATATGCAGTCGTTTAAAATATGACCTCACAGAGCACAGGACAAGATTTGTGGTTGGTTTCAGGACTTCCCTGCAGGGTGTTTGTGAGCGATGCTGCAGTCACATGAGAGTGACTATGCCGGAAGATTGTAATAAAACGCAAGAAGACCTGCAGACAGCCAACGATTGGTATGAGGACTGGCAGTTGACCCAAAATGTGAATAAACGTACCGGTTTAAGCATAAGAAGACGAAGAGTTGTAGTACTTTTCGATTACACTATTGGACATAACCACTGCAAATGGCAACAAACTAGAAATATCTGGAAGGAGCTGCATGGACGACATAAAATGGGATGACAACATTACAGTAGTTGTATGAGAAATAAATTCCTTTGAATAGATGTAAAAAAGGAAGTGAAGTGCGTTACCCTCTTTCGAGCAATTCCTGAGTAGGCCAACATATTATTTACTCCCAAATACGTTTTGAGAAATGACCACAATGAGAAAATCAGAGAAATTATAGGCCTTAGGGAGATTTAGTGACAGTCCTTCTTCCCAAGTCCCACTTGTGAATGGGTTGTGGAAGTGAGAGAGGGGGACGATGATATTGTTACTTGATGTTCCCCCAGACTTCTGGAGTTAAAATGTAACTGTAAAGTAATATTTCACATTGTGACTCTTTCATGTGTTACAGTTTGTACGAATAAAGTTTTGTGACAAAAATTATATCAGAAGATATCAAATAAAACCTTAAATAAAATGAAATCGAAAACTGGAGAATAAAGAGATTCGAAGTATGTAACTAATAAGGATGAAACATATTGTACATGCACTGAAACCACTAAATTACCGAGAGTCATTTAGAGGTTAAGCAGAATGCTCGGCGAGTATTTTGATAAATAAACCCTTAGTTACAGAATAATTCGTTCAGTTTGTTATGTCATTTACTTTCATGAACTTATACAAGTTGTCGTCACATTAATGTGATAACCGCCTATTTTCGACATCAACGTGTAGTAACCACTCAAAGGTGGCAGCGCTAGGTGTGTGAGGTAAATATAGTATGTTGAGAGAACAGCGGAAGACAACGCAGTCAGTCGGAAACGGAGCGATTTACCTGATATCCAAAAGGGCACAGTCATTGGCTTTCGGGCCAAGGGTGGGAGCATTTCCTAAACGGCTAAGTTTGTAAACTATTCGCTTGTCGCCATTGGATGGCAAAATGGCACTATCCAAAACCACACTGACCCAACTGTGGTGCACCACGGGCTGTAGATGACAGGGGCGATTGACGGCTGGGAAGTGTGTACAGGCGAACAGACGAGCAGATGCCGAGCATTTGACCACCCAGAGGGACCGAGGGCTACTGGCAGTGTCTCCTCAAAGACCGTTCATGGAATGTGGCTTCGTATGGGCCTCCGCAGTAGCCCACTGTTTCATGCACCCAGAATGACTGCTGTTCATTGGCGACGAAGGCTGGAATTTACACGCCAGTACCGCTACTAGACGTCCACTGAATGGCGACATGTAGCCTTTCTAATGGAATCATGATTTATGCTCCATCTGACAGACAGCCGTTGGTGTGTAAAGTCTGAAAGCAAAAACCTTGCAACCAGGAGGGAGCGTTATGGTCTGAGGAATGTTTCTTGGCATTCCCTGGGTTATCTCATCACTCTGGAAAACACAGTGGATCAACACATGTATGCATATATGCTTAGGTTCCATGTCCTCCTCGACATGGAGTTTATTTCTTCTCACTACGACGGCATCTAACAGCAGGACAATGCAAAGTGTCGCAAGAATCGCAGTGTAGGGGGGGGGGGGGGGGGGTTCGAGGAGCACCAGGATGAGTTTATCGTACTCCCCTGGCCACCAGCCTCCCAGGATTTAAGCCCAGTCGAGAATTTGTGGGACCTCCTCGATCTACCTGTTCGTGCCATGGATTCTGAACCGATAAACCTAGCACAGCTGGCCCCTGCACTGTAGTCGACATGGCTAAACATCTCTGTCGGTACCTTCCGGAACCTGCAAGAGGTGATTAACCAGGGCTTTGATAAGTGGTGATATTAATGTGACTGGACATTGTAGCACTAATAACACCCTCAAACCAATGCAAACAGAAACGATAAGGACTAAGTGTCAAATTTGTGAAGTAAACACAGAATTTTAGGTCCTCTTACGCCTTCACCTTCCGGTTTTATTCTTTGACAATCTGTGTACAACAACAGACTGTTAAAACGAGTAAAACGAAACGTAATACAATACCTCTGAAACATTTCAGTGCATTCAGTAACGATACAGATTATAAGACTTTGCAACGGTATTCCATGGTCTGTCCAAGGTGTACAGCTATCTTTGGATATTGATATTCATCTCCCTCTGTTACGACAATCCTGTCAATCCTTGAAGTGCGAGTATCGGCTGGAATCTCGAAGACAAGGCTCGTCACAGTATCCCAGAATAAGACCCACATTGATGCAAATGTTTTATGTCACAGAGAGCCACATCGATCCGTCCATTGCTATTTAAACTGCAACTTACATTAATATGGTTTAGTCTACAATGTACAACAGTGTCCCCTCGTTGTTCTTAAATCACATGAATGGCTTAATTCTTTGTGACCCAGACTCCAGCAACTTCGATTACTTGTTCGGTTAACGTCTTGTTGACGACTACATTCACCTCTAACAACACAGCAACACTCAGGACTTAATTTCGGCCGAAAAGCGCCGTAACGGCGCTGCAGCGCTTCACAGATTTTTTTTAACTCACTTGAACAACGAATCTTTAAAATAGTAAGCGTGTATTAAATCATAAGGTGACTACAACTGCTGCCGCGCTGGCGCCTGTGAACGTGAAAATAGGTGACCACCGCGATGCGATGAGCAGGGTCGTGGAGAAGGTACTCTGTGTATATGTGTGTTGTAGGGAAAGCAGCCTACTCACACCATAAAAAATTCATATGCTTTCCACTGTGTGCCAGCCTAGTCCGCTGTAACTAGCTATGACGTCATGAATGTTGTGCAATACCTTAAAAATAAAGTAAATAATCTGAAAAGTTATTAGCATGTCAGGAGTAATGGTAAAATGATAATGTGTTAAGTTTCAGTTTAGTAACTTCAATAGTTTTCGAAATTTGGATGTTTTACGTAAAAATCATAGGCGCAACAGGAAGGAGCTTGAAACTTCAAAATTTATATTCAGATTCCTTTTTCATTGTAATCTAATGGAAACAGCATGCTGGATCCCACAAAGTAATATTTTGATAGAAATTCATGATTTTCTGTTTTTGTGTCCTAAAAGTTCGTAAGCAAGATAGATTAAGTAAGTGATTAGACAAAGCTAGGATGTTTAGATTTAGGTAGAATGGAGATACGCTATAATAAAAAAGATGTGAGAAGATTCAAAAAGGTAGCTATAAAACTATAGCTGTAGCGTCTCTCCAAAGGTCAACTTCAGAGCTCGTCTATTGCGTGCATTACAGCTAAAATAATTCTCTCGCCAAAAGTATTTTACATAGCCTCGTTAGAATTTTATTATAGATACTCACCTGTGTGCTGATTGCACAATTAAATCGAGAGCTTCATAGCCCTTCAGCGAATGAAGAAATTAATTATTTAGTAACTTGAAGTGGTGTTCTGCTAGCCCCAGTGGTTAGTCAGTAAGGCAAATGTTGTCGGCTGCGTCTTCGGTGGTCCGCACCACGGCTATATAAACTAGAGTGTGTGAGCTAGAGTAACAGGGGAATGAAATCACAATAAAGAAAAAAAAAAGCTAGAGTAAGGCCTCAGTTCTCTTCTAGATTCATATCAGCGCACACTCGGTGTCGGAAGCCGCGTCGCATTTGTGCAGTTGCCAGGAACAGCCTTCGATGCCTTATTATGTAACTCGGTATGCACGTAACGATGAGTTCTCATTGGGATAAAGTGTTATTATGGAACGACTCCAGTGATTTAGTCTCAGTTTGCGTATGTCGTATTTTCACGTGTCGCCGCAGGACAGACTTTCTACCATTACTAGCGTGGCGTTTGATGAGTATTAACATCAAATTTTGGCGAGCATTCACTTGAAAATTTACATCGATAATGGTTATTGGACAGTTTCGTAATCTAGGGATAATAGGATCTGCGCAATAGAGTCTGAAAAGCTGTGATAGTACAATAGCTGATGTGGGTAATCATTTGTCTGGAATTTTACGCTTTATCGTTTTCAGAATATAGCGAAAATTGTTGTAGTAAACTGCATTTTCTATGAATTCCAGACATCATACTAAATCCTCAGAGTAATGAACTTCAATAATCAATAACTCTAATTCTCCATCACAGTGGGAACAGTGACCTCTAATTACAGGCATCACGTTTTTGCTAATCACTTTCTGGTTGCCAACACTGTAGTTAGAGCGCCTGTGTTGAGAATGGCAACAAATAATATATAATAAATTATTTTTCCACCTGCCGCCCCACATATGGTGCATCGGCCGGGAAAAACACTGTGAAAGTGATTTTAATTATTCGAATTCGGAGTGAAATGCAACACACAACTGAACAATAGAACAGTGATAAACAGTGTTACGTGTGCACATTGATGACGCAATTGGATTAACGACTGCTTGGATTACAACGCATCTGCATCGGCGAAGCTAGCGCTGTGTCTAGTTGTGTCGCCGGCATCGCATGAAGCCCGTCTCGCCCCATTGCAGTCGTCCGTTGGGGCCGGAGCCGCGCCTGCTGTTGCGGGCCACACACACACACAGCAGCTGTCGCGGTGCCTTTTGCAGTTCAACGCGCCGCGCCGCATCAGTAATCCTGGTACGCTGCGCCGGCATCGGCATACGTCGTGCAGAAGGAAATAAGGTAAGTGCAAAGTTGTTCAACTTTTACTAACCTTCACTAAAGGACTGTCGGCGATGGAACCGCTAAAAGAATATGAGGTTAAAATTAAATCAGAACGAATGTCTGATGAAGAAAGTGCAAATCCAGAAAACGGTTCAAATGTAAATCTACTTGAAAATAGTGGTGTTAAAGTGAAATCCGAACCATTGTCTCCTGACAATAATGTGAAAAGAGGCAATAATTCAATAACAGACACCCAGGTAGTAAATCAGAAATCAGAGATTGTTAATTTACTGGATGATAGTCTCTGATGATTTAAAAATCAAACAGTCATGAAAGGTGGTAATGTTTAAAAAGGAGAAGTAGGATATAACAGATCAGTCAGATGTTTCATTTAGTTTTGATGATTCTGGTATTGGGTCTAGTTTTACGTCACCTGAGTGTGATAAGAAACCAGCTAATGAGCAGCCCAAAGATACTGGGGCAATTGATTTAAGTGTAATATTGCAAGCAATAACAGACAGGAAGTCTAAAACGATGGCTGAACTAAAATCTGATATAACTGAAGTAAATAACAGGATTGTGGCCAGCCAAACTAATTTTAATAAAAGGTTTGAGGAAATGGACAATACCTTCAAGGCTGGCTGCAATAAGTTGAAAGAGGATTTAAAAGCTGAACTCAAAGCAGATCTAGACAGTTTAAATTATAAGATTGATTCTAACCATGCTGACATTAAGAAAAAGGTTGCTCAACAATTATCTGAGATGCATAAAACGGTAAGTCCGAACTTGCCGAGGTTCGCAAGGAATTCCAAAAGGGAGATGCGAAACTGGAGCAAAAGTTAACAGAAAAGATAGATGTGGAATCTGAACTGTACTCAGACAGATTTAAAGATGTTACTGTAAAAGTGAACATATGTCATGCAGAGGTAGAAGCAATTAAGACTGATACTACTCATGTTGTGCAAAGAGTAGGTAATGTTGAAATGAAAGTAGAAACTATTAGCACTAACATTGCTAAAACTGAGAGTAAAGTAGCTTCAGTAGCTTCTGGTAATGGTAGTGTACAACAAGTTGTAGCTGCAAACGCCGCTTTTATCGGGTGTCGGCAGTTCTTACGGTTCGATCCAGACAAAAATATCCATCCGCTAGATTTATGGAACGATTCTGAAGATGTGTTTCCATCAGTTTGGTCTGAATGCGAGAGAATTTCATTTGTAAAAAGCCATATGGCAGGTGATGCAATGCGTTGGTCAGCTGATGTCATGGTGAAGTGTAGCACATTAGCGGAATTTAAGACTGCTTTCATTAATGAATACTGGTCTAGTCATAAGCAGAATTAGGTGTTGGGAGAATTTTGGAGTGGGAAACGCTTCAATGCAGGCAGGGAATCTATCAAAGAGTTTGCTCGATCTTGGATTTCACGTCTGTCACATTTGAAGGAAAATCTGAAACCTGAAATCATAATACTAGGACTTGAAGCTAAATTGCCATGGTATTGGCAAACTAGAATCATATCCGCCCCTAGAGACAATCTTGACGGTTTCATTGAATATCTGGAACGTGTAGAGCGTGTTGCTGCCAATGAGTAGCACGCACGTAATAATAGAAATAGTAGTAGCACTAATAGTGTAAGTAGGCTGTTCAGGTTTTTATATTGGTAACGCGACGTAGCGCTCTGTATGAAAATCACTGGCTGTGCTGTGTGCAGTCTGTGGCTGGTTTGCATTGTTGTCTGCCATTGTAGTGTTGGGCAGCTGGATGTGAACAGCGTGTAGCGTTGCGCAGTTGGAGGTGAGCCGCCAGCAGTGGTGGATGTGGGGAGAGAGATGGCGGAGTTTTGACATTTGTAAGACTGGATGTCATGAACTGCTATATATATTATGACTATTTAGGTAAATACATAATTCGTTCTCTATCAAAATCTTTCATTTACTAACTATGCCTATCAGTAGTTAGTGCCTTCAGTAGTTAGAATCTTTTATTTAGCTGGCAGTAGTGGCGCTCGCTATATTGCAGTAGTTCGAGTAACGAAGATTTTTGTGAGGTAAGTGATTTGTGAAAGGTATAGGTTAATGTTAGTCAGGGCCATTCTTTTGTAGGGATTGTTGAAAGTCAGATTGCGTTGCGCTAAAAACATTGTGTGTCAGTTTAAGCCCAGTCACGTACATAATTTTTCAAAAGGGGACGTTTCAATAGTAATTTTAAGAATGAGCAGAATGGCAATGTAAACATCCGAACAGTAGGTGTTCGCCATCCTAAGAAAGGTAGGAAATGGAGAAATAATAACCATAACCAACAATGGCAACATGATGATAGTAATTTTGTTCGTAACGAAAATGTGCAAGTAAACAGCAGTGTTGAAAGCAAAGCTGTTCCCGTTAACAATAATGGCAATTGGGGAAACAATAGTTGGCAGAGGCAGGAAAACTAGTTCCTGTCTATGAGGACACTGGCACTTACCAGGCGGTTACTTTTCCTAAGCCAGTAATTACAGCGATTGGTAAGACAGATCAAAATACTCAAACCGAGCATTCGGATGATGATTCGGTAACCTCCAGTGATACAGCAGAAATATTAAACTACTCACAAATTTTGGGGGATACCGTGCTAGAGACGCTTTCTAACAAGGGAACCTCCCCATCGCACCCCCCTCAGATTTAGTTATAAGTTGGCACAGTGGATAGGCCTTGAAAAAATGAACACAGATCAATCGAGAAAACAGGAAGAAGTTGTGTGGAACTATGAAAAAAATAAGCAAAATATACAAACTGAGTGGTCCATGTACAAGATAGGCAGCATCAAGGATAGTGTAAGCTTAGGAGCGCTGTGGTCCCGTGGTTAGCGTGAGCAGCTGCGGGACGAGAAGTTCTTACTTCAAGTTTTCCCTCGAGTTAAAAGTTTAATTTTTTATTTTCAGACAATTATTATCTGTCAGTCCGTTGTTGCAGTTTATGTGACAAACTCTTATGTTTTCATCACTTTTTGGGAGTGATTATCACATCCACAAGAAAACCTAAATCGGGCAAGGTAGAAGAATCTTTCTACACATTCGCCAAGTGTACAAGTTAGGTGAATCGATAACATATTCCTGTCATGTGACGCACATGCCGTCACCAGTGTCGTATAGAATATATCAGACGTGTTTTCCTGTGGAGCAGTCGGTTGACCTATGACCTTGCGATGAAATGTTTTCCGTTCCCATTGGAGAGGCACGTCCTTTCTTCTACTAATCGCACGGTTTTGCGGTGAGGTCGCAAAACACGGACACTAAACGTATTACAGGGAACAGAGACGCCAATGAACGAACGAACAGATCATACCTTTGCGAAAATAAAGAAAGTAAAGTTTACACTCGAGGGAAGACTTGAACCGAGGACCTCTCGTGCTGCAGCTGCTCACGCGGGACCACGGCGCTCCTGACCTTACACTATCCTTGATGCTGCCCATCTTGGACATGGACTACTCAGTTTGTATATTTTGCTTATTTTTTTCATAGTTCCACACAACTTCTTCCTGTTTTCTCGATTGATCTGTGTTAAGTTTTTCAAGGCCTATCCACTGTGCCAACTTAAAACTAAATCTGAGGGGGGTGCGATGGGGAGGTTCCCTTCTAAGTAGGAAGAGCAAGAGAAGGCGCAGCAAAGTAATGTTAGGGAAGAGCTATAGAATACTGAATTGTCAGGTGAAGAAGCAGAAGAAATTCATGCTTATATTTACGATGGGAATTATGTGCTTTTATCTAAAGTGCCTGTGCAGGATGTTGACACTGTGCTGACAGATTTGGGGCGGGAGATAAGTGAGAATGTAGAGGGTAGCCTGTTGTGGGTCGATGAAACCAGTGGCTGTGACCAGTTGTCACTTGAGAAGGAACCCGACGATAATAATGAAAGTGGTTTAGCTGTAACTAGTGTTATGCCCGGTTTGGTGGCGCAGAGTCGCTCCGACCACAATAATTTGGTTCACGTTCAGCAAACTAAATGTAATGAAGTCGTGCGGTGTTTTTATTTGAAATTAGTAGATCGGCTGGAAAAGGCAGCTGAAAATTTGGTTCAGAAACCCATACACACCTTGACCTAAATGTAATGAAGACAGATGTCGATCACTTTAGCTGGAGACAAATCGAAAAGGAACTGTTGGATGAATTTGAGGAACCACCTGTCAAACCTAGAACAAGCCACCCTATAATACTAGTCAATATATTAGGAATCAATCTACGTTGTCTCTTAGATAGTGGCGGTGAGGTGAGTGCATTGTCTCAGTCCTTCTTTGATGCCTTACTTGGTAAAGATAAGCTTACAGTAATGAGGGTAACAGGACTGAGAATAATTGGTGCTACTGGCAAGGTGTCAAAAACGGTAAAGCAAGAAGCTTTGCTGCCCTTTAATGTTAATGGTAATGTAATTGATCATCCATGCTTAATAGTAAACAATCTCAGTATCGAGGTTCTAATTGGCATAGATTTCTTGTCAAAGTATCATGGTGTTGTTGACTTTGAAAGAAGCCAGTTAAAAATGGTCTTTCCAATAACCGGAGTAATTACGGTACCATATATTGGCAAACACATAGTAACTAATGTTGAGACTTGGGAGCTGCCTATTCGAGTTCTAGAAAATAGAAGGTATTGGGACGAAGATGATGATCTTAGTAAAGGTAGGTCGAACACAGCAGAAGAAGAAGCAATTAAATTGGACAAAATAGAAGCTAAATTACAAGAAATTGACTAGATCTCGGCTAGTCCGATAGAAGAACTGAGGCAGGTTTTAAAAAGGCATCATAAGGTATTTTCAAATCGACCTGGCGTGGTCAAAGGCTATGAATGTCAATTGAAGGTAAAACCTAGCCAAGTATTTTTCAGGAAGCCATACCCAATACATGTAGCTCAGAAGGAAGCGGTTCGCAATGAAATACAGAGAATGTTACAGTGGAAGGTGATTGAAGAAGTGGTCAGTGAATACAATAATCCTCTTGTTGTTGTACCAAAAAGAGACGAAAGTGTCACATTGGTCTTGGACGCTCGTTGGTTGACTGAAATAGTGATTAGGGAAAGTGACAGACCGCAGAACATGGACGAGTTGTTGCAAAAGTTCTGTGGAGTTAAATTCTTAACGTCTATGGACATCACGTGTGGGCATTGGAATTTGCCACTGGCGGAAAGTTGAACGAAGTACTCAGCTTTCTTGTACGAAGGAGTTTGTTACCAGTACCGTGCGGTCCCTTTCAGACTTAATATCTCTGTTTGTGCCTTCGTACGTGTGATGTGCCATGTGTTAGCACCAGCCTTAATTAATAAAATCACGGTCTACGTAGATGATCTTTTACTAGCAACACCCACTGGGAAGAGCATATAATTTTTTTAGAAGAAGTGTTAGAGGCTATTGAGAGAGGTGGAATGAAACTAAAGACTGAAAAGACAGAGCGCGTTAAAGAGGATGTATGTTGCTTGGAATATATGATAAGAGGAAAAGGTATTTTGCCCGACCCAGGCAAGCTAGCGGTCATTGAAAAATTTGAAGCTCCCAGAAACAAGAAGCAGTTGAGATCGATGTTCGGTCTTTTCGGCTTCTATAGGGGTTTTGTTAGTGATCAGGCTTTTAATGCGCCCTGTCTTCACCTCCTGTTGAAAAAGAATACCCCTTGGGTTTGGACAACAGAATGCCAACAGGTGTTCGAGGAGCTTAAACAATCTTTGATTAATAGTCCTATTTTATAATACCCTGATTTTGAAAAACCATTCTGTATGTCTGTGGATCCAAGTGGCTACGGCATAGCAGTGGAGGTATTCCAAGTAGCAATAGAGAACGAACAAGAAGTGCACAAACTATCGCTTTTGCAAGTCGATCTCTACAGGCAGCAGAGAGAAATATGGCATTTCAGAACTGGAAGCATTGGCCATTGTATTTGGGGTGAAGAAGTTTGAGCAGTGTTTACTAGGTCATAAGATAATTGTTTATAGTGACCATAAGGCGCTGACCTTTTTTAAGACCTGTAAGTTGAGGAATGCACGTTTGGTAAGATGGTCTTTGTATCTCCAGCAGTTTGACCTTGAGGCTAGATATATCCAAGGAAAAGACAACCTGGTAGCTGATGGGTTATCTACAAGTGCGAAGCTCTGTGATGACGCGGAAATTACAACAATGGACGTAAGTGAAGTACAAATGTTTACGTTACATGAAATAAAGGAAGAGAATGCATTAAGAAAGGTAATTAAGAACTCGAGACGTGAGCAGAATGCTGATGACCAGCTTAAGTTAGTAAAGAGCTCTTTAGGAGATGCGAACTATCCTAAGGTTTCGCAATACTACAGTTTGCATAAAGGTATTCTGTTTAGAAGGAAAAAGGTAGGTGTTTCAGAGTGGAAGCTGTGCTTTCCCTCACGACGTGTAGACTTACTAATCGACCATGTACACCTGAGGTGTGGACACCACGGTGCAAAGAAGTGCATTGCCAAATTGAAAGAGAAGGTTGTGTTTGACAAGATGTACCGCCGTGTTGCCAAGCGTCTAGCATCTTGTGTATTGTGCCAGAAAGTCCGTGCTGCTAACACCAGAATACAAGGGGATATGCATTCAGCAGAGCCAACCGAAACCCTGGATTTACTGGCTTGTGATCTGTTCTGCCCTCTTCCTGCTTCGCGAGGTGGTTGCACCCATGTTTTTGTTGTTGTAGATGGTTTTAGTAAACATGTTAAGATAGACCCAATTAAAAGAGCGAATGCAAAGACGTTAGTAGAAAAATTGGAAAAAGATTTCTTCGTGAATGTTGGCGTTCCGAAGAGTTTGCTGTCAGAAAATGGGCCTCAATTTACATCTGATAGATTTAAAGAATGCCTGGGTAAGGCTGGAGTGAAACATCTGAAAATATCTGCGTATTTCCCTCAAGGAAATATGAGCGAACGTATTATGAGAGAATTGGATAGGCTCTGCAGGACTTACTGTGCTCGCAAACACTCAAGTTGGGGCGAGCACATCAAGTATTTTGAGAATGTGATTAACAACCTAAGGCATGATGCAACTGGTTTTGCATCTTGCGAATTGATGTTTGGCCAAGAACCGCACAATGTGATTGTAGATATGGTCGAATTCCCTCTTCTGACGCAAATAGCCACCGACGAGAAAAAGTTAAGAGCTAGGGTAAGTATAAGGAAAAGAGCATTGGAAAGAAAAAAGCGCCATGACGCGATAGCAGCACCTACCAGTTTTGAGATAGGTCAGTTAGTCCAAAACCAAAGAAAGTCTAAGAAAATTAATGTGGAAACAAGGAAATTCATGTTCATATACCAGAGACCTTTCAGGATTACAGGAAAACCGCATGCAAATGCGTATAGACTGGAGTACCCGAACAGCAAAAATGTATTAGGTTTCAGAAACGTAATCGACCTAAAGAAATTCATAGGTAGCGAATGAATTCTGTAGGGAGGAGGTTGTTCTGCAACCTCTTCACAGTGTGGCAGCTGTGCAGTCCCAGCTGTGTGAGATCGTCTTTCCCCCTTTTCAGGTCTCACTCATTCTTTAACCTTTCCTATCCCCAAGATTTCGATTTCTTCTTATCCATCGATTAGTGAAGAAACTTCTGGATGTGACAAACCTAATAGTGACAAGTAAACAATAGAGAGGTATGAAGTAATGAAGTAATGAAGACGTAAATGCGCCGGCCGCGGTGGTTTAGCGGTTCTAGGCGCTCAGTCCGGAACCGCGCGACTGCTACGGTCTCAGGTTCGAATCCTGCCTCGGGCATGGCTGTGTGTGATGTCCTTAGGTTAGTTAGGTTTAATTAGTTCTAAGTTCTAGGCGAATGATGACCTCAGAAGTTAAGTCGCATAGTGCTCAGAGCCATTTGAAGACGTAAATGTATCTGAGTAACAGGTATCTATATATACGTTTTAGGAAAAACCTTGGTAATTTTATAAGTATAATGTGTTGTTTTATTGAAAATGGTTCCACAGTAAATTAAAAAGATATGCAAAGTCGTTTGTAAGCAGAAGTTGAAGTGGTGATGAGACCTGTTTTCTGCATTAGAGCTAGCTAGTAAATATCAGAAGAGATTGCTTAGTGTTATGGAATATATGCAGATAAGTTTTAATGATGAACTCACCTTTTATAGCAAGGAATGGCAATAATAATGGAATTTAATAGTGTTTATGGTTGAGACGTGAAGGACACATCATTGAAGTATTTATGAGGTTGGAGCTGACCATTATTTTGGTGTAGTGTGTGCTAGGACACGCCTACATATATTAAGGTTATCAGTTGGAGGCGTGAATGCGACCGTAGGTACCCTTATGTTAGATGAGACAAAGCAGCTCATTATGTCGTATAGGTTTAAGGAATTTAGCATAACGCATATCCACGATTACTTAATGCACTTCAGTGGTAAGTGGAGAGAGACTACCTGTGGTTTCAGCATCGATCCAGTGGAAATGGATTGCCACGTGAGCAAACTGATCAGCTGCAATGCACCATAGAAATGAAACCAGTGTTCTGTCCTGTGCTTTAAATTGTTAACAGAGTGAGTATTACGTAAGTACATACACTAGCAACGTAATTGAATAACATAACTGCAGACGTGAAACATTATTAATAGCTCAGCACAATTAAACTTTAATGAAATTTGGAACTGAGCAGCGAAAGACCAAATAGTTAATTTAGTAATCGGCTAATCATAGTGTGTTTTGAGCACTCAGCAATTGTGCTCCTATTACCGCAAGTTACTCAAGTGTAGAGGGAAGCTAAGAATGACAACCAATAATTAAGTATACTCACACCATCTCTAAGAATGAGATAGCTGACGGTGAGTAGCCTGTAAATAAATACAGATGTGTCAGGAATGTACCGAGCATTCGGTCAGTGTTCCGGCCCAGAAATAATAATTTGAGATTTAAAGGTTTCATGATTGTATGCCTTGGGCATAAATTTTTCTGTAGTACGTGATTAACCGCGTATTGAGCCATTTGTTTACCTTAAATTGCAGTAAAGTAACCACGAGTTTGAAACAGAAAACCATTCTGTTAACTTTGTTTCAGTAACGAGTGAGAAGTACGAGGTGCATTCAAGTTCTAAGGCCTCCGATTTTTTTTCTAATTAACTACTCACCCGAAATCGATGAAACTGGCGTTACTTCTCCACATAATCGCCATGCAGACGTACACATTTTTCACAACGCTGACGCCATGATTCCATGGCAGCGGCGAAGGCTTCTTTAGGAGTCTGTTTTGATCACTGGAAAATCGCTGAGGCAATAGCAGCACGACTGGTGAATGCGCGGCCACGGAGAGTGTCTTTCATTGTTGGAAAAAGCCAAAAGTCACTAGGAGCCAGGTCAGGTGAGTAGGGAGCATGATGAATCACTTCAAAGTTGTTATCACGAAGAAACTGTTGCATAACGTTAGCTCGATGTGCGGGTGCGTTGTCTTGGTGAAACAGCACACGCGCAGCCCTTCCTGGACGTTTTTGTTGCAGTGCAGGAAGGAATTTGTTCTTCAAAACATTTTCGTAGGATGCACCTGTTACCGTAGTGCTCTTTGGAACACAATGGGTAAGGAATACGCCATCGCTGTGCCAGAGCATGGACACCATCATTTTTTCAGCACTGGCGGTTACCCGAATTTTTTTGGTGGCGGTGAATCTGTGTGCTTCCATTGAGCTGACTGGTGCTTTGTTTCTGGATGGAAAAATGGCATCCATGTCTCATCAATTGTCACAACCGACGAAAAGAAAGTCCCATTCATGCTGTCATTGCACGTCAACATTACTTGCCAACATGCCACACGGACAGCCATGTGGTCGTCCGTCAGCATTCGTGGCACCCACCTCGATGACACTTTTCGCATTTTCAGGTCGTCATGCAGGATTGTGTGCACAGAACCCACAGAAATGCCAACTCTGGTGGCGATCTGTTCAACAGTCATTCGGCGATCCCCCAAAACAATTCTCTCCACTTTCTCGATCATGTCGTCAGACCGGCTTGTGCGAGCCCGAGGTTGTTTCGGTTTGTTGTCACACGATGTTCTGCCTTCATTAAACTGTCGCACCCACAAACGCACTTTCGACACATCCATAACTCCATCACCACATGTCTCCTTCAACTGTCGATGAATTTCAATTGGTTTCACACCAGGCAAATTCAGAAAACGAATGATTGCACACTGTTCAAGTAAGGAAAACGTCGCCATATAAAGTATTTAAAACAGTTCTCATTCTCGCCGCTGGCGGTAAAATTCCATCTGCCGTACGGTGCTGCCATCTCTGGGATGTATTGGCAATGAACGCGGCCTCATTTTAAAACAATGTGCATGTTTCTATCTCTTTCCAGTCCGGAGAAAAAAAATCGGAGACCTTAGAACTTGAATGCACCTCATAAAATGTATATATCCCCATTTCATTGTAACTCTCCCTTAGTTATTAAGTGAAAGGAGTCTGAGACACTCTTTTTGTTTGTTCTACAGGACAAACCAGATAATGGCAGCCTGGTAGCTGCGTGAAAGCGTGGAGTGACTTGGACACCACTCACAGTGATCCCTCCCCTTTCCCCATTGTAATATAGAATGGACCTGAAGGACGTACACCATAGCAACTTCCCCCCGCTACCCTTGTGAATCGAAATGCAGAACGCCAACCAAAGCGGCTAGAACAGCGTACGTAAAAATGGAAGTGTTATGATTCGTGAAATTCTCTTTCAGGTGTAGAAAAGACTGCTAAGATTCCATTATTTATTTATGTAACAAGAATAACCATGTAATTTTCTTTGTACCTATGTATGTAAAAATATTTACAGACAATTTAGTAGGTTTAAGATTTTCACCTAATTAAGTGAAACTTGAGCCAGGCATTTTCATAATTTTACAAGTTTATATGTTTATGTATTTGAGGCAATATGTATGCCAAAATGTTTCATTGTTTTTCGAAACTACTTAAAATTTTGAGTGATTTTCTAGGCAGTATCATGCCTTCCATTTAATACATGTTTCATGAATAATTTAATATGAGTGGCGTTAGTGCCATGAATTTTGCAGACTTGCAACTTACATATTTTATAGATGTTCTTAGCAGTTTTGCAATTTTGCTTAAGAGGCAGTGAACATGTCAGCAATCTAGATAATTCAAGTAGATTAAAAGTTTTCTTTTAATATTTCTAAGTGTTTAAATTTCAGTTTTTCCAGTTTCATAGGGAGTTAAGCTGTACTTCTGCTTCCCTTTTTTGTAATTAATTTTTTTTTCATGTATATTCAAAAAAATTAAGTAGAGGGTGATGTAGGGAAAGCAACTCACGCCATATAAAATTCATATGCTTTCCATTGTGTGCCAGCCCAGTCCGCTATAACTAGCTATGACGTCACGAATGTTGTGCAATACCTTAAAAATGAAGTAAATAATCTGAAAAGTTAATAGCATGTCAGGAGTAATGCTAAAATTATAATGTGTTAAGTTTCAGTGTAGTAACTTCAACATTTTCCAAATTTGGACGTTTTACGTTAAAATCATCGGTGCTGCCAGGATCTAGGTCTTTGGCACTTTGTGATGCCTTCAGTTTGCGTACGTGTCGAACAGGTCCACATTATGAGGAAATAAAAAAAGCAACAGATAAAGAAAAATATGGTTCATTAGTATGTTGTAGATATTTAATGCTCTGATTGTGTTGTTTATGTGTTTAGTTGTTTTATTTATAGTGCATTGGTGACAGTGACTTCTGTGTCATTTGCCGATCGTTTTCCCGTCGTTGCTAACGGCGTTGCCTTATTATTTTTGTTGTGTTTACTATTGTATTTGATTTGTATTTAGTTGTTTTTGATTCTGCATCTAGTGTACTATTGTCATTGTATTATACTGCGCATATCTTGTGAGTTAGATAATAGGTTGTCCAAGTGTTGCACGGATAATAAAATTTATTGTTGATAGAGAATTTGAATGATAACGAGAAGTAGTTGACTGGTAGCGGGAAAATAAAACATATGTCATGGAGAAAGAGCGCAATGAAAAGGTTGAGGCACAGTTTGAACGTAGGCAGGCGTTGCTGTTGAACGGTGTTAGCAACAACGATGATGTGCAACAAGGAAATCAGGGTGGCGAAAGCGATATGGCGTTTCTTGAGGGGACATACAGTGTCAGATCGTGTGTGACAGAAGATGTGAGCATATCACAACATAACGAAAGAGAGGTGCTTATTAGAAATCCGGACAGAGAGGATAGGGCAATATCAGAACTCAATATTGCGGATACAACACCGCAGAAATTATGTATGAGTTCGGACCATCACGATACTGAGGAAAAGGAAAAGGACTTAATTCTGGTGGCATTTATAATGGTTGGGTAAAAGAAACTGGAGGAGAAAATTAGTGAGTTAGTACGAGATAATAATAAGACGAGGACGGACATTAGAAATATAGGTGCTCAGGTAAATCAGATGCGAGAGGAACACAAGTCGTGGGCAAATAAACTCCAGGATAACCTACGTAACGTAAACACCAATGCAATGAAAGGTTTAAAAATTGCACATGATGCTAAGAAAATGGCAGAGAGCGCTAAGACAGTAGCACGTTTTTCAAGACGTGTAGCAGCTGAAGCAGCGAAAACGAGAAGGCGCACAGAACAGCAAGGACGCGAGGCGGTGATCAATTTGAACAAGAAGGTCGAAAGCGTGGAAAAGTGGCAAAATGACACGGAGCAGCGCATTCACACGAAAATACGTGAAGTCACGGATTTTCGTACGACGGCGGCCGTGGACAAATTAGAGTCTGAGTTGCGCTAATTAGGAACTGGTTAGAAGGTAACAACTTCAACGCCAGTGAGCGAGACTGAAGAGGTCCGGACTCTCCTTTCGTTCAAATCGCAACAGGAAGCGATCAACACACGCATGGAGAAGAAATTGCAAGACGCGCAAGGAAACAAATTCAAATGCGGCCAAGCGCGAACGCAACAGAACCAGAAACAAATTCTGACGGGACGGATAACTCTATACCGTTAGCGGCGAGCAGAGGACATGGTGAGATGAAAGTCGCATTTTCTCGAAGTCGAGGAGGGAGCACAAATGTGGGGACGTCGAACGAGGACATCCAAAGGTCTGATATTTTCCGTAGGACGGAAGTTGTCGAAGAAATGCCATTTGATTTTCAATACTTCTTACAAGTACAAAAATTTGAAATTTTCCGAGACGAGGGTAGTTTTACTCACCCACGCACTTGGATATCACAAACTGACCTCTTTTTACCTCCAAATTGGCCTTTAAAATACAACTTGGACTTCATTTGCTTACACTTGCAGGTGTCAGTTGCGGAGAAGATGCGCGGAATATCAGCGACGTGTAGAAGTTACCAGAAGTTCAAGGACAGCTTCCTAAATATCTACTGGTCCAAGGAGACGCAAGAGTGCATAAAATACGAGATGATTGTTGGCAAAGATTTCAAGAGTTCAGGCTACAAAAGTCCAGCCAAGTTCCTTGACGCAATGATTGACAAAAACCAGTATCTTGACGTACCATGCTCTACCGGTGAAATCATTCACCATTGTTACACCAAATTTCCGTCAGCATATCAACAAATATTAACTGACAGGTGCAATTTGGAGCTCAGTACTTTCCGTAACACACTTTACGAATTAGAGTACGCATTCCGAGCAGAGAATGTCAGAGAACACAGAGGAAAGTCTGACAGATACGTCGCAGGCCCTATGTCGCGTCCACAATGTAACCATTACAATAATTGGAACGGAAATGCGCGGAATGGAGCGCCTTACGGAAACCATTCACGGTCGGGAAATTTCGGGAGTAATGAAGTTGGACAACGAAGAGACTGGACTGGGAACCGCAATAATTATGTACTACGCAACAGAGGCTGGAATGGAAGGAGGAATGAAGGCTACGAGCCACAAAACAACGGATGGCGAAACCATGACTCCGGTTTCAATGACAACAGGATATGGACGCAATTGAACAGCGGAGGAAACGGAAATGGAGCTCAGATCGAGGAAATGTAGATTCGGGGACCGAACCCAGGTCGAGGGGCGCAAGGAAATGGTAACCAACGTCAATGACTAGTTAAGTATGCAGAAGAGACACAAAACGCATCTGCAACTGAATTAGGACTTAGCCTCATCAATGTTACTGGATACGACGATATCGAAGAAACGTTGCTGTAAGAAAGAGCGGAGTTCGCTCAAAATGACCTGCATCCATTTGTTATGGTAACCATAGGAGGGAATGAAGTTAGAACAATCCTGGATAGTGGTAGTGAGATATCGGCCATCAAGGAAGAGACTTACAGACAATGTAAGGGACTGCAAGACTGGGCGGAACTATCGATGAAGAGACTAAGAATGAAAGGAGCAATAGTGGGAAAGGTAACTGAAGTAAACATCCAGACAAGGCTAGACCTACTTTGTCAAGGTCACCTGCTGCTGGGAAACTTCGCCGGCCGCGGTGGTCTAGCGGTTCTAGGCGCGCAGTCCGGAACCGCGCGACTGCTATGGTCGCAGGTTCGAATCCTGCCTCGGGCATGGATGTGTGTGATGTCCTTAGGTTAGTTAGGTTACAGTAGTTCTAAGTTCTAGGGGACTGATGACCACAGATGTTAAGTCCCATAGTGCTCAGAGCCATTTTTTTGGGAAACTTCCTGATCGTCCCAAAACTGACAAATGAGTTGATTACCGGAACCGATTTTCTAAGCGAGTACAATGCAATACTGGATCTAAGACGTGGTACAGCAACATTAAATAAGGATAAAATCATCATGCTTCGTTTCATTGATCGGGCGATACGGGCGCAAGTCCCGGCGGGGTGCCTTAAGATCTGTGCAGGCTAAATCAGTTTCGAGAGCTCAAAGGGATGGCCACTATGACCCAGAGGACACCGAGGACGAGATCCGTCATGCGATACAAGAAAGGGTTTGTGATATTGACAATATTACCGAAGAGGAGAGGACAGAACTACTAACCGTGGTACTGAACAACATTGAAATGTTCCTACCAAGATAGGAGGCATCAATAATTTCCAGTATGCGTTCCGTGTCAAAGATCATCAGACGTTTTTCGTCTCACCTTAACCCATTCCCATCGCGGATGCTGTTGACGGAGGATGCTGCAAGAAGGGATCATTGAAACCGGTGTGTCCACATAGAATAGCCCATTCTGGGTAGTTGAAAAGAAAGATGGGTCGATACGTCTGGTGCTTGATTCGAGGCAGATCAACATGATAATCTTGCCGGAAACAGACCATCCGGAGAAGCTAGAAGATCTCTTGCAGAGATTTCATGGTGTCAAAGTGTTTTCATCCATTGATCTCCGTTCAAGTTTCTGGAAAATCGAATTATACCCTTCGTGTCGTCAATACATGGTATTCTTAGTCGAAGAGCACTGCTATCACTTCCAGCAATTGCCCTTTGGCCTCAATATATCGTTCGCAGCATTCATCAGGGGGTTTAACAGAATTTTGTCGGAAAGTCTGAAGAACGACATCATGTCCATTGTTGATATCCCCATCGCAAAACCCGCTTGGAACGAACACAACAAGGTCCTTGGAGAAATACTAGGAACACTAAGGCAGCATAGTATCACAGTTAATTTAGAAAAATCTTGTTTCGGAACGAGGAAGGTGCATTTTCTTGGACACGTGATTTGTGCAGAAGGTATTGCCCTTAATCTTTAAAAACTCGAAGCTGTAGCACAATTCCCGAGACCGCAGACCAGGAAGGACCTCAGAGGGTTCCTTGACGTCGTAAATTTTTATAAAAAGTGCGTTAGAACGGAAGAGAATGGGGCACCAAGGCTTTGTGCCTTAACAGGAAAGAAGACACCGTGGTTATGGGATTAGGAAGCGGATCACGAATTCAGTTCGCTTAAAAAGGCCCTTGTGGAAGCATCTATCCAAGCTCATCCTGAATTAACAGCGGATTTTAGCATGTGGACTGATGCAGCGGAAACAGCTCTTGGCGTAATAATGTTCCAGCAAGTTATGGAAGATGGGACATTAATGAAATAGACCATAGCATTTGGGGGCCGGATCCTTACAAAGTGCGAAAGGAGTTAACCAGTAACTGAGTTGGAGGCACTGGCTATCGTGTGGGCTTTCAAAAAATTCAAATGTTTCCTGCTTGGACACAAGACCCATGTCTTTACAGACCACAGAGCGTTGGAATTTTTGCTGTCTGCAAAATTGGGACACGATAGGCTGACACGGTGCGTTTTATTCCTCCAGCAATTTGACTTCAGCACCACACATGTCCCAGGAAAAATTAATGTAATTTAGGACGCACTTTCACGTTCGCCTATTGGGAGACCAGATGCAAAGGGAGAAGATGCGGGGGATAGTCATTTTAGTCTATTCTATCTGCAGGGTGTTGCTTTCGAGAACTTCATGACTCCATCATTACGGGATATAAGAAGAGAGCAGGATAAAGATCCGGAGTTGAA
Organism: Schistocerca americana; assembly: GCF_021461395.2. Classification (NCBI taxonomy): domain Eukaryota; kingdom Metazoa; phylum Arthropoda; class Insecta; order Orthoptera; family Acrididae; genus Schistocerca; species Schistocerca americana. The sequence goes on from NC_060130.1 coordinate 452,202,044, forward strand.
GCAGCTGAAAGAACGTTGGAAGGACCGCCAAAAAGTCGAGTTACAAATGTTCTACCTTGTAAGGAAGGGGATCTTATTCCACCGATCTAACGCAACCAGCACAATATGGAGCCTTTGTATACCAGACGAGTTAGTAAATAAGTTACTCTGGTACACACACTTAAGTTATTGTCACTTCCGACCTCGGAAATGCTTCCTTAAATTGAACTACCTGTGTCATTGTAAACAAATGGAAAGAGGCATAAGGATGGTTCTATCAGTATGCAAGGCCGATCAGAAGGCAAAACCTGACAGCCAGACAATGAAGGCACCCCTCCATCCAATCGTTCCAAACAAACTGCAACACATGGCGGCCGCGGACTTAAATGAGACCGCTCCCGGTCACTCGCCATGGTTTCCGATACATTTCAGTAGTCGTTGAATTAACATCGAATTTTGCTACATTTACTTCGTTACGAAGAGCCACGACAGTCACTGTTTGCAAAGGATTAACGGAAGACTTCATAGCGCAAGTAGGCAGGGTGGAAAAAATTATTACAGATAACGGGGCTCAGTTCAGGTCAAAACGATGGAAGGACACTCTGGAGAGTATAGGATGTCACTCATCTACATATCGGGACATCACCCGATTTCGAACCCCCCCCCCCCCCCCCAAACGGTGGATGAAGGACCTGGGGAATCTGTGTCGTATCTACTGTCATCGACAGCACAGCACATGGGACATGGTGTTGCGGGATTTCCAAAATGTCGCGAATGAACTTCCACATGGTTCAGCTCTCTTGGCACCGATAACTGTGTTGTAGAATAGAGACCCTCCCGAGAAAGTACGGGAGCTAGTGGAATTTCCCCGGCGGAAACAGATTCCGCACCGACAGATAATCGGGATGGCGCTGGAAAGAATTTGGGAAGCTGGAAGGAGAAGGAAGGAGCGAGAAGATAGGAAGACTCGGGTCCGGAAATTTCGCGTTGGTCAGAAGGCTCTCATCAAATCGGTTAGGCTCTGAACAAACAGAATAGACAGTGCCAGAAGTTCTTCAACCGCATCGGATACGCCGTCTCACGCACTAGAATGCGTATGATATGGAGTTACTGAGATCTGGAAGATCCGTAGGAGTGCATCACATATCGCACATTAAACACTCTTCATTGAATAAAGCTGGAGGTCACGAAAGCAGCAGTTACAGCAGGAGGAAGAAAAAGAGAAGAAAATAGAAGGGCGGACATGCGATGGTAATTTCTTATTCTGAACAAGCCACAGATAGTTTAATTGTCGGTGACAGCCGAACATTAGAATTGTAGCATAAGTTCGTTTAGTTGTAATAATTTTATTGATAACAATCATTTCTTTATATCTTTTTGTGATTCACCATGGTAATTAGCATAGGAACTGCTCCCATTACTGCTAGTCGTAACAGTTGGCATTGTCAGAATTTCACTCTACAAGTATTTCTTCGTAACATGTAGTAAGTTTATAGATGTACAGTTGATCATTCCAGAGCTGAATAAATTACTGTTGTTGAGAGTAGAAATGAGCCGATATCATGGCAGAAACTTCGTTGTTTATTTGGGTCCTGTTTCGCGTGAGAAATGTTCTCATAGCAGTTTTGGAGTCTGTACAGAACGACAGAATTTGGTGTCACAACAACGACAGAATTTTATATCTTCGAGTCCGAAACAAGTGCGTGAGTATTGGGGAGGGAACTCTTCTCGTAGCATCTTAGAGTTCAGCTACAATCATATTTCTTCTCTTTATTGTGTGCATCAGAGTACAGGCCCTTGCACGATCTGGTATATAATACGTAGTATAGCGTGTGAGAGGGACGTCGTTGAGATTAGTTTGCGAGATCCTTGGAGATATTTTGCAGGATGATCGTGTATTGTCCACGTGTGAGGCGTGCTGACTTTCTTGTGAGTTTTGCCGCAGTTAGTGACCAGTGCCCAGTGCAATGTGTCTTCGCTGCGGGCTGATTGTTGTCATAGCCAGTGGCGCGATGTATTTATGGTGTGTTTTTTGTCTATGGATGTCGCCTTTGGCCGGCCGAAGTCGCCAAGCGGTTCTAGGCGCTACAGTCTGGAACCGCGCGACCGCTACGGTCGCAGGTTCGAATCCTGCCTCGGGCATGGATGTGTGTGATGTCCTTAGGTTAGTTAGGTTTAAGTAGTTCTAAGTTCTAGGGGACTGATGATCTCAGCAGTTAAGTCCCATAGTGCTCAGAGCCACTTGAACCATTTTGTCGCCTTTGGTGCGATGTTTCTCGCGAATGGGATATTTTATTCGAGTGTGGTTACACAGATGAGCTATCGCGTCTAATGCGGTTGTTGTTCATAGTTGGTATTCGCTTGTGGTTTTCACATGTGGTTTTCTGCACTGTTCTGCGATGATATTCGTGTGGGCTTTCGCGAGTAGTTCGCGAGCGCCTGAGTGGTAGATCTTGGGCGATAGTTTGTACTACGTGGCGTGAGCACGGAATGTGCGAGTCACTTTGGTATGTTTTTTCAGAGTGAGGTGATTCTTGAAACTTCGTAAGGAAGCTTCTTCTGGATGCCTTACGTCGATCTTCAAGTGTAACCTGTAACCATTCGTGGTGTCCATCTCTGTATACTTTCATTGTCCCCTGGCCGTCCTATGTGACAAAAAGAAGAACGGAAGAAATGTAGCTTTGCAGTCAAATGTTGATAATACACTCCTGGAAATTGAAATAATAACACCGTGAATTCATTGTCCCAGGAAGGGGAAACTTTATTGACACATTCCTGGGGTCAGATACATCACATGATCACACTGACAGAACCACAGGCACATAGACACAGGCAACAGAGCATGCACAATGTGGGCACTAGTACAGTGTATATCCACCTTTCGCAGCAATGCAGGCTGCTATTCTCCCATGGAGACGATCGTAGAGATGCTGGATGTAGTCCTGTGGAACGGCTTGCCATGCCATTTCCACCTGGCGCCTCAGTTGGACCAGCGTTCGTGCTGGACGTGCAGACCGCGTGAGACGACGCTTCATCCAGTCCCAAACATGTTCAATGGGGGACAGATCCGGAGATCTTGCTGGCCAGGGTAGTTGACTTACACCTTCTAGAGCACGTTGGGTGGTACGGGATACATGCGCACGTGCATTGTCCTGTTGGAACAGTAAGTTCCCTTGCCGGTCTAGGAATGGTAGAACGATGGGTTCGATGACGGTTTGGATGTACCATGCACTATTCTGTGTCCCCTCGACGATCACCAGTGGTGTACGGCCAGTGTAGGAGATCGCTCCCCACACCATGATGCCGGGTGCTGGCCCTGTGTGCCTCGGTCGTATGCAGTCCTGATTGTGGCGCTCACCTGCACGGCGCCAAACACGCATACGACCATCATTGGCACCAAGGCAGAAGCGACTCTCATCGCTGAAGACGACACGTCTCCATTCGTCCCTCCATTCACGCCTGTCGCGACACCACTGGAGGCGGGCTGCACGATGTTGGGGCGTGAGCGGAAGACGGCCTAACGGTGTGCGGGACCGTAGCCCAGCTTCATGGAGACGGTTGCGAATGGTCCTCGCCGATACCCCAGGACCAACAGTGTCCCTAATTTGCTGAGAAGTGGCGGTGCGGTCCCCTACGGCACTGCGTAGGATCCTACGGCCTTGTCGTGCATCCGTGCGTCGCTGCGGTCCGGTCCCAGGTCGACGGGCACGTGCACCTTCCGCCGACCACTGGCGACAACATCGATGTACTGTGGAGACCTCACGCCCCACGTGTTGAGCAATTCGGCGGTACGTCCACCCGGCCTCCCGCATGCCCACTATACGCCCTCGCTCAAAGTCCGTCAACTGCACATACGGTTCACGTCCACGCTGTCGCGGCATGCTACCAGTGTTAAAGACTGCGATGGAGCTCCGTATGCCACGGCAAACTGGCTGACACTGACGGCGGCGGTGCACAAATGCTGCTCAGCTAGCGCCATTCGACGGCCAACACCGCGGTTCCTGGTGTGTCCGCTGTGCCGTGCGTGTGATCATTGCTTGTACAGCCCTCTCGCAGTGTCCGGAGCAAGTATGGTGGGTCTGACACACCGGTGTCAATGTGTTCTTTTTTCCATTTCCAGGAGTGTACATTGTACTTTATATGTATGTTGCAGGAGCTGGAGTTCAAAATTTGTACAACAGCCTGAGAAAATTTGTATCAGTTTCAGAAAACAGAGATTTTCACACCGATTATTTTGGGTTACGACAGAGCCCTGGTAATTTTTTTCTGTTTTTTCTATCTGCTACTGAAGTTCTTAGAAGTTATTCCAGTGCGTTTTGAGTTTTAACTTTTAAACTGTAATTCCTATACTTTTAAACCATAGCTTATCCTACGGTTGTTCTTTATAAATACTTTCATATTGTTGTGTAGCTCGTAGGTTGTTTACTCTTGCTGTTGCATCCATTGTTTTATGCTATATCGACGATTACTCTACATCCACTTCGACATTTGTATCAGTACTCTGCAAACCACTGTGAAGTACTTGGTAGACGTTACTTCTCATTGTACTAGCTACTATGGCATCTTCCCGTGCCATTCGCGAAACGAGCGCAGAAGGATGTATAAATGCTTCTTTGCACGCTATAATTAATTCAATCTTGTCCTCACGATCTCTACGGCAGCGACATGTAGGTGGTCGTAGTATATTCGTAGATTCATCTTTTAGAGCTGGTTCTTGAAACTTTGTAAGGAAGCTTCCTCTGGATGGCTTACGTTGGTCTTCAAGTGTAGCCTGCAGCAATTCGTGGTGTACTTCTCTGTAAACTTTCATTATCCCCTGGCCGTCCTATATGGAACGGTTCCCATACACTAAAGCAATATTACACAATGGGTCGCACAACTGACTTTTTTTACAATTTCCTCTGTTGAATGACTGGAGTTCCTTAGTGTTCTACCAATAAACTGAGTTCTGCCAGCAGCTTCAACACTTTATGGTAATAATCTATTTTAAATTAGGCACACATTCATTCAAGCATTATCTGCTGTAAAATTCTCGCGACATCTACAACACATGTCACTTACAGTAAGTTTTAATTTCAAGCAGTTGTCCTAGGTTTCCGTTCATACATCGTTTGTTCTGTTCATGCCTTATAGCGTCAGACGATACTTGATCTATCATTACTATTGTTTTATAAGGCAACTCGAGATCGGTTGGCTGTGTGACGTGTACCTACTTCGGCCAGCTTCTTCCGGTAACAAGGTGGCCAAAAGAACTACTTCAGCTTTAAATATCAACAAAAACACTGCTGTAAGGATCGTCAAGAAAATACCAGATAAAGAAGAAGAAACTATAAAAATACTGTATCTGGAATTATAGATGGAAAATATCTTCGACTGAGTAGATAGAAATATTTGCTTGACTATTACTACCACTGTATGAATGAGTAGCCATTTTTCGGCAAATTATTGGCCACCTTTAAGGAAACAGTCCTTTTTCAAAGTAGTCGCAGTTCATAAACTGTGACTGTACGTAACGACAGGGCCGACCTCTGACACATTTCAGCATTTATAAAATGAAAACCAAGTTAGTTCTGTCCACAGACGCTATCAGAGTTAAACAGGAAATCCAACGTGAGGAACACTGACGGTGTCTTCAGGCGAAAGTGGCAGATTTTTAGTGGTGAACCAAAACATTACAGCTGTCTGCTTCACAGCTTGATGGTCCATCCTTGGAATGCTACACAGCAGCAGTTCTACGTGGCATGGATTCGACAAAGCGTGGCAGGCGTCCAGAAGTATACGGTATCAGATATTTATGGACGTAAATTAGTGTCTGGTGATTTGTGGGCGTGTTGCTGACGCCAGACGGCGCCCCGGATGCTTTCCTTTGCGTTCTGATCAGGCAAATTTGGTGGTCAAGACGTCTATTTCAGTTCGCTATCATGGTCCTCAAACCATTGTAGCACGCTTCTGGCCTGATGAGACGGACAGCTATCCTACTGGAAGATGCCAACGCCGTCAGGGAAGACACGAATCATGAAGGACTACAGGTGATATGCAATAATTTTCGCTTAGTCCTCTGCTGTCATAGCTGTGATTAATACCTTAGGTGCATTGTAACCCCAGGTAAATGTCTAACACACAGTATAATACTGCCCCCAGTCGTCTGCGCTCGTGGCGCATTGCATGTTTCCCGCAGTATTTCGCATGGATGACAGCGTTTACAGACATGGCCATGGCCCTGCTGTAAGAACAAACCTGATTCTTCCGACCAGGAGTCACGTTCCCATTGTTCGTGGTCAAATGTCAATAATCCCGTGCACACTGAAATCCTATCTGACGATGTCGTTGTGTCGACAAGGGCGTGTAGAAGTCGTCTGCTGTGGAGTCACATGTGCAACATTGTGTGCTGAACGCTATGCTCCGAGCCGGCCAGAGTGGCCGTGCGGCTCTAGGCGCTACAGTCTGGAACCGAGCGACCGCTACGGTCGCAGGTTCGAATCCTGTCTCGGGCATGGATGTGTGTGATGTCCTTAGGTTAGTTAGATTTAAGTAGTTCTAAGTTCTGGGCGACTGATGACCTCAGAAGTTAAGTCGCATAGTGCTCAGAACCATCGCTATGCTCCGAAACACTGGGCCTGCAACAAGAAAATTACGTTGGCACATAAGTTCTTAGCATTTTTGTATTGCATTTTGGTTGGTATGGTTTTATTTATAGAGTATAATTTTTTATTTGTAGTTGACTGTTGCTATTTTAGTTTACATATTGCCATTTTGTCATTTACAGACAGTGAGTGGAGCTATGGACGCTAGAAAATGGAGCACCAGTTGGAGAAATAAGAACGTTTCGGAAGTGTTTTTCTGTTTCAGTTAAGTAGAGGGATAAAAGCAGTGGAGGCAGCCAGAAACATTTGCACTGTGCATGGGAATAAAGCGATTGGACACAGTACGGCAAGAAAATGATTTTCTCCTCTTAAGGAGGATCGCTTCACATTATTGACTCTCCACGTTTAGGTAGATTTACAGGGTTAGATGAAGATCGTTTAAACGCATTAATCAACAATGATCCACCTTAGTACACTCGGGAACTGAAAAATGTGATGTACGGTGACCGTTTCAGCATCGTGCGACATTTTTATGCACTGATGATGGTTCGGAACTCGAGTTATGGGTACCGCATGCTCTAAGCCAAACCCACAAAAATCTGTGTGGAGCCGTAAGTATGTGCGTCTCTGCTTTCTCGTCATCGACTGATTAGTGAACAACACCTACCATACCTATTCTGTATCGTTATTGGTCACGAGAAATGCTGTCTTCATGCTAAATTACAGATAAGAAATAAATGGTTGAGCCAAAACAAAGCAGCAGAACCCAATACAAATACCTGCAAGTATCCACAGAAGATAACGTTATAAATCAGGTGGAACGGCGACGGTGTTGCTTTGCGAGTTGCCGGGGTGGAGAAGAGTTTGCACCTCATTAATGCTGACGAATTTTGCATGAGAACGAGATTTGCACTCGAACCCTTTCTTACCTACCACTTAATTAATTATGCGCACAACGGTAACGAAAGGAAGTGATGATGAAGCCTGCTAGTTGGTAAAATAAGGAGTGCACACTCACAATTATTTAATAAAAATCGTAATCTACTGACAGAAAAAAACATAACTTTATCATAATAAACAAGAGGAAATGGTATTCCGCATACATCTACGAAATGATATGCGGATTAAATATTACAGTGAGATTTGTTATACATCAGAACATAAAGGCACATGATTATCGATATAAACAGTAGGTTAAAGGATAGGGTATACTGAACTATTATGAGAATAAGAGTTGGCTCGAAAACAAGGGGCTCCTACTCTCTGTGATACAAAAGACTGACGATAATGACTGGAGGTCCTAATGAATCAAATATTACTCTCCCGACTATATTGCAGTACTGCGATTAGTGGTGAGAGCTCAAATGGGGTCACATGGAGAAACAAGCAATGTGGACTTTCAGCAAAGCGAGTGCGCGTGCTGCTGAGGGATTCAGCACAAAAATGATAGGTCCTACAGTGCCGAAGCCGTAAAATATTGAATCAGAGCTGAAATCTGCAGCACGTCGTCGGTAGGCAGCGTCCTGATGATGTAGGCGCCGACTTCTGCCGCGCAGCAAATCTGTGTCAACCTGTGGCTGCGAAGGCTGTCCGAGAATTCTAAGTTCTTCTGAAAACGAGCGACCAATTCGCAAGCCCGTCCGACTCCGAGGAAGATCACATCCCGAATTCCCCTCTGTGATGCGATGCAAGCAGCGAAGCCAGCATTGCTCAACTCCCTACTCTCCTCGAAAACCGCGAATCAGCATTCAGTGCCGATCCCAAAATTCCCCAAACTGTCTCAGAACATTATTCGCGCCAATAGCGACCGTTCCTTCCAATTTTAGCAGGGCTTTATGACGTGAACTCGCCTCTGTTTAAGTTGACCAATCACGCCTCTGCTATTCAGTTGAGGGCACTGAACTTTCCGTTTGACCTGCTACGAAAACAACATGCCTAGACCACCGCCCATCCGGCGCCAGACAGTCGCGCCCAGCAGAGTACGGTCCAGAAGTATTCTCAGAATCATGAGGACAATGCAGTCAGTCGTCACCAACAGTCTTCGTTCCAGACGCTCCGGAACGGTAAACACATAAACTGCGGCGACACTCAGACGTCTCGCAAGTCGTTTCGCCCTGCATGTAATAGGCGGAACTCGACCGACGTCATTGGTCCCGCCAGGCGCTTAAGCCCATTGATGTACGACCCTCTCAGATTCGCTGAAGTGCAGCCCCCAAACAGAAAGGCAGTGTGCCGCGTCCACCGGTGCTCGCCTCGCACAGGCCATCCAGTGAAGTAACCCAGCATGCATAGTAATCAAGTGAAAAGTATTTTGAGCCATCAATACAAATACTCTCATTACAGTAACCTTATTCGGCCTGTTACCACCGTGCAATAACATAAAACATTAATAAAATTGATGAAAATGAGAGGCGACGTGCAAAAGATGGCATGGAACCTCTCAGCTTCCCCGAGGTGTATCCATCACTGCTGACATTTATTGTCAACAACTGAGACGTCTTACAGACGCAATCCAAGATCAATGACCAGGAAGGCTGCATGAAGTAAGGCCCTCCCGCGTTCTGCTAGACTGACAAAGAACACTATACAGGAGATGGGTTGGGAGGTCATTCCGTGCCCACCTGATTCACCTGATCTTGCGTCCTCAAATTTTTACCTTTCTGGCTCTCTATCCAACGATCTTCAAGGAACTTCCTTTTCGGATGAAAATGCGCTCCGAACATGGCTTGACGAATTCTTCGTCTCAAAACTACGTTATATCCATAATTGCGAAATCGAAAAGTTACTGCACCGTCGGAAAACTGTTGCAAATAGGAAGGAGATATATTATTGATGACTAAAGTCTTTGTTATGTGTATCAGTTGTGTTTATTAACCTTATAGAAACACGCTATGAACGCACGCAGCAACCCAATACTCCATCGTCAGACCTGCAACGGTTCGCCACGTTTCCAACTTAACCGAGTGCGTTATGTGTACCTGTTGTGTTTATTAAACTTATGGAAAAACGCTATAAACTTTGCTGCCACAGATCGCCACCTTTCTAGCTTTACAGAGTGGGTGGTCCTTCGACGTCCACGTTTTGTGATGAATCGTGGGCGTCCAATACCTCACGGCTTACTCGTACTTTCATCTTCTTTCAACCAGGTTCCGTAGATGCTCTCGACAGTAGCACTGTTTTAGTTACCGAGATGACCGTTCCCAGGTGTAGGGTTGTAGCAATCTGTTGTTTGTAAAAACCGCTAATGTCAGTGGATATGACAATTTGCGGCCCATGTCATCGGTAGAAAAATTGCCCACTCTCTAGTCCGTTTACGAACTTTCCTAACAACGTCAATTGCCAGTAACACCACCATGCGGCATTCAGTCTTGGGTAGGCATTAGTCATAATGTTCTGGCTCATCAGTGTATATTTTCAGAGTATTATCCGGACATTGCGTAATAACGTATATATTTGGAAGAACCTCTGTATGAAGAAACGTAAAATATGCAACGTCCTCGGCCGACAATACGCAACTCACATCACAAAGAACATCAGGTGTGCTACAGTACCTCTAAAAGGTATTATACTCGTATTCCGGTATTCGACCAAGTTCTGTTGTAATCACAGATACAAATTTAATTCATCTTTAAATTTTCGGCACCTTTGGCATCTTGAGAGCAACAGCTCTAGACTAAAAACCTAAATACTTACTTGACTATAGGCTAAATCTTCCGAAACTCTTCGTGCCTGCTTAGTATTGAATTTTGGTTACGGGTTAGTAAATGTTCGCATTTTTCCAGCACATCGCACAGCTAAAAAAAAAATCTAGTTAGTTACTGTGAGCTGCTCGCCTTTTCTGTTCTAGTGCTAGAAGGAAAATTTCTACCAATGTTTCGAACTGTTACAAAAAAGGAGTGTCTACGTTGTGTGAAATACCAGAGAGGGGAATTCCACTGCCGATCGTTATTCAAAAGAGATTTCCAAACATAATAAATATTAAAAATGGAGGAAAGTATATACAAGACATACAGGCATAATTAAGGCATTTCACTTCATGAATTCACAGGAGATGTATCTGTCAGAATTTATCCAGTTTCATCAGTTAATACGCTGAGGCTCATTTACGGCCTCAGACACTGTTAACACTACTTTTTGCCATTCTGCTTTTAATATCTGTGGGAACATAATGGCTTTTGTAGCAGCCTATTTGAGAAGAGAGGTTGAGTGGAAGATATGGTGTGGGAGGGGGTCGTGCGATGAATGCGGGAAATTAAGTACCAGGAAATGCGCAAGATTTTCGGCTGTTATATTGAGTAGGGAACTAAATCGAGTGTGGCTCACTTACAGATTTCTACAAGCAAGAAACAAGTAAGGCTTCGACCTGGTGTCAGTCTGCTACTTACAAGGGGAGGCCGCCAATTGTGAAATTCAGATTCGATTCATATTACGCGTAATAAAAGCTCATGGCCAGAGGAGTAATGTGGCAAAGCACCAAGATGCACTTCTCAGCCGTTGTCGAGAAAATCGACAGTTAAAAGACACCGTTGCGGTGAAATACTCTCTACGATTAATAGTTTTCCAGAGCGTCCTGACGCAGCGGTAAGCGCTTGGGTTAGTAACCTGTAGGTCACCGGATCGAATCCCGCGCCACGCAACTTTTTTTTTTATTATTAGTTTTTTGTAATTCAAATATATATATATTCATATGAATTGCTTATGCATGTTGGTGAAGGCGGATCGCTCTCCAATTGTACCGCCTCCATTTTTCCGTTTGTTTAACAGGGTGTACCAAAGCTCTCCCGTCCGCACAGATTTTCGACGATGTTATAAGTTGCGCTAGGGACCGCATCTACCTTCTTTCGAAGTTAGCAGGCAACTACGCCGTTATGTGGCGGCTCGTTTCGGCCCATTCAACATCTGTCCTTCAAGTGTAACGGGCGAGTAACGGAGTTTATATTTCATACCTGCCACAGCAAATTTGTGTTCGTGGGGTTTCTATTCTAATTCGAACGTTTGACTTACGCGATACGTATTCGTTTCGGAATATCGTTTCTACGTCTTCCGTTAACTATACGTGGTTAACATTATGAAGACAATTAATAACATTTGTGAAATACAACTTTGTTTGCGGAAAACATAATGATGTTCGAAGTCGCCAGTTTTTTCTACGACAAACGACTTTCAACAACTTATTATATGCATAATTGTTGCAACTGATTGCCGGGAATTATATATATATATATATATATATATATATATATATATATATATATATATGAATTAGAAAAAACAAATACTAAAAATAAAAAAATCGCATGGTGCGAGATTCGAACCGGCGACCTTTGGATTACGAACCCGAGCGCTTACCGCTGCACCACAACGATGTAGAAAATTAGTAATCGTAGAGAGTATTTCATCGCAACGGTTTCTTTTAACTGTCGGTTTTCTCGACAACGGCTGAGAAGTGCATCTTGGTGCTTTGCCACATTACACCTCTGGCCATGAGCTTTTATTATGCGCAGTATGAATCGAATCTGAATTTCACAATTGGCGGCCTCCCCTTGTTAGAGCTACTTAGAGTCTTTTGACGAACACGATGAAAAATAATACTCTCCTTATCATGTTTTACGTCTTAATGTGGCAGTGTTGCCTGTGTTTCAACGAGTATTACAGTTATACAAATTTTCTGAATGGTTTTTAAAATCTGACGTAATTGCCAAATTAATCGAAGAATTTAATTCACTCTTCGTTCAAAAGCAGGTAACTCGATTTTCTCATGAAATTGAGTTGGTGTGGCATGATTTAATATTTTATAAACCTGAATGGCTTTAATAAACGAATATGATTATAGAATTTCACAAAAATGTGTGGCATAAATGAGAGCAAAAAATTGCGTTAAATTAATAATGAAGCATCACAAGCCATTTTATATTCTGTCGATCATTATTGCAGAGACAAACGTTTAATCACCGTTCATTCACCGCTAGTATTGTTCAAACAAGTTTCCTCTACCGTATTTCAGATTGACAGAGCTCCGATGCCACATTTTGTAGTGCTTCTTTAAGGCTTTCCTAATTTACATTTGTTTATAACTTAAATCAGTGAATAATTCTCATGATTTTTCTTTTGCAAGTGTTCAACCTTCTTACTGAATAGTATGGTTTTATAAACGCTTACAGTTCACAGAAAGATATTCCATTCAAACGGAATCAGCAGATTATTTCTCAAATAAATAAATAAATAAAATTAAAAAATTAGCAAACCACCTACTGCGCATAATGCTATTTTTGAGAACTAATAGTACACCTGTCGGTTCCGAACCTACATGTTCTTCCTCACACGGGTGTTCAGGTACAAAATTACATCCGGCTCTTGTTGTGTCTGGGATGTAGACAATTTTCTGTTTGGAGAACGTTATTAGGAGTGATGCTGCCCTACAGCAAAAAACTATGTAAAGAAAAGGTATTACTTTGATGTAACTGTACAGTAAAAGAACTGAAATAACATAAACAGTTTCCTCAGACAAACACTTAAAGCTAACCTAATCCAAAGTGAACAGACATATTCACTCCGCAGTAATCTACATGGAAACACCAAAGAAACTGTTATAGGCGTGCCAGTACAAAGATGTGTAAATAGGCAGAATAAGGCGCTGCGGTCGGCAACGCCTATATAAGACAACAAGTGTCTGGCGCAGTTGTTAGATCGGTTACTGCTGCTACAACGGAAGTATTCAAGAGTCAAGTGAGTAAGAAACTGGTTTTATACTCGGCGCAAGAGAGATGGGACACAGCATCTCCAAGGTAGAGATGAAATGGAGGTTTTTCCGTACGATCATTACACGTCTTTTGTGTGAATATCAGGAATCCGGAAAACATCAAATCTCCAACATCGCTGCGGCCGTAAAAGATCCAGCAAGAACGGGACCAAGGAAGACTGAAAAGAATCGTTCGACATGGCAGAAGTGCACTGCTGCAGATTTCAGTAGTGGGCCATAAAAAGTGTCATCTGTCAGCCTGCGAACCATTCACCGACACATCATCGATATGGGCTTTCGGAGCCGAAGGCCTGGGCGTGTACCCTTGCTGACGGGACGACACAAAGCTTTACGACTCGCCTGGACCCGTTAACACCAACATTATGCTGTAGATGACTGGAAACGTGTTACCTGGTTGGACGGGTCTTGTTCCAAATTGTATGGAGCGGATGGACATGTATCAGTATGGAGACAACCTCATGAATCCATGGTTCTTGTAAATCAGCAGGGGACTGTTCAGGCTCGTGGAGGCTTTGTAACGGTGTGGGGCGTGTGCAGTTGGAGTGATATGACACCCCTGATGGGTCTAGATACGACTCTGTCGGATGACAAGTATGTAAGCATTCTGCCTGATCACCTGCCTCCATTCATGTCCACTGTGCATTCCGACGAACTTGGTCAATTCCAGCAGAACAATACGACACCCCACACGTCCAGAATTGCTACAGAGTGACTACAGGAACACTCTTCTGAGTTTAAACAATTCCCCTGGCAACAAAACTCTCCAGACATGAACATTATTGAGCATACCTGGGATGCCTTTCAATGTACTGCTGAGATGAGATCTCTGCCCCCTCGTACTCTTACGGGTTTAAGAACAGCCCTGTAGGATTCATGGTGTCAATTCCTTTCAGCACTACTCCAGACAGTAGTCGTGTTCATGCGACGTCGTGTTGCGGCACTTCTGTGTGCTCGCGGGGGCCCTACACGATATTACACAGGTATAGCAGTTTCTTTGGCTCTTCGGTGTAGCATAGAAGGTATCTGGATGATAAAGAAGTCTCTCTGATATCCTGAATAATAAAATTACTCCTTCGGCAAAAGCTTTTGAGCGGTACGTACAGAGTGAGTCTTATTAACGTAAAAAGCTCCGAAGTGACGTAGGTGACGTTGAGACATGTAATCAATATGTCTAATAAAAGTAAATGTACAATGTGTCCTGCTAAAACTCAAAAAACGAGTCCCGGTACGATCAAGAGAGTTATATGGTGTTTTAGCCCTCTAACCCGTATCCATGAAGAAGGCTCCCGTTTTTACCTGAAGGACGTGCTTTTTAAGATATGAAGTGTGGGAAGGTTCACCCTCTAGAAATTTATAGAACATTCCAGACCATTCGGGAGTATTCGAGAACATTCAAGAACATTCGAGAGTATTCGGGAGCATTCCACAATATTCCAGAAAGTTCCGGAATGTTCCATAATGATCTGGGATGTTTTGGAATGTTTGGAAATATTCTAGGACATTCGGGATGATTCCAGAAAATTCGGGAACATCCTAGAATATCCCAGATCATTGTGGAACGTTCCAGAGCCCTCTCGAATGTTGTGGAATTTTCTGGGAGTTGTGGACCATCCGAAGCCTTATTGGCATGATCTGGAATTCGCCACTGATGGGGCTACCCATTGGTATGGGCATATAAAGCAAGACCTGTCGTGGATGCAAAAATCAGTTTCTTGTAAGTGACGGAAGAAGGAATCGGAAAAGTAGGGCAGTGAGTGAATAAAAACAAACAGAGAAGTGTGAGTAGTCAAAGTGATACAGTGACTGAATATAAATCGAAAATTAAAAAAAGTGTGAAAAGTATGAAAAGTGTACTGCATGTATCTCCTAATAAAAAGTTGATATGATTTATATTTTAAACAACGTACCAACGTAAAAAGGGAGGAGATGTTGCCAGTTTTGAAGCAAAACCGTGAAAACAAAGACAACAGGGAAAAATCGAAACAGACGAAGATCCCGAAGCACGTTTAAGTTGCCAATGAACGACAATAACCATGGTGAGAAGTAGGGAAACCGAAGAACAGCGAAATGAACAGATTGAAGGACCAAGAAATGCGACACAATTTTATAATAAAAGAATGCCAACTAAAGCCAACCATGAAAATATCACCCTATGAGAAGCGCGGACGAGCACAAGTAAGCAGTACAACCTAACAAATGAAGCATTCCACTACGACCCGAAGATAGAATATAACAAATACAAACACGTCGTAGTCGGAAAAAGGGGTAACATCTGCCAGTTTTGCAATGCCAAAAAATTCTGTAGAGGAACACCAGGATTCTGTTTCACGAATGGAAAAATTGGATCACCACCACTGGAAGCCCCTCCGCAGAAATTTTTCTATTACATGACGAGGAAACTCCAGAATCAAAACACTTTTTTCAACATACGGAAGTCTACAACGCTTGCTTCCAAATAACTTCTTTCGGTGTCACTTAGATCAACTGTAACAGAGATTAAATCGATAATGTTTATTCCATTTAAGGACAAATCTATCACAACAGACAGGGTGGCGTACGAAATGTGTTACCAATTGTTTCTTTCACAATTTACGACGCACATTAGATATCCCGCTGGGATCTCTACAGCAGTACCAGCAGAGCTTGGAAAAACAAATGAGTTACGAAATGACGCGTAATTCACGATACTGCCGCTAGGAGACTAGTAAGCAGCAATGGCTGACAATGGAAGACTGACGACGCAGCAACGATCGGCAATTGTGTTACTTTTCCATGAAACGAAGAGCCTTGTTGTGACTCAGAGGAGTTTTCGACAACAGTTTAACAGACGATGGGTCCCTTGCAAGAACACAGGTTGTACGATTAATTTGTACAGGAAGGAACAGTATTGGAAGCGAAGCGACCTCGGCTTAAGCCTGTTGTTCGCCGGAGAATATTGAAGCGGTGCGAGTTTCTGTACAGAGAAGTCACTGGAAACCGTGTAGAAAGGCAGCATTCTTAAAAGTGACCTCCATATGTACCCATACAAGGTGACCTGTGCACAGGAGCTCACTGAAGAACACAAGCAGCAGAGACTACTGTTTGCTCAGTGGGCGGAGGACAGGGAAGAAACTCTCAACAACGTTTGGTTATCAGACGAGGCGCATTTTCATTTAGACGGTGTGGTTAACAAACAAAATGTACGCTTTTGGGCCACTGAAAACCCACAAGTGCTTCATGAACGACAACATTATGCTCCGAGGATTTCAGTGTGGGCAGCAATTTCCAGTCACGGACTTATTGGACCCTTTTTCTTTGAAGAAACTGTGAACAGCGAGCGTTATTTGAGCATGCTTCGCAATAGCTTCATTCCACAGCTTCTTGCTACTGCCTTGCCCTTCAACACGCAGTGGTTTATGCAAGATGGAGCAAGGCCACATACTGCAAACACTGTGTTGGGGTTTTTACACGAGCATTTCGACATGTAGATCATTTCACTCGGTTTCGGGTCGCTTCAATGACGGACAAAATTGGCTCCCAAATAGTCCAGACCTCTATCCATCTGACTTTTTTTCTTTGGGGGTATCTAACGGAAAATTTTTTCCCGAAACGTCCACGTGATTTAATGGAGCTCACAAGACTTATTCTTCAAGCTCGCACTGAAATTACGGAAGACATGTCCCGCAGGGTAATCACTTAATTCAGTATTCGTTTGAAGGAAGTTAGGAAACGAAATGGTGGACATATTCAGCATGTGCTTCATTAGAACAAATATCCATGGACGGCTCTTCGTTGTAGTATATGTTCCTTTCAGATTGTATTGACAATAAAGATTATATTCAAAAACCAAATGGTAACACATTTCGTGCGCCACCCTGTACGATCATTACTACCACTACCCAACGAAGACCATACATTTCTGCAAGTATATATAATTGGAAATGAAGAAACGGAAACTGATCAATTTACAGTTATCAGTGGACTGACACAAGTAGTAATCCGAGACGTATAGAGGATTTTACACGATTACAATCAACTGATTCACGTATCCAAAACAGCACTAGAGTGGATGATTTCTGATTATTCTAAAGTTATAATTCCAGCCGACGAAAGACCACATGGGGCACACGAACGTCTATTTAATGCATCTGAGATGGACGAAGTCGCCATCGTAATTGTGAACAATGAAAACACAAGCCGTGGCATAATTGCACAACAAAGAAAGAAAGTACTACAACGTATTGCAGAGATACGCCGTTTATATGATGCCCTCCAATATGCGTTAATGTCTCTGCACGAATAGGACGGATATCATTTCAATGTGAAACAGATACAGTCTGAAACCGCCGTAGAAATAAACAAAGAATTCACTTCTATAGAGTTCTATGCTTTAGGGTGTATAATAATTATGTGTTATTATGGTTGTTCAAAGCAGAAAAATAAGTAATGACATATAAAGGTTTAGAGAACATTTTAGAAACTTTGACACTTCAAGCCACAGTATTCGGAAGCGGCAGCAGTCGAACAAGAAAAGCCAATATGAGAAGGCCGATGACCAGCGGAGTTGCCGGCTGGAGTGGCCGAGCGGTTCTAGGAGCTTCAGTCTGGAACCGCTTGACCGCTACGATCGCAGGT
Organism: Schistocerca americana; assembly: GCF_021461395.2. NCBI lineage: Eukaryota > Metazoa > Arthropoda > Insecta > Orthoptera > Acrididae > Schistocerca > Schistocerca americana. The sequence goes on from NC_060130.1 coordinate 452,219,981, forward strand.
TCGAATCCTGCCTCGGGCGTGGATATGTATGATGTCCTTAGGTTAGTTAGGTTTAAGTAGTTCTAAGTTCTAGGGGACTGATGACCTCAGATGTTAAGTTCCATAGTGCTCAGAGCCATTTGAACCAGCGGAGTTTGCGTAGCAGCTGTCTGCACTTCTACAGATCGACGACAGAGCAGACTGGCAATGCTTCCAAGGAGAACAACGACCAGCGCTGTTCACGCATTGGCGATAAATTCTCCAGGAACTGTCAACATACTGAACTCCCGCGCTTGACGTATCTGGCGATGCGGAGGAGGACGACAGGGCAGTGCCCGACCACGCCAGTATAAAGGCAAAACAATGGAAAGCCGGCACGCGTGTCGACATTGGTTACGTTTCTGCCCAACGTGAGAAGCATAGATCAACGACCGAAGTCAGTTGCCGCCCTAGAATAAATACCTCCAACCAATTGGCATGAGGTGGCCCTTTGAGGAGATCCTTCGAGGCGAGAAGGAAGACACGAAGAAACGTCGTCTGAACGGACGGATTGATGGTTAGTCAGCGGATGTCATACTTCGCTACAACGACTTAGCCGATACGCTTCACGACAGAAGAAGGTGTCGGTATCACGCCAATAGGTCAACGCAGAAAATGCCATTCCAGATGTTACCAGAAAGAAGTCTGTGTGGTGCTTACCCAGGTGGCTGGTGAGGATGAAGAGACTGAGGCCTCAGTCACCTGTGAACCTAGAGGTTGAAGAACATTGCCAGAAGACGCCGAACCTAAGGGTCACTGGTCCGATTCCGGGACGAGCACTCCGCGCCTCGCCGTAGCCGATTGTTAATAACACAACGGGCGAATTCACGAAAAGAAGACCGCGCCGCCGCCGTAGTGGGTCACGGTCACGATTCTGAGGGAAGAATAAGACGCCTGGCGCTCCGCTGCAACACGACCCGTTCCCCCATCAGCAGTCACTAGAATCTTCACGCTATGCCTCCGTAGCTCCGCAGCAGCGAGGAATTGAGCGAGTTGAAACAAACTGTATTACTCTGTTTAAAGGGTCTTCTCGCACCTCACCCTCTGAGCCAAGGAAAGAGAACGCTCCACGGTTCACAAAGTGTCATTTTCCCTCCCACCATTTCTGACAAAACACTGGCCTTTGCTCCCTTCTGTCACTGACGCTCAGTATATAGTGTCACTAAACCCCTGCCCGTTACAATGCTTACCGCTTAATGGAAAGAGACAATGAAGTATACAATCAAATTCTCAATATTAGCTTTTTATTCCAACAATTCCTGGTAGATACGTATGCAAAAACAGAAGTGGAACGGATGATCTAAGTAAAACTGAATCAGAAGAAACTGCGCACGGAAGAATACATTCACCTTCGAGACTGACTCGTAAATGACGGAAACACTGAAGACGTTGGAGGACTGGTAACCTTACCCTCACCATATATGGGAAGTCCGAGGAACATGCACGAATACGCTCAAGATGCCATGAACTACATGAGAAAATATGGAGGATCTGACCTCTTCATAACATTCGCATGCAACTCCTCGAGGAGAAAAATCAAAGAACATCTAAGATACGGACAAGCCCCAATGCATCGACACGACATAATAGCCCAAGTTTACCGACAAAAACATGTGAGATTTATTGAAGTCATCACAAAATATCACACCTTTGTAAACGTCAGGTCCTGGCTTTACGCAACTGAATGGCAAAAATGAGGACAGCCACATTCACACAATCCCATATGGCTAAATGCAGAATTCATCCGACAGAAATAGACAAAATCATACAAACTGAATTTTCCAATTCACAAGAACACCCTATTCACGGACCATACGGGGCATTAAACACCAATTCACTACGTGCGAGAGATGGAAAATGTCCTAAAGGTATCCAAAACCATATTTCGACGACACCAAAGGCAAAGTTGATGGGTACCCCAAAGACAGAAGACAATGAATACCGGACATTTGCCACGCCGGACATTTGCCACACTTGCCCCTTCGCCAGGCAGCGATCCTTCAGGTAAGGGACGCCATTCCTCGTACTTCTTCTGTCCCCTTTCAAACCGCCGTCTCCACATCTTACTCGACACAACCAGTACGTAAGGGACCTTCTTCTTCGACATCATAATGCAGAGCTTCTTTTCCAAAATCGAGAATTTATATCTTTTGTGGAACGAAAGCAATTCCGACGATTATGTAATTAGTTCTGCCAAGTATAAATATAGATCCCTCTGTCTGTACGGTAGCTTCCTTTCACGCTTACTGATTGTGATAGAAATAGTCCATCGCCATGGGAGCAACAAGAAAGGAACGCTGTAAAAAGAATGCGAATGTACGCTAATCATTTATTTTTGATCGCTGCATTTGTGCCTACTTTATTTACTACAACTACATGCCCAAAAGACAATAAGGAAAGAAGAAATGGGTATGTGAATGTTTGAAAAGAAGAACGACATATTCCATATTAATTTACTCTCTAAAATCCGATATCCCGAAACATTAGTTAGTAAAGTGTAGCGGGACAATGTTCAAAACATGACTGAAAGTACGTTCATAAACAGAGAAAAGAACATCTATGATTGACATGTCATCTAAAGTCGACGTACAATTGTGAAATGTTAGAAATAAGGAAATGAAGTAATACAGAACGCTATGCTTGTAACGTACGTTGTTGTTCTACATTGTTTAGCTCTGGTATTTACAGGGTCACAGAGAAAGCATCCTAGGTTTTGGAGGGAAAAGCCGTAATTGTAATGATCTCCACTACAACAGAAAAAAGAAGTACAACTTAAGGAAAAATAATGTAATGTGTGTTCCAGCTCACAAGCAACATGGAAGCTGGGTGTTGTGTGCTGTCCTTAGGTTAGTTAGGTTTAAGTAGTTCTAAGTTCTAGGGGACTTATGACCACAGCAGTTGAGTCCCATAGTGCTCAGAGCCATTTGAACCAGCAACATGGAAGCGGGTAGTTCCTGTGACTTAGTATGGACAGAAGTTATATTTGACAACCGGAATAAATTAATAACCAGCTTCTTTTACTGACCCACGGTCTCCGATAAAACAGTTGCTGAACATTTCAAAGAAAACTCGAGTCTCATCGCAAATAGGTACCCTACCCATACAGTTATCGTTGGCAGTGACTTCAATCTACATTCCATATGTTGACAAAAATACATTTTCAGACCCTACTGTGGATAGAACACAACTTCCATAATTGTTCTAAATGCTTTTTATAAAATTATTTTGAACAATTAGTTAGAGAATCACCCGTGACGTCACGTGTGCTGCACTGCTGTTGAAATAGCTCGTTAATATTTTACAAATTTTAGACTTCATTTACTTATTTTAAAGTTTATTTGTTTTAATATTTCCCGTAAAAGTAACTTATTAGTGAATTTTCATTAATCTCAGTCTTTCTTCCTGTGTTATTGACTCGAGTGCTCTATTATTTGTGAGTCTGCTTTCGTCGTTCGTCTAAGCCTCGTGCCTCAGTAGTGTGTTTACATTTTGTGGCGTGCACTGCGGCTGTAGCGGATATAAGCTAAGTACTGACAAACTTATTTGTGCTCTGTAATAGAGTTATTAAATTTAATAGATTTCAGCGGTGTTGCGTGCCGTTTGTGGCGAAATAACGACTTAATAAACTTTTGTAATCGTTCGCTAGCTGTGTTTATAGTTTTCAGTGTGTTGAAGTCGTTAGTAAATTTCGTGCTTTAGTTTTCAACTGACGTTTATTATTCTTTCTAGTGAAATATTTCAGTAAAATTTTCATTTAGTTTTTTAACTTCGCTTCGTGTTACAGTGGTCGTTTTAATTTTTTGGTTTTAGCTAATAATTTTGTGAAGTTTTGCTGGTGTTGGTATCGGCTGTGTTGTAGTAGTATTTATAGAAGTAGCTCTTTCTTTATACGCAGAGGATTTCGAGACCATTATTGTTAGTTCTTAAATAGTTCTACTGGTGTAATTAACTTTGGTAACGTAGACGTATAGTTTTTTTGAGTAACTGTAAATTTTTTACCATGACTGAAAAGTGTGGGCTCTGTCGTAGGTTTGTGAGTAGTGGATTACAGTGTGGGATTTGTTCAAAGTATTTTCATTGGGAGGAATGCAGTGGAGAAGCCAGTGGTCATTTTAGGGAGATCCTCTCCTGGGAATATAGAATCTGTAGTAGAAACAAGTTAATAGAGGAGCAGGAGCGCAAGATCTGTGCCCCTCAGGTGCAGTTACAATGCGCAAAGGTGGAACTAGATAGGTTGAGGAGGGTGAAGGGTGGTGGGTAATGAGAACTGGCAGTTGGCAAGAAGGTAGCTAGGAAGAGGAGGTATTCAGACAGTTTTACTTTGCATACATGTAATAGATACGACCAACTGTCAGAGTTGAGTGGAGAGGAGCCTCGTGTAGCCGTAGATGTAGGTAACTTGCAGCAGTCCTCAGCAAATAGGAGGCCTAGGTTAGTTGCAAAGTCTAGCAGAAAGAAGGTTCTGCTGCTAGGTAGTTCCCACGGTAGAGGTGTGGGCCAGCAGTTGCAGGAGGTGTTGGGGAGTGAGTACCAGGTCACCAGCATTGTGAAGCCTAGTGCAGGATTGGCTCAGGTGACTGAAAGCATAGGGGAGTTATGTAGGAATTTTACGATAGAGGATCAGGCAGAGATAGTGGGTGGAGCAGGGAACAGTCTCGATAGGGACGGGGAGAATGATGTCAGTGGTGACTTGGTTAAGATAGCTACTCAAACTGGTGGCACTAATGTGCATTTCGTGCAACTGTTTCAGCGTCATGATCGGCCTCACCTTAATGCGGCTGTTAGGCGCGTTAATGTAGGGCTGGGGAGGGCACTGATGGCGGAGGGCATGGATCACATCTCAGTGGTGCCAGTTGGGTCTATCAGTAGATGGTGTTTCACTAGGCATGGCCTGCACCTCAACAGGTATGGGAAGGGGAGGCTGGCTAAGCTTATAGGTGACAGTGTAGTGGGTGGTGGTGGTGGTGGTGGTGGTGGTGGTGGTGGTAGTGGTATCACTCATGGAAAAATTCCTGTAGTAGTTGGTGTTAGAGCTGCACCTTTTTTACACTGAAGTCAGCTGATAGGTATACCTGCTTAAAGGAAGTGCCTCTAACTAAGGGCTCACCTCCAGAGGATGTAAGGTTTCCAAGTAGAGAAGGAATTAGCATATTTCATCAAAATATAAGACGTATTAGAGATAAAGTTAGTGAACTGCTAATAGATGTTAACTCTGAAATTATTGGTATATCAGAGCACCACTTAAATAATTTGATAATGCAGAGACTTCCTTTACCAGGCTACAGATTAGCTGGCTGTTTCTCAAGGAGTTCCTTCCGGGGTGGGGGAGTGGCTCTGTACGTAAAAAACAGTATTTCATTTGAGTACATAGACGTATCACGACATTGCACTGAACATACATTTGGAAGTTGTGCAGCATTAGTTGAATTTAGTGAAACTAAACATCTAATTGCTGTTGTTTATAGATCCCCCAACTCCGACTTCAGAGCATTTTTGCTTAAGCTAGAGAGGGTTCTTGATTCACTTTGTAGGAAGTACCAGAAAGTAGTTATATGTGGTGACTTCAGTATTAATTTTGTACATGATTGTGCAAGGAAAAGGATGTTGGTAGATCTCCTAAATTCATATGATCTCATGCAAACTGTGTTTTTTTCCAGCTAGGGTGCAGGGGTATAGTAGCACAGTCATAGACAATATTTTCATTCATTCTTCATTACTAGATGGGCATTCTGTTAGTAAAAGAGTCAATGGCCTTTCAGACCATGATGCACAAATTTTAACATTAAACGGTTTTTGTACTCAAACCAACGTCGTATTTAATTACAAACTACGTAGGAAAGTTAATCCAACAGCAATAGAGAGTTTTTCAAAACTTGTCAAGGAACAAGAGTGGCAAGATGTTTACAGTGCCGATAATATAGATGATAAATAAAATGCTTTCCATAACACATTTCTCATGCTCTTTGAGAGGTGATTTCCATTAGAACTTCCTAAACGGGGTACTAGCTGTAATGGACAGCCCGGTTGACTGACTAGTGGGATAAGGATATCATGTAAAACAAAGCGGGAATTATATCAAAATGTTAGAAGTAATCACAATCAAGCTACGATGGCCCATTACAAACAGTATTGTAAGGTGCTTAAAAATGTTATTAGCAAGGCAAAAAGTATGTGGTATGCAAACAGAATAGCTAATTCACAGGATAAAATTAAAGCCATATGGTCAGTTGTGAAGGAAGTGTCTGGTCAGCAGCACAAGGTTGATGATGTAAAGTCAGTTCGCAGTAATAATATTTCTGTTACTGATAAATCAGATATATGTACAGCATTTAACAACCATTTTCTGAGCATTGCTGGTGAATTAAATAAAAATTTAGTTTCTACAGGAAATCATATAAATTTCTTAGCAAATGCCTTTCCGAGATTGACGTCTGAAATACTCCTCTGTGATACAGACAAGAGGGAGATTGAGTCAATAATTAAATCACTGAAGACTAAGGACTCTCATGGTTATCATGGAGTGTCTAGTAGAATATTAAAGTACTGTGCTCCACATGTTAGCCCTGTATTTAGCCATATTTGTAATTTTTCCTTTAGGAATGGTCAGTTTCCTAAGCGATTAAAGTACTCAGTAGTAAGGTCGCTTTATAAAAAGGGAGAATGGGACAATGTAGATAATTTTAGACCTATTTCTATGCCATCAGTGTTTGCAAAAGTTATCGAAAAGGCTGTGTATGTAATGTTAATTGATCATTTTATATCACACGATTTGCTATCAAATGTACAGTTCGGCTTTAGAAGTCGTTTGACAACTGAAAATGCTATATTCTCTTTTCTCTGTAAGGTACTGGATGGGCTAAACAAAAAGTTTCGAACGCTTGGCGTATTTTTTGATTTAACTAAGGCATTTGACTGTGTTGATCTCACAATGTTGCTCCAGAAGTTGGATCATTACGGAATAAGGGGAGTAGCTCACAATTGGTTCACCTCTTACTTTAGCAACAGGCAGCAAAAGGTCATTATTCACAATATTGATAACGGCTGTAATGTGGGATCTGAGTGGGGTACTGTCAAGTGGGGGGTGCCCCAGCGATCAGTGTTGGGGCCGCTCCTGTTCCTTATTTATATAAATGATATGCCCTCTAGTATTATGGGTAACTCTAAAATATTTCTGTTTGCTGACGACACTAGCTTGGTAGTAAAGGATGTTGTGTGCAACATTGACTCGGTTTCAAGTAGTGCAGTACATGACTTCAGTTCATGGCTTGTAGAAAATAAACTAACGTTAAATCCCAGTAAGTCTCAGTTTTTACAGTTTCTAACACACAATTCAACAAAACCCGACGTTTTAATCTCACAGAACGGGCATGTGATTAGTGAAACTGAACAGTTCAAATTCCTAGGTGTTCAGATAGATAGTAAGCTGTCGTGGAAAGCCCACGTTCAGGATCTTGTTCAAAGACTTAATACTGCCATTTTCACTATTCGAACGGTATCGAAAGTGAGTGATACTTCGACACGTAAATTAGTCTACTTTGCTTATTTTCATTCACTTATGTCGTATGGTATTATGTTTTGGGGTAACTCTTCCCATTCTAGAAGGATATTTTTGGCTCAGAAACGGGCGGTTCGGGCAGTAAGTGGCGTGAGTTCACGAACCTCTTGTCGACCTCTGTCTGGGTATTTTGACATTGGCCTCTCAATATGTATATTCCTTATTGTCGTTTCTCGTTACCAATATTAGTTTATTTCCAACAATAAGCAGCTTTCACTCAGTTAATACTCGGCAGATATCAAACCTGCATTTGGATCGGACATCCTTAACTCTTGTGCAAAAAGGTGTGCAGTATACTGTTGCATCCATTTTCAATAAGCTGCCACTCTAATTCAAAAATCTTAGCAGTAATCCACGCGCTTTCAAATCGAAACTCAAGAGTTTCCTCATGGGTCACTCCTTCTATTCTGTCGAGGAGTTCCTTGAAAAACTAAGCTGATTCTCATTGTAATGCTGATAGCGTTTGCTTAAACTTATGGACTGATTTTCTTTCAGGTTCATGAACATTTATTTTTATCTGTTATTACTTTTATGTTGTAAGTCCATGTGCTGACACGTTCCATGACCTTGGAGATTTTCTGCTCAGTTTGGTCCTACGGTACTTGACATGTAAATAAAATACAATAAATAAAACGAGGCCATTCAAATTGTAAATGGTTACGAAAACACACTTGACCTCTTAGCCACAAATAATCCTGAGCATCACGACGGGTGCAGCGTCATAGCGAGGCTCAATTCCGTAACAAAGAAATTCACCAAAGCTAAACGAGAAATATATATATTTATAAAAGCAACTAAAAATTCGGTTGACGTCTTTCTAAGAGACAGTCTCCAATCCTTCCAAACTATCGAAGTGAAGACCATATGTGGCTTAAGTTCAAAGAAATAGTATCAACAGCACTCAAGAGATTCATACCAAATAAATTGAAATCAGACGGAACTGATCCCCCATGGTACACAAAACACGACAGAAAGCTGCTGCAGGAGCACCGAAAAAGACGAGCGCAAAATCTCCAAGATTGGCGAAGTTTACTGTGGCTCTAAAAAATGGTGCGGATTTCAATGCATTTAATAGTTTCCACAACGAATCTCTCTCTAGAAATGTGGCGGAAAATCCATAGAGATTATTGTCCTATGTTAAGAAAACCAGCGGAAAGGTTTAGTAAGTACCTTTACTGCGGGTCGGGCGGCGAGTGAGAAGGAGTAGGAGCAGGAGGAGGGGGAGACAAGGGACCCAACTCCTCGGAGCAGGTAAAATCGTGGCAAATGTCCGGCGTGGCAAATGTCCGCACACTGAAGACGATCACCCTAAACCGTGGCTTCACAGGGAAAATACGAATACGAATCAGCAGCGAACTGGAAGGAGATAATCCACGTGTAGGGCCATATAACACACTGCTTTCCAAAATGTTACAAGAACACATAAACACAGAATACTGCAGCTCCGCGAAATCCATCAAATATGTCTGTGACTATGAGAAAAAAGGCAGTAACATGGTAGTTTTTCAAATGGCCAAAGTCAGCGAGCAACAAAACAGCAACGATCTTCATGTAGCAAATGGGAAGCAGCGAGGCGGATTTTCGGTTTTCCATACACGAACGCTAACGAACTCTGCAACATCTAGCAGTACATCTGAAGAATGGACAGAATGTTTGCTTCACAAAAGACATCGCCAGAAAAATCTCAAGCGAACCACTTCAGAACACAACATTAACAGCTTTTTACCGTCTTTGCCAAACGCATCCATTGGCGACAACATTACTCTTTGTCAACATCCATACCTATTATACCTGGAACATGACAAGAAAAATGTTTCAAAGACAAAAACAAGAAATTCCAGTAGAAGATCATTCAAGAATCATGAAAACTGGCACACTGGATCGAGTATACACAGTACATCCGAACAGCGCCGAATGTTGCTACACGAAATACGAGGATCAACAAGTTTCATAGATCTCAAGACCGTTGACGGACGGCTACGTATGCCAGATGTACAGAGAAGCATATCAACGATTAGGATTACTGGAAAACGACAACCACTGGGAATGAACACTACAAGAAGCCTCACTCACAGCCTCAGCTGAACAAATGAAAGACTTATTCGCCATCATTCTAACAACATACAACCCATCGAATGCAAAACAGTTATGGGATTCCTTCAAAGAGAGTATGAGTGACGACATACTGTGCCAAATCCGACAAGCTCGTTCTGAACAGACCATCGAATTCGCTTCGGTTGTCTTTAAACGTTAATAAGAATCACCGCAGACCTAGAGACCTACATCGGCATTAATTTTTTGGAGCTCAAGTATAAAAAAATAGTTTGACGTTTACGGAACCGTTGGTGTGTGTATCAATAGCACATTCTGCCCCCTCCCCCTTCCCTAGGTCAAAAATAATATGAGTATTTAAACCACACTGAACTGTCTGTTTAAATTTGTACTAGCAGCATTTTGTACAACCAAGAGGACTTAGTATCATGAAATCCATAACTTTTAACAACAGATACAGGTCTTCCACGATAGATAAACAATCAAAGAAGTTCCAAACAACAGCCAACCACAAATCGTCACACCTAATACCAACGCAGTCAGCTCCCTAAAACAAGAGAATATAGCAGAACATATTATGCCCTTACATTTCAACAAAGACTATGCAGTATAATCATCACTCTGTTTAAAAATAAGAAAGCCGGCCGAAGTGGCCGTGCGGTTAAAGGCGCTGCAGTCTGGAGCCGCAAGACCGCTACGGTCGCAGGTTCGAATCCTGCCTCGGGCATGGATGTTTGTGATGTCCTTAGGTTAGTTAGGTTTAACTAGTTCTAAGTTCTAGGGGACTAATGACCTCAGCAGTTGAGTCCCATAGTGCTCAGAGCCATTTGAACCATTTTTTTTTTTGAAGAATAAGAAAGTGTAAAGATCCGATTTCACACAAACAACAAATTCCAGCATTAGTCATTCGTAACTTAAAGAATAATAGTCCCACTACAAAAAATCTGTAATGTCAAGTAATCTCACACTAAGTAGATCCAAATTTCAACAGAAGCACATTCATTTAAGGACACGGACGTCACAAAACAAATAAGTAAGTAGTGAACCAGTTTGTCCATGTAGCTATCCAAAAAGTGTCCAAAACCGCATTAAAGGTGTCAGAACCTTTACGGGTACAGATTGTGACACAGACTACATACTGACTACACGAAAAATTAAAATAAAGCTCAAAAGAAAGCTAAACAGAAATATAGTGGAAATTACTAGAGACAGCATAGGAAATCTGGCTGAAGGAAAAAAGAAAACTTCCGAAGATTAATTGACAGTGACGTGCGAATATCAAATGTAAACACCTGAAGAAAGGTATTAAAGAAGAAACCTGAACAAGACTTAACAAGAATGGAGACGAGGTACTAGTAGCATTAAAGCTGTGAGGACGGGACATGAGTCGTGCTTGGGTAGCTCAGTTGGAAAAAAAAGTAGGTAGAGCATTTTCCGGGAAAGGCAAAGGTCCCGAGTTCGAGTCTCGGTCGGGCACACAGTTTTAATCTGCTGGGGAAGTTTCAAGAATTAACAAATTTTAATTTAACATAAATTTTGAGATGTAGCATAAAATAACATCATGAAAAAATTCTATAAATTTCAAGCTTTTATTTATTCACTGCTGTTATGGTCGCTGGGGAAAAAAAATTTAGTCACTTGATGTACAGCAATTCTACATCTTTTATGTGATTTCAGTAAAATTTTTTTCAGAATATCTACAGAAAGGTTACGAAAGCTGTAAGTAGCATAGCTGTTTAAAATAGTTAACAAAAATAAACTGAAAAATGTTTAGAAGAACCTGAATTAAAATAAACTGACCAAACAGAGTATAACTGAGTAAGCAAATCAGACGTTATATACGATGTAACAAAAACGATCATAAGGTTTTGTGGAGGGTAGCACAACATAATGCTGAAGGCAGGCGGGATAACTAATGCAGATATAAAAAAGTTTCAAAAACAATGCATATTAACAAGAAAACAACAAAGACCACAAAATGTAGCGTTACAAATATGCCAAAACAAAAGAATTACAATTAATATAAAGGTAATAGATCAGGGTGGCGGAGAAAGCGGAGGAAGGCAAGAGGGGCAGTAGCCATACGTCGTATTACATAAAATTTGGAAAAAACGTGTACTACATTTTTAAAAAATGAATATTATAAAGTTAGATCAGTAGACAGAGTACATACCGCGAAAATTAAGCGTAAGGAAAAAGAGGGGGGGGGGGTGGGGGAAGTTGCACGATGGCAACTGCATTTATAATGTGTGCTCATACACATTGAATAGAATAATGCAGTTCATAATTAAATACTTTTTATCATTATCATATTTTTATACATCTGTCTTGCTCTGTAACGCCTGATATCACGCTCTGCGTCTCTTATCATATAGTTGTAGTATTACCTTTCCGTGTTAACTGATTATTCCGTCGGTTATTGTTAGAACAACATTATGCAGTGACGAACTGCCTTTTGGTTTCTGTCTCGGGCTCTTCGGCAGACGTTTGTTCGATGATTTTTCTTACGTTTTGCCAGCACAAGTGGCTGGAATTGTCACTGCTTCATCCTGCACTGCTTGTGATCGGAGCCGTAACAGTTCTGTAGTATGTAGTGATTTTCATTTAACACTGAAGAGCCAAAGAAACTTGTACACTCCCCTAATATCGATAAGGGCCCCCGCGAACACCCAGAAGTGCCGCAACACGACGTGGCATGGACTTGACTGATGTCTGGAGTAGTGCTGGAGGGAACTGTCACTATGATTCCGACAGGGCTGTCCATAAATCCGTCGGAGTACGAAAGGTTGGAGATCTCTTCTGCACAACACGTTGTAGAGCATCCCAGATATGCTCAATAATGTTCATGTCTGGGGAGTTTGGTGGTCAGTGGAAGTATCTGAACTTGAAAGAGTGTTCCTGGAGCCACTATGTAGCAATTCTGGACGTGTGGGGTGACCAATTGTCCTGCTGGAATTGCCCAAGTCCGTCGGAATGCACAATGGACATGAACGGATGCAGGATGCTTACATACGTGTCACCTGATAAAGTCGCATCTACAAGTATCAGGAGTCCCATATCACTCCTACTGCACAAACCCCACAATATTAAAAAGACTCCACCAGCATCAACAGTCCACCAATGACATTCAGGTTCCATGGATTCATGAGGTTGTTTCCATACCCATAAACGTCCATCCGCTCGGTTCAATTTGAAATGAAACTCGTCCGTCCAGGCAACATGTTTCCAGTCATCAACAGTCCAGTGTCGGTATTGACGGGCCCAGACGAGGCGAAAAGCTTTGTTCGTGCGGTTAACAAGGGTACACATATGACGCTTCTGCTCCGAAAGCACATATCGATGATGTTTCGTTGAGTGGTTTGCACAGTAACACATGTTGACGGCCCAGTATTGAAATCTGCAGGAGTTTACAGATGAGTTGCACTTCTGTAATGTTGAACGATTTTCTTCGGCCGTCGTTGGTCCCGTTCTTTCAGGGTCTTTTTCCGGCCGCAGCGATGTCGGAGATTTGATGTTTTACCGGATTCCTGATATTCACAGTACATTCGTGAAATGGTCGTACGGGAAAATCCCCACTTCATCGCTACCTCGGAGATGCTGTATCCCATCGCTCTTTCGCCGACTATAACATCACGCTCCAACTCACTTAAATCTTGAGAACCTGCATTGCAGTAGCAGTAAGCGATCTAACAAGTGCGCCAAACACTTGTAGTCTCGTATAGACGTTGAGACAGCAGCGCCGTATTCTGCCTGTTTACATATCTCTGTATTTGAATACGCATGCTTATACCAGTACCTTTATCGCTTCAGTGTATATGTGTGGTATGTTGTAATGTCTTTATATATATAAGAAATTTATATAATAACTGCACTGTGCACATATCAATATTCAGGTGCGGCCCATTCACAATGTTTGCAACGAGATGAAACCGTATTTATATACATTACCATTTAATCTTTCTTTTACATCCAATGCCGCGGCACACTTATATTTAAAAAAATTATGAATATATATGTACCTAATATAATAACTGGATTGTGCACATGTCAATAATCTGGTGCAGCCCATTCATATCTTTCAAAAAAGGAAAACATATTTATGTAGAAACCATTTAATACTTTATCTTTGCTTCCAATGTAAACAAACATATATGTTGGATGTACAAGATCTTCGAAGTGACAGCGTAAAGGTATTGTGTAGCGGAGAGGACATACATCAGGCAACGATACCGTCCCTATAAGTATAATTCGCTGTCGGAAATACATGTTTCTTAACAGCAAAAGTACTTTTCAAAATAAACACTTTCTGTCATTAGCAAAAGACCTAAAACAACCTTCACTGCCATTGGTGTAACACTGTGAAGAGACGTCTGCACTCTTCGCCAACACCAGCTATGTGAACAAACAATTCTCCACCCGAAGAGGCCGGTGTGAACCATCAAAGCGCTTAGTGGCAAAGTAAACAAGTGACTGATGACGCAGAAAATGTTTTATTTTTGTGTAGCAAAAGCCGTAGCCCTCAGGAAGCCTTCTGTTAGAACCGAAATATTCACACCACCCGTTGTATGAATTAGGGGTGCCAGCAAACATTTCTAGGCTTATAAGTATACTGATCGTTCTCTGAAGTGGCCAGGTGTTAGCAGCGGATCTCCTGGATTCACATTTTTCTCTATACTACAGATAAAACTTATCAGTACTTTTCTGAGATATTTACCATTCAAACGATTTCTGAACTTTTTGTTTCTGTCTGACACAAACTGACATTGTCCTCATTCCATTATGGAGCTGATGGTTGTCCATGTACGTGATTGCGAATACATTTAATATATTTCATTACTGTTTTACTCACTGTGGTGCCTGTTTGTTTGGACATGAATGAGTCTCCAAAGAAACATTGCATCCTAATTCGGAATAATAGCTGAACGGTCCAAAGAAAACATGATTCTCATTACAAATAAGTAACCCACTCACACAGTTATAATTGCAGGAGACTTCAATCTCCCCTGATTTGCTGGCGAAAATAAATGTTCAAAGTCAGTGGTAGACAGAAAACGTCTTCCGAAATTGTACTAAATGCTTTCTCTGAGATTTACTTTGAGCGGTTGGTTCAAGAGCCCAAAAGAGTTGTAAATGCTTGCGAAAGCACACTTGACCTCTTAGCCACAAATAATCCTGGTCTAGTAGAGAGCGTCATGACGGAGACATGGATTAGCGAACACAAGGTCATTGTAGCGAGGCTTAAAACCATATCAATCAGAACACTGTTGCAGAAGCCACGGAAGAAGCATGCCAAATTCATAAGAACCCAAAAGCCCAAAGACTGGATAAGTTTCACGGAAGCTCGAAATCCTGATCTAATAGAGAGCGTCATGACGGATACAGGGATTAGTGAACACAAGGTCATTGTAGTGAAGCTCAAAACCATAACAACCAAACCCACTAAAAATAAACTCAAAATATATCTATTTAAAACAGCAGACAAAAATTCGCTTGATGCCTTCCTAAGAGAGAGTCTCCATTAGTTCCAAGCTAATTATGTAAGTGTACACCAGATATGGCTCAAATTCAAAGATACAGTGTCGACAGCAATAGACAGATTCATACCGCGTAAGTTAATAAGAGACGGGACTGATACACCATGGTACTCAAAACACGTCAGAACACTGATGCAGAAGCAACGAAGAAAGCATGCCAAATTCAGAGAACGCAAAAGCCACAACACTGGCTAAGTTTGAGGATAGCTCGAAATTTAGTGCGGACGTCAATGTGAGGTGTTCTTAATAGTTTCCACAATGAAACATCGTCTCAAAATATGGTAGAAAACAAAAAGGGATTCTGGTCGTATGTGAAGCACGCCAGTGGCAAAAAACAGTCAATACCGACGAAAATATTACCGATGATGGTGCCACTAAAGTGGAGCTACTAAATACAGTTGTCCGTAATTCCTGCATGAAAGAAGACGAAGTAAATATTCCGGAATTCGAAACCAGAACTGCCGTTAGCATAAGTGACATAAAAGTAGATATCTTAGGAGTTACGAGACAACTCAAATCACTTAAGAAAGGCAAGTCTTCCGGTCCAGGTGGTATACCAATCAGGTTCCTTTCAGAGTATGCAGACAAAATAGCGCCTTTCTTAGCAATCATATACAACCGCTCACTTGACGAAAGGTCTGTTCCTAAAGGCCAGAAAGTAGCACGGGTCACACCAATATTCAAGAAAGGAAATAGGAGTAAGCCATTGAATTACAGACCCATATCACTGACCTCAATTTGCAGTAGGATTTTGCAGCATATACTGTACTCGAGCATTATGAATCACTTTGAAGAAAATGACTTATTGAAACATAACCAACACTGATTCTGAAAATATCGTTCTTGTGCAACACAGCTAGCTCTTTATTACCGTGTAGTAATGAGTGCTGTCGACAAGGGATCTCAGCTCGATTCCATATTCCTAGATTTCCAGAAGGCTTTTGATACCGTTCCTCAGAAGCAACTATTAATCAAAAATGGTTCAAATGGCTCTGAGCACTATGCGACTTAACTTCTGAGGTCATCAGTCGCCTAGAAAAGTGGCAATTAGCACTAAACAAAGAAAAGAGCGAGGTCATCAACATGGATCCTAAAAGAAGTCCGATATATTTTGGGTGTACGATAGATGGCACAAATCTGAGGGCTGTCAGTTCGACTAAACACCTAGGAATTACAATTACGAGCAACTTAAATTGGAAAGAACACATAGATAATATTGTGAGGAAGGCAAAACAAAGACAGCGCTTTGTTGGCTGAACACTTAGAAGATGCGACAAACCCACTAAAGAGACAGCCTACATTATACTTGTCCGTCCTCTGCTGGAATATTGCTGCTCGGTATGGGATCCATACCAGGTAGGAATGACGGAGGACGTCGAAAAAGTGCAAAGAAGGGCAGCTCGTTTCGTGTTATCGCGCAATAGGGGTGAGAGTGTTACTGATATAATACGCGAGTTGGGGTGGCAGTCACTGAAACAATGGCGGTGTTCTTTGCGGCGAGATCTGTTTACGAAATTTCAATCACCAACTTTCTCTTCCGAATGTGGAAATATTTTGTTGACACCCACTTACGTAGGGAGAAATGATCATCATAACAAAATAAGAGAAATCAGAGTTTGAGCGGAAATATTTAGGTGTTCCTTCTTCCCACGTGTCATTCCGGAGTGGAATGGTAGAGAAGAAGTATGAAAATTGTTCGATAAACCCTCTGCCAGGCACTTAAGTATGAATTGCCGAGTAACCATGTAGGTGTAGATGTAGATAATATCGTCCTTAGTCTTGGTCTAATGGGGCCAGTGGCCACGAAGCTTGATACAGAATCTAGATTTACACATTTAGTCCATAGATCAGTACTGTCAACTCAGTTACTCTTCCATGTAGTTCATCTTCTAAATATGTGGTGTCGTGCGTATATGGCTCACCTACAACTTGTCTCTGTGTTGCTAAGAGGTCATATGTTACTCTGCTCACGGGATTTTTGATTCTGCTATATGACTTGGAGCTTAAATGCTCTCATTCCAATAACCCTGGTCAGTTATTTGGTATTTAAATACTATCTGCTTTAACCTTTAGGCTGACGTCGAATATGATCGCGCATTGCGAAACGCAGCCCTTGTCTCTAATAAGTGAAGCATTTCATACTTTTCGTATAATATTTCACATAACTGATAGCGACCCATGTTCCAAACATTGCGTTTTCCCCTTCTATTTCGCGCTTTTAACAGCTAATAAGGTAGGTTATGATGCTGCTGCAACGTAGAGATACGATTTGTGTGAGTTTACAGAAGTGTGTATAATCAGTGTTCATGATTGACTGTCTAAATCACAGAGCTGGATCCACATCTCCGTAGCACTCCAAACGACTGCAAGTCGAGCTGAAAATCACATTCATTTTTGCGAGAATATTGTCTAATTCTTCATGTTAACCTGTGTAGAATTTAGTGATGCTATTCCGACTATTTTACCGTTGCGCTGTTGATTTAAGTGATTCTCCTCCGTTAACTTTCACTAGCCAATTTAATTCAAACTGCGTTCGCGAATTCATTACAGGCGTCATTACCTTATCTGTTATAGGGTATAACTCGTTCGAATCAGGACATGGCAGGTTTTACTTGGATTAGTAAACTCAGTTTGAAACACAGCAGACACCTTACGGCCCCTCGTATTCCTAAAGATAGCGCGGTCACTTTGCGTTAATCCTCTACCAAGGGGAGGCCGCCAATTGTGAAATTCAGATTCGATTCGTACTGCGCATAATAAAAGCTCATGGCCAGGGGTGTAATGTGGCAAAGCACCAAGATGCACTTCTCAGCCGTTGTCGAGAAAATAGACAGTTAAAAGAAACCGTTGCCGTGAAATACTCTCTACGATTACTAATTTTCTACAACGTGGTTGTGCAGGGGTAAGCGCTCGGGTTCGTAATCCGAAGGTCGCCGGCTCGAATCTCGCTCCATGCAACTTTTTTTTAGTATTTGTTTTTTGTAATTCATATATATATATATAATTCCCGGCAATCAGTTGCAACAATTATGCATATATTAAGTTGTTGAAAGTCGTTTGTCGTGGAAAAACTGGCGACTTCGAACATCATTATGTTTTCCGCAAACAAAGTTGTATTTCACAAATGTTATTAATTGTCTTCATAATGTTAACCACGTATAGTTAACGGAAGACGTAGAAACGAATACGTATAGCGTAAGTCAAATGCTCGAATTAGAATAGAGACCCCACGAACACAAACTTGCTGTGGCAGGTATGAAATATAAACTCCGTTACACTTGAAGGACAGATGTTGAATGGGCCGAAACGAGCCGCCCCATAGCAGCGTAGTTGCCTGCTAACTTCGAAAGAAGGTAGATGCGGTCCCTAGCGCAACTTATAACATGATCGAAAATCAGTGCGGACGGGACAGCTTTGGTACACCCTGTTAAACAAACGGAAAAATGGAGGCGATACAATTGGAGAGCGATCCGCCTTCACAAACATGCATAAGCAATAAGCAATTCATTAATAGTTTATATATATATATATATATATATATATATATATATATATATATATACTTGAATTGCAAAAAACTAATAGTAAAAACATATTGCATGGCGCGAGATTCGATCCGGCGACCTTCGGATTACGAACCCCAGCGCTTACCGCAGCGCTATGACGCTGTAGAAATTCATTACTCGTAGAGAGTATTTCACCGCAACGGTTTATTTTAATCGTCGATTTTCTCGACAACGGCTGAGAAGTGCATCGTGGTGCTTTGCCACATTACACCTCTGGCCATGAGCTTTTACTATGAATCGAATCTGAATTTCACAATTGGCGGCCTGCCCTTGTAAGTGTGACTATAGTACAGCTAATGCCAACATTGCAGAAAAAATGCTGTTACTAACTTCCGGTAGTGTGTTACGTAATTTAAGAAAACGTCCTTGTGAATTTTGAAACTCATACAAGGGGCAACTTAGGAGACATTCTGTTAAAAGTATTTTCAGGACGACCTACGCGATAATAATGTTTAATAATGTTTGTCTCTGGTACGTCCTGGAATGAACTGCTTGGCTCAAATAATACTTGAATCCATCAACATCGATGACGATTTCCTTCTCTCTTCACTCGTTCTGGAGAGATAAAGAGGTCATATATAAAATGACACAAACAATACGTGCAGATGACCAGGTAGATTCCGTCTTCCTCGACTTGCGAAAGGCGTTCGACACTATACCACATAATCCACTGCTAACCAAGATTTACTAAAAAAGTTTACATATAAACTGTGAGGCAGCTAAGGAAGAGCAGTCAAAATATATCCAGCATGTGCGGAGTTACGTGTATTATCTCTCTGGACTACTTTAATTGCTTGTATCAGTGCTCATGGTCAATATTTTTAGTATTTGGTATAACAATCGTAAAAATAAACACATGAACCGTATCTGAGTTACGCGTTTGTCTACTTTTATTACATTAGGGTATAATTTGGTGTCGTAATTCTGCAGCTATAAAAGTTAGAAGTACTTGCATGCGCCAGTAAATCCATTATATTGTCCGCTATAACTTAGTGAAAACTGCAACTCGATACATTTAGTCGTCCGGACTTATTTTAGAAGACCTGTCTTAGCTGCCTCATCCTGTATTTAATGTCAGACACATGTAAATTTTTTAACTATGGAGGTAATGAGGAGTACACCATATAGTGAAAAAGACAATAAAATTATTTTTTAAAGTTGGTAATTTGTACCTTAATTTCCTTCTCGTCCATCCCAGGCGTGCCTACAGCGCGGGAGAGCTATTTTAAATATTTACTAGAGCCACACTGCCATTTGTTTTCTGCAGGCAGAGGAAAATTAAGCAAATGAACGTTAACCATTGTGCTGCCTCCAAGTTCCTTGCAAAATTGCATTAGCGCGTGGTTCTGCTCGTATGTTTTTCCATGTAGTTAATCCATTCTCTGTTCATTACACTTTCCCGTTTCATCCGTGTTATTTCTGTGTTCTTTCGTCATAGTTCGTGGTACGACTGATTCGACATTTATGTTTTCATATTATTGTCGTGTCGCCTAACTTTGAAAATACTGTAATGACAGGACTTTAAGAAAGTAATCTCTAGCCATATGAACGACACCATGAAATCCACTTTCTTTTCAAGTTATTTCTATGTTCTACATTGAAATTTATAAGAATAATCAAAAAATATCTTGAACATGGAGCAGGAGGATCTATCAATAAAAAGAGTCTGAATTCTTGACAAGTGGAAGATATCCACTGAATACTATAACTGTTTACTTTGCTATCCCAACAAATCCCAGCCACCAAAATCTGTGGCTGTGACGGAGTCGAAGGGGGCGATTTTGTGGATATTACGTGATCACCTTTAAGCAAAAACGGCAAGTGACCTCCCTTCACTTTATTACGAACAGGCATTCGCTGGGCTGGAGCTACTTAAATAAAGAAGCAGCAGTTAATTACTGCGGCGTCTACTGGTACAAAAACCTACTTCTGTCTCTGCATTACTGCGCTACACACTGACTGCACATATTAGTTTTCACACCTCTTTGCACAAATTCTGAAATATTGAACACTTACAATTTGTTTTAGTTACGCCTTTAGTTTCACATGCATCATCTATTGACTGATTTATTTGAGACTCACTCAAACTGGACGCCTAAAGAATATTCAAGCAAAGCAATATTTTCTCTTACGCACGCACACACAAACACAGACGCATGCGCACACACACACACACACACACACACACACACACACACTACACTTACGAAAAGTAGGCACTCGTTCTTGTCAAAAGCTTGTGGGTTTCTAGTTTCCAAGTTTTTTTAGTGCCGAATATATTTAAAACACTTGACTGCTGATCTTACAAAAACTACATAACAGCATTAATCAGGGGTGTTTTGTGGCAGTTCAAGACCATGCCCTAATTACTCTATCCTACATTTACTTTCAGCCAATTGCCCAAGTGCAGACCAAAGTCGTAAACAGCTTTAACGCAGTGGAAAGTCTTAAACACCTCATTTGTCCTAGAGCAGTCCAAGATCAAATAATTTCACAAGATTATTCAACTGTTCTAAAAGCTTTGTAGCCATAAGGTTCTGGGCAATTTTCTGTGTAATCTTCATAAATTTCATCCAGTACTGGTGAAATTTCGCAATCCCACAGCCAAATCCCGGTCAGAGACAGTTTACATAGGAAGACTTATTTGTCAACGAATTTCATCATACTTAATGTCAACACATCCTTCTGCCACGACGACGTCGGCGGTGCACCATACCTAACCCACCTCAGATATCCTCAATGTAAATTACTAGTACCTATAGAACATATGTTTCAGATATCAGAAAATGACTTTCAGATATTAACACAACATGAATTAAACACTGCTGCTGCCACCTGGAACGCTAATTTGCTCCTTTTTTGGGCCATGACGGCTAGGATACAGGGATCTTGGTGTGGTAAGTGGTCGGGCGATGAACTAGTTTTAATATTTAAACACATTTATTTACCAATAACAGCGTTTATTCGTACTTGAGCACTATACAACCTCAACAAATAGTAAACAACTCTTGCCACTTCAGCTCTTTAAAATGCTGGCAATTAATGCTCAAAGCCTCTTGCAGTTCATTTCTTAATCGATACAGGGGACAACAGTAAGATTACCGAATACAAGTTATAACCATCAGTATCCCCTTACACTGAAACCCAGACAGGAAACGTAATCAATATAGATATGGTACCACCCCATTAAAATGTCAAATATGGTTTGAATATAGTAAAGGTAAACGGACAGTAGCTCCTGCAAGATGTAAAAGAAAATTTAAATATAGATTTCGGGCACTAGTCCCCTCAAACATTAAACAAATTTCAATAGAGATAAGTTAAATTGGGTGCTAGCCCCTTTTAATGATTAGCGACTAAAAATAATCAATACAAAACAGTCAGCAATTTATATTCATGACGAAAAAGCTTCCGAATACAGTATGCAATCATGTTAAAATGATAGATTCACACAAAAAGAAATGTAATCGTGGTGATTTCGTCTGTATCTCCAAGTTTCAGACTGCTTTCGAGAAAACATACCTACCGAACTATTCAACGGAGATATTTACTGCTTCTAAAGTACAAGAAGCAAACCCCAGGTCCTACACGCATCAACAAAAGTTTTACTACACTCTGTTATTTTGAAATTCATGGTGCATAAAACAATTGACGCTGCAGAACGTATATGAATTCGTTTGCAGTGTGTCCAGATCACTAAACAAAATAAAAAGTAACGAAAAATCGTATGTAGCCCATAGAGGGGATATCACAGTACTCCTCAATGCATGCTGAAACATCCACTTGCTCGCATGCTGGCATGATCTGTCGTGGCATATACCACTCTTCAATGACGAATCTACATCTACATATACATGGTCACTCCATAATTCACGCTTAAGTGCCTGGCAGAGGGTTAATCGAACCATTTTCATACTACTTCTCTACCATTCCTCTCTCGAATGGTGCGTGGGAAAAAGGAACACCTAAACCTTTCCGTTCGAGCTCTGATTCGTCTTATTTTATTATGATGACCATTTCTCCCTACGTAGGTGGGTGTCAACAAATTACTTTCGCATTCGGAAGAGAAAGTTGGTGATTGAAATTACATAAATACACTACTAGCCATTAAAATTGCTACACCAAGAAGAAATGCAGATGATAAACCGGTAGTGATTGGACAAGAATATTATACGAGAACTGACATGTGATTACATTTTCACGCAGTTTGGGTGCACAGATCCTGAGAAATCAGTACCCAGAACAACCACCTCTGGCCGTAATAACTGCCTTCATACGCCTGGGCATTGAGTCAAACAGAGCTTGGATGGCGTGTACAGGTACAGCTGCCCAAAGAGCTTCAACACTATACCACAGTTCATCAGGAGTAGTGACTAGCGTGTTGTGACGAGCCAGTTTCTCGGCCACCATTGACCAGACGTTTCCAATTGGTGAGAGATCTGGAGAATGTGCTGGCCAGGGCAGCAGTCGAACATTTTCTGTATCCAGAAAGGCCCGTATAGGACCTGCAACATGCGGTCGTGCAGTATCCTGCTGAAATGTAGAGTTTCGCAGGGATCAAATGAAAGGTAGAGCCACGTATCGTAACACATCTGAAATGTAACGTCCACTGTTCAAAGTGCCGTCAATGCAAACAAGAGGTGACCGAGACGTGTAACCAATGGCACCCCATGCCGTCACGCCGAGTGATACGCCAGTATGGCGATGACGAACACACGCTTCCAATTTGCGTTCACCGCGATGTCGCCAAACACAGATGCGACCATCATGATGCAGTAAAGAGAACCTGGATTCATCCGAAAAAATTACGTTTTGCCATTCGTGCACACAGGTTCGTCGTTGAGTACACCATCGCAAGCCGGCCCGAGTGGCCGAGAGGTTCTAGGCGCTTCAGTCCGGAGCAGCGCGACTGCTACGGTCGAAGGTTCGAAACCTGCCTCGGGCATGGATGTGTTTGATGTGCTTAGGTTAGTTAGGTTTAAGTAGTTTTACGTTCTAGGGGACTGATGATCTCCGATATTAAGTCCCATAGTGCTCAGAGCGATTTGAACCATTTTTGAAGATCTCGTCGCAAAGAAAACCACCTTTGTTTCAGTGACTGGCACCCCAACTGGCGTATCATATCAGTGACACTCTCACCCTTATTGCGTGATAACACGAAACGAGCTGCCCTTTTTTGCACTTTTTCGATGTCCTCCGTCAATCCTACCTGGTAAGAATCCCATACCACGAAGCAATATTCCAGCAGAGAACGGAGAAGTGTAATGTGGGCTGTCTTTTTAGTAGGTTTGTCGCATCTTCTAAGTGTTCTGCCAACAAAGCGCAGTCTTTGTTGCGCCTTCCCCACAATATTATCTACGTTGTCCTTCCAATTTAAGTTGCTCGTAATTGTAATTCCTAGGTATTTTGTCGAATTGACAGCCCATAGATTTGTGCGATTTTTTTTATACCCAAAATTTATCAGGTTTCTTTTAGTAGCCATGTGGATGACCTCGCACTTTTCTTTGTTTAGTGCCAATTGCCACTTTTCTCACCATACCGAAATTTTCTCTAGATCATTTTGTAATTGGAATTGATCTCTGATAAATGGAAATGTCGTGTGGCTAGGGCCTCCCGTCGGGTAGACCGTTCGCCTGGTGCAGGTCTTTCGATTTGACGCCACTTCGGCGACCTGCGCGTCGATGGGGATGAAATGATGATGATTAGGACAACACAACACCCAGTCCCTGAGCGGAGAAAACTTCCGACCCAGCCGGGAATCGAACCCGGGCCCTTAGGATTGACAGTCTGTCACGCTGACCACTCAGCTACCGGGGCGGTATGCACACACAGTGCACA
Source organism: Schistocerca americana (assembly GCF_021461395.2). NCBI lineage: Eukaryota > Metazoa > Arthropoda > Insecta > Orthoptera > Acrididae > Schistocerca > Schistocerca americana. The sequence continues at coordinate 452,244,544 of NC_060130.1, forward strand.
TTGGCTTTCTTACCGTCCTTAGCTGCCATATCCCTAAGGGGCTCCATCACGGGCCTGACATTGAAGCTCCTAATGACAAGCAATCCCACCCTCTACGCTTGTCTGGACCTCTCAGGAAGACCGGTCACTGCCGCAACAGGAGAGGCCTCCCTTGCTGGCTCAGAAGTACCTTCAGCAGTGGGCAGTACCTTACACCTGTTACGGAGGCTTAAGGGTACATCCTTGCAGCCAGCACCAACTTTCGCCTTCAGCCCCTGCTGACCACCTGATCAAAAGTAGTGTCTGCCGGCCGTTGGTGGCCGAGCGGTTCTAGGCGCTTCAGTCCTGAACCGCGTGACTGCTACGGTCGCAGGTCGAATCCCGCCTCGGGCATGGATGTGTGTGATGTCCTTAGGTTGGTTAGGTTTAAGTAGTTCTAAGTTCTAGGGGACTAATGACCTCAGATGTTAAGTCCCATAGTGCTCAGAGCCATTTGAACCAAAAGTAGTGTCTGCACTATCCTGACACCCTGGCAGTACAAAGACTAGCGCTCTGGCTACGTTTGGGATTTTTCTTTGAGAATGTTTCCTGACCAGGCACCGATTGCGATAGCATTCCCATGAGCGGCATCTGACTCTACACCAAGCGCTATGGCGAAGACACTGTCTACATCGACCTGCACCTCCAGGATTGCCATCTGCAGACCTACTTCATATGTGAGCTCTACAGCAACGGAACATGGTCTCCAACGTCAGGACCAGCAATAGGACTTCGTAATATTTGTTTTTGTTTTCCATTGGCCATACGCCAGTCCTAAACTTCCGTGTATCCCTTCAGGACTTTAACTTTTGCATGTTACTTCCTGTAACTGATTTGTGGAGGACTCACAGTTTACTGGGACATTTTCATGGCTTCAGCCTTCAGATAAATGTTTCTGTTCTTTCAACATTCAAGAAGTGATTTGTTTTAAATAACTGTGTTTAAAACTAGCTCCTACTGGAGAAGAATTTTTGTGTATGTATAGTGTACTGCAATTCATTTTATACTTGGGTATATTTTCTGCACCACCTTCGGCAGACACTTCAGTTGGCGACGGGGTATTTTTTTGGAGTTAGGATCTCATGCGTACTCCGACCAATGTAGAGTGTTTCTGTGGGCGTACTTCCAGTTACAAGTACACTTACTGTCACATTGCTTCCAGCAAGACAGAGTTGGTGGATTTCTCCCCCTAAGTGTTTTAACTGCTCAAGCAGATGTAGCACACCCACAAACTCCCAATCGAGTGACTGGCAGCCATTTCCACATCTCCTCCAGGGCTCTCCAGCTGCTTTCTCTGAGATTGATTCTGTAGTCAAGGGTTTCTGGACAGCGCCTCCACCACTCCGGCAGTATGACATGAAATTCAAGCCAATTGTGAACTGCTTCACACGCGTGGAACAACATTTGCAGCCCATGGCATCACAGATGATACCCAGTAGTGCTCCTTCTTTCTGCCATATGCCTGCCCAGATAAGTAAAACCCCATGCTCTTCCCTATGACAGGCTGAAGTTCAGTTTGTTAGAATTACTTGAGTCCCAGGTAAATGTGGTGGCAGCCAGTTACAAGTTTTTCTGTTGCCTTAAACGCAACAGTCTGTCTTACCACGAATGGATCGTCCAGCTGCCGAATTTATCTCACAAATATTGTTTCCACTGTAGTAACTCTCAGTGTAAGCAATCATATAATGCTTCCTTGATCTGGGATGTTATTTTTGTGCATGCCCCCGATGAAGGACTATGCATGGATCACATTATATTGAAGGACTCTTCCTTAGAAACATGTCTCTACCTCATAAATTCTTTTGAACAGCCTCTCAGATTGTTAGTCAACCTGCAGAAACCATCAAAAGCCTTCATCAATGGACCAACTGGCTGCTCTCGGCCCCAGCCACGCTTCCCAACTGAATCAAATACAAACAATGCAGGCAAAGACCCCGCTGCCAAACGCCACCCTCAACAGCTCCCTTCATGCAGCTAATATTTTGTTAGTCACCAGAGACACTACTGCCTCTATCCATACGCGAAATGCACCTTTTTTTGGAAATCCAGACACAGGGCTGAAGTGGGCCAATCAGCACTTGTAATGAATGTCGACTGCACAAATATGGTCCCCCGAGGTGTTGGATTCTATGACAGGGTGGGCATGTTACTGGATTTATCTCACATCCAGTCTGAGCTTCCCTACTCAGAGCACTCTCTACTGCCCACATCAGCCAACAGCTATGTGCCCACTGAGCTGCAGATAGAGACAAGGTCCTATATGACCATCACAGACTAGCAACTTTATTATCGCATGTGGTTCACTCTTCTTCAATCCTTGACACTCTGCTGCATAGTTAGAGGAATGACATCATGAAAGTCAATGGACGAATTTAGTTCAGTATGGTATATATGATTTCACAGCCAGGATTTTGGCCCTTGCGCTCTTGGAGCCATCAGTCTCTTGAATATGGATCTGTTCAACGTTCTTGGCTTAGAAATCCACAACACAACCACCACAGTCAAGTCGTTGGCCGTCAGCCTCTACCTAAAGGACCTCTTTGGCAAGTTTACCTCAGTCTTCATGTAACCCTCCTTGGATGTCAAAGATTTTGAGGCATGTGTTGCTTTTTTCCCATCTGCAGCACCAAAGTTCTTCAAAGCCAGATATGTTCCCTTTATACTCAGACGTACTTTCAGTTGAAGCTACAGCAGTTGCAGTATGAAGGTATTCCCACACCGTTACTTAACAGACAATGGGCTGCCCCATCATCATTGTAGAAAAACTTAGCAGTAAACTGCACATTTTCAGGCACTTTAAGACAAACATTAATGCCCAATCTGTCATAGATATTTATCCTATTCCCAAATTAGAGGATTCAGTGATCCAAGTTTTGGGTGACACAATATTTATGGAGACTGAGTTCCATGATACGTATCTGCAGCTTCCATTGGCTGAGCATTACCAATGCTTCTTGGTAGTGAGTACTTCTTTTTGGCTTTTTCAGGGTAACAGACTTCTGTTTGGTATTGCTAGTCCTCCAGCCATTTTTCAGAACTACCTCAAGCATGTCACCCACAGTGTGCCAGAGTGAATTATTTAGACAACATTCTCATCACAGGCAACAACACACAGGATTTGGATAACATCATGCATTCACTGCTCATGGTGCTCCAACAGGTCAACCTCAAATCAGTAAAGACAAGTGGGCAGCTTTCTGCTTCACTAAGTAGAATACCTGGTTTCGCTTTTGAGTTCAACCTACACCCCTCTGTATACTGAGGCCATGTAAAAACTTACAACCCACATCAAGCCCTGCCAGTTGCAATCAGTGCTGGGGAGCTCATTTATTATAGTAAATTTGTTCTACATGCACCAGCCATTGCAGAACCATTACACTACCGCTTATGCAAAACCATTTGCTGGCAATGGACACCTTCACTAGTTAAAGCTTTCCAGGTCTTGAAGCATACCCACATACCTCACAGTGTAAATCCCCACCAAGCCCCTAATCTTGATAGCTTATGCAGTGCATTATGTGTTGGGGTAATTCCTTTCACATGTGACTGATGGGTTCGAGCGAGCAGTTGCATTTGTCTCCCATTCTGCAGCGCAGTGTAGCTATAGCCAGATAGAAAAGAAGCCCTACTGATAATATTGGGCCTAAAAATGGTTTATAACTATGTTAATAACCACCATTTCAGGCTGTTCATGGAACACAAGACCTTACCCTGTCTTCTAAAAGAGTTAGTAAATATTGAAAACAAAACAGCATGCTGCCTTCAGTGGTGGGCCCTGTTTTTATCACGCATCATGTTCATAACTGTTCAGCAGTCCAACATTCAAATACTCTCACATTTGATCCCCAGCCAGGACCCTGCTTTCAATGCAGATTCTGATGTCTGCCTCCATTTGTATATCATGATCGAGGTAGTCATGAGCAACCTCCTGTTGGATGGCAAACTTGTCAAGGACCCAGTACTCCATGAAGAACTCCACCTGGTGTAACATGGTTGGCCACCAGACTGCAACAGCTGTGGCGTGTGGAGGTCCTGACCTACCAGTATCACTGGAACGAGCTCTCCACCCACAATGATGTGCTTCTACTTCAAGGGGACAACAGCAGAATCAGCGTAGTGATCCCACCGACTCTCCAGCAGCACATCTCGTCTCTCTTGCATGTTGGGCACAGGGGCACTCTGCTCACGAAACCCCTGGCTCACCAACAGTGGAGCATGGGTGCAGCGATCACCTACATGGTTCCCTCCCCCTCCCCCCCCCCCCCCTGTTAAATCAAGCAGGCCATCCCTGCATGTCGTTTTTTCCTGGGCCAGACACTTCTGCCCTTTGGTCCTAGCTACACCTGTACTTCACAAGTCCCTTCCTGGGTGCTGAAGTACATCTGTTTAATTGCCATAGAAGCTGGCAATGGTTACACTTACGTCGAATATGTTTGCAGAGCAGACCATTCAAATGATGTCCCACATATTTTCAATTGAAGGGATCACACAAACTATTGTCATGAATAAAGACCTCAGTTTCCTTCTGTGGAATTCTCCACTCTCTGTGAAGCAAATGGTACATCCTTGATACATACTACGCCTTTCCACCCAACTACTTATGTTCTAACTTAATAATTAGTCCATACCTCTAAATCCCACCTCTCCAAGCTCCACCACTATCGCCCTATAGATGAGGCCTTTTTGCTCTTTCTGGGCTCTTATCATTCCATTCCCAAGGATGCGTCTACCCCAGCAGATAAACTCCATGGTCTACCATTTTGATCACTGTTATCTATTATACATCCTACAAGCACCCATGTCTCCTCTTGGCAGTGCAGCCTCCACTGTCTCTCATTCCAAGATACTGTGTTGGTCCTTGTCCTTACAAAAGGCCACCAGCATTGGTTTTATGTTGCTATTTTACCATAAGCACTTTAAACAGTTGTGTCCTCACTGTGATCCTCTTTCTGCGTTGGATTATGTAGCATCATTTTTTGTTCTGTTGGGGGTGTCCTGTAAATATCCCATATCAGATACCACTAGCTTGTCTCCTGGAGTGGCCCTCAGCTGCTCCACATACTACCCCCAATGCCACTGTCAGGTGACACCGGCGGCCCATGAGGACCCAGCAGCTTCCAGGGACGTTGAGATGAGCTACCACCTCTCAGTGTTGAGTCGAAGTCGAGCAGAAAAGGGATGACCATGCTCAACCCTGCCATCAGGCTGAAACCAAGTGCCTCCACAGGTAGCTGGTCCTGCAGACTTTCTCTCATCCTTGAGCTATGTGATTGAAAGTAGTGCTTGCAGTATCTTGATGTCTGGGAAGCATTTCAGTAGGCCCACAGGCTACTTTGGGAGCTGTTTTGTGTATGATTCTATACCAGAGCCCAATATGTATGAGGACTGGCCATATATCTGGAAAATTTGATTCCACGTTCCCTGTGAAGATCAGACAACTCCAAGGTATTTGAAATGTCTCACATCTACTATACGAGTAAGTGACAGTAAAGGTGTTAACATTTTTTTCTTGTTCTATGACATAATACTTGTATGTTCACTTGTTTGTTCTTGATAATATGGAATAGCCACGTACTTAGTTTTCATCATGGACGGCACCACAGTTACCGCCTGCTCTTCAAATATTGCCACTTCACAATGAATTTCTTATTAAGTATCAGCCCACATGTTGTAACAGTTGTCAACATTTTGGTCTAATATGATACTTAACTGCATGTTTGTACGTGTGTGCCTGTTTGTTCTAGATCATGACTTTTCATCATGCATGACACCATCCACAACCCATGCCTGCCTTGATTCACTCACAACCCTCATAGTTGGTGGTGTCCGGAAAACCCACACATGCTCCATAACTGATACTGGTGTGTTCTTTACCCTGCTGGTTACAACTGGCACTGTCGTCACGTTGAATACACATTTCATCACCACAGTACGGCTGCTCACTGTGGTTAATGCCTTCTCCTGCTTCAGTGCTCGGTGTTTCATTGTGGCCAACCGCAGGTCAGTGTGCCATCACCACAGTCTAACTGCTCATGACTGCTTACACCTCAACTGGTATACTCAGCTGCAGTTCCATTGGTGGATGGTACAGCTGCAGCTATAACGTAATATATCTACCACCAGTTTCTCCTCTGCCCATTACACTAATCGAGTACCTGACATAAACCATAACACAAATTTACAATATTCACTGATTCGAGATGCACATGCCAAAATAGACAATATGGTTGGGTATCTTAACTCAATTACACCCCCAAATGTGTACAAACCCATTTGGGAGCTGACAATTTACGCGATCATATATGATCTGAAATATCATGCCATTACATGCAGAGCACTGTTGTGCTACGAGCTTACAAGTCCTAAATAATGTGGCATTACCTTGACAAAAGTTCTACATATGTATAGAAAAACTGGCTTGATACCATAGGGCACTTAACCGCTGAATGGCTATTGTGGATGGTACGGCAGGCAGTCAGAATTCTCCAAACAACACAGGAAGTTAAGATAACATCTTGGAGAGCCAAACGGGAACAGGAAGTTTAAGACAAAATGAAAGTCGGTTAACCTAAACAGTTTAGAAATGGGAGTGAGAAACACGACTCTGCTTACAGAAGTTCACGCTTATCGGCCAGCACATGAGTGTAGACAGAACGAGGGAGAGGTCTGTACACAGTTTTGTAGCGCTAGGTATAGCGATTTTCGCCAATGGTCGGCCACTTGAATTGAGAGTAAGAAAGACCAGTACCTTCCACTGTTCGGTAGTCGGAATATTTATTATTCAGCCAATCAAAATTCGGTACAGCCAGAAAAATGCAGAGAACCGCTTCTTTCTTGTTGGATGGAGATTGCAGGGAGGCACCTCGGACTGAAGCATCTCCTCAGCCAGACGGTACCTCGGGCATATCTGTTGACAGCGAGGTGCCACCACAGGAAGATTTAACTTCGGCAGCGAGAGATTCTCATCCGGTGGAGCTGAACTTGGACGCTAGTTGTTGGTACAGAACTAATAATATATTTTACAGCCACTTCAGCCTCCCTTTGCAGATTATGATAAGCATGGTGAGATCCAGCCACAATAGTGAGGTGAATTATAGGGAAAGCTGACTAATTTTTAATGATATCCAGTAATTTCAATCTTCACTCTGAAGACTTCCTTGCAGTAGGATGTTCAACATGCTTTCAACTCCGGCCACAGATGAATTTACTAACCTTCCGCAGTCAAGGTGTGACTTACGTGAATAAAATTGTTTGATCCACATGAATGTCCATTTGAATCATGTCCAGGTTTGCAAAGGCATTATTTCATTATTCTCAATGATTCTGAAACCATTTCTCTTGCATCATTCCATGTAGGCTTTCACGGCCGGCGTCTTCATCAGTAAACACTTCCGGGCTAAGTTGCCGTGGTCGATCTGTAGAACTTCTTCTCCCTGACGTTTCGTTCTCAACTACGGAGAACATCTTCCGAGGTGAGTCAACGACTGGCTGCTAGGAGCTGGGGTCGCCGCTTATATAGATATCGTAGGGGGCGCCACCGCACGTCACGTGGCGTCGATGTTCAGCTATCTCTGGCTATCGTCTGTTCTCTCGATTGCAGGCAATCGATTGTCACGTGATTGATCCAACGTCGACCGCCATATCTTATCCAACTTTAATCCTTCTTCTTTACGATTAAAATTGTATTGATGTTTGTGGATTTCAATTGCCTCTCTATACATACGTGTATGATAATGCGACGTCCTCGCTAGCACGCTTGTTTCACCAAATTTTATTTCGTGATCTCCATCCTTAAAAACATGTTCCGCTACTGCCGATTTGTCGATGTGTCCCAAGCGACAGTTTCTTTTGTGCTCCGTCAACCGTGTATTGATGCTTCTTTTTGTAGTTCCTATGTAAACCCTGCCACAACTACACGGAATTTTATATACCCCTGGGGTGGCTAGGGGGTGACGAGCATCTTTTGTTGATCTTAGACATTCACCAATTTTCTTAGTAGCTCTAAAAATGGTCTCTACCTGAAACTTGGCTAGTACTTTCCCAACGCGATCCGTGATATTATGGATGAACGGAAGAAATACTTTTCCAGCTGATGGTTGTTGCTGTCTCCTATTTTTAGGCATTTTTCTATTTGGGTGAAGTGCTCGGTCAATCTCGTTTTTCGTATAACCATTTTTCCCAAAGGCCATTCGTAAATGATTTAGTTCTTCTTGTAAGTAGCCTGGTTCACGAATATTATTGGCCCTATCCACTAGTGTTTTTATGACCCCCCTCTTTTGCCTAGGGTGGTGGTTTGAGTTCTTATGGAGGTAGCGATCAGTATGTGTTCCTTTCTTGTAGACCTTATGGCCTAAGGTCCCATCCGCCCGTTTGATAACTGATACATCCAAGAAGTTAAGTTGTCCATTCTTCTTCTTCTCCACAGTAAATTTAATCTTTGGGTTCATGCTATTTAAGTGTACCAGGAAATCATTCAAGTCTTCTTCCTCATGATTCCATATTACAAAGGTATCATCCACATACCGATACCACTTCGAGGGGCTTTTTTTGGCCGACTGCAGTGCTTGATGTTCAAAATATTCCATGAATAAATTCGTAATTGTGGGACTTAGGGGGCTTCCCATGCCTACCCCATCGATCTGTTCATAAAATTCACCATTGTACTGAAAATAGGTCGAGGATAGACAGTGTTGGAACAAGGATACTATATCAGTAGGGAACATATCGGCTATATGGGAGAGAGTTTCATCAACTTGAACCGTCGTGAACAAAGACACTGTATCAAAACTGACAAGGATGTCATTAGGACCGACAGTAATTTCCCTCAATTTCTCAATGAAGTGTAGAGAGTTTTTAATATGACTCTCAGTTTTACCTATGTAAGGTTGTAACAAAGAGGCAAGGTGTCTGGCTAGTTCTTGGGTAGGAGCTCCAATTGCGCTGACTATTGGTCTCAAAGGAACATCAGGCTTATGCGTCTTTGGTAATCCATATAATCTCGGAGGATAAGCCTCCGTTTTACAAAGATCCTTTTTAGCTTCTATAGGAATGGAAGACTGTTTTATCAGACGATTGGTGGCATTCAGCACATTCGTTGTGGGATCCTTTTTCAACTTCTTGTATGTGCTGGGTTCCAGGAGATCACTGATCTTCTTGTGATAATCCTCAGTATTCATTAAAACAGTAACATTTCCTTTGTCAGCGGCAACTATAATAACATTCTTGTCTGCATTGATCTCCCGCAATGCCTTCCTTTCCCCTTGAGACAGATTGCTGCTGGATGGCTTAGCTTTGCGTAATATCCTGGAGGTTTCCATTCTAATTTCATCAGCAGAATATGATTGCAACTGACGAATTCTTGCCTCTATATTAGCAATAATGTCCTCCATAGGAACCTTGGATGGAGTTATTGCAAAATTCCCTCCTTTAGACAGAACAGAAAGTTCTTCCTTAGACAATTCTTTTTCCGATAAATTAATAACCGTTTGGGAATTGTTTGGAATCGGTGTTTCCTGTCGACCGTCTTGTAGCCGATCAAAATCCTCCTTCTGCCTATTGGAAGACACTTCTCCACTAATCTCCATAGATCTAAATGTTAAACTGTCCACTTTGTTCCAATGACAAAACTGCATAGTATTGCTAATAAGTAAATGAAGATTTAGCAGTTGACCATCACATACCGCCAGTCCTCGTCGTGTCTGATGCATCCGCTCACGTAGTAATGCCAGTTCCATACGAGAGTAAATACGGCTAGGCTGGGTTAGTCTGTTTCGGGGAGGAGACCAGACAGCGAGGTCATCGGTCTCATCGGATTAGGGAAGGACAGGGAAGGAAGTCGGCCGTGCCCTTTCAAAGGAACCATCCCGGCATTTGCCTGGAGCGATTTAGGGAAATTACGGAAAACCTAAATCAGGATGGCTGGACGCGGGATTGAACCGACGTCCTCCCGAATGCGAGTCCAGTGTGCTAGCCACTGCGCCACCTCGCTCGGTGTAAATACGGTTAGCTTGTGCCGAATGAAACATTCTTCTCACTTTTAAAAACTTGGGAACTATACCGGTATCACGACAGCGTAGCAGAAAAGTGAGTGAGCAAAGTTGTTGACTTTTCTTCTTGCGTAGGTTCTAAAGTCGCCGTACCCTAGTTGACATTTCCTCCCCGTAGAGGCGACGAATCATTCCATGTAGGCCTTCACGGCCGGCGTCTTCATCAGTAAATACTTCCGGGCTAAGTTGCCGTGGTCGATCTGTAGAACTTCTTCTCTGTCGGTAGTGCCACGTAGCCGCCCAGAGCTCGATCTTCTTACGACCGTACATTCTCTTGGCCACTGCTGCCAGCAATCACGTGTAATAGCTACATACCTGCCAAGTATTTCTGCCGTATCGTAGGAGGAACAACCACCAAAAAAATGGCTCTGAGCACTATGGGACTTAACTTCTAAGGTCATCAGTCCCCTAGAACTTAGAACTACTTAAACCTAACTAACCTAAGGACACCACACACATCCATGCCCGAGGCAGGATTCGAACCTGCGACCGTCGCGATCTGCATCTACATCTACATCTACATCTACATCTACATGATTACTCTGCAATTCACATTTAAGTGCTTGGCAGAGGGTTCATCGAACCACAATCATACTATCTCTCTACCATTCCACTCCTGAACAGCACGCGGGAAAAACGAACACATAAACCTTTCTGTTCGAGCTCTGATTTCTCTTATTTTATTTTGATGACCATTCCTACCTACGTAGGTTGGGCTCAACAAAATATTTTCGCATTCGGAAGAGAAAGTTGGTGACTGAAATTTCGTAAATAGATCTCGCCGCGACGAAAAGCGTCTTTGCTTTAATGACTTCCATCCCAACTCGCCTATCATATCTGCCACACTCTCTCCCCTATTACGTGATAATACAAAACGAGCTGCCCTTTTTTGCACCCTTTCGATGTCCTCCGTCAATCCCACCTGGTAAGGATCCCAAACCGCGCAACAATATTCTAACAGAGGACGAACTAGTGTAGTGTAAGCTGTCTCTTTAGTGGACTTGTTGCATCTTCTAAGTGTCCTACCAATGAAACGCAACGTTTGGCTCGCCTTCCCCACAATATTATCTATGTGGTCTTTCCAACTGAAGTTGTTCGTAATTTCAACACCCAGCTACTTAGTTGAATTGACAGCCTTGATAATTGTACTATTTATCGAGTAATCGAATTCCAACGGATTTCTTTTGGAACTCATGTGGATCACCTCACACTTTTCGTTATTTAGCGTCAACTGCCACCTGCCACACCATATAGCAATCTTTTCTAAATCGCTTTGCAACTGCGATTCCAGACTGTAGCGCCTAGAACCGCTCGGCCACTCCGGCCGGCCATCAACCACCATCTTGTAGACCTGTTACACGACCTCGTTCAGACTCAGTGAGGTGTTGATAATGGCTTCTTTGTCGACTTGCGGGCATTGTTATCTACCATCAACTCACCACGTCCGACCTCAAAAGTAACTAACGCTCACGACCGTGTATTTAAAGCAAACGTGATTTATATCCTCATAACGGCGCTACTAGCGCAGCTCTTTCCTCCTGGCGTGAAATCTGAATAGATATCATCTTTCAGATGTATAAACACGCCAACCAACTTCCGTTTAGGTCGCACAACTACTTGTTAGTGTTTCAATTTTTTTTCCGTCAGAGTATGATAATATCGTACCACCTGACGTGAACACTGTGCTCGTGCAGACGCGCAACCGAGCGTGTATATGTGGATGTGTTCTCACACAGTCTAATAGTAACCAGTAATTGTGCTTACGATTCTCCCGTCCTCCATTTGTAAATCATGTATGTTCGCTCTTCTAGTGACCTTGTTATACATCAACCAGGCTCGGATTCCGTCTTGGATTCGGGGGGAGGGGGACAGAGAGGGGGGGGGGGGAATCGGAGTTCCTAACTCGTCCCCCTAAAACGTAAAATATAATTTTCTGTGAGTCTCACTTTTAACAGACCACTGTTGCCTATTACTTAATAACATACGTAAAAGGTGTTAATGTAACAATAATAGCTCGCTTACACTAAAGCTAGGCACATCACTTTAGCCTAACTTAAAAGAATAATAATGCATGCTATACACAGTTGCGATATGTATTCGTCATTATTAGTACTACAGTGGGGAATATGATTATAAACGCTGGTCTGTAAAGTGTGGCTACGCAAACGTTTAAATGAGAGCAACACAGTTTAAATCAGTTATTGCCGCCTAAGGTTAGGAAAGTCAATGTTTCTGGCATTTTTTCCTTAGTGGAAGTTTTACCTTACTCACCTTCCTGTGGTTTGCCGACACTACACGTTGACTCAAGAACATTGTCCGATTTGTTGTTGACAGCAGATAAGGCCAGCCTGCGAATGCTCGCCGTTACCCAGCTAGAATGTTTTCTGTAGTCGGTGAGGCAGCACACCCATTGATGCGCTCTGCCCCTTCAAACGCGGAGCTGAAAAGTTCAAACAATTCTGAGTTAAACTTTTCCATAATTTTCCACAATATTTTGTCGTTTATAGACTTATTTCATGCAACTTTATTCACCAAATGTTATCTAAGAAACTTGGAGGCTCATAACCATAAAAATATAAACGCTTTTAGTGATCTGACCCCCATGACCCCCTTTGTATCCGCGCCTGTCAGTAACCAGCATTTGCCGTGGTTGGGGTTGCGCCTAGGCAATGCGAGCGCCCGGAAGCGAGCTGTTGTGTCCGACCTCAGACCACCCGCAGCCCAGCTCCCGTGTCGCACACCCGCTTCCGTGATGGCTGCTCGAGTGCTCACCTTCTCCGTCATCATTCTTCACTGGGTACGCCTGACTATTGATACCCCTCGCCTGTGGCGCGCATCGGTGCCACGTCACTGCGCTTTCGTGCGGCATACTCGCTCAAACGCTGCGCTTTATCATGTTAACTGTAATACGACACTCGACGTCTTTTGAGTTTCTCTAATGCTATAATGCCGGTTTCAAAGACTTTAAAGTTCCATTCCTATAAACTGCACATACACTGACTGTTGAAAACTGGAGATTTGAAGAGGAACAATTTGTGTCAGGGGATGGTATCATGCACAAGTTATGTGTGTCAACAGAAACACATTTAAATCCCAAGCATGAAGCTCCGATGCAGCTGCTATCTGGAGATGACGAAATGTCACGGCTCTGATGTGGTTTCAACTAAAATGCAACCACTCGACCTGTTCTCGGGTCTTCAATGTCTACAGTATGGGCGCACCCATCGCTGTCTGTTCAATAAATACAGTGTAACCATGAATTATCTTTACAAATTAAAACTTCAATGTGTTTCAAACTCTACTAGATATTAATAAATGATTTTCAACGTGTGATACCGGCCGGAGTGGCCGAGCGGTGAAAGGCGCTACAGTCAGGAACCGCGCGACCACTACGGTCGCAGGTTCGAATCCTGCCCCGGGCATGGATGTGTGTGATGTCCTTAGGTTAGTTAAGTTTAAGTAGTTCTAATTTCTAGGGGACTGATGACCTCAGCAGTTAAGTCCCATAGTGCTCAGAACCATTTGAACCATTTTCAAAGTGTGATAAGATAACTCACAAAGTTTTTTATACCTAGCAGCAACTTCAAAACCAGATAAAAAGTGGACGCCACATGGAAACGTTCAGTGTGTCTCCTGGTGCGTACAGACAACGTCTGAGACCCAAGTACAACGAAAATTTATAACACAATATGCAAGGCAACCAATGTCCCGACCAATTATTCGGGCATGGCATACACTGAAGTGACAAAAGTCAGGAGATAGCGATATCCACTTAAGCAGATGGCAGTACTATCGCGTAAACACAGTATAAAACAGCAGTGCATTGGCGGAGCTGTCATTTGTACTCAAGTGAATCACGTGAAAAGGATTCCGAGATGATTATGGCCGCACGATGGGAATTAACAGACTTGTTAACGCGGAATGTCACTTGCAGCTAGGTACATGGGACATTTAGTTTCAGAAATGGTTAGGGAATTTAATATTCCGAGATCCACAGCGTCTAGAGCTTTCCGAGAATGCCAAATTGGGCATAACCTCTCAACATGGAAAACGCAGTGGCCGATGGCCTTCACTTAACGACTGACAGCAGTGGCCTTTGCATAGAGTTGTCAGTACTAACAGACAAGCAACACTGCGTGAAATAACTGTAGAAATCAGCATGGGACTTACGACAAACGTATCCGTTAGTACAGTGCTGCGAAATTCGGCGTTAATAGGCTATGGCAGCCGAAGACCAACGCGAGTGCCTTTGCTAACAGCACAACATCGCCTGCAGCGCCTCTCCTGGGCTCATGATCATATCAACGCTGGAAGACTGGAAAACCATGCCCTGATCAGATGAGTTCCGATTTCAGTCGTAAAACCTGATGGTGGAGTTCAGCTGTCACACAGACCCCACGAAGCCGTGGATCCAAGTTGTCAGCAGGGTACTCTAAAAGCTGGTGGATGCTCCAAAATGGTGTGGGTGGCATTACTTGTTCCTCTGGTTCAACTGAACTGAGTATTGACTGGAATTGGTTATATTTGATAACTTGGAGACCATTTGCCGTCATACATGGATTTCATGTTTTCAAACAATGATGGAATTTTTACACATTACGTGTTTCCAGGCCACAACTGTTTGCGTTTGGTTTGAAGAACATTCTGGGCAATTTGAGGGAATGATTTAGCCACCCATATCTCCCGCCATGAAATTCATCTGGTACATTTGTGCGATATAATCGAGAGGTCAGTTCGTGCACAAAATTCTGCATCGGCACATTAGGACGGCTATAGGGGCAGCATGACACAGCATTTCTGAAGGGGAAATCCAATGACTTGTTGAGTCGATGTCGCGTCGAGTTACTGCACTAAGCAAAAGGATGTACGACCCGATATTAGTAGGTATCCCACGGCCTTAGTCACCTAAATGTATATCAGCTGACTGCCTGTCTCAGGGTGTGGCGGTTAGTGTGGGTGCAGGAACGCCGTCATTGGATGCTAGAACGATGGGAAAATGTCAGCTTTTGATATGCAGTGCACATTGATAGGCTCCGTTCAGGCATGGTCTGTGTCGAAAATCACAATAGGTGTTGCCGATTGGGCACACTTTGAGTACAGGCAGTACAGGTATTTAGCTTTGGGAGATATTTACACAGAATGAGATTGACTCTCTGATACATCTTTCATTGCGCTCCCACCACCTAACAATGTACGAACCAATTATCCCATCATGTTCCTCTGAAGAAAAATGAGAATTTAACGTCACTTCGACAACGACGATATTAGAGACGAAGCACAAGCTCCAGTATGGGAAGGGTGGGGCAGCAGGAAATCGGCCGTGGACTTTCTAAAGAAGATATTAAGGGTAATCACTTAAAATAAAAATGGATAGCTAGATGAAGAGTTGAACCACAGTGCTTCTGAATGCATGTAGAGTATCTTAGACACTGCGCCAACTCTCTTGGTTCACATGCCTCTGTTGGATTGCTTACTTTACCAGTACTTTCGGCAAGTAAACACAGCACCTCATCATTCCTGAGGTGTATCAGAATAATTCGAGAAAGACGTATCAGGGAGCCAATTTCATTCTGTGTAAATATCTCCCAAAGCTAAATACCTGTACTACCTGTACTCAAAGTGTGCCCAGTCGGCAACACCTATTGTGATTTTCGACACAGACCATGCATGAATGGAGCCCATCGGTGTGCACAGCATATCAAAAGGCGACATTTTCCCATCGTTCTAGCGTCCAATAACGACGTTCCTGCCACACCCTGAGACTGCATGTGTGAAGCCCTAGGTCCGTGGCCTCAGTCCTACACATCACATGAGGGGAACCATCGACTGAGATGTGTTTGTCTTGTACTGACACCCAATTAATGAGTCGCTGTCTTCATCATGTCAAAGGGAGTAGCTGGACACAATGGTGTGTGTGTCTAATACAGTATTTCATGAACGTATATACCATATCTGATTGAAAGTTCTGGACAAACCTTTATACTGTAGAACTCATTACTAGATGTCATGAGGGGTGGACCCACCAGTATAAAAGGAGGCGTGGTGTATTGAGTTGTAAGTAAAGAAGCAGTAATAGCAGAACGGGTTGATCAGCAGAGCCCAGTGACTTCGAGCATTCATTGGATGTCACCTGAGTAACAAGTTTATTGGAGACGTTTCAGTCCTTCTAAAGCTGCTCAAGTCGACATTTGATGATGTGACTGGGAAGTGAAAACGCGAAGGAACTTTCACACCT
The DNA here is from genome assembly GCF_021461395.2 of Schistocerca americana. Taxonomy (NCBI): domain Eukaryota; kingdom Metazoa; phylum Arthropoda; class Insecta; order Orthoptera; family Acrididae; genus Schistocerca; species Schistocerca americana. The sequence goes on from NC_060130.1 coordinate 452,260,843, forward strand.
AAACCAAGAGCAAGCAGACCTCATGCACTGAGGGACAAGGACTGTCGACTGCCACAGGTAGTGGTTGTAAAAAAAAAATCACATGAAGTCAGTGGAAGAGGGCAATTGGAGTGATGAAGAATGCTATACCCTGTGGCAATGTGACGGAATCATGCCATCATGTGCAGTGCAAACAGAGAAGTATGGAGGAGGTGGTTTTTCGATGTATGGGTGTTTCTCGTGGTTGAGAGGTGGTCCACTTATTGCTCTTAAGAAACCGCAGATTGCGGAAGGATATGAACACATTTAATACCATTGTGTACTGCATTCAGTAATGTTCAATTGGACAAAACATCTGAACTGTCTTCTCAAGACCAGGGTGTTAAACTGACATTCTAGATGAATATTAACCTGGCCCTGTAATGAAGCTAATACTAGGTGCAATTAGAAATGCTGCTGTCACGTAACTAGAATGCATAAATTAATAAAAGTGAAAGGTTGGGATCTATTCTAGAAAGACAAAAAAGCTATTCCCTTTACCATTCAGCGTATAATTTATCACTGTGCTTTTAGGGATCAAGTGATACACAAAAATCATATTCAGTTACTTCCAACACGCAATAACAAAATATTTAACTCTTGGACATGCTGAATTGGAGATTGTTAAATTATTTATCTCTACATTTGAAAATTTTTATCACAGGCAAGAATGATTGAAAATCTTCATCAGTTAACTTATGTCTAAGATGGTGTAGCTGGTCAATGAACTGAGTTACTGAGTTGGTGGAGAATAATTTTACTTTTTAAACGAATGAAAGCTCTCATGTACTCAATATGAGGGTAGGTTAGTATCCTAGCTTTTGATATTCAATGGTCAAAGTGTACGGAAGTTGGAGTGAGAAAAATCTCGACTCAACATTTACTGTGGCCTAATGCGCGATGGTACCTTACTAAGTGGGATCTGCAACGACATTGTCTCCATACTGGATGTGAAACGCTAATTCCCTACTCTGGCCTTCACTGAATTTACTCATTCGTAGCTTTCCTGCGTTCTGCAGAATGTTAATTTTCCCCCAGTCCAAATAATGGCTATTGCACACTTGCTAAGGGTTGGAGAACATGCACAATTTCTTTGCCCATAAAAATTCCTGCAGGAATAATTAACTACCTCTTTGCTATCTGTCGCCACAATATGTGAAGCATATCATCCACACTTCGCAGAAACAATGCTCTCAACACCCTCACTACATTCCACACACTTGCGTGGTCCACTGCGAGATGAGAGAGAGAGTTCTTAGCAATTTTAGTTCCCAAAATGCTTTTATATAATGGGGATCTCCCCACCATGTCGCATCTGCGTCGCCCAATATGGCTTCATACGAATCATTGTCTCGTTAGAGGAGTATTTTATTTTTCTTGCCGGGTCGCCACCTAGCCCTGTTAAAGCCGTCAAGCCACTCACACTCAGTCCCGGCTGTATTTATGTCAAAAGGAATAACATATTGCTCTCGCCTTATTTCTTTCCGTGCTGAAGCTCGTCGTTCTCTTGTTAAGTGTGGTTTTCTAATGCCATTCACCACCTGCTCGGTTCATCTCCAAAACGCCTTTCATATATTGGTAGATATTGCTTTGTTAGTTTTCAGTACATGAGATTCCTTCAATTGCTTTTTTGTTGATATAATATAATTATTATTTTCTGAGGATCTCATACTGTATCATACTGTCGTTCTGGATCAAGCTCATGTAATGTCCATAAAATCTGGATGCCTTACAGTCGTGGTCACAAAAAATCACATGAAGTCAGTGGACGAGAGAGATTTGGAGTGATGAAGCAATGCGATAGAAGAGTTTGAGTTTGGCGAAAGCCTGGAGAACTGTACCTGCCATCACGTGCCGTGCCAACAGAGAAGTATGGAGGAGGTGTTTTTACGATATATGGGTGTTTCTCATGGTTGAGGGATGGACCACTTATTTGTCTTAAGAAAACGCAGAATGCGTAAGGATATGAACACATTTTATACCATTGTGTACTGCAGTCAGTAAGACAACTGTTTGTAGATGATGACTATTTGTATCAGTATGACAGTGCACTGTATCATAAAGCAGCACCTGTGAGTCAATCGGTTGTGAACACTGAAATTACTGAAATTAACTGGCCTGCCCCAAGTCCCAACCTGAACCCAATTTAACCCCTTTGGGATGAGTTACAACTTCAACTTCGCTCCAGACCTAAGCATCTATCATGACTACCTTCTCTGGTTTCTGCTCTTAATGATGAATTCCTCCACAGACCTGACTGAAAGTGTCTGCAGCTGAATTCAACTTGTCATAAAGACTAAGGGTGGACACAATCCACAGTAATGTTCACTAATAGGTGTCCAGATACCTTTGATCAAACAGTATACAATGTGTATCAGTCAGACGCAAGCGCTCTTTACGGGAACCAGAACACTGGGTGATGGATCAGAGCATCATGCGACGATCGTAACCTATGGATGGGGAGTAGTATCAATCTGGAGACGGCTCCTGAAAAGTCCACAGCTCATGATCTAGTGGTTAGCATTACTGTCTCTAGATCGTTAGATGCAGGGTTAGATTCGCGCCCAAGTCGGGGATTTTCTTCTCCAGTGGCTGGGTATATGTGTTGTCCTAATTATTTCATCATCATTCGGGAAAATGGCGAGACTGGTCTGTAAAAAGATGGAGAATTTGTATAGGCGCTAATAACCGCCTCGATGAGCGTCCCACGAACGAAACATCATTATTATCATGACGCGCCTATTAAATGTCCTATATTTAATTACACGACAATGATGTAAAAATCAGAGAAAGCTGAACTTATACAGAGACTAATCGACACTGGGTCTTTTCGCTCAGCATTTACGAGTAGATCAGAACGGGGAAAATTAAAGTAATAACGAAGTATGTAATGCAGGATACCGTAAGGTGGTTTGAGGTGGGTAAATGACAGTACAAATGTAAAATACTATGTAACTCATTGGATGATGATGATACGACCATCAAGAGGCGTAGAGGACGAAATCATCTGTGACTGACAATTAACATTGCTATTATTAATGACCGACTGCTGCTTCAATAAGTGAAAGTATGAAAATTAACTTTACAGAATTCGACGTAGAATACAAGAGATTCCTTTACATACGAAGAAAGTGATCATTTAGAAATAACTTCGTATTATAATATCGCCATCTCTTGTTTTGCTGGATGTGGTAAACTGAACGTTACGTTCGTAAAATTTGAATGGTATTGTGTTTATTCAAACGTACGGATTGTGCCTGAACTGTTATAATTTTCACACATTCCTCATAACATCTGTCTTTAATAAGATACTGAAATCACTTGCGTTACTGCTCGGTCCGCAGCAACGGATTGATTTTCTCACCTTGTATCCAATAAACTTTTAACCCACGACACATAACTTTCCCCGTGAAGTTGTCTTAATGTTGTAGTATGTTCACGTCGTCAGCCTACAGATGATGGCGTTAACACGAAAGCCCACGGGACTGTTTCTCAGGCCTCTGTGGTTGCTTTATGTTGATATGTTCCGTATGTCTCTCAAGAACTTAGGAATTCTGTGCAGTGATATCGTGGTCATCTGCTTGATTTTAACCTCAATATATCGCAACAAGCGCCGTAATTTGACAGCTCATGCTCAGTTGCAGGGAATTTCACTGATTGGATTAGAGGAGGCCATTTAAGTGGATCAGGCAATGGGAAAAGTGCTTACCTAGTTCGAAGTTTCTGTTCTCTGTCTTCTTGGTAACCTACCTGGTGAGGAACAGACGCGAGTATTGCAGACAGAAACTCGCTTCCTAACGCTCTAGGTAGTGTACTTGAAACTGATTCCGTCCTACTATGTTGTCAATCATACTATGAAACAAAGGACGCTTGCGTACAATGATAGAACCAACTTTCCAGTTGCTGAATTCCATAGAACGCGTTGATTTGCAGTCTGTCCAGATCTATGTATTAACTAAGATGTGAGTTGTCTCTGATACCAAATGGTTCAAATGGCTCTGAGCACTATGGGACTCAACTTCTGAGGTCATCAGTCCCCTATAACTGAGAACTACTTAAACCTAACTAACCTATGGACATCACACACATCCATGCCCGAGGCAGGTTTCGAACCTGCGACCGTAGCGATATCGCGGCTCCAGACTGTAGCGCCTAGAACCGCACGGCCACTCCTGTCTCTGATACCCACATGTTTCCTTAAACAGTATCCATGAATGATAACCCTTAACCACAAGGACTTAGTGCATGAAACAAATGTTATGCGTGACATGGATTGAGGCTGCGTTATTCATCTTGCCCGTAGTTAGCCAGCCTGTGTCTTGCTTCATATCTGAAGTTACATTAAAATATTATGAACTAATATTGGAGTTGTCTGACAAACTCTCTGGCATTCCAGCAAAGAAAAAAATTCAAATAATCGGTCATAAACGGGATAAAGAATACGTGACGTTGATAAGAAGCGAGCTGCGTAGTGGCCACGTGGTTAGAGGCGCCATGTCACGGATTGCGCGGCGGCTCCCGCCGGAGGTTCGAGTCTTCTCTCGGGCATGAGTGTGTGTGTGTGTGTGTGTGTTGTTTTTAGCATAAGTTAGTTTAAGCAGTGTGTAAGTCTAGGGACCTATGACCTCAGCAGTTTGGTCTCTTAGGAATTCACACACATTTAAGAACCGATTCTAACCGGAACGGCCTCTTTTTCTGGGCTATACCTTCAATTATGATTCTTGATAAACTGTGTTTTTTTAATGCTGATTACAGAGGAAAACGAGAAAAATACGTTTGACCTCTTGATTTTTACCAGCACCAAACGTAATGGACTATAGACTAATCTACGTGACAGGATGCACCCTTTCAGTTGTTCTTTCTCTTGGGAAAGTATTTGGTGACAATCTTGGGACTATCGTATTGCATACTGTGGTAAGAAAAAAAAGTCATGCGAGACATTCTAACATCCTGTCGGACCCCATTTGCTCGTTGCAGTACGGCAACTCGACGTGGCATGGGCTTAATAAGTCTTTCGAAGCCCAATGGAGAAATATTGTGCCATGCTGCCTCTACAACCATCCATAATGGCGTATTTGACTTTTTTCTGCAAACTGTCTTAAATGATTCATTATGTCATTTACGCTCCCAAGATGCTTTTCTTCCTCTTGAATTTCAGTATTCTTTTATAAAAACGGAAATGAAATTCAAATAATTTTAACGTCCGCAGAAACGCTCCATTCGAGTCATGTGCTGCCTGTGACGTCGCTGGCTAGCTTGATGCTCCTGCTGCCATAATGTTCATTCACAGTGTTGTCTTGTATTGGAATTTAATTTTCGTAAAATGGGTTACAAATGGTGTCTTTTATCAAACTGTACTAATACATCTACAAAAACTCCAGAAAATATCTTTTTGAGTGTTCCAAGAAATGTGAAAGTGTGTAAACTGTGGTTGGACTGTATCTGCAAGTTGCCACCATGTTCACGCACGACTTCACTAACTTAATTAAAAATGTGCTCCAGTGTAAAGTTATCATTTGTTTACCTCCGAGATATACTTGGATAGCATCATTGAACGAAATTAAACTCTCAGTGAAAATCGTCGTTTTATCCAACTTCACCTAAGTTATTCTATAGTTAAGTTGTTAGAGAGATAAACAGTCGAATTTTATAAGATGATGTTCATAGATCGCTGGTTCGAATCCAGGCCGAAAGAATATTTTTTCTTATTTGTAAAGCGACTCGACAGTGCTCTCATATGAAAACCAAATCACAATTACAAAATTTCACCACACTGATCAGAAATAGAGTATTATTGTTTCTTCCTTGCTTTTTACATGCGCCTACATTTGCAACCGATGTTTAGGCAAGTCAAGTTCTAAAAGATATTTCTTAGTTAATGTAACCACACCCTTTTTACTTTATTAGAAACAATGGTCTTCTTTATCTTCGTACTGACAGATTAGGCTCCTTATTGTTTAAACTTTTTAAGTCTTTCATCTTACATAAAGAAGAAATAAGTCTTCTTCATACACTGACGTTAGTTTACACTCACAAACACTATAGTACTTACGCTTGTGTTACCAGCATGCCGTACATGCTTTATATATCTCCATATTGAAAACCTCATCGTCCTACACCTTCCTATCTACGAGCAACGTTTTCCAAAAAAGTGGATTGTTTGTTCGCAAAGTAAATGCATTTATCCTCTGTTGTCGATTACTCAAATTAAGATTGATGAGGAGCTATATCCCACCATCGAAACAACTGCTACAATCAGTTCTTCCTACCTCGGTTTTCGCAGTTCGTGCGGAACTTTTGAAGTATACAGCGTGGTCCATTGATAGTGACCGGGCCAAATATCTCACGAAATAAGCATCAGACGAGAAAACTACAAAGACGGAAACTCGTCTAGCTTGAAGGGGGAAAACAGATGGCGCTATGGTTGGCCCGCTAGATGGCGCTGCCATAGGTCAAACGGATATCAACTACGTATTTTTAAATAGGAGCCCCCATTTTTATTACATATTCATGTAGTACGCAAAGAAATATGAATGTTTTAGTAGGTCCAGTTTTTTCGATTTGTGATAGATGGCGCTGTAATAGTCACAAACGTATAAGTACGTGGTACCACGTAACATTCAGCCAGTGCGGACGGTATTTGCTTCGTGATACATTACCCGTGTCAAAATGGACCGTTTACCAATTGCGGAAAAGGCCGATATCGTGTTGATGTATGGCTATTGTGATCAAAATTCCCAGCGGGCGGGTCCTATGTATGCAGCTCGGTGTCCTGGACGACATCATCCAAGTGTCCCGACCTTTCGCCGGACAGCTACGTTGTTTAAGGAAACAGGAAGTGTTCAGCAACATGTGAAACATCAACCACGGCCTGCAACAAATGATGATGCCCAGGTAGATGTTTTAGCTGCTGTCGCGGCTAATCCGCACATCAGTAGCAGACAAATTGCGTGAGAAACGGGAATCTCAAAAACGTCGGTGTTGAGAATGCTACATCAACATCGATTGCACCCGTACCATATTTCTGTGCACCAGGAATTGCTTGGCGACGACTCTAAACGTCGTGTACAGTTCTGCCACTGGGCACAAGGGAAATTATGGGACGATGACAGATTTTTTGCACGCGTTCTATTTAGCGACGAAGCGTCATTCACCAACAGCGGTAACGTTAACCAGCATAATATGCACTATTGGGCAACGGAAAATCCACGATGGCTGCGATAAGTGGAACATCAGCGACCTTGGCGGGTTAACGTATGGTGTGGCATTATGAGAGGAAGGATAATTGGCACACATTTTATCGATGGCAATCTAAATGGTGCAATGTATGCTGATTTCCTACGTAATGTTCTACCGATGTTACTACAAGATGTTTCACTGCATGACAGAATGCGATGTACTTCCAACATGATGGATGTCTGGCACATATCTCGCGTGCAGTTGAAGCGGTATTGAATAGCATATTTCATGACAGGTGGATTGGTCGTCGAAGTACCATACCATGGCCCGCAAGTTCACCGGATCTGACGTCCCCGGATTTCTTTCTGTGGGGAAAGCTGATGGATATTTGCTATCGTGATCCACCGACAACGCCTGACAACATGCGTCAGCGCATTGCCAATGCATGTGCAAACATTACGGAAGGCGAACTACTCGCTGTTGAGATGAATGTCCTTACACGTATTGCCAAATGCATTGAGGTTGACGGACATGATTTTGAACATTTATTGCATTAATGTGGTATTTACAGGTAATCACGCTAAAACCTCATGCGTTCTCAGAAATGATAAGTTCACAAAGGTACATGTATCACATTGGAACGACCGAAATAAAATGTTCAAACGAAGCTACGTTCTTTATTTTAATCAAAAACCTACCTGTTATCAACTGTTCGTCTAAAATTGTGAGCTATATGTTTGTGAGTATTACAGCGCCATCTATCACAACGCGAAAAAAGTGGTCCTACTGAAACATTCATATTTCTTTTCGTACTACACGAATATGTAATAAAAATAGGGGTTCCTATTTAAGAAAAAGCAGTAGATATCCGTTTGACGTATGGCAGCGCCATCTAGCGGGCCAACAATAGCGCCATCTGGTTTCGCCCTTCAAGCTAGACAAGTTTCGTTCTTTGTAGTTTTTTCGTTTGACGCTTATTTCGTGAGATATTTGGCCCAGTCACGATCAATGGACCACCCTGTATAACCACTGGAAGATTCTTATGTGTGACGTCTTTATCCACGGTGAGTGGCGCTATCCGTTATGCTACCGTCCGCCTCCTGAGGATAGCGACTCTGGTGAGTGTCGTGTATAGAGGAAATCAGCACTTAGATTTGCGAAGAATAATTTTAGCGTGCTTCTCGTCGTAGCTCATGACTGATAATCGGCAAACTAGTTGTAACATAAGGCCCCTTTTGAAAAAGTTCTATAATTCCTTAGTTTTGAGCGAATTTAACGATGTTGCAGGGAGCAGAGAATCGCCGCTCTTAACGTGTGCAGCGTAAATATATCAAATTTAGCAAGGTTTGAGCTGTCAGTTTTCACAAAAGTCCTTTCCATTGTTACCTAAAAGTGGTAATTGCGTTTTTTATCACTCAGTAGCTAAGCTGTCTACAGAAAAAGTATGTAAAAACGTAGTAGCATCGGCCAACACTCCTATAACACACGTATAGCTTCGTCTCACTCCTTGCCTGTGACGTCACTAGAACCTCAGCCAATAACAGAGTGTTTTTGATAACATGATCAAATCTTGAAATTTAATGATTTCTCAGCTTTAATTATATAAAAATAACAGATATTTTGTGAGAATATTTACCGTAAATGCTACTTGAATGTTACAGTCACTCAGAAGAATAACAACCCGAACCATACTTTTAACATAGGAAAATAGCCTGTTGCGAAAGTATTGCCGGTGCAGGAATTATTGCAAGAACTGACCTCTAGATTATGTCTCATAAATGGTCTATGAGATTCAAGTCGGGCGATCCGGGTAGCCAAATCATTCGCTCGAACTGACCACGATGTTCTTCAAAGCAGTCGCCAACAATTTTGGCCCGGAGACATGGCGTATTGTTAGCCATAGAAATTCGATCATTGTTTGGATACATGAAGTCCATGAATGACTACAAATGGCCCCAGTTGGTTCAGTTGGACCAGAGGACCCAGTCCATTCCATGTAAATACAGCCCTCCCGGCAATGGAGACACCACCAGCATGGATTTATGCAGTTATTTGACGCAGAGTTTCTTGTCTGGTAGCACTGACAACTCCAAGTAATCGCCGCTGTTCTCGGTGATTAATAGGAGGCCGTAATCCACTGCGATGTCCGTGGTGGCAGGTAATGCCTGAAATTCGATATTCTCGACACACTCTTGTCACTATGGATTTCGGATTATTGAATTCCCTTGAGATTTCCGAAATGGAATGTCCCATTCGTGTAGTTCCAACTTCCACTCCGCCTTCAAAGTCTAATAATTCCCGTCTTGCGGCCGTAATGACTTCGGAAATATTTTCATATGAATCACCGGAGTACGAAAGATAGCTTCGCCATTGCACTACCCCTTTATACCTTCTGTACACGATACAACCGCTATCTGTATGTGTGCACATCGCTGTCCAGTAACTTCTTTCACATCAGCGTATTTGGTATTCCTGTTACTCTCAGATTAAATAACAGCACATTAAGTAGTTTTTCGACACGCAAAATCAATTTTCACAGACACGAAAAAAATTAGAGCTAATCGATTTTCAAAAATAGTAGCAAATGACATGAGGCTATTTCCTCGTGTCATTGGCCATATTTGAGGATTAAGGACAAACAGCTTGCTTAGTGTAGCATCGGTCCCTGGTTGAAATAATAACCGAAATATGATGGATCAAGTAATGTTTAGTGTGGGCTTGTGGCACTGGACAGCACTCAACATAAATAGGTGAACATACGGGGGTACTGTGTTTGTTGACAGTGGAGTATTCCGCACCCATACGCAAATCAGCGGCTGAACTTCAAACGAACTTTACTGTTAACGATTTTTCATTCATACTCTAATATTTTTCACTACCACAGTAAAGTACTTGCAATTGCTTATGTTTCTCACTTACGTGAATCAACTGAAAGCCTTCCGTACAAAGTCTGGTAAGAGACTATTCGCACCCTCAACTACAGTTAAAGAATATTTGTGAAATTCATGTTTCCATAAGCTTGCGACTATGCGAAAGGTCTCGGTTTTTGAGGCGCAAACGATTATCTCAAAAATATATGCATATTACTGTTACAGAAAAAATTACCGTACCATCTCACAAGTCATCAGAGACATAAGAAAGAAATTACAGTAAATATAAATTCAACTGTTGAACTATTTTAAGAAAAACATTTAAGATGCAGTGTAATGCACAAAAATTTACAGAGTCAGAGCAGAAATAATGGAAAGACGATATGATAGCGTACTGGAGACAATTTTCTTGTCTGGTACGACGATATGAACGTAAGGACAACACAACACCCAGTCCCCGAGTGGATAAATCTCCGACCCGGCTTGAAATCGAACCAGATTACCTTCGGTTAGTAAGTTACAGGACTGACAGCGCAGCTACAGAGACGAATTTCTTTACAGATGCAATTGGAGAGTGAGTCATTTTTTTTACGCTATACACGCATCCCACCACAGAAAATCATTTAATGATAGTTTAGCTATGCCATAACTCTAACTATTTTAATCACCTAGAAGTTACTGTCGGGTTTTGAAAAACTGAAATCAACTGGCCCTTAAAACTCGGTAAAAATCTTTGTTGATTGTCGTTCATAATGGCTCTATATCGGTGCGTCATTTTATGCGTTTCAAGCTGAGGCGCTCATCGGGATTTACTGCTATACTGCTGCAATCGTAAACCTCGTCGAAATTTTAGGACTTGCCTTTTCGATTATTGTTTGGAGCGAGAGAGGGAGACAGAGAGAGTTTTGGGGAGGGGTTGGGGGGTGGACAGAGAATGGGACGGGAGAAATGACAGAGAGCAGAATGGAGTGGGAGGCTGAAAGCACATGTTTCCTCACTCAGGGGAGAGAAAAAATTGGGCCGGGGTAGTGGAGGAGTGGGAAGCAGCGGACGTGACTCCCCTTTGGCATCATATCTTACGCCGTTGACTAAGTGGTCAGAATATAAGCCCCGAGCCGCCGTCCGTATCACGGCGAAAGGATTTTTTGTTTGCAGTGTCGGGTTGGGCTCAGGCTGATAGCGCAGTTCCATGGTTCGATCGCTCTTGCCGACGACAACATGGCCTCCTACCAACTCTTCGGATTACAAAGGTGCACCTGAAATTCTCTGTACGACATCACAACAGTGCTTTCGTGGATGGGACACGTCTCAATCGCTGTAGTGAGTCTTCAGTGTGTTGAAACTACAAATGTTCATTATTGATCCGTGTGGCAAAGTCTAACGGAGGCTTGGTATTTAACATTTGGTCAACAATGAGGTGGTCAGTGAACGGAAGCAGTGAAGACCGGTTCAGTATTTGACTGCACTGGTTTAGGGAAACTACGACAAATATATAAATAAGGTACCAAGAAACGCGCAGGTTCCGATCTCAGCACATCGCGTTTGGAGCAGCACAATTGCTTTAGTCACCATAATCTTCCGAAGATCATGGTAGTGAGGATACGGATATTGGTAGTCGGTATCTATTTTCATATTTTAGATTCATTTTTTTAAGAAAATTGACATTTTTGAGGAAGAAATTGTTGAACTGTATTTCCCCTGTTCGAAAGCAATATAGAGCTTGGTGATACCCGATTTTCAAACAACTACTGTTTTTACATTTTTGTCCTCATGTAGCTAAAATTTCGGATTAGCTCATTACTTACACTTTCCATTTTGCTTTGTTCTATTACCGTACAGTTTCCCCGTGGCAGTGATGACAAGCTCAATACTCGCTGTCAGAAGCTGGAGAAGGAGAACATATTGAGTGATGAGTTCGATACAATGATATTAATTTTGTTCAGAAATAGTTTGGTGAAACCATACTAAATGCCAGGTCAGAGCATTGTGTTTAAGTAGTCCAAGTCTTCTCCTTGTCGTCAGTAAAAACTGTAGTAGCCATAACCTCAAACGATGGCCATAGTAGGTCAGCGATTTAACAATCACAATCCTGTTTGAGTTGTTAAGGCTTTGCCTTCGTCTGGCCAGTAAGCAAGATCTCCAGAACACTCACTACAAGATTGTGTAAGGAACTGAGTCGTGTTTTTTAATCCCTAATGCGTCGCAACTTGCTTGCTTTGAGCAGAACCGTGATTCCTGTTTAGTGTAGAAAAATTCTACAGCTAACTACAAAATTCAACTGAAACTTAATAATTTTTACTGTCACTTACCAATTTGATACGAGGAATCTCACTTCCTTGACAAGGACGGCACCATGCATCCGTCTACAGGCTTTAGGAAGTCCATGAGAATATTTTTATGTGGCAGTCTAAGAAAAATCATCTGACACTAACGAACGAGGGCAGTTCTATCGTACTGCCCGAGTACCAAAGAAATAGAAGTAAACGCATGTGTAACATATGATATAGTTTAAACCTTGTTAGGTGCCACACTCCGTGGAGCGAAAAATTTTTACAGTGGACTATCGTAATGTTACCATTTCTTATGTATTTTAGAGACACATGCTATTATTTTAATTCGTCATACGTCTATTAGTTGGGCCATAAGTCTGTTGTTACTAGGAATCTTTCGTTTCTGTTTCGTCTAGTGTAGTGGCAGTCAGCTGTGAACCCGACTGGTACGTTGTGCCTATAAGTCAATTGACACTAGCAGTCTGAGGTTATAGTTTTAGTTGTTCCTGAGAAACAGTGAACTGTAAGTTAACTACAGAACAGCGTGTATTTGTTTTTCAAACATGGTGAAATTATGACCGTAATTATAGTTCCATTTAGACAATGTATTCGCAAAATAATTTAAGATCTGAAGAGACTGGGTCATTTGTGGAGCTTTCGTCTTCAGGTATGTTGAAGTGGCCTTACGCTACCTTACCAGGAGCCCCTTTATGCCTGCGTGGTACCAGTCTACTGTCCGACGTCGGAGCAACGTATTGCTGCATCAATAACCTCCCTGTCATCCACATACTGCTTCCAGTGGAGTGCATCATTCATTGGGCCAAGCAGATAGAAGTCGGAAGGTGCGAGATTCGGGGTGTTGGGTGGATGAGGAAGAGCAGTTCAGTGAAGTTTTGTGAGCTCCTCTCGGGTGAATGGACTTGTGTGAGGCCTTGCGTTGTCATGGGCAAGAAGTTCGTTGGCTTATTTGTGGTGACGAACACGCGGAAGTCGCTTCATCAGTCTCCTCAGGGTACCACAGTGTGCATCAGAGTTCATCGTTGCACCATGAGCGAGGATATCAAACAGAATTATCCTTTCTGGTTCCCAGAAGACCGTCGCTGTGACTTTACCGCCTCAAGGTGTGGCTTTACACTAGAGATGGGTCGTTCGCGAACTAACGGGTCCTAAGGAACGGTTCGCCTAGATTAACGGAAGGAGCGAGGAATGAATTCTGAGGTACGATCTTTCATAGTTCAATTCGAACGCGGCTTTGTGCTTATAGTTGCCGGACACGGGAAACGGTCGGTGTCGTTCCCGCAACGGCACGTCGGCCGGCTTCGTTCCAGCCTAGGTTCCGTTCTCGTTCCTGTCTCTGTCTCGGTCTCCCTCGGCCGGACTCGTCCTTCTTCGTGTGTCCACTCGTAGCATTTCCACTGCCGACTACTTCTAGTTAGTTCAGGATCGAATTGTTCGTTTCGTTCGCTGCGCTCCTCCACTCTAGATCTGTTTCAAACCATTTTTGAACTCCGGACTTCTTTTCGTATTCGATTCAGCGTCCACGACTGCTAATTAAAATGTATTTTCTAATTATGTAAATAACATAAAAGTTACGTGGAATGTAATACATACATATCTTCAAGTAACAAAGGGGCATATCAGTTTACTTCACTATTTCGATAAACAGCAGCAGACATACTTATAAAAAGGAAAGTTTGTTATTGCACATGCAAAGGAAGTCGGCACAGCACACACTAGTTGCCATTTTCAGTCTTTTTTCATCCAAGGTGTTCTGCTCGTAGCGGTCAACAAATCGTGCGTAATCGGCGTGCAGTCTGCACTCGGGGCCGGTTTTTCGTGCGCCGCCACCTTATACTATTTCACTGCGATTAGCCACATAACGGTGCAGTTGGCTAAACGAGAGATTTTACAGAATCACGAAAATTACTTCTACAAGTATGAGAGAATTCTGTAATGAACAAAACCTCTGTACTCAAGGGGGAGGCAATTTTAATTTTGCATAAGACCCATACACCATACACAAATGAACGGTGAACGAGTAAAAATGAATGGTTCCGAAAAAAGAACGATCACCAGTGAAATAGTTCCCAAGGATGAATGAGTCTGCCCACCTCTACTCTACACTTCTACGGAGGAGAGATGATGTGGAACCACTCCATGGACTGCCGTTTTGTTTCAGCTTCGAAGTGATGAATTCATGTCTCACCACCTGCTTCGATGTTCGATAAAAATACTGTCACGGTCAGCCTCGTAGCACGCAATCAATTCCGCACAGATGGTCCTCCGTTGCTTTTAATGGATTTCTGTTAGGCAGCGAGTACACCAACAGAGACGTCCAGTTCAGTTGTGAGGTGTTTGACTGTGACCCGTCGATCACCTCGTATGACACTGGCCACATGTTACAACACTCCAGGAACTATAACCGTATGCGACCGGCCAGCACGCGCGAGATCAGACAGGTTGCCGTGCCTTTGTTGCCGTGCCTTTGTTGCCGTGATGCCAGACGCCTCGCCCAGCGACTCACCGTACTTTCGTTCACCAGCGGGTCTCCGCAGACATTCTGGAAGCGCTAATGTATATCTGCAACGTCCTTATTTTCCGCTAAACGAAACTCAGTGAGAGCACTCTGCTTGTAACACACCTCCCTTCTAGACGTCATCTTGAAGCCTACGTAAAGCGCCGATTCCGCATTTTTCCAATCAAAGTTGGTCGAGAAAAAAATTTGTTGCATTACTTACTGAACGCCCCTCGTATTCGCTTTTTCAGAGACTCCGTAGGTGATGGAATAAAACTCGTTACAATGTATCATGAATCGTGGGATTGGTGTAAAGTGACACATTTGGGTTCCGGAATGTATTTTGAAAACGCTTGTGAAATTTACGTCACATTTACTTCACTGTAAACTAATTTTGTAGGTCGGGCGAGATAGCTAAGGACTTTTTTATAGTTAACTTCCCACCTACCACTTGCAAAGGCTTCTTCTGTACCGGATACAGTCATTGCTATCTTAGTGTAATCGCTGTGTTCTGAAAAGTGTGGGTGATGAACCAGCAGTAACCTCGCTGAGGCCAGCAGCCTAATGCTTAAAAATTTCAGATAGATACAAAGATGGAAGTCATAAAATACGGCCAGTAGCAAAGTAGGTTAAGTACGGAAAAAGAAATCGGGACCGTTTGCAAACGTCTGGTAATTCGCATGGATTGATTTCTTCGCAATAAAAATGTCGCTAAAGATTTTCATTGCCTTGAAATATGTATATGTTTGTGGGAGTCAAACGGCTGCTGGCGCATCCTGCGCCTCAGCCTCTATAATAACTTATTTTGTGTATCTTCAACGATCAAATTTCTATTGATTATGATCCTTTGTATCCCTTGCATCTATCTGAGTCGCGGTCTTCCTCTGCACCTTATGTCTGTGAGTCTAAGTTGAAATACGTTTTGGGTATTCATCCTTGCCCCACTTTCATTAAATATCTGAACAAAAAAACCTGTCTGTCCTTTGTTCCATCAATTATGGTATCTTTCTTGTGTGTTCCTAATTTGTTCTGTGTTCCAAATCGAAGATCCTTGATGCTCATCGTAGAAAGTCCGTTTCTACGGCTTTGCTCCTCTTGAGATTCTTCTCTGTAATCGCCCAGTACTCCGCACCATAGATCCCTCAGTAATAAGGTACTTAACCCTTGTACAACTTACGATTGCAGTTGGTACCAATTCGCAGTTGGCGTCAATCTGGTATTGTTATAAACGGTGATTCTCTATTTTTTTGTATGTGGTATACCGTTGGAAACTTTATAACTGTAATTAATTTGTTCATAAACTATACCATCATTTTATCTTGAAACTTGCATAAAAACAACAATATGGGATTCTGGAACCGCCTTAGAACAAAACATTTTGGTTTAATTTAGTTTCTCTCTCAAACTAGTTTCAACGACAATATAGCCATCATGAGTGTGTTTTTCTCTTTTCTAACAAGTGCAAAATTAGCATCTTTATAAACAGTGGTTGGTTCGTTGGTTTTTGGGGAAGGAGACCAGACAGCGTGGTCATCGGTCTCATCGGATTAGGGAAGGATGGGGAAGGAAGTCGGCCGTGCCCTTTCAGAGGAACCATCCCGGCATTTGCCTGGAGTGATTTAGGGAAATCACGGAAAACCTAAATCAGGATGGTCGGACGCGGGGTTGAACCGTCGTCCTCCCGAATATATAAACAGTGAAAAATATTATTACTCACGTACTGTTTGGTTCCAAATATTGTATTCTCTGAATAGTTTTGTAATGCCTTACTTACTTTAAGTCACAGTATGATTTCTAAATTTGTTGCGGCTATTCTCGACATATTTTCCGTTTTGTTATCGATTCCTTGGCATACACACGCGAACAGCAATACAGCTTAACACCCTGAATTATGGCCATGGTATTAAAGTTACGTTTTTCACTGCAAGCCGACAACGAATGCAAGTACATGAAAAATTATGTTACAGCCTAGTGTACACCAAAACTGTTTCCGTAACACTAAAGCAGTTTGCAGCAGTATAACGCTGACTTAAATAAGTTAACTTTTTATCAGATCCATTAATAGCAGCTGCTAATACAGTTGCAGGTGGCAAAATATATGCAGAAGAAACGGCACTAAAACACAGAAAATATGCCCGAAATAACGGCAACAAACGTAGAGACCATGGTTCAAATGGCTCTGAGCACTATGGGACTTAACATCGGAGGTTAGCAGTCCCCTAGAACTTAGAACTACTTAAACCTAACTAACCTAAGGACATCACACACATCCAAGCCCGAGGCAGGATGCGAACCTGCGACCGTAGCGGTTGTGCGGTTCCAGACTGAAGCGCCTAGAACCGCTCGGCACTCCGGCCGGCTAGAGACCATGTTGAGACTTAAAGTAGTTAAGGTATTATAAAACTATTCGCAGAATACAATATTTGGAATCGAACAGTACACGTGTAATAATGTTTTGTAATGTTTAGAACGATGTTAATTTTACATGTTTTAGAGTAAAGAAAAACCTACTAAAGATGGCAGTGTTGTCGCAGAAACTAGTTTGGAAAAGAAAATAAATAAAACAAAGATATTTCGCATTAAGGTGGACTGACAGTTCCATATTTTGGCATAAGCTATAAATTATGGCTTATTTAGAATAAAATATGTAGTAGTAAAATTTACGATGGTTTAGTAACAATGTAACCCCCCCCCCCCCTTTAGCATTAAAGTGGAAATCCGATTTTTGCGGAACACAAAGCGGAGTTCTATTTCTATACCGTTCACCTTCTTGGGCTCAATATGTTTCTCAAGTCAATTTCACATGTTACGTCTTTCTTAACTGAACCCTCTTCTCCCAAATATTTACTCAGTACTTTATCTGCTATAGATATCCTTGCATTATTTCGGCCCTACTCATTGCACTTAACGAGTCCACAGTTTTAGCACTTTCGTACCTTTATACGTGAAATCTACCAGTGATCCAATTCCGGAAGACAATTAGAAATAATTGCGGAATTGAGTAGGAGGAAAATGAATCTTGTCAATTGCGGCGTACACTGGATATCTGGAATGGGATTCGAAGTACTGTGTCCACGTGGAGGCGATGTGAATGTTAGCGCAGCCTCATCAACACGGTGGCTCCGATAGATTTAACCGCGGCTGGGGATCGGCATTAACGGAAACCGAGCAATGGCGAATCGCCAGCTCCGGCGCCGCTTCCTTGTGTACACGGCAGCCGCGAGCAATTTGCGGCGCGCCCGCCGTCCGTCCGGACCCGACCACAACAAACGTCCGTACTGGGCAGCCAGTCAGCCGGCGCGCCGGCCCGTCTTATTGATTGAAGCAACGTTTTCCGCGGCTGTGATTACCGCCGCTTTCGACGAGCCAGCGGCAAATTCCCGTCCGCCGTGCTGCCGTGGAATGCGAGCCAGATGCTCGGGTCCGCCTTTGCGCAGCAGCTATGCTGATGCGGCACGGCACGCACGCTGGCGCCCAACCTGCGCCACGCGCGCCTCCCACGCTCCATCCGAGGACAAAAGAACAGAGCGAAAAAAGAGGGGAGGTGTGCAACGGCTGTCGCCGAGTCTGCAGCCCACGCCGAAGATAGGTGGCTCGCCGTGCTGCCAGTTGATGCAAATTAATGCAGTGGAACTCGGCTTAGCGACCTGTAATATTGGACAGCGGTGCGTGGCTGCTATTTCTCCGCACAGCGAAGGGGAACGGCAGCGGAATTCGTGGCTTCCGAGGCCGTCTTCATAACGTAGTGGGTCTCCATCGTCTATAAACCTACAGAAGCCTTAAGCCCTACGATACGGAAGCTGAGGCTTCTGACAAATGATTTGCAACGCCTGTGAAAATAACCTACAAAGCAATGCTCTGGGACGACTGAATAAAAGTGTTTTCTCGGTTAACAAAAACAATCCTCATGGTAGCCAAAACATAAATGAGTCGGGAGTTTCACAGCATTCACAAAAGAAGTGTTATTCAACCGTTATTTAATAACAGCGATTCTCTGTTGCCGAATGGCAGCGTTTCGCGAATTCGCATATCCGGTGAGGATGAATCATGCCTCATTTGACGAAATGCAGAACTGATGTTTTAAGTGCCTCGATACCATTCCATTAAGAAATAACTATTAGAACTGAACATACGGAGATTTGTCTGAAATCTTTAGCTTTTGATCAAATGAATATTTGTCAGGCTTACGATGAAGGCTTATTTCGATAATATTTCAATTCTAAGTAGCTTTTTTTTACCTTACACTTGACAAGCTAACCAGCGTTGTTATGTAGGCTCTTTTTCAATTCAGTAACATTTTTTTGTGTTCGGACACTAAGGATCTCTTTACCGTTTAGATTATGATGTCACGAAATGACAGAAACACTTTCCTGCCATGTTTAAATTTGACAGCTGTAGGCACATATATTATGCTTCCTTAACTATTGCCACGTGTGGTGCACATATTCATCAACGCATATTTACAAAACAAACTGAAAGAGAGGCTTACTAAATTGAGGAATAAAAGGTTCTGAGGTATAAGTCACACCTTTTGATGACATATACACAGTGTCCAAAGAGGAACGATCAGAATTCAGGAATATGACAGGGATGACCATCGAAGCAAAATATTCTAGTAAACATAGGCCCTAAAAAGCATCCCTTAAGGGCTTAGACCACTTATTCATCTTCGCTACTCTGAAAGACGTGTCTTGCACTAAACAAGTGTTCACAGCTCTTAGGGTACGCGTTTTAGAGCCCGCGTATACAAGACAATTTGTTCTTGTTTTCGACCACAGTCTCTCCTTCCCAAATAAGGAAAGCATAGAGTCTGCAGTAGAAGAGGTTCACTTCACATTATCGAAGATGAAGAAGTTGTCGTTAAGTCTTGAGGCATGCGTGCTAGAGCCCTTGTTTACTAGACAGTTGTGATTCGACTTGTCATTCCAGTCATATTTCTGATTAACTATTATTCCTAAGACACCATACTCTCGCTAAAATGTCGTATGACAGATTTTCTCATAATGTAATGCATATACAGGGTGGTCCATTGATAGTCACCGGGCAAAATATCTCACGAAATAAGCATCAAACGAAAAAACTACAAAGAACGAAACTCGTCTAGCTTGAACGGGGAAACCTGATGGCCGAATGGTTGGCCCGCTAGATGGCACTGCCATAGGTCAAACGGATATCAACTGCGTTTTTTTGAATAGGAAATGATAAGTCCGCAAAGGTACATGTATCACATTGGAACAACCGAAATAAAATGTTCAAACGTACCTACGTTCTATATTTTAATTTGAAAAACCTACCTGTTACCAACTGTTCGTCTAACATTGTGAGCCATGTGTTTGTGACTATTACAGCGCCATCTATCACAAAGCGAAGAAAGTGGTCCAACTAAAGCATTCATATTTCTGTACATAGTACACGAATATGTGATAAAAAATGGGGGTTCCTATTTGAAAAAGCGCAGATGATATCCGTTTGACCTATGGCAGCGCCATCAAGCGGGCCAACCACAGCGCCATCTGGTTTCGCCCTTCAAGGTAGACAAATTTCGTTCTTTGTAGTTTTTTCGTTTGACGCTTATTTCGTGAGATGTTTGGCGGGGTCACGATCAATGGACCACCCTGTATAGGGTGTATGTCCTGCTGTGTGTGCCTTAACAATACATGGCTACATGACTAGTGTATTAATTTTATGTTACGTACATGTTTTCCTATCATCTACTTTACAGGCGCATCTGACTGAACTATCGTGTACCTTCAGTGCCAAGAACCACAGTTTTCTGCAGCCTCGTTCTAAAGCTGTGACATTCGCAACCGAACCTTCTGTTGTGACAAGGAAGATTACTCTCTGTACATAGAGAGAGAACGCCCTCGTGGGATGAGCACTTTGGGCTACCACTCAGCCACTCAATTAATTCCTCAGCTCACTCCGTGCAATTTACATAGTTTGCTGCTGTTCCGAAGATGTCTCACATGTAAATGTAAGTGTTGTGGATTGGCAAGAGAGCCAACCCACTATGAGAGGAAGCCGAAAGGCACGCGTTTCAGCTCACGCAGACTGGCGTGAGGTCTTGAACAGGTCAAGGAAATGAGACTAGCAAAAAAGGACGTAGCTGTGGGATATTTAACTTTAATCCATAAATGGTGAACATCGCTCTTGACGGTACATGTTTTACAGCATCAATAGTAACTGGTAATGGCGCCTTGCTAGGTCGTAGCTAATGACGTAGCTGAAGGCTATGCTAACTATCGTCTCGGCAAATGAGAGCGTAACTTGTCAGTGAACCATCGTTAGCAAAGTCGGCTGTACAACTGGGGCGAGTGCTAGAAAGCCTCTCTAGACCTGCCGTGTGGCGGCGCTCGGTCTGCAATCACTGATAGTGGCGACAACCGGGTCCGACGTATACTAATGGACCGCGGCCGATTTAAAGGCTACCACCTAGCAAGTGTGGTGTCTGGCGGTGACACCACAGTAAGTGTTGTTGATCGAAGGATAATTTATCTCAACTTACCTAGCTAAACCACCCCGTGCGAGCCTTGTCGTCTCCGAGTAACTACCGCAACTTACAGCCATTTGAACTTGCTCACTGCAGTTATGGTTTTAATTTCACTTTGAAGTTCTTAAACCATACATTTCCCTCAACAAGCAAACTGAAAATTCCTTCCTTTAGTCAAATTGTACGATATATTCTTTTTATCCCCAATTCGATACAATACATCATCTACTCATCTAACTTCCATCGTTATTCTGTAGCATCAAATTTCGAAGACTTCTATTATTTCCTTGGTTGAACTGTTTACGGTCCATGTATAGCTTTCGGGTAGTGTTACACTACAAACAAATGCATTCAGAAAAGACTTCCAAAGATTTTGTCGTATCTTGATGAACTGTGGTATCCTGAAAAGTACGTAACTTGATTATTCGATGCCAACAAATTTGTTGTTTACCGAAATATTTTTCTTTTATTGGCAGTCTACACATCATATCCTCTCTACTTTGATTATATCGGTTATTTCGTTACCCAAAGAGCAAAATTCGTCTAACATTTTTAGAATCTAATTTCGTGATTTAATTCTCTCAGAATCTCCTAATTTAATTTGATTACATTTTACTTTTCTTGTTTTACTGCTGTTTCATTTTATAAGCTCTGTTGAAGGCACTATTGATGCTGTTTTACAGAGTTACTATGTCCGTCGCCGCGTCTTACAGAATTACAATATCATGGGTGGGCCTTAAAGTGTTTATTTCTTCTCCCTGTAATTTTATTTACTTCCCGGCGGTATTCTCTACTGCATGCTCTGACTTCTCTAGTTGTAGTCTGATTTTTGTAGAAGTTGCAGATAACCTTTCGCTATCTTTGTTTTACCTGTGCTACCGTCAGAATTTCAAAGAGTTAATTCGGTCAGCATTGCCAAAGCACCTTCTAAATCGACAAATGCTAAAACATTGGTTTACCTCTTATGAACCTCTCTTCTTAGGTAAGTAGTAGGCTCCGTATTGTCTCATGAATTCCAACCTTTCGCAGAAACCAAAGCAAATTACCCTGAGGTCAGCCTCTTCCATTCTTCCCAGTTTTCTGCAAATAATCCGAATCCCAATTTTGTAGCCATAACTTATTGAAGTGATTGATCTGTAATATTCACATACGTCAGCACCAGCTTTCTTTAGAATTGGAACTATTACATTATAACTGAAGTCTGAGGGTGCTTAACCTGCCTGATGTATCTGTCAAACCAGGTGGAACACTTTTGTCACGTCTGGCTTTCCCAAGGGTCTCAGTAAGACTAAAGGGAATTCCATCTGCTCCAGGTGCCTTGTTCCAAGTAGAATCTTTCAGTGGTCTGTGAAATTAATCTCTCAGTATCATATCTCCTACCTCATCTCCATTTATTTCCCATTCCCTCGTTTTCAAGCTATTTTTTCTTCTGTAGCTCCTGTACATATTCCTTCCAGCTTTCTCTCTTTTGCTTAGTACTGGCTTGCCATCTGGGCGCATGATATTCTTAAATTTACTTCTCTTTCCTCCAAACTTTAGTTTAATTTTCCTGTGGATTGCATCCATCTATCCAACAGTCATGCACACTTCTGCATCTGTACATTTCTCCTCTAACCACTCCCACATAGCAATTTTGCACTGTCAGTCGATCTCATTTTACAGCCATTTACATTACTTTTTGCTGTATCATTTGTTGCAATTTTATATTTTCTCCTTTCATATGTTAAATTTCTTCACTTTCAGTCTGCAGTCTATAGTCTATGGGTTACAGCGAGTGCCCATATCTGACCCTAGAAATGTTTTGCAGTTTGAAATTTCATCTGAAATCTGTGTGGCGCCTTTGTATAAGCTATCTGAAACCTTCTGTTGTCTCCAGGTCTCTTACATGTATAAAGCCTTCATTCATGATTATTACACAAAGTGTTCACAATGATGAAATCATGCTCTGTGCAAAATTTTACAAGTCGTCTTCTCTTTATTTCTTTTCTTCGGTCCGTGTTCTCCTACTTTTCCTTCTAGTCCTTTTCCGACTATCGAATTCCAGTTCTCCATAACCATTAAGTTTTCGTCTCCCTTAACTATATGGATAATTTCTTTTATCTCATTACATAAACTGTCAATCTCTTGTTCTTCTGCAGAAGCCCCTCGAACTAGTACAAGTGTTGTTTGTGTTACCTTCGTGTCGGTCTTGGCTACTATAATCTGTTTATTTTCCTGTCCATACTGGCCTAATCTCATTCCTGTTGTTTTATACAACACTAGACCTTCTCCTACATCACGCCTACTTGAGTTTGTGCTGATACTAGTGTAATCACAGGACCAGAAGTCCTGTTCATTCGACTTCCGCACTTCACTAAACACCGCTACACCTAACTTCAACGAAAGCATTTTTATTTTTAAACTGTCTACCATAGCTAACATTTCTTACTCTGATCCCTAGAACGACAGATTTGGTTTTCCTGATGAAAGCATTCTCCTCAATAGCCCCCGTCAGGAGATCTGAGTGGAGGACTATTTTTTCTCCGGAATACCTTACCCAAGAGGATTCCGTCATAATTGAACCATTGAGCATAGCCACGTGTCTGCAGGAAATATAATACCTGTGGTTTGCACATGCTTTCAGTAGTTTACAGAACCGACGTATTAACGTCACGTTGGCTGATGTTTCAAGAAAAATCAGTCCGTCTACCAGACAGTAAGCCTCATAGCCACGGTAAAGGCTGCTGCTCATCTTCAGGAACTACTACAGATAAGGAATGTACAATGTGATTGCACCTATGGTCTGGCCATCTGTATGGTTGAGGCACGCAAGCATCACCATCGCCACAGGATTCATGGCTCACAAGAAGGTTATAGCAAGTTATCTGAAATGTGACTCTAAAATTGAAAAGAAAGCATCGAAGATCCTTAAACAAAAGAGGGACCATGAGCTGGTAAATCTGATTTACTACGGCCAAAACAGCTTTCCAACTATTAGTCTCTCTGTGATGATTGACTCACTCGGGATAGACTCTGAAGGAGAATTGCGTGCTGATTTGCATTTTGCATTCTAGCGACTTATCCCAATTTTCAGAGGTGATTTTATTCACATTCACCCAAAATAGCATGCGTAGTTTAAACCGTGGTTCATTACGCCTAAATCCTTCCTTATTATCATAGAATTTTGAGTCTGATGATACTTTCAGTTATTTCCATTCATCCCTCTCCAAATAGTAGGGAAAATATTAAATAAACGCTGCGCTATCTATTATCATTTACTGGCACATCAGAAGTTTATCAGAACGGTTACTACGCAACTGATTTATG
The DNA here is from genome assembly GCF_021461395.2 of Schistocerca americana. Lineage (NCBI taxonomy): Eukaryota > Metazoa > Arthropoda > Insecta > Orthoptera > Acrididae > Schistocerca > Schistocerca americana. The sequence goes on from NC_060130.1 coordinate 452,285,491, forward strand.
ACCCTTAAGAAAATAAACACCACCCGTCTCTTTCAAGTCGACCCCTCGCACCTCCTCCTCGTCCAGTAACCGACTACCGCTCTTATCTTTTTGTAAACAAACACATCACTTCGCTGGTCCCCATATGTAAACAAAATTGCCACCAGATGGTTTTAACTAGAGGTAAAAATGTGCTCTTATGTTATGTTTATGAAAGTCTGATTTCTGACCTAATGCTTCAGCCATGACCATAATTTATGACCCAAAATATGGCCGCCTCACCTCTCCCCTTCGCTTCCCGCTTGCCCCACCTCTGTAGGTCATTTCACTGACAATTTGCGGCTAACAATTTGTGTCCAAAGGCATTTTCTGCAGGTCCTCTGATGTGTGACGGTCTTCCATTATTGCTTATGGTTTCAGGGCATGTAGTTATAGTTCTGAGGCAATCTGTTACAGTTTTGGTGGAACCTTCTCTATTTTCTCACAGTATTCCAAATACCCACTTTTAACTACTTTTCTATATCCTCATCCAAAATACTTTTAGTTTATTGTAAATATGGGACTTTTAGTTTTAGCAGTTACCACAGTTCATTATTGAAACGAATACACTTTTCTTTCGCACAAATTATGCCCATATTTCACGGTTTCATGCACAACAATTACCGCATTGCATTACTTAAATAAATACACCTTTGATATGAAACAAATCTATTTATGTAGGAACATCTCATTGTAAGGAACTTTTCCTTGCATTATTAATTTGTTAAAAACAACGGTCAACATAATAGCGAAAGTTGGCTGCCTCTATATTTGTACATCAGTCTTATCTTAATTAGTATAATTTACGACCCAAATATAGCTAACATGCATCACATTACTATCAGATGGCCTAAGAAGATGGTTCAAATGGCTCTGAGCACTATGGGACTTAACATCAGTGGTCATCAGTCCCTTAGAACTTAGAACTACTTAAACCTAACTAACCTGATGACATCACACACATCCATGCCCGAGGCAGGATTAGAACCTGTGACCGTAGCGGTCACGCGGTTCCAGACTGAAGAGCCTAGAAGCGCACGGCCACACCGGCCGGCAGATGGCCTAAGAGAGAGCACTCTGACAATATGACATTACTGCGGACTTAAGAAAATCCAAATTGGAATATTTCTACAGGCTTGTGTGTACATTACAGAACACTCCCAAGACATCGATAAATTACGGTAATATCCCATATTTCATCAATTTCTCAATCTTGTGTCGCTGTCACCACCACCCTGGGATAGGACAGATTTACTGGAAACAAAAAATATCAGGAGCCCCGCAACTCATTGTCTCCAGGGTCGCACGTGTCTTTCTCGATAGTCGACACAGGGCTGACAGCTACCGCACAACTGTCAGTGTCCCTTCTATTTTGGCCATCACGTGCTCATTTTGGGCTCCCATACAGTCCATCCCTGTAACATCGGGCCTTTGTCTGCGAGTCACCGCGAAGACCACAGGCTGCTGTAGGCACGTGGGACCCAGCAGTTTAAACACAGTCTAATAACTTTATAGCTCACCTATTAGTCGTTGGGAATATTTACAGAAAAAAGGTGTTATTAACATTCTGTCACTCAGACGCATTTTTCTATAGCATGACGTTTACAGTAACCACTCTCCCATCGATTATACTATATGCTGAAACTCGTCTTTTTCTAATGACATACTAATAGCATGCGACTTCATTCTCTTATTATGTTGTGTGTGTACATATCGAGGATCTACACATCGTTTAAGCAAGCACGGTACGGTCTATAGCACTTGGCAAATAAGATTACATATTACAACCAGAGCGCACGTGCCTTTTTCAATGCGCAGATGAAGAGAGAATTTTTCGTCTGTCATTATATTTTTATATCTCCTCGAAATGCTTTCCAGTGCTTGCACTTATTCCTCTCGCTGTCGTATCTCCTTCTCGTGCAGAATAAATGTTGTTTGTACCGTGATGTCATGTTTCACAGAGACGAACTTGGACATCCAACTGGGCTGCCGTTTTCAAAAAATTTACTTGATTCAAGGAACTGACATTTCAACTATGACAGATCGCTTTCCTCGTTTAATTTCTGTGATGCTGTCACTACAGTAAGTATCAAAGATACAGGCTGTGACTCCTAACAGTCGTTAGATGCATTTTATTCAGAGTTTCAGTGGTCACATGCAATTTCGCTTTTTGCCGTTTGTAGCCGTAGTCGACGCAAGCAGCTACTGCTCATCGCGCCTTACATGTGATGCTTAGTGTTGATGTAAAGCATTGGTTTCTTTCCCATTACAAACAAAACGATTTTTAAGTGGATTTTGGGCTAAGAGAAATCGTAGGGAACTGTCATTCATCCACGGAAAAAGTGTTTTTCTTCTTTTTAAACGCCACTACTGATAAATTCGCGTTATGTGACTGTTTGCCCCTAACCTGAGAAACAGTCTCATCCACACAAAAGATACAGTGGATGGCGTTGGAAGGTAAATAAGGCTGGTATACCTCACACAAAAAAGGTAGCAGAAAAGCTCGGAAGAAACGATGTATTTCTTTGGAAATGCTACTGGGTAAACTTAAAGAAATTCCTTTCAATGAAGACTGTGATACAATTATGCCACCAACGTAATACTTCTGACGTAGCAATAACAGGAATAACACAAAAGAGAGATTAGGGCATCTACAGAGGCATATAGAATTTTATTTATTCATTTATTTATTTACTTTAATTTTTTTTTTTTTTTTTTTTTTTTTTTTTTTTTTTTTTTTTTTTTTTTTTTTTTTTTACTCGACCAGTGTTTGAGTAGAAGAGAAGTGATAATCGATATTACTCTGCGTGAAGACCAGCAGAGGATAGACGATTGGTGCAAGGACTGGGTGTAAATATATACAACATATAGAACATACTAGGTGAAAAAATCCTGTACGTTACGGTTTCGCTGTTGGGGGTTGGCTCTGAGCACTATAGCACTCAACATCTGCGGTCATTAGTCCCCTAGATCTCAGAACTACTTAAACCTAACTAACCTAAGGACATCACACACATCCATGCCCCAGGCAGGATTCGAACCTGCGACCGCAGCGGTCGTGGGGTGGCCAAATAATTCGTTCAAATTGTTCCGAATGTTCTTCAAACCAATCACGAGTAGTTGTGGCCCAGTGACATGGGGCATTGTCATCCGTAAAAATTCCATCTTTGTTTCGGAGTATAAAGTCCATTATTGGCTGCAAATGGCCTACAAGTAGCCAAAATAACTATTTCTAGTCAATGATCAGTTCAGCTCGACCAGAGGACACAGGACACAGCCCACACAATTATAGAGCCACCATCAGCATGCACAGTACCTTGTTAACAACTTTATTCCATGGCATCGTGGGATCTGAGCTACACCCGAACCCCACCATCAGTTCTTACCAACTGAGGTCGGGAGTAAACTGATCAGGCCACGGTTTTCCGGCAGTCTATGGTTCAACTGATAGGTCGCAGAGGCGCTGCAACGGACGTCGTGACAGTAAAGGCACTTGTGTCGGTCGTCTGCTGATACAGCCAATTAACATTAAATTTCGTTGCACTGTTCTAACGAATATGTTCGTCATACGTCCCCTATTGACTTCTATGACTATTGCATACAATGTTGCATGTCTATCAGCATTGACAACTCTAAACAAACGCCACTGTTCTCGGTCGTTAAATGAAGGCCGTCGACCAGTGCATTGTCTGTGGTGAGAGATAATGCCACAAATTTGGCATTCTCGGCACACTCTTGACACTGTGGGCTACGGAATATTGAATTCCCTACCTATTCCCGAAATGGTACGTCCCATGCGTTTAGAATTAACCACCACTCCGCATTCAAAGTCTGTTACTTTCTATCGGGCGGCAATAACGACGTCGGAAACCGTTTCACATGAATCACCTAAGTACAATTGACAGCTGTGCCAATGCACTGCCCCTTTATGTCTTCTTTACGTGGTAATACCGCCAGCTCTATAAGCGCATATCGCTATCCATTGATTTCTGTCATCTCAGTTTATACGCTACCCTAGTCGAAATGTAAGACGAAACTCATTCCATTCGTGGACATCACATGGGAAAAATTGGTCTTGCCTCTTTTGAACCCCTAAATCTTTCGTTACTCTTACAGTAACTGTGCATTGTGTGCGACCACCTTGCAGTAAGATACAGTTCTACAAAGTAATGCCGACCTGTGATGCTATAACAAGTAACGTATAACTAAAGGTGCAGCAACATGGCTTGTTTGGTCATTCCTCTGAAGAACTAGTAATCCACCTTTCCCTATTTTTTCCTCATTAAAACTATAATCTTTGTGATACACGGCATACGCAAATATCATCTTGCTGATTTCGATATCCAATTCGCTTATTGTCATCAGCACAAAAATGTATGTATATTTTTATGTAAGTATGTTCCTCATCTCCTCCTAAACTACTGGATCGATTTCAAACAAACTTGATAGACATATCACTTACTGTCTGCAAAGAATCACTCTGGGCTGAGGGCTACCTACCTATCAAAAGAGGGTGAGTGGGTGTAGAAAAGCAGTGTAGACAACTCGCGAATACCAATATTACATTCTTCCAGTACTTGAGAATGAAAGCACTTAGAGACTTGCAACGGACTTTGCACATAACTGCAAACCTTGAAACGTCCCCTTTGAACAATTATACACGACTGTCCTTAAACTGACATACAATATTTTTAGCGCAACGCAATCTGACTTTCAAAATTCCCTACAAAAGAATGGCCCTGACTAACATTAAACTATACCTTTCACAAATCACTTACCTCACAAAAATCTTCGCTGCTCAAGCTACTGCAATACAGCGAGCGCCACTACTGCCAGCTAAATAAAAGATTCAAACTATGGAAGGCACTAACTACTGATAGGGATAGTTAGCAAATGAAAGATATTAGCAGAGAACAAACAATGTATTTACCTTGATATCATCATATATAAATATAGCAGTTCATGACAAATTACAAATCTCCGCCATCTCTCTCCCCACATCCACCACTGCTGGCGGCTCACCTCCAACTGCCGCTGCCCAACACTACAATGGCGAGTATTACAACAATGCAAAGCAGCCACAGACTGCACACAGCACAGCCAGTGATTTTCATACAGAGTTGGCGTTACCAATAAAAAAACCTAACCAGCCTACTTACATAGCCCCCATGCTCCCCACAAAAAATTTTACAAATTGGATTGGGCAGTGGCCAATACAGATTTGAAAAAATTTTTCATAATTACAATAACAAAGAAATCAAATGCACACACTTATTGATACAATGTTGGTCAAAAGCTAAAATTTTCTCACAGTCTATAAAGACAGTCCTGATCATTCATCACGGTAAAATAGTAGTGTTTTTCTCAAAGTCTGAGCAGTAGAAGAAAATGCACACAGAAGTAGTGGATTTCCATGCAGTCTTGAAGAAGTAGTGTTGTCCTTCCAACGGAAAGACAGTGCTGACTCGACATGCACACAGGTAATGCGCCACAACATAGCAAACCCACAGCAGAGTCATTCGACGTTTTGAAGAACATTGGTAGGTAGGTCATTACAGAGTAGACCCACTGCAGTCCTGGTAGAGATTGTGGTATTGGTGGGCCACCAGAGGTGCAGACCCACTGCAGTCCTTGTAGAAATAATGGCATGGTGGGTCATCAAAGATGCAGACCCACTGTAGTCCTTGTAGAGATAATGGTATTGGTGGGCCACCAGAGGTGCAGACCCACTTTAGTCCTTGTAGAGATGGCCAGCAGCCATCTGTTGCGATCTGTTGCGACTGTGCAGGTGCACAATCACCATCGAAGAGTCTTGCGAATAATATAGCAAGTCCATAACCACCACTTGTGCATTCACAAAGTTTTTGGAATTGTCCTTAGAACCAGCAATGCTGTTATCCAGTCCCTTGCTGAATTAGTAACACACATGCAAACACTAACAGTCCCATCTTCTCACATATTGTCCATATACTATGACCAACAGAAATGTGTGCAGTGAAATGTAACTAACAAGTTAATAATATCATGAACTGGTCACAATTACAATTTTATATCATAAGAATACAATTACAAAGGTACAAAATACATCATTAAAGAACATGGCAATATAGATAACAATTGTAGTAACATAGGCTTTACAAAAGAATAGAAATAAAAATATACATCAGTGTTACAGGAATTATGAGATAAGTAGATACATAAAAGATCAGAATAACTTTTGGAACATCAACTTTACACATGAGCACTAAAACAAAACAGAATAAATAATGTCTAAGCATATTTACAACGTAAATAACATATTATTAATGCCAATTATATTTGAGGATAACTGTATTCCTCATCATAGTGAATGTAGCTTAGTATTAGAAGAAAAAAAAATCCTATGAAACTACACAGAGACAGGAAGAAAACAAATACACAAGGGTACACAAACATATAGTGGGATAACACCAATAGGAAAGGACAGGGTTCGTTTTCAGTGTAACATTTGGTACTGCAGTCCAACCCAAAACTTCACTCCATAGATCTTTCGTCTTATTTCAACCTTTGCTTCCACCAAAAAAATCTATCTAAGCATGCTTTCTGTATTTATATGTTCACACATTTCGTACCTCAACATTTATTTCCAAGAAAACCCTACCTAAACCTGTTTTCTGTACTTTTTTTTTTGTATAACTTCTCAATGCATTTCTTCCAATTCATCGCAACTCATTCTCTTAGAGGCTACCCCCTCTTAAGCTAACTTAAATCTACTGAGCTCAGATATATATACCAAGGGACGAGGCAATGCAGCATCACATAAAACAATTAATATAAACAGCAATGAGAAAAAAAGGAAAATCGCAAAGCAAGCTACAGTAAACCTAAATTACCAAGCAATTCAACATTACAACTAATATGGGGCAATGCGCAGCAAACAAAAAATAAATCTGGCTTAGCAGAGTAACACAAATTAAAGTCCAGTAGTACTATGCCTGGCAAACAGCAGCTTGTATCTAAACATGACATAGCTCAAGCAGAAAAAATAGTACACTAAAGATAACAATGCAGATAAGGGAAATGTATAATCACATCTTAATGTCTAAGTAATTAAAGTGGTGCACCACAACAACTTATTGTAAAAAAAATATTACCATGTACTTGAAAAGAAAATTATGTGTCCAGTTACTGTTACTAGTCCCTTGTTATTGTTCTTTCCTTTCCAAGTGCTCCTTTTTTTTTAAAGAATGTGGATCACAAAATTATTATTTAATAGATCTGTTGACAGAAAGTGTTCACATTAGCAAATGCATTTTATTTTATAAAAGCAATGCTGCAACACAGCTGGAAACCAGATATCAAGTGAAATAAGCAACTACGAAAAGCAAAGCATAAAAATATCATTCAATAGTCATGTGACATTTCATAAGTCAGTAGCTCTCAACTCTCGTAGAAAGACACTTGTCATTATAATGGCCTCCCCTTTTTTTTTTTCTACCTGTGCCGCTGAAAGGCGAATGGCTATTTTTTTTTTTTTTTTTTTTTCGGGCGGCTGTCGCCCAGGTGGGTGCCCGCGACGCATTACGTGCAGGTGGTCACTTAACTTTCTTACGGAAATATTTACGACAGCAGTTTCCGCTACAATGACAGTCTCACATAAAAATATTTCACAGGTCAAGAATTAGCGTTGCAAATCTGTAGAAACAAAATCCTATAAATATAAGTGTCCAAAAAAAAAATATTCGTCAGCATTGTGATACAGTCACGCATTTACGCACATTTCATGACTCTTAAAGTACGCTTCTTGGTTTCCAACATACTTCTTATTCCTCATATATGGTAGCATAATCTTATTGATCATAAACATATCTAAACAGCATAGTACACATCGTCGTCGTAATAATAACATCATAACACCTCAGTCAAATCTCAAAAACGTCGTAGCTTTCTGCAATAATTTCAAAACCTAAAAAAATTCTCTGCTCATGTCAAAAGTGTCATCTGCCTCAAACGTACTTTAAAAATCATGATCTCATACCAAATACATCATTCAAAGCTCTCGTAGTATCACAATGATTCCGAAAAAATATGAACAGTTTACAAAGTACAGACAAAATACAGTTTCAAAAGTGTGAAGTTATCCAACTGTGTATTGCGTAAACATGTGACACTGATGTAGTAAAAAAATGTTTATCTCTCAGTTAAATGATCAGATAGCTGTGTAATTTATGTTTTAGAGAAATATGGTACCGACGTGTAAAGTTGTATAAGCAAATACCATATTAGCTAGGGTTCCTTGTGGTTGCCACACACATGGTACACAAAGTAAGCGTGTACCCCCCTGAGGATTAATGTAATTATACCCTCAGGTGTTACAGATTACAGCACTGAAATGAAATGTATCACTGAAAACCTTTGTATCATTGTACTTCAAATATCTTTACAAATAAATGATTTAAGTGCAAAATTAATCACTAAAATACGTGTCCTGTAGCGCTAAATGTGCATCTTGCTGTAAGATAATTCTGTGGAAGTGTCGTACTTATCGTCCTCCGAAAGCCAAGTTCTGCAGAAGTCAATGTACTTACCTCGTGATAAACAAAAGTGAAATGCTTTATGTATAGATATCTTAATTATTACGCTTATTGCCATGATGAAGAAAGTACTGTGCTGTAACGTATTGTTGTGCTACGGAAAAGGCAATCTCATTGTAGCTATACCACAAAAGTTACTACTAAAACATGTTTTACTTTCCACAATAAAACAGAAAAACTGTGCAGATATAAAACAGAAACACCGCAAAAGCAACATTGTATATTGTCACTCATTAGTAGCGTCGTGATAAAATCGTGTAGCTGTCACATAAACTAACCACTGTGTCATCTGGTATCTCACAGAAAGTACTTTAAACCCAGAATGTATTTTCAAGTAAACCAAAATGTTGCATTAAAATCTCATTAGCAGTACCAGTATGTGTCCTAAGTATGTAAGCCTCATAGTCGTTACTTAATCGTACAACTAACAAGCAAGAATGTACAACTAACAACACTGTGTCGTCTGTTCATTATAACAATGCATTCGTAATTTCTGTTTAAATAAGTTCTCTTGGTTCTTGACTGGATATTTAACTTCAAACATTGTTGCATGTTAACAGATTCTAAGTCTGACAAGCATACTAGTAATGTGAAGTGAAAAGTTTTATGGCAATGACAAAGTTAAAAAGCAGATTATCTTTCAATAAACGGTTTTGCATGTGAAATGTGGTGTAAACCTTTACTCTTCCTAGTGCACAGAGTTTCAACTTCAACGCAATTATCATGTTGTATACATCGGTAAAGAATGCTAAAATTTTTCTCAAGGCTAGCGTCTATGTTATTTTTCCCTGAGCCAGCGGGTGCAGGTGGCTGCCAGCGGTGCGAGTCATTGTCTGTTTCTTTGTCGGCGCGCGTCGTTATTGGGATTAGGAGACCTAACTTCTACAAATTCACCTTGCCCAGAGGGCCCAGCCCTGTTTAAATCCCGCCAGTTCTGATGCATTTCAGGTCTGTCGTTACAATCATATCGTCTGTCGTCATGTCGGTAGATTCCATAGTTTCTTTCTTGTCGGTCACGAGGTGGAGAATTTCTCCCTGAATCGTAACTGCGTGCTGGACCGTTGCGTCTAAAGTTATTCTGTCTCCCGTGATAATAATAGTTCTGGTTGCCAAATTGTCTGTTTCTATGATTGTCTCTGTCATATTCATTACTATGGAAGTGCGATCTTTCTCTGTAACTATTACTCTGCCAGTGGTTGTCATACGGGTGGTGTCTGTTTTGATCACGATTTACGTTGTAAGAATAGACTTGTCGTGTCCAGTTATTGTTTCTGTCGTCACGGAATTGTGACGGATGTGACCTGTAATTGTTGTGTCCTTGTTTTCGCGTTCCGCGATTATCAGTGTCAATTTCTAGTTCTTGTAACAGTCCCTGAAAAGCTTCAATGTCGTCTTTGCAACGTCCTGCTAAAATAATATGCCGTAAATGTTCAGGTAATTTGATTAAGCAAATGCGGATGAGTTCTGAGGGGCTGTATGGGTTTGACAGGTACTGATTCTTGTGCAACATGTCTTCAAAATATTTCACAAGACTGGAGAATTCAGATTGTTCGAAATGTTTCATCATTATGATACCACGTTTTACTCGGTCTTGTGTGGCTTGAGACCAATATGCTGAGAGGAAGGCATGGTAAAATTCTCCTTCACTGTGGCAATCGTGAATGACCAATCGCATTCTTACAGCTGGTTCATTCTCTAAGTAGCCACACATAAATTCAAATCTGTGTTCCAACGACCAGTTGGGAGGAAAACAATGAGAGAATTGATGGAGCCATGCTTGTGGATGAATGTCGTTGCCAGAATTCTTAAATGTTTTGAATTTACGTGTAGTAATGAACAGCTTATAGTCAAAATCATCATGTCGGCGAGTCGCATATCGGTCATTGTTAGGTCGTGTCGGCCGTTCCATCTCAAAATTCGGTGCACATTGCCAATTTCTTTCATAACTTCCGAAATGCCCTGTGTTATTATTTTGCGGCTTTTCCGTGTTTCTAGGTCCCTCTTCCCGTGTTGGAGCGCCAGTGTCCTCTGAAATACGTAATTCTTGTATTACCTGTGTCAGCTGATCTTGTACTTCCCGGATTTCTCTTTGGTGTTGTGTATTAATTTGATTCTGATTTTGTTTGAATTTTCTTATTTGTTCATACTCTTCTGTGTCAGTGAAGGCTACGGGTCTTGTGTCATTCAGATCATCATCTACCTTTGTAGATAATGTAGTGACCTGATCCGAAAGTTCGGCTACTTTCTCCGATAGTGTACTTATTTCTTCAGTGTGTTTTTCTGAACCAAGCTTCAGAGTATCTACTGTGTCCTTAAAGTTTTCCTGAGTTTTTGCAAGTTGCGTAACCGAATCGGTAGATGCAACTGAGTCAAATTTAGCTTGCAAGGTCTCATGATTTTCATGAACAATAATTTGCAGTTCTTTTATGGCTGCTTCGTGATTCTGTAATGCATTTTCATGCCGCGAAAAAATAGGTTGAAAATGCTCACAAGTTTGTGTTTTTACGTCGTTACAGACTTTTTGACATTTCGATTCAATGTTATGTAACTCAGTAGTTAAATCTTCACGTGTTTGTTCAAGTGTTTGTTCCAATGAGTCTAACTTTTTAAGATTTTGTTCCACTGTGTCTAACTTTTGAAGCTTTTGCTGTGTTTGTCTCTGATTTTGTTCCATTGTGTCTAACTGTTGCTGTGTTTGTCTCTGATGTTGTTCCATTGTGTCTAACTTTTCAAGCTTTTGTCCCATTTGTTGCATTAATTGTAATAACAATGCACTGGTGTCTGAAACATGTTCCTCAGTGCTTTTCGGCAGTGAAGTTGCACCGGCAACATTCACATTTTGACAAGCGGAAAATGTGTCTTGACTCATTTGAGAAAACGGTGAGGACGCAAAACCTGAATCTACAGTATTTGCAAAACTGTGTCCTGTCATTTCGGATTCCTGAGGCGAGCTGTTGCCGACCGATCGATCGATAATGCTGCCCTCTTCAGTAATTGTTTCACTGTCCACGCCATTATTTACCGCCCGCTCCATTTCCCTATGCACAATTACCAAATTACTACTTTGAACATTAGTTAATTCATTACTCTGCGGCGCTAACACACTGCTTTCGTCTTCACTGTCATTTCTCAGTTTACTTTGGAGGCTAGTATTACGTTTTTCACACGCCATTATTGTCACAGTATTTCACACGACAACACAGAAAAACACAATTTGAAGATCAAAAATAAGAGAACACATTAACATAACACTGAAAATAATATCTAGTTAATTGCAGCTGCGAAATACTTGGTGCAAATCTACATGCATGCCACAACTGTTTTACTGTACAACAATGAAAGACTGCAACTACAAAGGAAATTTTCTCTACAATTACGCGCTAGCAATAAACAATAGCTACACTAATTACACAAACTACAAGAAAAATATCAGAAGATTCCAGTGAGGTATCCTAGGCTAAGGGTCGACATATGAAACGTCCCCTTTGAACAATTATACACGACTGTCCTTAAAGTGACATACAATATTTTTAGCGCAACGCAATCTGACTTTCAAAATTCCCTACAAAAGAATGGCCCTGACTAACATTAAACTATACCTTTCACAAATCACTTACCTCACAAAAATCTTCGCTGCTCAAGCTACTGCAATACAGCGAGCGCCACTACTGCCAGCTAAATAAAAGATTCAAACTATGGAAGGCACTAACTACTGATAGGGATAGTTAGCAAATGAAAGATATTAGTAGAGAACAAACAATGTATTTACCTTGATATCATCATATATAAATATAGCAGTTCATGACAAATTACAAATCTCCGCCAGCTCTCTCCCCACATCCACCACTGCTGGCGGCTCACCTCCAACTGCCGCTGCCCAACACTACAATGGCGAGTATTACAACAATGCAAAGCAGCCACAGACCGCACACAGCACAGCCAGTGATTTTCATACAGAGTTGGCGTTACCAATAAAAAAACCTAACCAGCCTACTTACAACCTTTACGAAACTTCATCTCGCTGATAACCATCGCAAATTGATGAAAGGAAAAAAGTTTATCATGTACTACATTTTCGCTGTTGATGCAGAAAAACTGCAGTATGAAACATGACTTTTAATTTCTTACTTCTCTCACTACCAATTCTAATCACGACACATATTGGAGACATTATTTTCATACACCGCTGAATGTAGCAGCAAAATTATATTATTATGTGACAGATGGTTCAGGAGGTATGAAGTCATTAACACTGAGATGAGTGAAAAACTGCCGCATCACGTATGATGTTTTAAATTATTTCTTTCTTACTACTAAATCTATTCAGAACAAATTTAGTGGACAGTACCCACATATACCACTGGATATATCTGCAAAATTATATCATTATACGAAACAGTTCAGAAGATGCGACATGATAAACAATGAAGTCCGTGAAAATGTAACTGCAGGGCGAAATTCACTAGACATACAGGTGGAATATGTGCGTAAATACGTCTGGAATATCTTGAATATATGTGAAATATGTCCAACGTGTGTGTACATGGAGAAAAAAGCTCATTCTCAGCCTCTCGAACGATTTCAATTAAATTTGATACACATCTCAAAACAAATGCTGTGGGCATAAGAACTACCAGCTCCATTTCTGAGTGGAGGTCATAATTTAGAGAGAGAAGGGGTCTCAAGGAGATGAACACACACTGAGGAGAAAGAGACTGACAGAGATAGGGAGAGGGGGAAGTTGGCAGAGAGAGGGAAGAGAAGCAGATGGACAGGGGAGGAAAGAGGAGATGAACAGAAAAGTGGGGAGTATGAGGTGGACATAGAAGGGAGGGTGGAGTATATCAAGAGTGTGCAAGGGAGGAGAAAATGGATAGAAAAGCGGAAGAGGAGGGTGATGGACAAAGAAAGGGGAGAGGGGGAGGCAGAGAGAGTAAAGAAAGAGGAGGAACTGGAAAGACAGAGGAGGAGATGAACTGCGAGAGGGTGGAGGAGGTGATGAACAGGGAGAGGGGCGGGTGATACACAGAGGGGGAAGGAGGCGATGGAGGAAGTGGGAAGGAGCAGGTGGACAGAGGGGGACGAAAGAGAAGGCAGGGAGATGGAGGAGGAGCAGATGGACAGAGAGAGGAGTGGGAAGAGGTGAACAGACAGAGAAGGTGGAGCAGATGGCCTGGCAGGGGGTGGGGAGGGGGGTGGAGGAGATAGACAGAGAGAGATGGAAAGACGAGATAGACTATTACAGGACTGGAACAAATACGTACCTGGGCAATGCCAGGAACTCAACCAGTACAAATGCATATAGACGGGTGTTACAGGTATAAGTGCATATAACTTTTTAGGTGACTGAGGACAGTGAACTGAACAACATTACATCAGTATTCACTTCTTTTGCAGGCTAATAATTATAGCTATTAGGAGTAATATGCTTTTAGATTTGTTAGTACCTACAAGTACCGTATTTTACGGACTATAAGACGCACTTTTTGCTTCGAAAAATTGCCTCCAAAATTCAGGTATGTCTTATAGTTCAAATTAATACAAAAATGTCCAGTATTTGATTTAAAATTCCCGACATTCTTATAAATGGCCATATATTCGATGCTGCGGGAAACCTACCTCTATCTGGCAACATTGGATGCAACTGGCAGCAACAGTGCACCTATGAGACGAACATGAGTTGCAGGGATTCACAATCTTGCTAACACTGTCGCCTTCCCGCCCCGTCATCCAAACCCAGAACACTATTCGGTCTATGATGCGTCTTTGAAATCTACGGCGCCAGTGAACTTGAACTGACAGTGATTTGTCTTATCGGTAACAGCACCATCTTTTGGTTAGTAACTAGTTTCGTAACTGAAGAAAAGAAAAGATATTCATATGATGCTGCCTATAAAATGAAGAAGAACATGGAAACAGTTCAGTTGAGCCGCATTTCAGCCGTCCACCAACAGAAAAAACCATTCGCGATTGGCGGACTAGTAAAGATGAACAGAAAAAAATGAGGAAGACCAAATGTGCAAATAAATTACTGAATGCAAAATATCGAGAACAATAAAATGACTGGTTGAACGGGATTCAAGGGCACTATCAAAATGGCATTGAAAATAATTTAAAAAATGATTCAAATTCACGCTCGTAGGCTAGCGCTATAGTGGATCTTAACAGACTTTAAAGGTGGACTTTGTTGGTGGTACAGGTTTATGAAGCGTCGTGGAGTTAGTATGAGAACCAAAACCAAAATATCTCAGAAAATTCCACAGGAGTATGAAGAGAAAATATCTTTCCATCTCTTTATTATTCAACATCGAAACCAAACCAGAGTGGGAATAAGCCAAATCGCGAATATGGATGAAACTTCTCTTACATTTGACGTGACGATCAACAGAACTGTTGTCATGAAAGGTGCCAAAACTGTAACTATAAAACCATGTGGTCATGAAACAGTGCACAGTACTAGAATGGGAAGGGCTGGTATAAAACCATGGATCACGTGAGTACCGGAAATAAGGAAAGGTGCTTTATTGAAGAACAGTTCTCTTCTTGCGTTAGATCAGTTTAGTAGTCATTTGAAAAATTATGTGAAACGGAAACTGAGGCAAGGAAATACAGAGCTTGCTGCTATTTCAGGGGGACTTGCTTCACTATTGCAACATCTTGCTGTCTCGATAAATAAACTATTTAGATTGTTTATGAGAGAGGACTGGAACAAATGGATGATGGATGAAACCCAACACGACTTATTTTAAAACGACCTACAATCAAACAAGCGTGTCAGTGAATAAAACAGTCGTGTTCTAGATTGAGAGAAGACCTTACTGTTAAGTTATTCAAGAAGTGCGGCAGAAGTAACGTTCTCGATAACGGTGAAGAACATCTTATATATGAAGACAACAGGGATGACGACGAGGAGGAAGAAGAAGAAGAAGAAGAAGAAGAAGAAAGTTCACATGATGATTTCAGGGATTTTAACGGTTAGTTCGATTTTAAAAACTAAGAATTCTTTAGTCTGGTTTTGCAGTCTAATAACAAAAATGGTAAAAATGTTATTTTTGAAAAAATTGCGTCTTATAGTCCATAGCTTCTTATAGTCCATAAAATACGGTACCTGTGGAAAAGGCAAGCCATTAATGCGTATTTTCCCCTGGACAGCAGGTAAGGCGTTGAAATGTGGATGCGTGGATGCAGAACGGTTAGTCTGTACTGATAGGCATAGCCCACTTAGTGGTGCAGTATGATACCGCATAAAACATCTGGTCGTACAGTTTATGAAGTGTTTGTGGCAAGACCGTTTGACACAGAGAAAAAACAACAAACATGCTGACGCGTGCCCATATTAAGGTACCACATATAAAAATATCTGCACTTGTAACCGTTACACCCTGTAAATACAGGGTGTCTCTCCTAACTGTCGTCAGGCTCATTTTCTCTGATGTTCCAGCAGGCACCTGCAATTTCGTTTGTGCACTGCGTAGCTGGGGTCACCCCAGAGAAACTGTGCTCATCACATGTTTCATGCGACACTCAGCGTCGACGGAATGTGTCGTTTTGTTTCCAGTTTCAAACAAAAATATTTTTAAATCGTAATTTTAATCGCACTACCAAATTAATTGCGCTATTCGTTTTACCTGTAAATATCAAGAGGGATAGTAAAACACGAGCACTAGCCAGCTCTCCAGCAGTGACTGGGCAGCACACTTCTACATGGCAGTAGCAGCTACTGCGACCCAGGACAGTTCAAAAATGTGTGTGAAATCTTATGGGACTTAACTGCTAAGGTCATCAGTCCCTAAGCTTACACACTACTTAACCTAAATTATCCTAAGGACAAACACACACAACCATGCCCGAGGGAGGACTCGAACCTCCGCCGGAACCAGCCGCACAGTCCATGACAGCAGCGCCTTAGACCGCTCGGCTAATCCCTCGAGGCCAGGACAGTGCTGTTGCAGCTGAAGTACCGCTTGTTCCTCGTCTTTCACTGTGCCTGTTTATGCATATCAATAAAACGATTATCCCACTAAACTAGTTTGGGACCGCTCTGTCGAATGTGAAAGTAAAATTCCATTTCAAAAATCATTTTGTCTGTAATGGGATACAAACCGACGCTTTCCATCGACGTGTAGCGTCGCATGAAAGACATGACGAGGAGCATTTATTTGAGCCGACTCCTGCTATACATTGTAAGAGCAAAATTGGAAATATCTGTCAAAACACAAGAGAAAATATGCGTGACGACTCTTGGGAGGTACACCTTGTATGTAGAGGGCGTCCCAGGACACACGGGTAGTTTTCAGGGATATGACAGGGAAAATCATTCGACGCACCGAAGTCTATTGAAAATGTACATCTCAAGAGCTATGAGCAGTTCTTCATCTTCGATACATTAAAACGAATCTCTTCTACTGTAAGCTCTTTGCTTTCCATATTCTGAGAGGTGGTTGTGTGGACCAAAACAAGAATAAAATTTCTAGTAACCATGGGTTCTAATGTGCATTCCTTAAGAGCTATTAGCACTTGTTTAACATCAGTATTGTAAAAAACATATTTTGCACTGAAGAATTGTTCATAGCGCTCAAGATATGCATTTTGTAACAGTGTTTGCGTGACAATTGTTTCTCCTTTTAGTCGTTACCACTTTCTCGCAAAATACTGAAAGCAAACAGCACGTATTAGAAGAGATTTGCTTCACTGTGTCAAATATGAAGTGCTCGCAGCTCTTATGTATTTTAGAGGCGATGTTTAATAGATTTTTCTCTTCAAATAATCGTCTCCGTGATATCTCTGGATATTGACCATTCTTCCTGGGACAACCCGTACGTATTATTGCCCCCCGCCCCAGAGCAGTGTGGCAGGTGAACTCTAAAGATTTGTTAAAATTCTTCACTGGTGACGGCAGAAGACAAACAGCCTGAATGCATGACCGATATATGAAATGATGAGCAGGAAGCGGTGAACGCGGACGCTATGGCAGCAAGTGGGACAGGCCGAGCACCAAAGTCTGCGTACGAAGCACAATGGCTCTGTGGTAGCAGATAGATGCCGTCATACTGGTGATCGAGGAGAATTTCCCAAGAAAGCCCACTTATAACGCAACAGTAAACATTCAGCCACTGATGCAGCACGAAAGAGCATCTGAAAAACGAAGTTACGAAGGTCTGAAGCCACTAGGTGAACTGACCACACGAGAAAACTAGTACACATGATGTCACTACTACTCTTACCGTAGTAGAGGGCAGAGAAAGCACCAGCATAAGCACAACGCTTTCTTAAACAATGATCTCAGGTGCACTTGTCCTGTGATTGAGGGGAGGTCATGTGAATCGACCCTCTGCGCGCCTAATCATACACAGTCTTCTACGGATTCTCATTTCTCGCTAGAGGTTCTGCCACTGCATGATTCAGTGACAACTCCTGGTCGTCACTGACTGGGTGCACAGACGACATCTGTCTGCTGGCCTGCTGGAAACTTGACCAGCGGTGACAAGAAACTGATCGCCATTCTCGGTCGAGGGAGGAGCCATTCTTGCTGCTCACTCCGTTTCTGCAGCCGACACTGCTTGAAAACTGCTCAGCAGTGTGGGATCCGTACCAGATAGGGTTAATAGAAGAGATAGAGAAGATCCAACGGATAGCAGCGCGCTTCGTTATAGGATCATTTAGTAATCGCGAAAGCGTTACGGAGATGTTAGATAAACTCCAGTGGAAGACTCTGCAGGACAGACGCTCAGTAGCTCGGTACGGGCTTTTGTTGAAGTTTCGAGAACATACCTTCACCGAGGAGTCAAGCAGTATATTGCTCCTTCCTACGTATATCTCGCGAAGAGACCAGAGGGATTAGAGCCCACGCAGAGGCATACCGACAATCCTTCTTTCCACGAACAATACGAGACTGGAATAGAAGGGAGAACCGATAGAGGTACTCAAGGTACCCTCCGCCACACACCGTCAAGTGGCTTGTGGAGTATGGATGTAGATGTACATTTGAGGCAACGGGTTGACTTCTACAAGACGAGTACTTTAGGTTGGGGTGGAGAACGTATATCCTGGGCGCAAATCTTCGATATAAAAGTGAGCTCTCCAAAGATCAGTCCACAGACCTGCTGTCCACAGCCGTCCTCCGCTAGCTGCGCTGGATATGAGGCCTGAGGGCACCGACCGGGTGTGACGTAAAGCCTGTCGCCCGAGATGTCCTCCACACACATTGACTGCCGTGCACACGCCTGCCTGCTGCTGCTGACAGATTCCGTCAACTGCAGGCCCGACTGACCTGCCAGCGCCCTGGGAAGACAATTTCGGATTAATAAACATATCGCTGTGAATAATGTATTTTTGGGGATCTCGAGTGTAAATAGATCCTTCCCACCACATGCCTGATCGGCCTATTTCTGACGAGTGTAGGGGTCTGGGACTGGAACCCACTTATATAGAGGGTGCTCGGAAATTCCGTTACAAAGTTTTAGGATTTGTAGAGCTGAGTGGATACATAATATTTTGAACAGGAACCCATGCCCGGAAACGTCATCCAACGACGCTAAAGAATTTCTAAGTTATAGGTTCAAAATGGCTCTGAGCACTATGCGACTTAGAACTGATTAAACCTGACTAACCTAAGGACATCACACACATCCATGCCCGAGGCAGGATTCGAACCTGCGACCGTAGCGGTCACTCGACTCCAGACTCTAGCGCCTAGAACCGCGCCCACTCCGGCTGGCGTAAGTTATAGGTGCCAGCACCTGTAAATGTATGTGTATACGGGGTGATTCTGTGATGGTGTTACAAACTTTCTAGGATAATGGAGAAGGAAAAATATGTCAACTTGAGATAAGTGTCCCTGCACGGGAAACGAGCGAGTCGGAAGCTGTAAGAGAAAACCGTTCTGAAACCTCTGATAGCCGAATACATTTAATGGTACTGTCTAAGACTGTACGGTAGGCAGCATTCAGTGACAGTAATAAGGACCAAAACAAGAAAAAGTGTCTAATAAACATGGGCTGTAAAATGTATACATAAGAGCTATGAGCACTTTTTGAAAAGAGGAAATTGTGGGGCTGCGGGTGGAATTATTGCTATTAATAATGTTTGAATGTTGAAACACTTCACGGCCGATTAACCATATGTGGGGCGGCGGTTAGAATTAATTCTTATATAAGTGTTCCTATTATTTATGCTGTTGTTTTGCTGTTCTCAACACTGGCTCTCTAACTACAATATTGGCAACCAGAAAGTGATTAGAATTCCTAGTGCCCACTTCATCCGAGTAACACACTTATAGCTACAGCTTATAGCTCTGAGAAATTAGGAGATTGTCTGGGATTCATAATCAAAAAACGATTTTCTAAAAGTTCTCTGTATTCTGAAAGTCACAGATGAAAAAAAAAAAATCCACACAATCTGACTAACAGAGCAGTTCAGAGTCTAATGCGCTGATGCAACTATAACTGTCCACATTAAATGTTTAAGTGAATGCTCGCCATAAGTTGATGATAATGTACATCAAACGCCACGCTAAATAATGGTAGAATGTCTGTCACGCGGCGGCACGTGAAAATACGACATACGCAAACTGAAGATAGGTCATTAAAGTCATCCCAGAATTAATACTTCACTCGAAAATGATTTCATGGTTACGCTTATCCCGAGTAACTTAGTACGGCATCCGAGGCTGTTTATAGCAATGATACCGATGCGACGCGACTCCCGACACAGGTGGTGTGCTATTCAGCGTCTCGAGAGAACTGGGGCCTTGCTTCTTCGCGCCGCGTTCTTATATATAAAGCCGCGGTGCGGACGGCTAAGGGAACGCCTGATCAAATCGGCTCTCCCAACTAGCCGCTGGGCTAGTAATGCACCACATTAAGTTATTGAATAAATCATAGCTTCTTTTGCTGATGGCCGATGAAGCTCTCAATTGAAATGTGCATTCAACACACAGGTAAGTAATCATAATAAAAGTTTGACGTGGCTAAGTTAAATATTTTGGGCGAGAGAATTAATTTAATTACACTACACGCAATAGACGAGCTCTGAACTTGCCCTTTGGAGATACGCTATCGCTATAGTTTTATAGTCATTCAAATGAAACTTATCACATCTTTATGGTTATAGCGGATCTCCATTCTACTTAAATATAAACATCCGAGCCTTATTTATTAGCCTATTTAATCTATCTTGCTTCCTTAATTTTTAAGACAAAAACCAGAAAATCATGAATTTCAACTAAAATCTTAATTTGTGAGATCCAGAAGACTGTTTCTATTAAATAATTATGAAAAAGTAATCTAAATATAAATTTTTAAGTCTCTAGCTCTTTTCTGTTGTGCCAATGAGTTTTACAGAAAAATGTCCAAATTTTGATAATGGTTAAAGTTATCGAACTGATATTCAATTCATATTAATTTAGTATTACTCCTGACATGCTAGAACCGTTTCAGGTTATTTGCTTAGTTTTTAAAGTATTGCGCAACATTTATGACGTCAGAGCTAGTTACAGCGGACTAGGCTGGCACACAATGGAAAGACTGCTGTGAATTTACTACGGCGTGAGTAGGCTGATTCCCTACAAAATGTGTTTCACAGTGGCGAAGGTGAATAAGTGTTCACAGCTCTTCAGGTATGCTTTTTAGATTCCATGTTTAATGGATACTTTTTGCTTGTTTTGTTCCATAAACCACTTCCAAAATTATGGAAAGCTTGTTACGGTGTTGCAGGGAAAGTTGTGCTGAGAAGTAATTGTTAGTGAAAGTATTCGATACGTTGCACCGTTTCCGAGATATTTAGAATCGAAGTTAGCTAATCACGTCGTCGCACGCGCGATTTCAAGCAGCCTGATAGAGACAGTGTCGCCAAACCTTGTTCAGTCTGAAGACTTGTCTGATGCAGCTCTCCATGCTACTCTATCCTGTGTAAGCGTCTTCATCTCTGAGTAACTACTACAACTTACATCCTTCTGAATCTGCTTACTGTATTCATCGCTTGGCCTCCTTCTACGATTTTTACCCCCCACGCTTCCCTCCAGTACTAAATTGGTGATTACTTAATGTCTCAAAAAGTGTCCTACCAACTGATCACTTCTTCTAGTGAGGTGATTTCACAAATTTCTCTTATCCCCAATCTATTCAGTACCTCCTCATTATTTACGCGATCTACCCATGTAATCTTCTGCATTCTTCTGTAGCAACACATTTAGGAA
This sequence comes from Schistocerca americana, assembly GCF_021461395.2. Taxonomy (NCBI): domain Eukaryota; kingdom Metazoa; phylum Arthropoda; class Insecta; order Orthoptera; family Acrididae; genus Schistocerca; species Schistocerca americana. The sequence goes on from NC_060130.1 coordinate 452,307,277, forward strand.
ACTTCTATTCTCTTCTTCTCCGATTATTTATCGTCCATGTTTCACTTCCATACGTGGGTACACTCCATACAAATATTTTCAGAAACGACTTACGGGCACTTAAATCTATACTCGATGTTAACAACTTTCCCTTCTTTAGAAATGCTTTCCTTGCTATTGCCAGTCTACATTTTATATCCTCTCTACTTCGACCATCATCAGTTACTTTGCTGCCCAAATATCAAAACTCATCTACTACTCTAAGTGCCTCATTTCGTTAATCTAATTCCCTCAGCATCAACCGACTTAATTCGACTACATTCCATTATCCTCAATTTTCTTTTGTTGTTGTTCACCTTGTATCTTCCCCTGAAGACACTGTCCATACCGTTCAACTCCTTTTGCAAGACCTCTGCTGTCTCTGAGAGAATTACGATGTCATTGACAAAGTTTGAAGTTTTTATTTCTTCTCCCTGGACTTTAATACCTGCTCAAAATTTTTAATTTGTTTCCTTTACTGCTTGCTCAATATACAGATTGAATAACATTGGGGATAGTCTGCAACCCTGTCTCACTTCCTCCTAAACCACCGCTTCCCTTTCATACCCCTCAACTCTTATAACTGCCATCTGGTTTCTGTACAAATGGGAAATAACGTTTGTCACCCAGTATTTTGCCTCTGCCATCTTTAGAATTTGGAAGGGCGTATTATTCCAGTTAACACTGTCAAAAGCTTTCTCTAAGTCTACAAATGCTATAAATGTAGTTCTATCTTTCCTTAACCTATTTTCTATGAGATGTTGTAGAGTTAGTATTGCCTCGCAAGTTCCTACATTTCTCCGGAATCTTCAGTCTGATTAAAGTCTGATGAAACTATTCTTCCGTGAGAACGGCTTCTAGCAGTTCTTCCATCCTTATACAAAGAATTCGTGTTAGTATATTGCAACCATGACTTATTGAACTGACAGTTCGGTAATATTTACACCTCTCAGCACCTGCTTTCTCTGGAATTGGAATTATTATATTCTTCTTGAAGTTACAGGGTATTTTGCCTGTCTCAAGCATCTTGATCTAGAGATGGAAGAGTTTTGTCAAGGGATGGCTCTCGCATAGCTATCAGTAGTTCTAGCATAATGTTGTCTATTTTGTCTATCTTGTTGTAATGTTGTCCTTCAGCGTTCTGTCAAATTCTTCCATTTCTATACTATTGACCTCAAGTGCATCTCCTTTGTTCAGACCCTCTATATACTCCTTCCACCTTCCTACCTTCCCTTCTTCGCTTAAGAATCGTTTTCCATCTTAGCTTTTGATGTTCGTGCAGGTGGTTCTCTTCTCTCCAAAGGTCTCTTTAACTTTCCTTTAGGCGGCGTCTTTCTTTCCGCTAGTGATATATGCTTCTGAATCCTTACATTTGTCCTCTAGCCATTCCTGCTTAGCTATTTTACGCTTCGTGTCAGTCCCATTTTTTTAGACGTTTGTATTCCTTTTAGGCCGTTTCATTAATTGAATTTTCAGATTTTCTCCTTTCATCAGTTAAATTCAATACCTCTTGTGTTACGAAGGATTTTACTAGCCTCCGTCTTTTTACCTACTTGATCCTCTGTTGTCTTCATTCTTTCATTTCTTAAAGCTATCCATTCTTCTTCTACTGTATTCCTTTCCCCTGTTCTTGTGAGCCGTTTCCTAATGCTCTCTCTAAAACTCTCTACGATCTCTGGTTCTTTCAGTTTCTCCAAGTGCCATCTCCTTAAATTCCTACCTTTTGGCACTTCCTTCAGTTTTAATCTACAGTTCATATCCAATAAAATGTGGTCAGAGTCCATGTCTGCCCCTGGATATGTCTTACAATTTATAACCGTATAATAAAATCTCTGTCTTACCATTATATAATCAACCTGAAACCTCCCCCGTATACAACCTTCTTTCATGATTCTTCAACCAAGTGTCAGCTATAATTAAATTACACTCTATGCAAAATTCTATCAGGCGGCTTTCTCTTTCATCCTTTTCCCCCAGTCCTTATTCACCTACTATTTTTCCTTCTCTTCCTTTTCCTACTATCGAATTACAGCCCCCATGACTATTAAGCTACGCGAATAATTTCTTTTGCCTCATTGTGCATTTCTTCTTTGTCTTCATCACCTGCAGAGCTAGCTGGCATATAAACCTGTACAATTGTGGTGGGTGTCGGCTTCGTGTCTATCTAGGCCACAATAATGCGTTCACTATGCTGTTCATAGTAGCTCATCCGCGTTCTTATTTTTTTATTTATTTCTAAATCTACTCCTGTATTGCGCCTATATGATTTTGTATGTATAACCCTGTATTCGCCCGACAAGAAGTGCTGTTCCTCCTGCCACTGAACTTCACTAACTCGCACTATATCTAACTTTAACCTATCGATTTCCATTTTTAAGTTTTCTAATCTACATGCACCAGCCATAGCTCATGCGAGGGGCTGCAAAACCAGGTTAGATCTGAACTGACCAAACGTTATTTGCATCAGCGACACCTACTGATACAACAACTGCATCCTGACAACAGGTGGTTACAACATCCAAGATGTTGCAGCCTGCCAGTCATCGTTCCCGAGTGCATGAGTCTATGTGTCTATGAGTGTATGAGCCTATGAATCAATGTGGCTCAATCGTTCACCCTCTCAGAACTCAGCCACTCGTAACTGCAGCCCTATTGCTGGTGCCACGTTCCATGCTGTGGTTTTTGCATCCTCTGACCAGTAGGCCACTAGGAGGCCTACTTCAGCTACCCTTCCACCATAAATGTCTTGTTCAGGGCCTTGCCTTGCAGCCACTAGTCTGCAATTGCATGGGAAGGCTGCCTTTGGATTGCCAGCCTCTTCTCGTGTGGGCAGATATTGCTGCTGTGAGCAGCTCCATCGGCTCTGGGTCCACGTCGCTCGTGTGCCATGGCATGCCTCATATTGGGCTACTTTGCCGCTTCTAAGTAGCGCAGCCATCGCAGCAGGGTGTGGACCTGCTGGTATCTACAGTCTTGACTTGCCTTTGGTGTCATCTCGTCCTCACTTGCACCACACAGTCGAGCCGCATATCGACCACAGCGCCATCCACGTCAGCTGTGTATGCCCTCTCAGGGCATTCGCATGACCACTGTAAAATGACACATTGGACATCTATCAGGCACCCGTTCACCACCTCATTGTCACCCCATCTTGGGTGATGTTGACCGTCATCTTGAGCTTCACTACCCTATTCCACCACCCCTGATAGCGACCAACCGTCCCATTGCTATGAATGGTGTCAGGATGGTCGCTGACGTCTGCAGCGGGAATACAGGACCGTGTTTCCAGCCGCAGTGTGTAGTTCAGTGGAATGGTTTTGATGAATAAGTAGTGACAACTCAGGGCACATTTTCGTTGAATGCACCAATGATGACTGTTAATCAGTTGAGATCGATTTGCAAAAGTGAATAAATAAAACATGATTTTGCAACTGGTTGCTGCATATTTGGTAATTTTATGGTTTGATACAAAAATTTGTCATTGCTGAGGAGTTGGTTGTCTTTTAGACAGAACAGGACATTCTTGGTCTTGGTTGCCTTCTATGATTAAAAGGTGCAGTTTGATAGCAGTTTTATTTTAAACGTCTGTGATAATAAACAACCCTCAAAAACCAATGAGGGGTGTGAGGAATGAAGCTGAATACAAGAGGGAGCTGATTAAAAAAGCTCGTGCTCAATGAAGTGAATACATGAACAATGCTGGAAAAACAGTTCCGGAAAGAAAAACAGCAAGAAACGCAATTGTAAGAAAGCATGTGTTGCTGATGTTTATATATTTCATCAGACATCTTTGTTAGATAGATTTAATAATTTCAAGAGCAAATAGGAACAGGATATATACTTCCAAGGTCTCATCGCTTGTAACAATGCACAAAGACCTCACCCGTCTAAAAATGTGTCACCCATTAAGCGTAGTCACAGTTTTAAGTACTTCATCATATTCAGTGATGAAACGAAGGAGGTCTTCTAGAAAGCATTTATAGCTTTCCATGTTCTGAAGGGTGACAGTAGACTCGGTCGTCTAAGACGGTTGTTGATAGCCGGTAAGTCTCCAGTTGATTTAAGAGGAGAAAACTCCACAGAAAATTCAAAGCCTGTCGAAATTAAGATTCTCGCTCATCAACATATTGAGTCTTTTCCAAGAAAACGGACTCGCTATTCCTCCAGAATCAAAAATTAACTCGATGCAAAGTTACAAAGTTAAAAGTTAAAAATCATGTTCCAGATGTTTAAGGAAAAACATGCTGACGTAGACATTATATATCAGTACCATGTAAATAATTTAAAGACCATTTTCACCTCAGTTTTGGGAGGTCTCAGTTGGATACCTGCTGTACGTGCGAAGTTCTGGATCAGAAACTGAAGTCCGCGTTCGTTACTGAGAAGACAAAAAAGGTTGCTGGAGGAGAATTAAACATGCTGACGTAGATATTATATATCAGTACCATGTAAATAATTTAAAGACCATTTTCACCTCAGTTTTGGGAAGTCTCAGTTGGATACCTGCTGTACGTGCGAAGTTCTGGATCAGAAACTGATGTCCACGTTCGTTACTGAGAAGACAAAAAAGGTTGCTGGAGGAGAATTAATGATCTACAAAAGAAGAAATAAAAATTTTTACAATACTCCTCAAGCTTCAACATATCTCTGCAGAGAAAGGGAAGAGGTGCCTGTTATTGTATGTAACTACATGCAGATTATTTCACTGCCTAATACTCCAGTGCTGTAGTTGTTTTACCTTCAACAGTTAAACCTCAACGTTTTTGAAATTCAGAATTCAAAATCAAGAAAAGGTCATTTTTACCTCTGTGACGAAACCCAGGGTTACACTGAACCAAATGAAGTAGTTTCTTTTCTTCTGCATTACATAGATAACAGCATTCCAAACAATGTGAAGCAACTTCATCTCTTTAGTGATAGGTTTGGTTCTCAAAACAGGAATAACAGCACAGTAAGGTTTTAACAGATCTCGTAGAAACAGAGCGTTTCGATAAAATCCAGTACTTCTTTCCCCTGAGATCACATTCTTTCCTCCGCAGTGGTGTTGTGAAGATGCTTTGGCCAAAGCACTATCGAATTTATCTTCCAAAAAATGTAAGTGAGATAACAGTAAAGTGAGGATTCCCTGAGAAGTTCTTGGTTACTATCGTAAGCGTCGAAGATGTAATTAACATCAAGGACTGGTGGTCTCCTCTCTATAAGATGATAGTAAATTCACTGGATGCGAACATCTTTCCAGAGGCAAGTGTACTGCACTCCAGATACCAACATTAAGCATTCAAGCACTCATCTTGGCATCCATTTATCATCATAGCAGTAGAACATACATTCATCCTGCGGGGTACTGGGAAGTGAAATTTGTGTTTACCACGTAAAAAGGCATACAACAGGCAGCTGTCAAACACTGAAGCTAAATATACTGATGTGAAGAAGATTTTGTAGTATATTTCTATAGAATACCAGCAATTTTACCCTGAAATTTTGGAGAATCATTGATAATTTGAAACATCTGTTCTCAGCCTTGCATTTTCATTGACAAGTTATAGCATTATAAGATTATTGTTGTTGTGTAATTGAGAAATGTTAGATGTCTGAAATTAATGTTAATGTTAAACGCAATATATTACTAATGTCATACATTTGTGTATGTTTGCTGTATAAATCAATTTTCACATGTTTCATATCTTTTGAAAGCAAAATTATTATTAAGTTGATTACAATAGGATGTTTCAGTAATAAATTTGCACGTGCATTTCAGTTATATTTAGAAAAAACGTAACTCCAATCACTTTCATCACTGCTTCGGCTGGGTCTGCTAGCATCTGGAGATTGTATTGTACATTAAATTACTCACCTAACTACACTCTCTAAAAGGTATGAAGCAGCTTTTGATATGTGTTGAACATTCTATTAAAAACAGTTTTTTTATTTTTCCTGAAAAATCTACATTTATGGAGTTATGCTGTTCCTAAAATGACCGATTCAATTTATTCAGTAGGCAAATGAACAATGTTAAATTACCGAAGGTATACAAAGAACTAGGAAGAGATTTTGGCCATGTACCAGTTTCACCAGTCAGTGACATGATGTACTCAGAGCCCATTCTTACATGACACTTGAATTTGCCATGCTCTTGAAACTTATTAACGTTTTGAGATGAATTGTTTCGGACTATTAAATTGTTATTTTTTATGGTGTTTTCTACTAAAGGCATCACAATGGCATCCTCCGACTTATTCCCAGTAAATTACCCATCTGCATGTCCGCTTATAATCACAGGTAGGTTGCTTGCGACTTCTGAAGAATCTTTTGCGCTACAAACTCTGCTCCAAGGGGCAATATCTATCATAGATTCGCTGAAAACAGGTAGGAGAAAGTTCTTCATGCCGATTCGTTAAGAGAGTCCGTTTAAGGGTTAGCTTAACTAGTGCAGTCTCAGCCGGGAAAGTATGAACAATTGTACCGTATACCACCTGTACAACTTTCCACGGAATTGCAGTTAAACTGAGAAACTTTTATAGGGGTTTAATACGGTGAGGCAGTTTTACATTGCACATTGCGGGGAGTATGTGGAGATCAAATGTTTGTGGTGAATGTAGATACACTCCTGGAAATGGAAAAAAGAACACATTGACACCGGTGTGTCAGACCCACCATACTTGCTCCGGACACTGCGAAAGGGCTGTACAAGCAATGATCACACGCACGGCACAGCGGACACACCAGGAACCGCGGTGTTGGCCGTCGAATGGCGCTAGCTGTGCAGCATTTGTGCACCGCCGCCGTCAGTGTCAGCCAGTTTGCCGTGGCATACGGAGCTCCATCGCAGTCTTTAACACTGGTAGCATGCCGCGACAGCGTGGACTTGAACCGTATGTGCAGTTGACGGACTTTGAGCGAGGGCGTATAGTGGGCATGCGGGAGGCCGGGTGGACGTACCGCCGAATTGCTCAACACGTGGGGCGTGAGGTCTCCACAGTACATCGATGTTGTCGCCAGTGGTCAGCGGAAGGTGCACGTGCCCGTCGACCTGGGACCGGACCGCAGCGACGCACGGATGCACGCCAAGACCGTAGGATCCTACGCAGTGCCGTAGGGGACCGCACCGCCACTTCCCAGCAAATTAGGGACGCTGTTGCTCCTGGGGTATCGGCGAGGACCATTCGCAACCGTCTCCATGAAGCTGGGCTACGGTCCCGCACACCGTTAGGTCGTCTTCCGCTCACGCCCCAACATCGTGCATCCCGCCTCCAGTGGTGTCGCGACAGGCGTGAATGGAGGGACGAATGGAGACGTGTCGTCTTCAGCGATGAGAGTCGCTTCTGCCTTGGTGCCAATGATGGTCGTATGCGTGTTTGGCGCCGTGCAGGTGAGCGCCACAATCAGGACTGCATACGACCGAGGCACACAGGGCCAACACCCGGCATCATGGTGTGGGGAGCGATCTCCTACACTGACCGTACACCACTGGTGATCGTCGAGGGGACACTGAATAGTGCACGGTACATCCAAAGCGTCATCGAACCCATCGTTCTACCATTCCTAGACCGGCAAGGGAACTTGCTGTTCCAACAGGACAATGCACGTCCGCATGTATCCCGTGCCACCCAACGTGCTCTAGAAGGTGTAAGTCAACTACCCTGGCCAGCAAGATCTCCGGATCTGTCCCCCATTGAGCATGTTTGGGACTGGATGAAACGTCGTCTCACGCGGTCTGCACGTCCAGCACGAACGCTGGTCCAACTGAGGCGCCAGGTGGAAATGGCATGGCAAGCCGTTCCACAGGACTACATCCAGCATCTCTACGATCGTCTCCATGGGAGAATAGCAGCCTGCATTGCTGCGAAAGGTGGATATACACTGTACTAGTGCCGACATTGTGCATGCTCTGTTGCCTGTGTCTATGTGCCTGTGGTTCTGTCAGTGTGATCATGTGATGTATCTGACCCCAGGAATGTGTCAATAAAGTTTCCCCTTCCTGGGACAATGAATTCACGGTGTTCTTATTTCAATTTCCAGGAGTGTATTTCTGGCTCTCATAAAGCAGATCTGCGAAAACAGTTTAGATTGTCAGTCTGAATGTCCGAAATGAGAACAATTTAGATAGGAGGAGTGGAAACCTCTGCTATTAGCAAAACATCAACACATCTTCATTACACAAAAAAGTGAATAATTTAAAAGGAAAGGATAAGGCAGCTATGGGAGCATCGTTAACACGATTTTTGGATTTATTCGGTCTTAGTGGACCATTACCAGTGACATCTGTACCCCAGCATAAAATCCTGATATCCAATAACCCCTCCACCCCCCCCCCCCACCTCCTTTCCCCAGTCAGCAAAACGTCATATGGAATACCTGCAACCTATAATGGAAGAATTCGTCAATCAGCAGTTGGCTTATGGCATTGTTAAGGAGAGTAAAGGTCCAGTGGTAGCTGCCCTCATGATTATTCCAAATAAGTCATCAGATGTCATGTAGAAATAGAGATTTTGTTGTGGTCACTGACACTGAAAAGCTACAACAATCACAGACGCATACCCTATACTAAAGATAATAGATACTTTGGATAAACTGGGTCTAGTTAAATATTTCTTCATGATGGATTAGCTGAGTGGATAACACAAATTGGGGGTGGTTACAAAAGACAGGCCAAAAACTGTGTTTGTCAGTCCATGGGGTAGCTATTAGTATCGACGGATGCCATTCAGGTTTAAGAATTCACGACCCACATTGCAGAGGTTACTGGATGGAGTATTAATAAGATTAAAATGGACGTATTCTATGTCAGGATATACATGTCAAGGAACACCCAGTAGCAAACGCACTGGGACAGTTTAGTAAAGCTCAACTGAACTAGTCACCCACGGAGTATGAAATGTCTAGTGTCATGTACAGTATCCTACTTTCGAAGTTACTTGTATGGTAGGAAATTCAAAGTTGTAACAGGTCATGGAGTGTTAAAGATGTTACTAGAACTGAAAGATCCTTCAAATAGATTAACCTGTTAGACATTAAAGTTGAGTAAATTCGACTGTGAGGTAATCCACAAACCAGGCAGGAAAGATAGCAATGCCAGTTGCTTGACCAGGAAGATTGGGGCCACACGAGCATTTGGCAGACGTCTTGAAGAGTGGAAAGAAACACAGACTGCTGGCATGGACTGCTAATTATTAATGACACAGCTACAGTTTACAACACATGTGATGCTGTTGTGTAATTGTGTACAATGATGAAAGATTAGTCACACGTTGTGATACCAGCACCTTCGAAGGACAGAGTTTTGAGGGGAGCATTCAACCATGTATTAGCAGGTCACGTAGGAAAAAGGACATCTGGTCATCGAGTAGCTGAGTAATACTTACAGAGATCATGTATTAGCAGTTTATGGAGGGTGAAGGAAAACTGTGCAGGAGAATGAGGAGGCAGGATGTCACCAAGTAAGTGAAAAATTATAAACTGTGCGCACAGCATGCTGATCTCAATCATCAATGAGTTTTGGTGTAAGGAGTACTGGAGGCATGCAGGTCATTTAAAATCGTTTTAATGGATATTTTGGGTCCAGTATAACACTGGTGGGTAACCACTACATGTTACTTGTCAGTTAGTTAGTTAGTAAGTTAGTTACATGTTCCGTAGGTTATTTGAACGATTCTTTTATCAGAATGATGTGGAATGAATCAGTTTACAGGATATATATACTTGATTAATGTTAATATTAATGAACACATTATTATTTTTAGTCCTACTCATGCGTGTTGTTGCATATTGAACTCCTTTCTGAGCCACAGACATATTTAACAATGGGTAATGAAGGTCATCTTTTTCTCTAGTGTTGAAGATATGAGCTTTATCGTTCTTCTCAAATTGTGATGGATTATTTATAAAGAATTTCAGTACTGATATACTTACTGTGGAGGTGCAGTTATAATACCCAGCTCCTTCAAGAAATACCTACATAACATCCTTCGGTGAACGCTTTTGTGGAATCAGTACTTTCTTTCTAAGTGACTAGTTAGCCCAGAAACTATTCCCTAGGACCATACTAAGTGGAAATATGCAGAATCGGTCAGGAGGTTGATACGTTTCTTTACAAGGTCAGCAGTTATATGAAGAGCAATAGTATCTGAAGTAAACTGTTTGAGAAGCTTAGTAACACACTTCTGTGTTATATAACTTTTCACCTTATTTCGTGATGGTTGCAATCCCGAATCAGCAGTCAGACATGTAGAGACATGCAATGGTAAACAAATGGTTACTGAAGTTAGGCATGCTCAGCATCAGATCGGAGCACCAACTTCATGTCCAAGTTGAATAAGAAGCTATGCTTGGCTGATCAGAATTATCTCTTTCCACTCCTAGTTAAATGAAACAACAGAACACGTCCATTATACTGCCTGCAAGAAGTTGCGTTTTTACATGAACGGCCATCGCGTTTATCTACCTCAGATCTGTGTATCATTCCAAAGCACATAGAAGTGTTGTGCTTTCACCGAATGAAGTGGTATATCTTAGAAACACGGCGTTGCAATTTAAAGTGATTAAATCTCAAATTTGAAAACAGGTGAAAAAACTAATAGAAGTACTCCGACATCAATAACAAGTGAGACATGTTTCGGTAAATTACTTGAGTATAGATTCAATTAATGGGTAATGCTGGCAGAACATTAGATACCAAAGGGTAACACGAAAGATTTCCTTACGCGGCACCTAGGACCATAAGAAGTCATTGAAATGGCTTGGCAGTTGCACGTCAAGACTTTTAAATAAGCTGTGCATGATTTGTCACAAATACCAGTGTCGTTACCAGCGAATGACATTAAGAATATAAAGGGAAGAAAGAAAATGGGAGTTGAACAGCGGGATTAAAGCTAGATTTTTAAGCCGAAATACGTGTATCCCTCGAGAATCAAAGACGCAGCCAGTTACTATCAAGAAGCTTAAATTGGTGAGGAAACTCAATGTAATTCTGACCGCTGCATTTCATGCAACAGTCACGACAAAGAGCACAACGCTTCAAAGACAATCACGTTATCGTTCACGTTTTGTTTTGTGCCCCATATTTAAAATACGTGTATCACTTGTTTCACTTGCGACTAATGTGATAAATGAGTATCTGCGCATACGAGAAATGCAGCCACACGAACGTTTTACAAAGTAGATATTTTGAACCGGAGTCACATAACAAACTTCTTGAGTTTTGAAACAATACCTTATTTTGTGTGAATCGCAAATGAAGGTGAGAGTGCTATCATCTGAAATAATACTGTAATTTTTAAACGAATAAAACATTTCAGGAGCCATAGAATTTTCTTGTAAGTGGGATGTTAGGGTAAGGTGGTACAATTTCGATAATTTCGGACAAATTCATTTGTAACTGGAAACATATTGAGGAATGGAATAATTTAAATTATGGTTCTTAGACGTTTAATAAATATGTAAGACATATATTACACTAGTGATGGTTTAAACACAAGAAAGGGTTACAAAAATTGGGTAAAATTATTCGAAAATGTACCACACTAGGTACCACTGTGATGACTGTTTGGCACAATTCTGATCATTGACATATCTTCCACATATAAAGTACTTTTTCCCTCAGGCCCCGATGCAAACTTCGTGATACTAAACATTAAATCACTTCTGTGATCACTTCTTGGTATAGTTCTGATCGCAGTCATCTTCCACATAAGAAGTACTTTTTCCCTCAGGCCCCGACGCAAACCTTCGTGATGTCAAACATTAATTTTTTGGAAATACCGGAAGTTTAATTATAACCACACTGTTCAATGATCCGCAGCCTTGGAATCCCCGAAAAAAGGGGTAGAGACTCAACACTCATGTATTTATTTCGATTCTTCACTACGAAGATTAATTTTCATAACATCTTCCTACGAAGAAACGAAATCCATTTCACCAGCACGTTTAATGACACTGAGACAGAAATAAAATTTGAAGAATAGAATCTGATAACGAAAACTGTGAGATGATACTTGTTCAAAAACTGTGACACAGTGGTTAGAGACGTTCCACTCACTTCCGGGACTAATGGAAACTACACGTCGTCAGAATCTCTTGATTACTGTTATCGTAATTTTCTCCAGATCACTTAATGTGAATGCCGAGCTCGTTCCATTAAAACGAACACCGCCTATTTCTTGCCTAACTCATCATTGTGTAGTAGGAAATTCTGCTTCGTCTTTAATAGTTGTCCGGTCGACAGTATATTAAACTCAGTTGCTTTTTCCTTTCGTTCCGAATGTGAAACAACGTGAAGGTGTGATGATAATTTGAAAAAAGCACCGTTGCTGAGGTTTAAGGAATAATATGACGTAGCGGAAAAACTTAACCGCCGAGATTTAGCCTTCGACACAATTTTAAAACATTAATTTATTGTCAGATGCAAAAATCATGTGAAAAGAATTCGTTCGGCTACTGTCATTTCCACAATAAAGTATTGATTGCGACATTTTCGCTAAACAATGACTAATAAAATTTTCCATAAAAGTCCTTGTTATTTGGAATAATGTTAACGAAAAGTTTATCGTTACGACGTCTTACAGTCCATGAAACGCTACTGAAATTCTATTGAATTTCAGCGTTGGTGGATTTCAATACGTCTTTCTTTAAAGATTTTAAGAATACTGAGGTTAATATACTAAAAATCATTGACCGTTTGCCATATATACAGTGTTTAACTACAACTCTTTTTCCCTGTCCTTAGTTCCTGAGGGACTACCGCAGGCGCTCTGAGGCCTAGAGATGAGCAGGGTTTTCCAGTATGAATTTATCGCACGATGTAAAGATCATGCTGCAACTATTCTCTACTGAAAAACGAAATACCCACTTTCGGCCTCGTCTCTGTTGAATTAGCGACAATGTTTGTCTTATTAAGTCCACTTCTTTAATTTTTTTTTTTTTTTTTTGCATCAACTCTAATGAAAAATTTTATACGAGGGTTGGAACTTAGATAGTGGCAACTACTTATTCACAGCCGATACAAAAGAGTTACGTGTTTGCACCTGTTACAGTCATTCAAAGTAGTCACCAGTGTTGTGTAGAGCCCGTTGTGAGCAGTGCAAATGGAGAGGTCTAAAGTTATGGTGATTCTCGTGTACGAGTGAGGTGGTGTTATCCTAACGCATTGCGTTACTCCACGGCAGACCGTCAATGCACAGTATTACTGTTCGTTTTTGGAGGGTCACCTGCGACCAGCTTTGCGAAAGAAGCGACGACACTTTCTGCGCAACCCACCCATCATTTTGCATGACAATGCGCGGGCGAATACAACGCAATCTGTGGCTGCTCTGTTCGATCGATGGGCCTGGGAAGTACTTTACCATCCACCATACTCCCCAGAGTTAAGTCATTGTGATTTTTATTTGATTCCGAAGATGAAGGAACCAATTCGTGGTATTCGCTTCAGAACTGTTCCAGAGATTCGACAGGCAGACGACCACTCCATTCGTACCTACAACAGAACAAGCTCTGCTAACGGTATACTACGCCTTCCACATCGCTGGCAAAGGTTTCTACACAACGCTGGTGACTGCTTTGAAGGACAGTAACAAGTGCAGACATGTAACTCTTTTGTATCGGTTGTGATTAAACAGTTTCCACTACTTAAGTTCCAACCCTCGCATTTAGTGATTTGCAATTTGTCTATATTTTATTAATAACGAATCATATTCAGGTTTTCTTTGTTCGTCTCCCCAAATACGTTCAGTACACGGTAAAATATATATGAAATCAGGTTTATTTTTTGGAGGGTTGAGAGACCTGGAGTCGTCATAAGATTTACGAAACTGGTAGAGACGGACGCTGAGGCATAACTAAGGGAGAACTGCGTTCCCTATTGATGGAGGAGGATCGATGTTCACACACCTCTCTGGGAATTAGGACACAGGTCAGAGTGACATAGGCGGCCCGTGACCAACATCACCACGGACGTGCGGCTTTTGGACTTGCTTCGCGATGCAGCAGCCGCATGCATCCGCCGCTGACGTGTGGTACGTGTCGCGTCGCGTCGGGTTTCGAAGCCGGGCCCGCAGATTAGCCGCTGTCACTTGGCGGTCAGATAGCGCAGTTCCGTGGCGGCAGGCTGGCACGCCTGTTCTGAGCGCTTCCGTTCTCTCGTGCTCTGTCACACTGCTTTTGGTTGCTATTTCCTTAAGGCTACCCAAGCTCAGGTTTCTCTTCGGTTGCTGTCTCACCTGTACAACTTTACTTCGAGGAAGGAAGATAAAGGTGTAACGTAGCACCGTCGAGAATATCATCACGAATATACCACAGACTCGGCTTTTATTCGGGAGGGGCCCGGTATCGGTTGCAGCATTGTTAACGAACACTCCTTGAAGTCTCCTGGAACGATTAGGACAACTGCAGAAGTTGTAAATCTTGATGGCCAGATGTCAATATGAAAACTCATCCTTCAATATATTTATTCGACGTCTGATGTACTTTAATTAATCAATCACGGTGGCGTTGGTACACATGGAATGCAATTTCCCATTTAAGGAATTAATTAAAATGTGAAAGTGTATATGGTTGAGGAGTTAAATAAAAAATGTGATTAGATACGTTAAACACAGGGACTGCTCACAGGTGTGAACACATTTTTGGTGGCATTCATTATCTCTGTTACGGTTTTCAGAGAATATATCTTAATACCTAAATGCATCCGCCCCCCAGAAAAAAATGAAACTAGTTTTAAAACGAATTTCAACATATGGTCTTAGAGGTAGGTAAACTGCAGCCAGAGTTGCACACGGTAAATAATCTTCCACGCTCGCTGTTAAAATAGTTTTAGTAAAGAGTCACGACCTGTTTCTTATCAGCGGGGACGCATCTTGGAGACACACTATTATTTATTTATTATTTTAAATAGTCATGGCGCAGCAGCCAAGTCACATCGTTCGTCGTCAAGATTAAAACAATAGCACGCTAATGGCTGTTGTCTGATCATAGACAACCGCTTTTAGCGCGCTATGTGTTTAATCTTGACGATGAAAGCTGGGACTTCGATCGTAGCATTTAATTTGCGGCGTCATGAATGTCAAAAAAATTTTGAAAAAGTAATGAAACTTATCACCTGAAGATGCATCTCCACTACTGCGAAACCAGCCGCGACTTATTAATGAAAGTATTTTTGCAGCTTCTGCGGAACATTATTCGTCATCTTAAAATGAACGACTGTTGCATTAAATTACATATGTTGCTGAAAAATCTCAGTGTCAGTGGGGACGATTTGTAAGAAGAGTAATTGTTCGATACCTGTTTCCAATCCGAAGATTAAATTTACGTGCTTTGTTTGTTGCCTGGTTCTCAAACTAGACGTCGCTTGTCGTTGGGATATTTTCACAATATTTCATCGGCGCAACTGACCGACGTCTTCAAATGTTCGTCGCATCTGAAGTTGTCGCTCAGTTGCGCCGATGAAATATTGAGGGAACTTCACAATAACATCAGAAGTCTCGCCCGAGAAACATTTCTACACCTTACGTGCTTTACGTTTGGTGCGATAGTATCATCCACTTTAAAAGGAGGGCAACTATCTCCCGAGATATTTGGAAAACTTTTTGGATGGCGTGGAAGTTGAGACACATCCCTAGCTGACCAGTTCAGGCTGATGGGGGGAATATTCCCAAAACTCGAGCACAGTGTGGAAATCAAGGAAGCCTGCCCTAAAGTAGTGTTCAGCTAGTTTTCCCTGACAATTCAAGAACTTTTTACAAAATTCGATTTTGAGTGATTCTGATAGACGCTAAGAACCACCACAGAGTAGTTATTAGCTACAGCTGGAATTGGACTTGCGAGAATGGCCGTAGGCCAGGAAAAAGCCAACATTTTTCCTGCAACACAGGTGAATGACTTGGACAGCCAAATGTTTAACACACCTTGGAAGTTGCTACGGACTAATGAAATTAGTGCTCTAGAGGCATAATTTCAGCACCATTTCTGACCTTCACTAGCGAACTTCGTTCTTTGTGCGCGTGGGTGCTTCATTTTACGGTGGTAGGTAGCTTGCCTGTAGTGAAACTGGATCAGCAGTTGCGTACAGACATTTATCGCAAGCCGTTGATGTTATTCGGTGACAATTTTATGTTCGAAATGGAAGATAAAATTGACTTGAAGAGTTTGGGTAAACAGGGAATACACTGTATTCCTTGCGTGGGAACTAACATTTGATTTTTACGAAACTTCCTGACCGTCTTCGTTTTGAACTATTATCCTGAGATATTACACTTTTTTTTCTTTGTTTAACTTAACGAGACCATTCCAATTAAGGGAAGATTGTATGTCGTATGCTGGCAATGTTAAATTATCAAATGGTATGTTGCATGCTGGCAATGTCAAATTATTAAATTTTGAGACCCATTATCCTGGAAAGTTTCTAAGACACCAACTTCCAATTCTCCATAACTAATTAAATTAGATTTGTAGACATACGGTACTAGAATTTTTGCAAAAATTGTATTATTTGGTGTGTTATGATATTCTCGCAAAATCTTAATTTTTCTGACAGAATTATGTAAATAAATGAACGAAAAAACTAGACAACATCGCATATTTTCATCATTCCAGTTCATATGTGCTTAATCTTTTTCTCGGAAAGATTTTAAAATGCCGTGTTTCTACCTTTAGTACATTTTGAGATAATTGATCATTTACAGCAAGAAAAAAAGTATTGAAGTTCAGTGTTTCTTTAATAACAAACGTTTATACGGACTTACAGTTCTGCTTCTTTCATATACTAGAATTTTCCTGGTCCATTATCCACGTCTTCTTCAGTTTCACAATCTTCCAGTGTCTGCCTTCTTTTCTTCTTTCTTGCTCCTTTTGTCTTTTATAGCAAGAAAAAAGTGCTTGGTCTACACGAAGCACATCCAGTTCTAGCAGACCTCTAGCTGTGTTCTGTCCTTATCTCGGCCCTGCCCTATCCAGAAACTCCAGTGTTTTATAGTTCCCACCGTTAAAAGTTATTACAGCATCAGACACTGATAACTTCAAAACATTTTTAGGCACATGGCAACACAACATAATTGACGGATTCATTCACATTCTGGGCCTTCCCATACAAACATTTCTTTATTAGCTCTGGATTTATCAAATCTTTGAATATAAGTTTGATTGCCACGATCATTACCAGAGACACAGCTTTCCTGTCTTTACACCAAGCACTAGTGGACATGGCCATTTCAGACAAATTATTCGGGTTATTTACACTTCCTTCACTGTCTGCACACGTGTTATCTGCAACTTCAACGCAAATTCAGATCTACCATATCTGTTACTTTCTTAAAATAGTTCTACGCTTAATAATTTTATATATGTATAAAATAGCAATATACACTGATTAACCAGAACCTTATGGCCAGCTACCTAAGAGCTGAAAGATCCACATTTGGCACGGATAACAACAGCGACGCATAGAGGCATGAAAGCAATGAGGCCTTGTTAGGTCACTGAATGGAAATGGCACCATATCTGTACACACAATTCACGTAATTCTCGCAAGTTCCTGGGAGGGCGGTGATGAGCTCTGGCGCCACGTTCAACCATATCCCAGATGCATTCGATCGCGTTCATATCTGGTGAGTTTCGGGCCATCACATCAATGGAAACTCGCCACTGTGTTCCTCGAACCACTCCATCACACTCCTGGCCTTGTATTATACACATTATCTTGCTGAAAACTACCACTGCCGTCAGGAAAGATGATCGTCGCTAAGGGTGGGGGGGGGGGGGGGGGGGAGGGGGGGCGGGTACGTCGTCTGCAAACAGTGTACCATACTTTTTGGCCGTCATGGTGGCTTTCACGAGCTTCACTGGACCTATGTATGCCCACGTGAATGTTCCCCAGAGCATAATGGAGCCACCACCGGTTTGTTTCCGTCCCGCAGTACAGGTGTCAAGGAGACATTTACCTGGAAGACGATGGATTCGCGCCCTCCCTTCAGCATGATGAAGAACGTATCGTGATTCATTAGACTATGGAACGCTCCGCCACAGCGCCAACGTCTACTGGCGATGGTCACGTACCCATTTCAGTTATAGTTACCGATGTCGTGATGTTAACATAGGTACATGCATGGGACGTCAGCTGTGGCGGCCCATCGTTAGGAGTATTCGGTGCACTGTATCTTCAGACACACTTGTATTCTGCCCAGCATTAAAGGCTCACGTTTGTTCCGCCACTGTTCTCCACCTGTTCTGTTTTACCAGGCTGCCCAACCTGCTACGGCTGACATCTGTATTAAGAGGTGGCCACCCAACCACACCACTTCTGCACGTGGTTTCACCTTGGTTTTGCCACGTGTTGAAGACATTCATCACAGCTCTCCACCGACACCCGATAAGTCGAGCAGTTTCCGAAATGATCGCACCAAGCCTCCGGGCCATCACAGTCTGAACTAAGTCAGGCTCAGATAGATCGCGCACCTTCCCCAGTATACACACAGAAAGCTGGCTCGCTGATACTACGACTACACGCACCGTGGTTGTGTCTGACTAGCAGTCATTCCTCGCTAGGTGACGCTGCTATCACGTGGACTGGATTATACCAATAGTAGGTCAGTGGCCATAATATTCTGGCTGATGAGTGTAGGAAAGTACACTATAGCAATCGCTGGCTAGTACACTACTTTGATACGCACTAGTGCCAGAAACAAAGGAATGATTTGTTTGTTTGAAATGACGATTTCTGAGACGTAACAGTCATTTGAAGGCCTTAAAATTGCCTATTTTTAGTGTATGATAAACCAAAATGATCAGCAGGGTCTTAAGTACCTTCCGGAACAGAAAGCATAAAATCTCAAATTTCATCTAATTTGATATAAAGTCTCAACTTAAAGGCAAGTCGGAAATAGTTGATGTTATTCATTTAAAATTCAGTTATGAGTATTCTCAGAATAGTGACGTCCCAACTTGTCTCGCTGTTCAGGACGAAGCTTACCTGGAGCTCATGGACCACAGAATGGGCGTACGTTCGTAATAGAGGTTTGTGGTAAGTTCCATGGGACCAAACTGCTGAGGTCATCGGTCCCTGGGCTTACACACTACTTAATCTAACTTAAACTAACGTACGCTAAGGACAACACACGCACCCATGCCCACAGGGGGACTCGAATCTCCGACAGGGGAAGCCACGTGAACCGTGGCAAGGCGCCCAAGACCGCACGGGTACCCCGCGCGGTCGTACGTTCGTAATTTCGAAGAAGAGGAAAAGTGTACTACTAAAAATTTGCTTCCCTGTATTAATTATATCCTGATGTGGGACATACTGTGTAAATAAATAAGATTGCACCAACTATGTTTGCTGGTGCGACATCCGTATGATAAGTGGCTGCAGTCTCCGGAGAGCGAAAGTAATGGTAACAGGGTGACAGCGTGGTGTCCGAAGTCCACAGTTGACCCCTTACAATGGACTCCTGCGCCACAAGATCTCAGAATACCATGCCTACCTAACGTTCATGGATGATGATCACAGTCGAAATGGTGGCTGAACGGAAGTCACAAACAAAAGCGATCTTCTTTCGTTTCCAGCACACCTTTGTACTAGGTTTCTTCTACCAGTCTAGCATTCAGTTATGAAAACAGCTTCACCAAGTGAAGTCGGATCGTTCTTCTGTTGATTCGATACGGGACTACATTCTTAACCTTTTGTAGCTACACATAGTATCTGCAAACGTCACCAGTCACATAATGCTATTGATTTACGAACTTTTATTAATCAGTTGGGCATTGTTCTACGCCCTTAGGAAGCGATCCATCATCTAGTGTCACATTCCGCTTAAATTTCATGCAAAATACATTTGTAAATTGTAAAGTTAAGTAAAATCTTTCCTAACACAACCTATTGCAGTAATCTATTTTCTGTAGTTTCTGTCTCATTTCCGCTTATAAGCATCTGGGTTTCTTCAAGTAAAGATGACAAAAAATCTATACAACGTCACTATTGTAATCTTTTACGGTTATGTCTATTTTTTATAGTCATTATAAGTGTATCTTACGACACCTCTTACGGAAACAGTGCCCTGATTTGTATAGGTGTATTTCTTTTCTTCTCGGATTGTGATACTGCTCTGGAACGTTGGATTCTCATACATCCGGCATACACACAGGATTAATCCCTGTGACTCCAGACATGATATGGCCATCTCCAAATACTGCAATACTCCAAATACTGCAAGTTAGTCATCTTATTATGCGTGTTTCGATATTCTCTAATGAAATTTTTCTCCTATATTCTTTGGCCGTCTCTTGTTTTCCTCGTGCTGTGAATGCAAGAAATCCAATATGAAAAGATGTGATTTACCAACGTAAGACACTATTTGTGCCTCGTCCTTAGCAATGAGAAGCTGAAGCACAGACATAGTTACTAGACATAGACGGTGGCTCCATAAGTTGTCAGTAAGTGGTCATTAAAAGCGACTACTAAAACGCGGAATTTCTTACCTTGGGGCGTGGGCTGTCGCGGCCCAGGTGACTGCTGTCGGTCGTGAACAGATTTGTGAGAACTGTAGCCCAATGCTGACACATGAAGCTTTGTGGTGGAAACCGGTACTTCACTGAGTGGAACTACCCGCCCCGCTACGATTTGCATCCGCCTTCAACCTCGAACCATTACACACGCAGCATATCCTCCTTCTTCTCTATCTCTTTACTCGTAGAAGGAATATTTATGACGATTCAACGAACGGCGACGCTTCGGCTCTACATAAATGATGTTATTTGGAGGATACTTTACATTGAAGTGAGAAAAGTCATGGTGTAGCGATGCGCACACATATAGATCGCAGTAATATCGCTTAAAAAAAGGTGTAAAATGGCAGTTCATTGACAAAGCGGTCATTTGTACTAGTACTTAGGTGATTCATGAGAAAAGGTGTCCTACGTGATTATGGCCGCACGACGGGACACACTTTGAACGTGGAATAGTAGTTGGAGCTAGACGCATAGGACATTCTATTTCGGAAATCGGTGGGGAATTCAATATTCTGCGATCCACATTGTCAAGAGTGTGCCGATAATACCACATTTCAAGCATTACCCCTCGCTACTGAAACTATAGTGGGCGACACAGGCTCCACTTAATGGCCGAGAGCAGCTACGTTCGGGTAGAGTTGTCAGTGCTAACAGACAAGCAACGCTGCGTGAAATAACGGGAGAAATCAACCTGGTATGCATAATAATGTATCCGTTAGGGCAATGCGGCGAAAACTGTCGTTAATGGGCTACGGCAGCAGACGACTGACGCGAGTGCCTTTGCTTACAGTACGACATCACCTGCAGCACCACTCCTGGGCTCGTGACCATACCAGTTGAACCCTAGAAGAATGGAACACCGTGACCTAGTCAGGTGAGTTCCTGTTTCAGTTAATAGGACCTGATGGTAGGTTTGGCGTGTGACGCAGACCCCACGAAGTAGTGGACTCTAGTAGTCACCATGACACTATGTAAGCTGTTGGTGGCTCCATAATGGTGTTGGCTGTGCTTACATGGAATGGACTGGCCATTGACTGGAGATAGTAGTTATGTTCGGCTACTTGAAGACCATCTGCAGTCATTGATGGATTCCACGTACCCAAACAACGATGGAATGTTTATGGATGACAGAGTGCCATGACACTGGGCCACAGTTATTCACGATTGGTTTCAAGAACATTCTGAACAATTCGGGTGGATGACCTGGCCAGTCAGATAACCCAACATGAATCCCATTGAATATATATGGGACATAATCGATAGATCGATTCGTGCGCAAAATCGTGCACCGACAATATTTTCGCAATTATGGACCGCTATAGAGGCAGCATGGCATAATACAGGGTGATTCAAAAAGAATACCACAACTTTAGGAATTTAAAACTCTGCAACGACAAAAGGCAGAGCTAAGCACTATCTGTCGGCGAATTAAGGGAGCTATAAAGTTTCATTTAGTTGTACATTTGTTCGCTTGAGGCGCTGTTGACTAGGCGTCAGCGTCAGTTGATGCTAAGATGGCGACCGCTCAACAGAAAGCTTTTTGTGTTATTGAGTACGGCAGAAGTGAATCGACGGCAGTTGTTCAGCGTGCATTTCGAACGAAGTATGGTGTTAAACCTCCCGATAGGTGGTGTATTAAACGTTGGTATAAACAGTTTACAGAGAATGGATGTTTGTGCAAAGGGAAAAGTTCGGGACGGCCGAGAACGAGTGATGAAAATGTAGCACGCATCCAGCAAGCATTTGCTCGCAGCCCAGGAAAATCGACTCGCAGAGCTAGCAGAGAGCTGCAAATTCCACAATCAACTGTATGGAGAGTCCTACGAAAAAGTTTAGTTATGAAACCTTATCGTCTGAAAATGGTTCAAGCACTGTCTGCAGCTGATAAGATTAAAAGAATCGATTTCTGTGGTTTTATCCTTGCTCAAATGGAAGCAGATGAATCTTTCGTTTCAAAGATTGTGTTTAGTGATGAAGCAACTTTCCACACTAACGGGAAAGTCAACCGTCACAATGTCTGTATATGGGGCACTGAGAATCCGCGGGAAACAACTCAGTATGAACGTGACTCGCCTAAGGTGAACGTTTTCTGTGCCATTTCAGCCAATAAAGTTTTTGGTCCCTTTTTCTTCGAAGGTGCTACTGTAACTGGACTACAGTATCTGGAGATGTTAGAGAATTGGCTGTTCCCTCAGCTCGAACAAGAAGCACAACAATTCGTATTTCAGCAGGATGGAGCGCCACCACATTGGCACTTATCTGTCCGTAACTACCTGAACGTCAACTACCCGAGGCGATGGATCGGCCGCCAGGCAGCCCGTGACAGAGCACTTCATCACTGGCCTCCAAGAAGCCCTGATCTTACCCCCTGCGATTTTTTCTTATGGGGGTATGTTACGGATATGGTGTTTCGGCCACCTCTCCCAGCCACCATTGATGATTTGAAACGAGAAATAACAGCAGCTATCCAAACTGTTACGCCTGATATGCTACAGAGAGTGTGGAACGAGTTGGAGTATCGAGTTGATATTGCTCGAGTGTCTGGAGGGGGCCATATTGAACATCTCTGAACTTGTTTTTGACTGAAAAAAACCTTTTTAAATACTCTTTGTACTGATGTATAACAGAAGGTTATATTGTGTTTCTTTCATTAAATACACATTTTTAAAGTTGTGGTATTCTTTTTGAATCACCCTGTATACTACTGGCCAATAAAATTGCTACACCACGACGATGACGTCCTACAGACACGAAATTTAACTGACAGGAAGAAGATGCTGTGATATGTAAATGATTAGCTTTTCAGAGCATTCCCACAAGGTTGGCGCCGGTGGTGACACCTACAACGTGCTGACATGAGGAAAGTTGCCAAACGATTTCTCATACACAAACAGCAGTTGACCGGCGATGCCTGGTGAAACGTTGTTGTGATGCCTCGTGTAAGAAGGAGAAATGCATACCATCACGTTTCCGACTTTGATAAAGGTCGGATTGTAGCGTATAGCGATTGCGGTTTACCGTATCGCGACATTGCTGCTCGCGTTGGTCGAGATCGAATGACTGTTAGCAGAATATGGAATCGGTGGGTTCAGGGGGGTAATACGGAACGCCGTGCTGGATCCCAACGGCCTCGTATCACTAGCAATCGAGATGACAGGCATCTTATCCGCGTGGCTGTAACGGATCGTGCAGCCACGTCTCGATCCCTGAAAGAACAGATGGGGACGTTTGCAATACACTAACCACGTGCACGAACAGATCGACGACGTTCGCAGCAGCATGGACCCTTGAAGCTGCATCACAGACAGGAGCGCCTGCGATGGTGTACTCAGCGACGAACCTGGGTGCACGAATGCCAAAACGTCATTTTTTCGGATGAATCCAGGTTCTGTTTACAGCATCATGATGGTCGCATCGTGGTGAACGCACATTGGAAGCGTGTATTCGTCATCGTCATACTGGCGTATCACCCAGCATGATGGTATGGTGTGCCATTGGTTACACGTCTCGGTCACCTCTTGTTCGTATTGACGGCACTTTGAACAGTGGACGTTACACCTCAGATGTGTTACGACCCGTGGCTCTACGCTTCATTCGATCTCTGCGAAACCCTACATTTCAGCAGGATAATTCACGACCGCATGTTGCAGGTCCTGTACGGGCCTTTCTGGATACATAAAATGTTCGACTGCTGCCCTGGCCAGCACATTCTACAGATCTCTCACCAACTGAAAACGTCTGGTCAGTGGCGGCCGAGCAACTGACTCGTCACAATACGCCAGTCACTACTCTTGATGAACTGTGGTATCGTGTTGAAGCTCTGTTTGACTCAATGCCCAGGTGTATCAAGGCCGTTATTACGGCCAGAGGTGGTTGTTCTGGGTACTGATTTCTCAGAATCTATGCACCCAAATTGCGTGAAAATGTAATCACATGCCAGTTCTAGTATAATATACTCGTCCAATGAATACCCGTTTGTCATCTGCATTTCTTCTTGATGTAGCAATTTTAATGGCCAGTAGTGTATTTCTGCAGAGAACATCCAGTGATGTATTGAGTACATGCCCCGTCGAGTTACCTCGATAAACGTGGTAAAAGGAGGTCCGCCACGATGTTCGGAGGTATCCCAAGACTTTTGTCTTCTTAGTGTATTGTACCGTGTTCTGCTTCGTTTCCAGACATAAACCATTTACTGTCCCACCGCCACCGACTCCTCCTCAGTCAGTTCTGACAGGAGTACTGTGGTTGCTGTTGGATGGCAGCTCTTGCAGAAAACGACGCTTCATGTTCTGCGAACATTAGGATCCACAAATCAATTTTCGTCATTAGTCATCGTCATAATTGGATTGCCTTATGTTTCAGCAAACTTAAATAGCAGAAGACGCCACCTTGTCCCAAAATGCTGCTACAAGAAACATCTAAGGTTCTGTCACAGCTTTCAACTGCATGTAGCGAACACATTCTTCCAAAATCACAGGAGAAGAAGGTTTAGTTGGATAATACGAGGAAACCAAGGCAGATACCAAATAGAGTACATCATGAAACTTCCACCAGTACGTCATGTCAGACCTTCCAAACTTCACAGAAGCACGCCTGCGTAACTTACAATACTAGCAGAAGAAAAGATATTGCGGAGACATGGCCTAGCCACAGTCTGGGGGATGGTTCCCGAATGAGATTTTTACCCTACAGCAGAGTGTGCGCTGACATGAAACTGTCTAGCAAAGTAGAAGACACCCAGTTAGAATATCAGTCTAGTACACATGTTTAATCTGCCAGAAAGTTTCATAATAGCGCACACTCCGCTGTAGAGTGAAAATTTCATTCTGGGATGATCCTTCAGGCTGTGACTAAACCATATCTCAGCAATATCCTTTCTTCCAGGAGTACTACTCTTGCAATTTTCGCAGGAGAGCTTCTTTGAAGTCTGGAAGGTGGGAAACGAGCTACTGGTGGAAGTACGGTAAAGCTTTGATAACGGGTCAACTACCGTGCTTGGGTAGCTCAGATGGAGAAGTCTGCCTTAGACAGTGGTGACACACGAACGCCTTGTTTGCATCTCGCTTGTTAGGCTGCTTACGAGTTAGCACGCGTTTGTGTACTTCTGCGTAGCAGCTTGTCTCAGAGTCAGAATTCAGTCGACCATCATGGCGTTTTCTTACCGCCAAGCCGCAATTAAATTAAAGTTTTGGATCACGAACGACCGAAGGCGTATGAAGCAGAATGGACATTCTAGAGGTGTACAGAGCGATGAACCCCCTCTTGGAGTCAGCTACCCCCCCGTCAGGGGCCTAACAGGGCGTTCCCTGTGCTTACCCCGTGTCTAAATCGCCTGTCCTCTTGGCGGTAGCAGCTTTCCATACTTATCACATAGCCACTTCTATATCAATATGCTGTATTCTGCAGACGCTGCCGTTGCTCTCCTTCAGAAGATGCACGTTCCACTTTCTGTCCTCCCCGTGGTCTTAGAGCACATGTACCTCATGCTTCCCCTACTGGTTGTGGGGTGGCGATCTCGTACGTGAGAGTATTCTCGCTGATGCAGTTACCTATCTCCCTTGATGCCAGAGGTATGGTGCACGTTTAGTGGCGTCAGGATCGTCAATTTCAATGCGCCATCTGGTTCGGGTCGCCCCCGTAAACGTTCCACCTTCTTCTCAGAGACAGTCACACCTCTTTTCCTGGGTCGGCAGGATGCAATGATCATGGAAGGCGATTTCAACTGCACCCAGGAACCCAAAGACTAACTACCGCGTCACTCTCCGTGCGCAACGCTAGTGACAGTCCTCCAGCACTTCAGCCCTGTGGATTCTTGGGAGCATGTTCATGGCGATCGTCCAGGGTTTTCATCTCGCGCGATACTGTCAGTGGGGTGCAGGCTGCTGAAGTCTGGCCTGTTGCGTTCTCTGACCATGACGCATATACACTCCTGGAAATTGAAATAAGAACACCGTGAATTCATTGTCCCAGGAAGGGGAAACTTTATTGACACATTCCTGGGGTCAGATACGTCACATGATCACACTGACAGAACCACAGGCACATAGACACAGGCAACAGAGCATGCACAATGTCGGCACTAGTACAGTGTATATCCACCTTTCGCGGCAATGCAGGCTGCTATTCTCTCATGGAGACGATCGTAGAGATGCTGGATGTAGTCCTGTGGAACGGCTTGCCATGCCATTTGCACCTGGCGCCTCAGTTGGACCAGCGTTCGTGCTGGACGTGCAGACCGCGTGAGACGACGCTTCATCCAGTCCCAAACATGCTCAATGGGGGACAGATCCGGAGATCTTGCTGGCCAGGGTAGTTGACTTACACCTTCTAGAGCACGTTGGGTGGCACGGGATACATGCGGACGTGCATGGTCCTGTTGGAACAGCAAGTTCCCTTGCCGGTCTAGGAATGGTAGAACGATGGGTTCGATGACGGTTTGGATGTACCGTGCACTATTCAGTGTCCCCTCGACGATCACCAGTGGTGTACGGCCAGTGTAGGAGATCGCTCCCCACACCATGATGCCGGGTGTTGGCCCTGTGTGCCTCGGTCGTATGCAGTCCTGATTGTGGCGCTCACCTGCACGGCGCCAAACACGCATACGATCATCATTGGCACCAAGGCAGAAGCGACTCTCATCGCTGAAGACGACACGTCTCCATTCGCCCCTCCATTCACGCCTGTCGCGACACCACTGGAGGCGGGCTGCACGATGTTGGGGCGTGAGCGGAAGACGGCCTAACGGTGTGCGGGACCGTAGCCCAGGTTCATGGAGACGGTTGCGAATGGTCCTCGCCGATACCCCAGCAGCAACAGTGTCCCTAATTTGCTGGGAAGTGGCGGTGCGGTCCCCTACGGCACTGCGTAGGATCCTACGGTCTTGGCGTGCATCCGTGCGTCGCTGTGGTCCGGTCCCAGGTCGACGGGCACGTGCACCTTCCGCCGACCACTGGCGACAACATCGATGTACTGTGGAGACCTCAAGCCCCACGTGTTGAGCAATTCGGCGTTACGTCCACCCGGCCTCCCGCATGCCCACTACACGCCCACGCTCAAAGTCCGTCAACTGCACATACGGTTCACGTCCACGCTGTCGCGGCATGCTACCAGTGTTAAAGACTGCCATGGAGCTCCGTATGACACGGCAAACTGGCTGACACTGACGGCGGCGGTGCACAAATGCTGCGCAGCTAGCGCCATTCGACGGCCAACACCGCGGTTCCTGGTGTGTCCGCTGTGCCGTGCGTGTGATCATTGCTTGTACAGCCCTCTCGCAGTGTCCGGAGCAAGTATGGTGGGTCTGACACACCGGTGTCAATGTGTTCTTTTTTCCATTTCCAGGAGTGTATATACGCCACTAATCTCTGCCGCCAAAGGGTTCTGAATCGGCCGTGGACCATGGAAACTGAGCATGATCCACCTTACTTCCCCCGACTGCCGGCAGCTCATCGAGGCCATTTGGACAGCTTGTCGTCGACGCCGTGATGCCTATCAATCTGCCCTGTCTCTGTCGGTGCTCTGCGCAAAGCCTGCCCTCCGCAAGGCCTTGATTGGTTACTGAAGGGAAGTTGCGGCGTGGCGG
This sequence comes from Schistocerca americana, assembly GCF_021461395.2. NCBI lineage: Eukaryota > Metazoa > Arthropoda > Insecta > Orthoptera > Acrididae > Schistocerca > Schistocerca americana. Next base: position 452,335,361 of record NC_060130.1, read on the forward strand.
CGACGGACTCAGGAATTCTATTTCACCATTCTCCGCGAATGTACTGTGATGCTGTATTCCCCAGAGCGCCAGGCGATGGCGAATCGTGCCAAGGCCCAGCTCACATCACTCTCTCGCTGCCACTTTGAAGGAGCTATGGTCAGGGAGCACACACACGACAGATTACTGCAGGAGCGTCCATTAACAAATCATGTCACAGTGGAACGACGTGATCGTCGGAGGACTTTTAGACTACCGCCCATTAAAATTCCTATACCACGAAGACGACGTGCTACAGATTCGAAATGTAACCGACAGAAAGAAGATGCTGTGATATGGAAATGATTAGCTTTTCAGAGCATTCACACAAGGTTGGCGCCGGTGGCGACACCTACAGTGTGCTGACATGAGGAAAGTTTCAACCGATTTCTCATACACAGTCGACCGGCGTTGCCTGGTGAAACGTTGTTGTGATGCCTCCTGTAAGGAGGAGAAACGCGTACCATCACGTTTCCGACTTTGATAAAGGTCGGATTGTAGCTTATCACGATTGCGGTTTATCGTATCGCGACGTTGCTGCTCGCGTTGGTCGAGATCCAATGACTGTTAGCAGAATATGGAATCGGTGGGTTCAAGAGGGTAATACGGAACGCCGTGCTGGATCCCAACGGCCTCGTATCACTAGCAGTCGAGATGACAGGCAAATTATCCGCATGGCTGTAACGGATCGTGCAGCCACGTCTCGATCCCTGAGTCAACAGATGGGGACGTTTGCAAGACAACAACCATTTGCACGAACAGTTCGACGACGTTTGCAGCAGCATGGACTATCAGCTCGGAGACGGTGGCTGCGGTTACCCTTAACGCTGCATCACGGACAGGAGTGCCTGCGATGGTGTACTCAACGACGAACCTGGGTGCATGAATGGCAAAAAGTCATTTTTTTCGGATGAATCCAGGTTCTGTTTACAGCATAATGATGGTTTCATCCGTGTTTGAAGACATCGGGGTGAACTCACTTTGGAAGCTTGTATTCGACATCGCCATACTGGCGTATCACCCGGCGTGATGGTATTGGGTGCCATTGGTTACACGCCTCGGTCACCTCTTGTTCGCATTGACGTCACTATGAACGGTGGACGTTACATTTTAGATGTGTTACGACCCGTGGCTCTACGCTTCATTCGATCCCTGCGAAACCCTACATTTCAGCAGGATAATTCACGACCGCATGTTGCAGGTCCTGTACGGGCCTTTCTGGATACATAAAATGTTCGACTGCTGCCCTGGCCAGCACATTCTACAGATCTCTCACCAACTGAAAACGTCTGGTCAGTGGCGGCCGAGCAACTGACTCGTCACAATACGCCAGTCACTACTCTTGATGAACTGTGGTATCGTGTTGAAGCTCTGTTTGACTCAATGCCCAGGTGTATCAAGGCCGTTATTACGGCCAGAGGTGGTTGTTCTGGGTACTGATTTATCAGGATCTATGGACCCAAATTGCGTGAAAATGTAATCACATGTCAGTTCTAGTATAATATACTTGTCCAATGAATACCCGTTTATCATCAGCATTTCTTCTTGGTGTAGCAATTTTAATGGCCAGTAGTGTATTAATGTTCTTACGACCAATGGTGGGCGGCGTTTTGATACCCAACGGTATATAAGGTCTGCTCTCTATGCACATTTTATTATGCTGTACTCTGAACAACGTCACTACCCTGCCTACATTACGGTGGTCTCCGGACTCTCCTTTAGCTGGGTTCCCGTGGATGCGACGATGGAGCTGGTTGCTAACGTCACAGAGACCGAAGTGCATAATGCTATACAGACGGGTTCTACGAACAGGTCGCTTGGCCCTGACGGCCCCCCACTGGAGTTTTATCGCACATTTCGTCCACTTCTGGCTCCAGTGTGGACGGAAATTTGTCAGGACCTTATGTTACCTTTAGTGCCGACTGCAGGCGGTTTCCTCGATGGTTTCCTCATTCCCATCCACAGTGACACAAGGATCTTTACCCGGTTGTTGGCTGTGCAGCATAAACGGACAATTCGGTACGTTGTTTAACCCTATCAAACATCTTTGGGAGGAGACAAGAACATCCGCACTGCCTTCTGTCGCTACTGGGACATAATTGCTCTTGCGCACGCTCGTCGTATGCCTGTGCTTTCAGCAGCTCTTGACTTCAGCCTGGCGTTCGTTCGGGTCGATCACGACTTCTTGGAAGGGGTGCTCTGCAGTATGGGATACCCGAAGCTACCGTCGACGTCGTAATGCGTCTCCTTCGTGGAGCTACGTCTTGTGTGCTCTGCAATGGCCATCGCACTATTCCCATCTCGATCCGTCGCTCACAAGTGGAAGGCCTCAGACACGGCCAACCGATTCGGCTCAGATTTGGCAGGTCGCTTGGGTACAACCTAAAGCGAAGGACTCCAAGATATTTTGGGTCAACACCCCCGCAATTTTGAGAAAATCACTCCTAAAGGTTATGACGACCAATCGACTCAAAATTGGAGGGATCCATAGATAATTGTAAATAGAGCATTTTTCATCATCAGGTATGGGGGCTGAAAACGCATACTTTTCCAGAAATCGAGGTAAGAAACTTTTACAACTGCCGCTTCTGTACCCACATGGTAAACGCGTTTTGGCGAGAGCGCCGATAGCGCAACGGCTAAGGTAACTCGCTGGGAATCGGCAAACCCGGGTTCGAATTTCCTAGAAACCTTCGTGGTATAGTACTTCAGTATCAACAAAAGTCATTTCGTTCGTCAGCTCCAAAAATCGCTCGACGATAACCGCTCATATCAATCTGTAACGCCGAGAAACAGAAATGCCTGCTTCCAATAGTGCATTGATAATGCATCTGTCTTGCAACTCTTTTACAAACCAAAACACAGCGTCGGTAATACTGTGACAGGCTCCCAAATATATATTACAGCGCTAGTCGAAGGATGTACATCCTCTATTATTCAGATTATGCACCTGAAAGATATGACACAACAAACAATAACTAGTTAATACGGCATAAACAGACGAGCTAATTACTACAAACTACATGCAGTAGTCGTCATATGTTACTTCGGCGCATTAACGATGAAAAAATCACTATATGCATCCGCGAGGTTCGCGGCAGCCTAATGACGGAAAACAACTCTTTCCGACTGACTTCTATAAGGCTCGTGCTGGTCACTTTCACTCTTCCAGGTTCACAACTATGATATGACGAAGTGGCAACGGGGACAACGTAACTATCCCCGCGTGCATTCTGTCCGGTGACTCGCTCTAAACAAGCGTCGCGCGGTTGGCTGTCTGTCATCTCCCGTGAGGAATTCACAGCACTTTTACTTAACCCTCCTATCCCTATCAATTGAGATATGGAAAAATACGAAAAGAACAATATCCGCTAAGTTTCTTCGAGTTTCGAACCCGAGTTTTCCAATTCACAGTCAGTTACCTTGGCCGTTGCGCTATCGGTACTAGCGGCGAAACGCGTTTACCATGTGGATAGAGAAGCGGCAGTTGTAAAAGTTTCTTACCTCGATTTCTGGAAAAGTATGCGTTTTCAGACCCCATACCTGATGGTGAAAAATGCTCTGTTTACAATTATCTATCGATCCGACCATTTTGAGTCGATTGCTCATCATAACATTTAGGGGTGATTTTCTCAAAATTGCGGGGGTGTTGACCTAAAATAACTTAGATTCCTTCGTTTTAGGTTGTACACAGGCGACCTGCCAAATTTGAGCTGAATCGGTTGGCCGTGTCTGAGGCCTTCCCCTTGTCAGTGCGTCAAGGCCGCCCAATGCTTTCGCCGTGGAACTGTTGCTCTGCGGCCTTCTTCAAAAATGGTTCAAATGGCTCTGAGCACTATGGGACTTAATATCTGAGGTCATCAGTCCCCTAGACTTAGAACTACTTAAACCTAACTAACCTAAGGACATCACACACATCCACGGCCTTCTTCAACGCCTCTGTGGGATGTCTGTCAGTCACAACGTATTCAGCTGCACTGCTTATGCCGGCGATCTCGTCATTGTTCTTCGACATCTATATCTACATCTACATCTACACTTATACTCCGCAAGCCACCCAACGACGTGTGGCGGAGGGCACTTTACGTGCCACTGTCATTGCCTCCCTTTCCCGTTCCAGTCGCGTATGGTTCGCGGGAAGAACGCCTGCAGGAAAGCCTCCGTGCGCCCTCGAATCTCTCTAATTTTACATTCGTGATCTCCTCGCGAGGTATAAGTATGGGGAAGCAATATATTCGATACCTCATCCAGAAACGCACCCTCTCGAAACCTGGAAAGCAAGCTACTCCGCGATGCAGAGCGCCTCTCTTGCAGAGTCTGCCACTTGAGTTTGCTAAACATCTCTGTAACGTTATCACGCTTACCAAATAACCCTGTGACGAAGCGCGCCGCTCTTCTTTGGATCTTCTCTATCTATATCTTCGTAGTGGTACTGAGATCAGGGAGTCAACGCCATAGGTTACCACCTATGGCGAAGCTTCTGGTAGCTGCCTTAACATTCACAAATTGAGCGCCATGGCTATAGATCCGGGGCTTCCTGCGGACAGTGCTGCTCCTTTGCGCGGAGCTGATACTATCCGATGCATAGGACTCGATTTCGCAAGTGCTTTGAGCCGCACGATTGCCCTCAACTGCCGGCGCCTACTTTCCCAACTACGAGCTGGGCTCTTAGATCACCGTTTACGAATTCTCGATCTTCTGCAACGGACGCAATATGTAAATGTATGGCCGGCCGGAGTGGCCGAGCGGTTAAAGGCGCTACAGTCTGGAACCGCACGACCGCTACGGTCGCAGGTTCGAATCCTGCCTCGGGCATGGATGTGTGTGATGTCCTTAGGTTAGTTAGGTTTAAGTAGTTCTAAGTTCTAGGGTTCTTATGACCACAGCAGTTGAGCCCCATAGTGCTCAGAGCCATTTGAACCATTTTTGTAAATGTATGTTTGGCGCCTCGTACCCCGCACGTGGCATAGACACTTCCTATTCCGCCATCCATGGCCCACCGTATGCTAACAACATTGGGGCCATTTGCTTGCCAAGACTGCTGTTTAAGATAAACTACGAGAGCCTCCCCCTCCCCGAAACAAAGGCGATTTATGTCTGTATCAGGTGCCTGACGGAGCTATAGCCCTTTTCATTCGCTCTCACGTGGCGTTGTGGCGCCGTCGTCCTACGTGCCTCACGAACCTATTGCTGGGTGCCCTTGCACCATACTCTCTCTCAGCACCTATTTCGCTTCCGGACGTACCACAGCCAAAGAATGGCTTTGGCACTTCCGCCACTTGTTCCTGTACCAGAGGTACGTCTGTACTGTGATAATGCCAGAGCACTTGACATCCATGAAGGAGATCCATTGTTTTCTTAGTAGCACAGGTCACTAAATGTGGTTGAGGGGAAGCATACCGACGTCTACTAGCGTGCCGTTTGGCGATCGGCGTGCTCTCCTTATCTCGACATCGACATCCAGTCTGCATGGTATGTTACTGTCAATGGAAGCAAGTATGCCGGTCACGGCTGCACGGGATTTACTTCGCAGATATCTCGTTGTGTGTCGCCTGTGACGTTCTGGAAAAGGACGAGTATCGCTGGTGTGCGGATCGGCAAGAGGTGCAACAGATGTTGTCCCTAATTACCCGTACAACTCTTCATCGGATACCTATTCAACTTCTCCTTCTTCCTGACGCGGAATACTTCCCGCAAGCGAAGACGAATTCAGTGAAGTGTGTTTGTGGACACACAGCTCACTATTCGTTTGCTAATGGCGAGAAAAGTATCCTTGACTTTTGACAGTTCCTTAATGAACGCCATTGCGCAGTTGTCCGCAATCCAAAATACAGACCATTTTTCTCCAGTTTCCTTTGCAGTGTCTTCCTTAACTCACTCCTGAGCTGGCGTATTCCTGACTTGACGAGCTGATCCCTACCTCTTCAACACTTAGAACCGAGGTATTCTTTGACCATCGGCATGTTGATCTACGAAAAACTGTGCGTCGATAGACTCACTGAGTCTGACGCGTTGCTGCGCCCTCCTCCTCGCGACGCCGGTCTCCTGCTGTACTCAGTGGTATTAACGTTAATTTAAAAATTAAGGAAAATAAATAAACCATTGCTGTTCATTGTACCTCTACTCGACATTCCCAGCGCGTTACTTAGTTCCTGGAGGGTGGGAACGGGACAAGGTGGCCAGACGTCGGGTTGCGACCCATCTCCATTTTGCCCGCACACCTTCCTTTGGGCACAAGGAAGGTTCCTTTAGAACAAAATAAAAAGTTGATAGAGCACTTACCCGCGAAAGGCAAAGGTCTCGAGTTCGAGTATCTGTCAGGCACACAGTTTTAATTTGCAGGATGTTTCATATCTGCCCACACGCCGTTACAGAGCGAAAATTTCATTCTGGACTACATTATGATTAGGAAAGGATTCAGAAATCAGATTCTGGACTGCAAAGCATACCTAGGAGTGAACATAGAATCATATCGTAACATCGTAGGGCTGACCATCTGCTTGAAATAAATGAGTCGCTTAGTTCCAAAATGTCCGTTATCCAGTCGGCATAAATTTCGGTAATTAGTAAAAAACGTATATAACAATTTCTGTTGTATGTAAAGTATTGAAATTTTTTCTGAATGTTTCTTAGTTATCTATTTTTGTTATTAAAAACATCATAAAATTAACTTATTTTATATTATTGTTATAAATAAAAAACTCTTGGATAAGGGAGGTTTTGGAACTAAAATATGGAGAAGACACATTTTGAAAATAAAAACTTTGGATAAGAGACGTTTTGAAAAAGGAAATAGAGGAAAAATTATGAACAGTGTTTGTTTAGTAAATGTATATAATTTATATTTTTGTGGAAACAATGTCTGTAGGTACTTTTAAAGCAACTGAAATAATTTCTAGTTAAGTTAGGGAAACAGATAGAAATATACATTTACCAGAAAATTATTTAAAAAAAACACTTCAATAAACCTACACACATTACAGAAAACATAATTTCAAAAGTGCCTTAAGGGTAGTCATTTACTTATTTAAATCTGGATTTGTCCTATTAACTGCTGTGAAGTAATTAAAAGCCATTTTCATCGTCCACTTGTCCACCGGCGTTTTGATCATCAAGTTGTTCTTCACGTCCATTCTGTAGTGGATTGAATATAATATTTTTGTAGAAGGCCAGGTCTTCATTTTGGGCCCATTTTTCCCCAAAGTGAAGAGTCAGCAGGTTGTTAACATATCTCACTTTCAGCACTTTTACTCCAGGTAGTACTAACGGTGTTCAAAGTTTTGAGCTTTAAATTCAGGTTTGAGTACTTTTTCGCCAAGGTTCACCTGCAACAAGTACTTCACAGGTGGCCACATTGTCTAGAGTTATAATAAATCTTAAAAATTTAAAGTGCAGATGTCCAGGCTTCTTCTGGTAATTTTCACATACCTTCTTCCAGTCAAAAATATTACAGCTCTCAGTCATAGCGAAAGCAGTTCCACATTCCTTAAAGAATTCAGTGTATTTCTCAGGCTTAATAATAGTGTCATAATTATTAATTTACTTCTCAACTCCGCCAAATACACGGTCAGGTGGCATATACGATTGATCTGGTACAGGGAATACTAAAACAATTTAATATTTGGCGGCGCTTCATTTACCAACCAGTATTGAAGCATAATCATCATTGAACTGTTCCGGTTTTGTCCTGCACAACCATCCGCAAAAAGCCTTACAGTGGTCACTCCTTCTAAGCAAGTATTTTTCAGCCTATGAAAAATTGCTAATGTAGTTTCATTCGAACCTTGTTTGAAGTCCGATCCTGTCCAGTGATATATAAAAACACGGTCTTTTGTCCATATAGTAAAGTTAAATAAATAGAACTGTCGACTATAGTAAGCTGCCTGGTCAGGGATTTTGGGTAAAACCAAATTCTTTTGGCAGTCAAAGGACAGAGGGATTTCATTTTCATTTTCAGTTTTCAGTGAATTAAAGAATGATTCTGCCCTCTCTCTGTGGAGACTGAAATCAATTTCAACCGATTTGTACCCGTTGTCTAATTTCAACTGAAACTGGATGCATTAGGAGCACTTGTATACAGAGGAGAGCCAAAGCTTAAGTTATAATATTTGACAAATATTTCATAAAAATATGAATATGGAACTTGAAGGTCACTTTTTACTCTTGAATTGTAAGCCTTGTGAAACTTACTTATTGAAAGATGGCTCGAAAAATACTGTTTTGTAATTCTAATGTTTCTGCAAAAATGTTTTTCAATTGGGCAGAGGCTCTCAATGAATGACTTTACAGAATGCCTTTTAGCCTCAAACAGCTTAGACTTATTGTCTCCTCCTCTATTCTCTACAGCTAGATTTCTGGAGTGGAAATGTCTCTTAAAAACTCGTTGAGCTCTTTTCTCATTAACACAAAAGGATATCTTACATGCGCGAACCACAGAATTGTTTCCAGATTTGGTATGTGGTATTAGATAGCGATTCCAATTTTCAGTGATTTGTTTCTGTACATCTTCATTAGTTCTCCTCCGTTTAGGTGTTTCGCTCACAGTTTAATTAAGTATATAGCTACCCTATACCCTAATCAATTTTATTTTTAGAAGAATGAAAGCCTCCATGAAACTTACGAACATCTTGCATTGTAAGCTGATTACAATTAAAAATTTGATCAGAATGAAGGCACTGTGGCAGTCTTGGCAAAATCTTTGGCGTGTAGACCCTCGGCTTCTCTCGTCTTTTTCCATTTATCTGGATCCTTTATACGTTTGCTTCTATTGTTGTTCTGGCATGGGGCTATCATCGGTCCCTCCTTAATCTGTTGTTCAGTACTTTGAGTTTGTAGTTCCTCTATTGGTTAATCATAAAGTTTATCACCGTTTAGGCCTATAACACTGCCTCTACAGTACGCTTTTAAAACAAGAAGTTCACTTTAGACGCAGAAGAACACCTAAAAACAGCCTAATTTCAATTATTGGTAAGAATTTTGACAATAAAAAGTAAGGAAGTGTGCGATTAAACGGAATACTAAAAATTTCTGACAGAATGGGTCGGAGAGGAAATTCTGTGAGGTAGTGACCTGTGGCTTGCGTGACCATTTCGATAGTTGTTCGTAAGTAGAGGAGTGGAATGTAATGAAGTAGGAACTATTTAAGGTAAGTCAAGGGGCTGTTGGTATAGGGAAAGCTGAGATGAGGATGTCATGAATGGCTCAGGAAATACTGGAGCTTATGGATAGAAGAAGAAAATACAAAAATCTTAAGTATAATGTAGTTCGCTTGGAAATGAAACTAACACAGCATGGAATTTCTGAAATTTGTGGTAAGTTCTATGGGACCAAACTGCTGAGGTCATCGGTCCCTAGGCTTACAGACTACTTAATCCAACTTACACTAACTTACGCTACGGATAACACACACACCTATGACCGAAGGTGGACTCGAACCTCCGACGGGGGGAGCCGCGCGAACCGTTGCAAGGCGCCTTGAAAGTTTCGGAGAAAAGAGTAAAGATACTGAGAAAGGTATGATTATATGAAATATGGGCACGGTGTGCAGGAAGAATAAACGTAACTTCGAAGAAATTATATGTAAATGTGCTAACCTTTGAGATGCGAATGGAAAACCTTTATTAAATGCAGAAGAAAAGGCTGACAGATAGCAGGAGAACTTCGAAAGGTTATATAATGAGAAATATGATGAATGTAATGGAAAAATTCCTGTAGTAGTTGGTGTTAGAGCTGCACCTTTTTTTAGATTAAAGTGAGCTGATAGGTACACTTCCTTAAAGGAAGTACCTCTAACTAAGGGCTCACCTTCAAATGACTTCATATTTCCAAGTAGAGGAGGAACTAGCATATTTCATCAAAATATAAGGGGTAATAAGGATAAAGTCGGTGAACTGCTCACAGATGTTGACTCTGAAATTACTGGTATGTCGGAACACCACTTAAATAATTTGATAATTCAGAGGCTTCCTTTACCAGAATACAGATTAGCTGGCTGTTTTTCAAGGAGTTCCTTGCGGGGTGGAGGAGTAGTAAAAATATTTCTGTTACTGAGAAATCAGATAAACGTACAGTATTTAACAATCAATTTCTGACCATTCCTGCTGAATTAAATAAAAATTTAGTTTCAACAGGTAATTGTATAACTTTCTTGGCAAATGCCTTTCCGAGATTGATGTCTGAAATACTCCTCTGTGATACAGACAAGTAGGAGATTGAGTCGATAATTAAATCACTGAAGACTAAGGACTCTCATGGTTATGATGGAGAGCCTAGCAGAACATTAAAGTAATGTGCTTCACATGTTAGCCCTGTATGTAGCCATATCTGTAATTTTTCTTTTCGGAATGGGCAGTTTCCTGATTGATTAAAGCACTCAGTAGTAAATCCGCTTTATAAAAATGGAGAAAGGGATAATGTAGATAATTTTAGACCTGTTTCTATGCCATCAGTGTTTGCCAAAGTTATAGAAAAGGCTGTGTATGTAAGGATGACTGATAATTTTATATCATTCGATTTGCTATCAAATGTACAGTACGGCTTTAGAAGTCGTATAACAACTGTAAATGCTATATTCTCTTTTCTCTGTGAGGTACTGGATGAGCTAAACAAAAAGTTTCGAACGCTAAGCATATTTTTTTGATCTAACTAAGGCGTTTGATTGTGTTGATCACAAAATATTGCTCCAAGAGCTGGACCATTTCGGAATACGGTGAGTAGCCCACAATTGGTTCACTTCTTACTTTAGCAACAGACTGCAAAAGGTAATTATTCACAATGTTGATATTGGCTGTGATGTGGGGTCTGAGTAGGTTACAGCCAAGTGGGGGGGGGGGGGGGGGGAGGGGGGAGTGCCCCAGGGATCAGTGTAGGGGCCACTCCTGTTCCTTATTTATGTAAATGATATGTCCTCTAGAATTACGAGTAACTCTAAAATATTTCTGTTTGCTGATGACACTAGCTTGGTAGTAAAGGATGCTGTGTGCAACATTGGCTCGGTTTAAAATAGTGCAGTTCATGACCTAAGTTCATGGCTTGTAGAAAATAAAATAATGCTAACTCTCAGTAAGACCCAATTGTTACAGTTTCTAACACACAATTCAGCAAAACCTGACGTTTTAATTTTAGAGGATGGGCATATGATTAGTGAAAGTGAACAGTTCAGATTTCTAGGTGTTCAAATAGATAGTAAACTGTCGTGGGAAGCCCACGTTCAGGATCTTGTTCAAAGACTTAATGTCGCCATTTCTACTATACGAACGGTATTCGAAGTGAGTGATCGTACGTCACGAAAATTAGTCTACTTTGGTTATTTTCATTCACTTATTTCGTATGGTATTATATTTTGGCGTAACTCTTCCCGTTCTAAAAGGATATTTTTGGCTCAGAAACGCGCGGTTCGGACAATAAGTGGTGTAAGTTCACGAAACTGTTGTGGACCCCTTGTCCACGAGTCTGGGTATTTTGACATTGGCCTCTGAATATTTATATTCCTTGCTGTCATTTCTTGTTAACAGTATTAGCGTATTCCCAATAATAAGCCGCTTTGACTCAGCTAATACTCAGCGGAAATCAAACCTGCATTTCGATCGGACTTCCTTAACTCTTGTGCAGAAAGGTGTACAGTACACTTCTGCATCCATTTTCAGTAAGCTACCACTCGAATTCAAAAACCTTAGCAGAAATCCACGCGCTTTCAAATCGAAACTGAAGAGTTTCCTCATGGGTCACTATTTCTATTCTGTCGAGGAATTCCTTGAAAAATTAAGCTGATTCTTGTTGTATTGTCGATTGCGTTTACTTAAACTTATGGACTGACTTTTTTCGGGTTCATAAACATTTTACTTTTACCTGTTATTACTTTTATGTTGTAATTTCATGTACCGACAAGCTCTATGACTTTGGAGATTTGCTGCTCAGGTTGGTCCTATGGAACCTGACGTGTAAATAAATAAAATAAATAAGTAATGGGAAATCCAGTATGGTGGTCAGGGTTTCACAGTCATGATCTGAGCTTCAACAATCCGCCATTAAATATCCCTGTACGTCACAATATAAAATGTGCTCCTGTCGTTATTGCATTTATTCCTGATGTTGATAAGAAGAATCTATTTTTTCGCATAAAGAACACGTGTTACTATTCAACTTATCGAACGCATTCTAACTGCACGTCTTCAACGGAATCAATGTATTTTAGTGCAAAATATAAATAAGGGGAAGGTAATAAGTTAACAATGTTGACATTTTAGCATTTTCAATACATTCAATTATGCTATATATCTCTATTAGAATTTCCTAGTATTGTATTGTACCTAGTTGTTTAAATTTCTGTTTTAATGTATTCAGAATTATTTTGATGATTCTGAAACGGGCCAAGACGACAGTATTCATGAAATTTGAACACATTTCTATTCTAACAAAGTACAAGGTAGTACATTAATTATTGAAACATTCATATGTTTTTTTATTAAATGACATTCAAAGAAGGGATCATTGTACTGAAAATTAAAATAACTCCAAAGCAGACGTTTTCATTTATTTTCATCGTTCAGAGTTTGAGCAGTTCTTATGCCGTCATGCGTGGCACTTTCAGCATAATTCAGTCTTCTGGTGGAGAGTCAATGTGGATGTCATCACATACAGGAAACCACATTATACGAGTACTTTTCCGTAGAGGTGTTTTTTTGTTGCCTTAAACGGTTTCATTCTATCGTGTGTGCTTCCTTATCAACCAGTATTCCTAACATAGGTAAGGTCGTTAAAACATTTGCACATTGCAAACTGCAACATTTCTGGTTCTTTTTTTGGGCATGGTCTTTCTTAGGCAGTTGTTGAAAACCATAAAAACAACGACAATGTTTGGCTTAATGATAGCAGCATCACGAGATATACTAGGAGTTCATTTGTATTGGCATCAGCAAGAGCCTTTCCTATTTCGACACTACCCTTAAGAATTACACGATCTGTGGTTTGTGCGGTGGCAGCGTGCTCATTAATCTTAAGGCAACTGAAAAGTTCGATTTCACATTTTATCAACACATTAACTGGATTACTGACTGTAGCTGCTTCGAAATAAGCAGGGCTAAACGGATGCCTTATAAATGACGATGTCGTTTACGTGCGCCACTCCTCTTGGCCTGTTCGGCTATGTTATAAGCTTTCGATTTCTAGGGTGGCATTAAGAAGAACCATATATGCACAAAAACTGTGAACCGCATACCGTCTAAGGCAGCTGTGTTCAGTAAAGGATAACCAAATGTTGTAATTGTAATTTCATAAAAGTGTATGATGAATGTATTAAAAAATTTAACACATCAACCAATGCTAATGACAATTACTAATGCAAGCTAAACTGGCACCAGCAACTCCATTTTACGAGGTTTTAGGCTCTCTCCAGTTTGTCTAGCCATAAAGAGATGATTCCCCATGAATCTCAGACTTTGCCCAGACGGGATGGCTTGCCTGGCTCAGTGACAGAGACAGCTGCTCTGTAGGTGCAACCACAAGGAACAGGTAAATGTGGAGGGGTCATTATAACTTGTTGTGCGTTAAGAGAGAAGCAGACATTTCAGTAGTTGTAGAAACATCATTCTGGAGGACTGACTGATCTGGCTTTGTAAAATTAGCCAGCCTTATTATGTTGGTACTGCGTACAACTGGAAGCAAGAGGAAAATATTGTAGTGGCAATCAGGATGACAAAATGTAGCGGGAAGAGGTAGAAGGCACCAATGTAAGACTCATCCAAGCTTTATTGTTTCCGAGATAAGTACAGTGCCGTGTTCCCCTCGGTCTGCGTCACAGGGCTCCACAATGCAGAGGAAGCACCCCAGCGGCCCATGCAATGCAATGCTGTGTCGAGCTGGCCTCATACGCCAGCGGAGTTGCATCGTCGACAGGATGCCGGCTGTTGACTCGGTGGTCTGTGTCCCTGCCGACTCAGCGCCGCTCAGTGTGATCCACAGGCAGCTAGCTGCGTTCTTCTCTCCAGCGTGGCTGAGATCGCGGAGACGACAAGCGTCTGTGATCCAGAGTGCGAATCTGCGGCCCTCGCCTTGGGATGCCTATGGCATGCGTTGGGAGCCAAGACGACTGCCTGCGGTAGTGAGCCGAAGAGTGGCCCGCCGCTGGCTGCCTGGCTACGGACCCCACGCCGGCCTCAGACGGTCGAACCAGCGACCTGCTATGGACTGGAACGCTGGTGCCCTATCTACTGCTGCGTGCAGGTGATGGTGTGACACGCCCCATCGTCCCAGAGAGCTGCCACACTTGGAATGACTCTCCTTAGAAAACGGCACCTATTTATACTCGGCTGTGCGCCCCTGTTTTGCTATACGCACCTCTTCGTGTCACGCACTCATAACACGCTAGGTTGGCCAGTGGCCCCCTTCTGCCTGTGATTTGCGCTGTGCAGACCGCTGCATTTTGTCTTTTCAGCGGGAATACGGCCCTGTGACCTCCATTCTACCTCGCAACCGCTGGTATGTATAACTTACTGTTAACAGGCCCACATCTGGCTGTAACGTGTGCGCTCAGAAATGTTGCACCAAATCTAACTTTCCTATCTTAAACTGTGATGCCGCTACTCTATAGATGTTATTTTTCCCGAGGGAATGCAACTTTAATGTTCGTCTTAATCGTTATGAAGGTAAAATGATCTCCCATTCGGATCTCCAAGTGGGCACTACTCAGGACAATGCTGTCATCGCGGTAAACAAAATTGATGTTCTGTGGATGATAATATGGTACGTTAGACCACTTAATAGGGTAAGCAGGTTACGGAATTTAAAAAGGGAAATGGATGGGTTGAAGTTAGATATAGTGGGAAATAGTTAAATGAACTGGCAAGGAGAGAAAGACGTCCTAAAAAGTGAGTAAACCTTTGTCAATACGATTCAGTAATGCAGGAGAAGGTCTAATAATGAATAATAAAATAGGAACGCAACTGAGCTACTATGGACAGCACAGTGAACACTTTACAGTAGTCAAGATATACATGAATCCAATACCCGCTACACCAACAAGTTCATATGGGTGCTGACTCCACTGACCATAAAGTGACTGAGAGATTGCATGATGAAATAACAAAAATTATCGGCGTATTTAAGGGAGACGAAAATTTAATTGTGATGGGAAACTGGAATCCGTTGGTAGGATGAGGAATAGAAAAAAGGTAGTAGGAGAACGTAGACTGGGGGAAAAGATTGAAAGCGGAAGATGCCTAGTAGAATTGTGTACAGAGCATAATTTAGTCATTCTCATCACTTAGATTAAGAAATAATCATGATAAAAATGGTACACACGAAAGAGACGTGAAGACTCAAGATGGTTTCAGATTAATTATACAGGGATACGACGACAATAAGTATCATATGTTGTGCTATATCTGCCAAATCAAATAGCTCGAAAATACTTGAACTCTACATAGAAACAACTATTACAGCAGAGTACGGAAGATAACTGAAACAAATGCGCAATGAGTCCAGAAGATTCGGTACTATTATAAAAAAAAAAAAAATTCACTACAGACGCAGCCATTTATCATGATCACCTAGACATTACAAAAGGGTGGGCGTGGTTCTTACTTGGGACTGTGTGCATCACGGACAGCATTGTGTTCTCTGCAACCTACTCTCTCTCTAGCCACGTGATTGCCAAGGAGATCTCGGGGGAGGGGGGGGGGGGGGGGGCGGCGTTCTACACCTCCACTAGCGGGGCTGACAACTGCTAGATGGTCGTTGGTGCATATGGACGTACTGCAGTACGTCTCCTCAGCGCATTACACGCTTCCTAGATGGCATTTAAGCCAGTCCTTTCGCCGAATATACTTTCGTTCCGAGAGCTATACCATCTACGCAGTTCGATGCCGTCGAGCATTACCATCCGTAAAAATGAAGGACCGAATGTACCCCTGAAAAGATGCACTTGCGGAAGGAGTACAGTTTCACAATAACGTTGATTGGTGAGTATACCGTTGTGAAAGATTTAGAGGTCAGTACACAACTGAAACATCAACCTGCTCCGCACCAGTTCACCTGGACCACCCAAACGATCAGTTTCGACAATGTCCCTGGGTGCATTATGCGTTCCCACCTCTCGCCATATGAGGGCACCCAAGAAAGTTGTCGACGTGTGGGGATTTTGGTGTTGGAAGGAGCAATATTTCAAGAAAGTACTGACCTCAAAATCCTTGAACTCGGTACATTCACAGCAGTTCAACGTTATAACGACAGTGTACTCCTTCTCCATGCCTGTCTCTTCAAGGGCACATTCGGCCCTGACTTCACTTTTAAAGGATGACTTCGCATGATCGCATCGAATTGCGCAGGTGGCAGAACTCTTGGAACGAGAGGATATTCGGCAAATTGACTGGCCTGCCCGTTCTCTCGAGTGTAATCCCATATAGCAAGTGTGGGATGCGTTGGGAGGACTATTGCGGCACATCCACATGTCCCACCGATCATCCAGCAGTTGCTAAATACGCTGGTGGAGGAATGGGAAACCCTAGCACAAGAACTTCTTACCAATTATCAGCCTTGGGGCCAGCATGCGTTACCATCCATTGTCAACACACACCACATCGAGAACCATGTCTAGCCTTTTGCAACGTCCAACGGGCCATCAGAAAAAGCGGTGGCTTCAGTTTAATTATTGCCTTTGAATAAAACTGTCATGTCTTTTCATCTCATTGCGTATTTCTTCAGTTACCTTCTGTTCGATACTCTATCGGGTCTTTCTATGTATGATCCCAGTTTCATCGAGCTATGTTACTTGACAGTGACACATCACTCTAAAGTTAATTTTATCCTTCAGTTTTGCGCATCAGTGTATAATGGTAACACAAATATTTGAAAACAAGTTCCAAATAGCAAAACTATTCCAGCTGTAAAAGTGGAATCTGAAAATAACTTATTGTCTGTGGACTGTAGACTGAAACTGAACAAACTAAAATGATGAAAGGAGAAAGTACCAAAATTCTGTAAATGAAACGGGCAAAAGAGTTAAACGAAGATGACTAGTATATACAATACTATGAGAAAAATTTGGCAGTTTACTTAAAGACCTAACTCGAAGCAAGACCCCTAGAGTAGACGCCATTTCCTCAGAACTATTGAGAACTTGTGGAGGTCATGTCATGACAAAAATAATCTATCTGAAGTGCAAGATACATAAGACGGTTATAATAACCCCAAACTACAGTAACTCCAACTCAAAAAAAAAGAAAAAAAACATGTGGAAACAGGTATGAATATCGCTGAGCTATAGGTGTCGCATTAATATTACTGACACGAATTATTTACAGAAGAATGTAAGAGTTTGTAGAAACCAGCATTGACGAAGATCAGTTTCGGTCCTTCAGAAACGTTAGAACACGTGAGGAAATACTGACCCTACGACTTTTTAGAAGATCGGTTGAAGGGACACCAACTTACGTTTATAGCATCTGTGGTTTTAGAAAAAACTGATGACAACGTTGACTGGAATACACTTCTTGAGAGTCCTAAAGTAGCAGTGCTGAAATGCAGGGAACTTGTACAGAAACCAGACTACAAAAAATGGCTCTGAGCACTATGGGACTTAACTACTGAGGTCATCAGTCCCCTAGATCTTAGAACTACTTAAACCTAACTAACCTAAGGACATCACACACATCCATGCCCGAGGCAGGATTCGAACCTGCGACCGTAGCGGTCACGCGGTTCCAAATTGACGCGCTTAGAACCGCACGGCCACACAGGCCGGCACCAGACTACAGTTATAAGCGTCGAACACAACGGAAACAGTAACTGACAATCAAGTGAGATACGGTTATGGCGTATCCCCATTGTCACTCAATTCTTATCATTAACAAGCGGTAAATAAAACCAAGGATAAACCTGGAAATGGAGACTGAAGTCCAGCAAGATGAAATAAAAACTTTCAAGCTTGACGACGACACTGTAATACTCTCAAAGATGAAAAGGAGTTGGCAGAGCTGTTGATCGAAAGAATGTTTTTAAAAGAGGCTCTAAGTCGAACATGAAAAAGAGGAGAACAAGAGAATAGAATGTATCAGGCTCCATTACATGAGAATAATTGTGCCCACGAGCCTGATGTAAACCAGGACAGAAAGAAGGTCAGCATCAGTCGTAAAGCCATCTATATTTTATTGCAGATGTACTGCAGTTAATAATAAAATCTAGTAAACATATACAATGATGACCGGTCGCTAATTACAGATCCTGGGTGCTCGACAGAAGTGTTGTATTGAATTCAAACGCCTTACTGCACATTTCGGGCGTGGTCCATCATCAGACAATCTGTTAAAAATATGAGCCCCATCAGCAGAAAAATACTTCACGAGCCACACATCAAGGCAAAATAAGTGACAGACGAATTTACAGAAGAAATACCAGTCAACATAACAAAGAAAGTTGCATAAGAACTGACGTATAGGGAAAAACAGTCAAGTGCAATGGTTGAACGACAAGAAAATTTACTAAAAGTAACAAAAATTCTACAGTTAGCCGTGTGTGACAATGTCATCAAAATTCACAGCATTAATAAGAACAACCCATATACCGTAGTACAGAAAAATACATTAAAACATGTACGTATTAAATGGCAAAAACAAATCATAGCAGTAGCTTAGACAGACTATGTGATTCAAGCTAGAATCAGGAATACAAGGTATGGATGGAAGAGGATATTTTACAAAAAATTATTTTTACACAAGTACAGGAATTAAAATTTGAAAACATATAGTTCTTCCAGAATATCAAGGTCCTTGCCCGCAAGCTAGATGTGAAGGATTCTTAGAACTTTATTCATAGAGGACAAAACATGGCGCTTCGTCTTTAAGTGGGAGCCTAGTACACTACTGCTGCTTCCGTACGGGTGTTCTCTAAACCTTGTTGTGAAGTCCCTCCCCGTCTGACCCACGTAGATCCCGTCACAGGAGCTACACACAATTTTGAAACCCATGAATTTTTAAATTTGTTGCCTTCAGTATCAAGACTGTGTCGCAAACCAAGCCCAAATATTTTCCGTGTGCGTAAACGTACATGAAACTTCGCCTTTCTAAGGGCTTGCGCTATGTCATCGCAACAGGGGCCGAAATAGGATAAGGGACGCAAAGCATAGTATTCAGAGTGGTGTCTCTCTGAATCTTCTATAATTCCTTATTGTGACTTAAACTTTACTAGATATGAAAGAAAAGACATTAAATACAATACGCAGATTTAATAAACAATGATGAAGTTTGCAAGGATTGGACATTAATTATTCACAACGTCATCTCAAATAATACATAACGGTTTACATTAACAACCGTCATTATTGATTAGCAAGGTTCGAGGATGAGTGAAGATGCAAATCTGGTTATGACGCTGTCCAATCATACATACAAAACTGCGAAGGTATATGGCAGGTATGCAGTGATTAATTGGCAGAGAATTAACAGCCAATGAAGATAACTCTCATAGTGGAATGGAGAAGAGCGACCGTCCTGGAGGCTGACGCTTCTATCCAAACGAACAAATTATTATGCCTACCTGCCCCTGGCATCTTTTTATCTTACTGCGAGCTGTGCTGGCTGGCATAAAACCGTATTAACTCAGATTGTCTTGTTGTTTCCGCGGGTCGCGTGTGCACTCTGCTGGCATCCTACAACTCTGAATGTCCTCAACTCGGTCGCCAGGAACTTATCTATGTACTTCTTACTTACTCGCCCGCTCGAGCCCAGTTTCCGAAAGTATTTGCTTGCCCGAGCGATTCCGAACCGTGAAACCGAATGTCTCTGAAAAACGCACTCCTCCGTTCTGGGCTACGGCTTTCTCGCATGCCTCAAATTTTCTAACCAATCTCCCGCTTTGCAGTCACCATTGGCCCAATAGTATAATTTTATAAAGTCTCACCTGCTCTCTCCATCAATTCCATAAATTCTCTTCGCGGAATCGACTTCCAAGAAATGGAACTCGGGATGGACATCACAATCAACCTATCAACGCCAAGACGTATTCTTCCCGCAAGTGCGATCTCGCCACCGTGGGAAAACAAACGAAAGAAATAGGTTGTGTTTTATTGGTGTTAGGACGGATAGTGGCCCACCCAACAACAACAGCACGGACAGTGGTGTTTTTAGCTGTGACTTAGGAAGTCGGGATTAGCACGGAAGGTCAAGGCCCCTATAATGTCACTACTTAAACACAATTTTTTCAAGACCATATTTATATAAAACAGCTAACATACAATCAACACGTGCAAGTCTTAAAACAATCTCCAAAATGACCAATGGCTTCCTTCTCAAGCAAACAGCAAATTAGAATTACCTAATGAACAATAAATCTGAAATAATTTAAAAGGGGCTCAGATAAATTTTTTTGAGCTATAAAACAAGCACCACAATACGTTACACTTACCATAATTCTTTGGCAAGCAAATTTAAAAAAATTTGATACATGAGAGCTGTTAAATTTTTATCAAGTGGGCAGTGACGCCAGGCTGCCTTAACTTAAAATGTCGGAAGCAGCAACACCTAAACGCCGGGGCCCAACAGTGAGTCACTTCCCATCAGACGACACGTCACAACTTCTGTGCACCGAAGCAGAACGTAGTCCCGCTCCCACACACCCCAACTCGCAGAAAAACTGGAACACAAACAGACGGCAGAAAACACGGCAAACACCAAGCAACATCAATTAATATAACTTAAGAACCAACAAATAATAATATAATTTTAAAATACCAATAAGTGCTTTCAATAAAGCGACTAAAATATCAGATTTTTACACTCTCATAGTTAGGCAAAGAATATTTGCACGTACCATTAAGGCCGACAATGCGTACTAAGATGAAATGGAAATAATTTCAAGATAATATTACGTTGTTCAAATGCACAACTTCACCACAAACTAGGTTTTGTGCACTTTAATTTCCTTACATACGTCTGCAATTTACTGCCAATAGTGTAAGCTTGGTATGCAGAAAATTACAACTAGACTATGACGTAGCTGGGTGTTGTGTGCTGTCCTTAGGTTAGTTAGGTTTAATTAGTTCTAAGTTCTAGGGGACTGATGACCATAGATGTTAAGTCCCATAGTGCTCAGAGCCATTTGAACTATGACGTAATATCTTCAGTAGCTTACAGTTACTACATCTTTTGGGGACCCTGATTTCCTTAAAGGAAGTAGTGACTGCTGGTCTCCTTGCGATCACACACCTTTCCGGCTGCTCTTACTTCAACAACACATACATTAGGGAACCAACCAACCAACAAGTGACAGTCGCTACAACGCAAATGGTTCCACGAAACGAAGGCACCAAAACCACTTACACCTCCGATGAAGAGCGTTGTTCGAGATGGTCTCGAGGGAATGGGCTTCTCCGAGAAAACAGGTACCAAAGTAAGGCGACGAGCAGCGCCCGGAGTTGACATCAGGCAGGTGTACCGCAAACCCTCGACCATCAGGCTAGGTAGACCGTCCGCGCCGCTGCTGGCCGAGCCCGCGTGTTTTGCTCCTTCGTCCCCTCAAGCACGTACTAGCGCCTCGTAGCGAGTCCCACGACCAACTCCCAGACCGCAAATACCCGCCGCCAGATCACAACAGGGGAAAAGGTCGTAGTACAGCCGGGTAATCGATAGTCGTCCAAGGAGCTGATGTGCCAGAAAAGGCGCACCACGGCTCATTAGCCAGTTTTCAAAATATGTTGTCTACATCCATAGCCTTTACTCCAGCACCTGCGGATGCTCTATGCTGAGCTCAGCATCCTACCGCATTACCTTTAGCCAGGAGGGACTTACGTCTGGCGCTTCGTCATCTGCCTGCTCGAAGCCTGTTCTGCCGGTTTGCTCCTGTTCTGAGTTCCCGGCCCAGCTATGGAAAAAGACACTGATGCTTGAGTCCCCTGCAGCAGGTGGTCTCTGCCTCGTTCTCGTCTGCCTTGGGTGTCCCAGCGTCTGCCTTTTACATCAACAGATAAAGAATTCCGAAAAAGAAAGAGCAAGCATAGGTAGTTAGTACTGAAGAATAGATTGACAAACTGCAAGTATGGTTCAACTGTAGAATATTTCAGAACAGTTGAAAATTTGTGCCGGCCTGGAACTCGAACCAAGATTTCCCACTTTTCGCCTTAACCACTTCATCTGTCCAAGAACGCTACCAGGAGTGGCCCAAATCTCAAGTAATCATGATGTTTATACATTCCCTAGTCCTCGCTTTATATTCTGATGACCCCAGCAGAGGTTGAGACAATTTTTTCTCTTGTCATTGGCATAAAATACTATATTGAAGTGTCTGTGTTCTTCTATACAGTGCGCAGCAAAGATCCTTCGGACATGCATGCGTATCCTCTATATTCTCAGCAGATTCATGGGAATGGATCGACAGAGTCACCTGGGACCAGTCATATTGGACCTACAAGAAATCAACCGAGAGACAAATCGCCAAGTCTTCACGATTTGCAGATAATCAGTCCCAAGAATATGCAGCCAACTGACTCGCCGTGGTTAATTTTGCGGAAAACCACTTGACAACGACAACGACAGCAGTACTGAAGAAAGGGGTAAACTTTTCGTCGTCACTTACACCTCTTCCAACAGCGGAGACTGTGAGCGCTGTGGAGCGCGCAACCCGAGTACCAAGCGATGCCCCAGAGGATATGTCTTCGGGAAATATACTGAATTCTCACCAACTCAGATCCACCACGAAGCAACATTTCCAAAGCGGAAAGGACAGCACTTCGTACCGTGAGAGACGACAAAAAACCGTTATCCTTCGAGCCGATAAGGGCAACCCCACGTAAGGACTGCGGGCGGGAATTGCCAGAGCTTCTGGACGATACAGCATACCGGAAAATAGCAGCGGATCCAACAAGGAATGTGCAGTAAAGCACCTCTGCTCTGTTAAAGAACGGGACTCTCGATGATCATGTCGTTAAATCACTTCGCTGGTGCATTGTTGTATCGCCTAGACTGTAAAGCCTGCTGAAGACCCACAACGGAGGCATTCGACCAATAGTGAGCTACAATGGGGCAGCAACACATCCCCTGGCTTATCTGTTAGGCCATCTCGTCGCCAAGTGGACACATCTCATACGAAGCGCGGGTGATTTCATCGGTCGGCTGAAGGAGCTGAGGCATCAGGAGTCCGACATTATGGTCAACTTTGATGTCATCTCACTTTTCATTCGAGTCCCTTAGGAAGTCTCCATCAAACTAATCAGTAAGAAGTTCAGCCCCGGCTTGACACAGCTTTTCAGACACGTTCTGACATCTACCTACTTTATTTTCAGTGGACGATACTATGAGCAGACTGTTGGCGCACCAGCTGTAGTAAATTTGTTCATGGCGTAGTTCGAGGACAGAACACTGGGAACCGCTGAACTAAAATCTGTCTGTTTCTTTCAATACGTCGACTGCACTTTTGTCATCTGGCCACACGGACCGAAGAAAACTACAGAAATGCATAGAACATTTGAGTTCCACCCATGAAAACATCCAGCTTACCACAAAATAGAAAAAGTTGAGGAACTACCATTTCTCGGGTTTCTAATTTATTGTAGGCCCGACGGCTAGCTTGCCCACAGTGTATAACGAATGCCAACGAATGCAGATTTATGTGTCCATGCCCCCAGCTGCCACCATCCGTCGCAGAAAAGCAGCCTGCTTAACACTCTAGTTCACAGGTCATACTCGATTTCAGAAGAATAAAATCTAACGGCAGAGCTCCGACACCTGGAATCGGTCTTCCAAGAGAATGAATGCAGCAGCCGACAGATTCGGACAGCCCTGCAACTCAAGAGCTGCAGGGACGACACGGAGGCCGAAAACACGGAGGAAGGCGTTAAGAAGACCGCCTTCATACCGTTTGCTGACAATGTATCGTGAAGACACCACTTAATGCCATTTTTCCGCCTGCCAGTCAAAATATGAGCTTTATTAGGGACAATGAAAGACTACCTGCGTCTCCTTCTGAGTGAATGCGGAAAACTTACATTGGACAAACGAACCGCACAATTGAAGATCGATGTACAGAACGTGAGGGCCACATACCTTCACTGCAGCCCAACAAGTCTGCATTAGCAGAACAGAGACATGCACAGATGCCCACAGGCTGCGGCCGCACTGCACTATAGCGCACTCTGACGATTATATGTAAATTCATGGTGAAGGGGTGAGAAAGGAAAGGACAAGGGTTATTGATGTCAGCTGCATGGGGACTTCAAGCGGAATGAGTGGCGAGTGAAAATGTGTGCCGGTTGTCAACGTAGAACCACACAGCCTGCATTGCAAGTTAAAATTTCAGTTTGTAGGGTATTTAAGCCTGTACCGGACAGCGATGGGAAAAACGTTAATTTTATTTGCTGTAAGCTGTGCAGTGAAATTTACTTTCATGCTCAAGGGTCAAGTGTTCCTTCACACATTTCTTGCGATCAGTGTGTATTTAGTAAACAAGGGTCTTGAGTGGATGGGAACTGCCTTTCTAAACCTGCTCAGTAGATAATTATCCATAAATGTGTGGCTCTGATTGTGTGATACCTAAAATTTTACGAAACTATAGGATGTGAAATGCTTTTGGATCTTGTTCAGACATTAATCGACGTGGGAGCGACTTACGGCAAAAGTATTCTCATACCACAACGGTGTCGCAGCACATGGCGGTAAGTGCTAAACCTTAAGAGAAGTAATTACACGTTAGGTTATTGCATATATAGAGGGTGATATAACACCATCTGTCAGAATGACGACAAACTGCAGCGGAATATTATCGGACAAGAGGGAAAACGTATGGCAGAAGAAAAAAAATGTACAAAATGTAGCAATCGATGGTGCTGTAAGCTTCATAATTTAATAGTGGTCGATACAGATGACAAATGAACCATACAACAATGCCTAAGGTGCACGTTTTACGTTAAACGAACGGTACTACTCAGTGAGCATGGCTGTACAGGTGTGATACTGTTAGCTACGTAAGCCCATCCACCACAGAAATGTCGTATCACCTCAGATGGGGAAAATCGGTTTTTAATTGTCCTGAGGCCAAAAACCGCATAGATATCTGTAGTAACCAAAACCAACTACGGGAACGCTTTGGGCTGCGGATCGGAGCCGCCAGGCGGGGAAGCCGCCGGCGGTGGAGCACACACCACCGGGCAAACACAGGACGAGTCGGACGACAGACCAACGACAACTGACAACAACCGACCACGACCGACTATGAGCGATACAACAAGGAAGAGATAAACAACGGGGGCTTGTGGAAACCACAACACCAAACACCAAACGTAAATTCACTCGGAACCAGAGTCAGGCAAATGTCAACAACGAGCAACGACCAGAACGCAGTACCGCCGAGACAGAAACGAAATCCAGAGCGAGTACCAGACTGACTGGACTAGGTTTTTTTTTCTTTATTGAGTTTCGATTCCCGTGGACTAGGGCAGAGCGGGTTCCTATATACGAAACCGGAGGGAGCGGCTATTGGCCGCTGTCTGCACGTGGCGTAGCGGTGGCGCCCTCGCTGCGCAAGAGCCGCTGCGCGGAATATCCGCCGCGGAGGCGGAGCCCTCTATGGGCTGACCATGTCCATTTGTTAGGTTAGGTTAGCGGTGTTTAACGTCCCGTCGACAACGAGATCATTAGAGACGGAGCGCAAGCTCGGGTTAGGGAAGGATGGGGAAGGAAATCGGCCGTGCCCTTTCAACGGAACCATCCCGGCATTTGCCTGAAACGATTTAGGGAAATCACGGAAAACCTAAATCAGGATGGCCGGAGACGGGATTGAACCGTCGTCCTCCCGAATGCGATGTCCATTTGTTCTGGCACCTGTTCGACTTCCGCAGCAGAAGGTACTAGATCCCTCCCCCCCCCCCCCCCCCCCCGAAATTGGTGCATAGGGGCGGAAATGCCCCGGACGATGCCGAGGCGGGCGGAACGAGGGCACGGGTTGTGAGACGTCCGGAGGGACCACTGGGTGAGGGGAGGGCAGACTGTCTGTAGCATCCATCTAGGGCAAGGGCAAGGGGTCAGAGGGCAAGGGCAAGGGGTCAGAGGGCGTCCCTATACCCCGGCGAGGCGGAAGGGGTGTCTGCAGAGCCGGCGAGGAGATGGAGGTTGAAGGGAAGGGCTCCACCTCGAGGGACGTGTCCGCACAAGGAAGCATGGAAGGCCGTGGGGGAGGAATCAAGGCAGCGGCCCGAGGGTGGAGTTGGTTATGGTGGCGACGCTCGATCCCTCTGTGTGTCTGTATGGTCGTCAGTCGCCGCCCATGAGCCGCCGTCACCGTAGCGGGCGTCCATGCAGGTGTGCTGCCATAGGAGCGGGCCCTCACGGCCATACCCGGGGTGTAGCGCCAGGAGGGGCGAGAGCGGGGCCCAGAAGGGGATGGCGTCAGCAGGTGGAGGAGGGTCCGAGGTTGTCGCCCGTGAAGGAGTTCACCTACATCTACATGACTACTCTGCAACTCACATTTAAGTGCTTGGCAGAGGGTTCATCGAACCACAATCATACTATCTCTCTACCATTCCACTCCCGAACAGCGCGCGGGAAAAACGAACACCTAAACCTTTCTGTTCGAGCTCTGATTTCTCTTATTTTATTTCGAAGATCATTCCTACCTATGTAGGTTGGGCTCAACAAAATATTTTCGCATTCGGAAGAGAAAGTTGGTGACTGAAATTTCGTAAATAGATCTCGCCGCGACGAAAAACGTCTTTGCTGTAATGACTTCCACCCCAATTCGCGTATCATATTTGCCACACTCTCTCCCCTATTACGTGATAATACAAACCGAGCAGCCCTTTTTTGCACCCTTTCGATGTCCTCCGTCAATCCCACCTGGTAAGCATCCCACACTGCGCAGCAATATTCTAACAGAGGACGAACGAGTGTAGTGTAAGCTGTCTCTTTAGTGGACTTGTTGCATCTTCTAAGTGTCCTGCCACTGAAACGCAACCTTTGGCTCGCCTTCCCCACAATATTATCTATGTGGTCTTTCAAACTGAAGTTGTTCGTAATTTTAACACCCAGGTACTTAGTTGAATTGACAGCCTTGAGAATTGTGCTATTTATCGAGTAATCGAATTCCAACGGATTTCTTTTGGAACTCATGTGGATCACCTCACACTTTTCGTTATTTAGCGTCAACTGCCACCTGCCACACCATACAGCAATCTTTTCTAAATCGCTTTGCAACTGATACTGGTCTTCGGATGACCTTACTAGACGGTAAATTACAGCATCATCTGCGAACAACCTAAGAGAACTGCTCAGATTGTCACCCAGGTCATTTATATAGATCAGGAACAGCAGAGGTCCCAGGACGCTTCCCTGGGGAACATCTGATATCACTTCAGTTTCACTCAATGATTTGCCGTCTATTACTACGAACTGCGACCTTCCTGACAGGAAATCACGAATCCAGTCGCACAACTGAGACGATACCCCATAGGCCCGCAGCTTGATTAGAAGTCGCTTGTGAGGAACGGTGTCAAAAGCTTTCCAGAAATCTAGAAATACGGAATCAACTTGAGATCCCCTGTCGATAGCGGCCATTACTTCGTGCGAATAAAGAGCTAGCTGCGTTGCACAAGAACGGTGTTTTCTGAAACCATGCTGATTACGTATCAATAGATCGTTCCCTTCGAGGTGATTCATAATGTTTGAATACAGTATATGGTCCAAAACCCTACTGCAAACCGACGTCAATGATATAGGTCTGTAGTTCGATGGATTACTCCTACTATCCATCTTAAACACTGGTGCGACCTGCGCAATTTTCCAATCTGTAGGTGCAGATCTATCGGTGAGCGAGCGGTTGTGTATGATTGCTAAGTAGGGAGCTATTGTAACAGCGTAATCTGAAAGGAACCTAATCGTTATACAGTCTGGACCTGAAGACTTGCCCGTATCAAGCGATTTGAATTGCTTCGCAACCCCTAACGTATCTACTTCTAAGAAACTCATGCTAGCAGCTGTTCGTGTTTCAAATTCTGGAATATTCCATTCGTCTTCCCTGGTGAAGGAATTTCGGAAAACTGCGTTCAATAACTCCGCTTTAGCGGCACAGTGTCAGTAACAGTACCATCGGTACTGCGCAGCGAAGGTATTGACTGCGTCTTGCCGCTTGTGTACTTCACATACGACCAGAATTTCTTCGGATTTTGCCGGCCGCGGTGGTCTAGCGGTTCTAGGCGCTCAGTCCGGAGCCGCGCGGCTGCTACGGTCGCAGGTTCGAATCCTGCCTCGGGCATGGATGTGTGTGATGTCCTTAGGTTAGTTAGGTTTAAGTAGTTCTATCTTCTAGGGGACTGATGACCATAGCTGTTAAGTCCCATAGTGCTCAGAGCCGTTTGAACCATTTGAATCTTCGGATTTTCTACCAAATTTCGGCAGGAGTATGACTGGCCACCGGCGTAGTGCGGTAGGTGCTGAGAAACAATGTGAGGGCCGAGGTGGTGGCCGACGACTCCACTGATTTCATCAGCTGCTGTTTGAAAGTGAAGCCATTGGATGGAGGATGGAAGGGGGAGAGCGAATGTGTTTGATACCGTTAGCGGAGCAGAAGGTTTGGAACGAGGACGCCGTGAATTGGGGCCCGTTATCTGTGACTAACGTCTGAGTAAGGCGTCGAATGGCCAACACCTGGGCTAAGGCGGTGAGGGTGGCGTCAGTGGTGGTGGACGCCATGTGGACCACATATGGGTGTTTGGAATAGGCATCAATGATGAGGAGCCACATGGAGCCTAAGAAGGGGCCTGCAAAATCGAGATGGATCCTGTCCCAGGGTTGGCTGGGTGTTGGCCAGGGCGCAAAAGATTGTGGAGGACTAGCCTGATGACACGCACACACTGTGCAACCACGGACCAGGTGCTCAATGTCCCCATCGATCCCCGGCCAATAGACATGTCGTCCAGCCAACGCCTTCATACGAGACATCCCCCAGTGTCCGCGGAGTAATAAGTGCAGGACGCGGTGGCGTAAGTCCGGAGGGATGACCACCCGATGGGCGTCCGAGTCCGTGGACAACAGGAGGACGTCCTCCATCACCGAAAGTCTGTGTGAGACGTGACGCCACGAGCTGAAGTCAGTTTTCAAACGTCGGGTAAGGTAGGAAGGAAGGCCAACCATGGGTCACATAGCGGAGTACTTGCTGCAGAATGGGGTTACTGCGCGTGGAAGAGGCGATTTGCGTAGCCGTCAGAGGAAATCCATCGAGAGTCTCCCAGCGGACAGAGTCGATGTGGAAGCACAGGACTTCCCGCTGGTCGAACGCCGGATCGGGTCCTGCTGGGAGACGTGACAAGGCATCTGCATTAGTGTGTTGGCTGGTGGGCTTATAGCGGATGGTGTAAGTGTAATTACGCAAGAACAAAGCCCAGCGCTGAAGACGCTGGAGCCGTGCGTTCTGGGAGGTGCGAATGGGGCCCGAAAAGCGACACTAAGGGCTTGTGATCCGTGAGGAGGGTGAACTGCGTCCCAAACAGGTAAATGCGAAATTTCTGAACTGCAAGAATAACGGCAAGAGCCTCCTTTTCGATCTGAGAGTAATTCCTTTATGCAGGGGTTAACGTCTTCCTCATTCCTGTGTGCCAGGACTGCCCCAACCCCGTACGCTGAGGCATCAGCCGCCACGACCAAGGGACGATCCGGAGAGAAAGGCGGAAGATAAGGGGCAGATTTCAGCATCGTCTTCAGGCGGGTGGAAGCCTTATCGCAGGCAGGAGTCCACGTGTAAGGTACCCCTTTGCGACGCAGGCTATTTAGGGGATGCGCGACGTGGGCGGCTTGGGGCAAGAACTTTAAGTAATAATTGACTTTCCCCAAAAATACCTGGAGTTCGGATAAGTTTTGTGGACGGGGAAGGGCATCGATGGCTGCGACATTGCTGTCCGAAGAGCGAATGCCATCTTTACTGAGCCAATGTCTTAAGTATTCGACTTCCGGTTAAAAAAACTGCACTTCTCCAGTCGACAACGTAAACCTGCAGCCTGCAGGGCGTGAAATACGGTACTGAGGTTGCCCAAATGTTCCTGGCGCGTGCGCCCCGTGACTAAGACATCATCGAGGTAATTGACACAAGCCGGTATTGTTTGCGTAAGTTGCTCGAGATACCGCTGGAAAATCGCAGGGGCAGAGGAAATACCAAACGGAAGACGCTTGTATTTATAGAGACCGAAAGGCGTGTTGATGATGACGATGGCCTGCGATTCCTCATCCAACGGCAATTGGTGATAGGCTTTGTCAGATCAACCTTAGAAGAGTACTCGCCACCTGCCAGTTTAGCGAGAAGGTCTTCCTGTCGAGGGTTGGGATAAGTTTCGACCAAAGACTGAGCGTTTACCGTAGCCCCAAAATCCCCACAAAGACGAAGCGATCCATTGGGTTTCTTGATGACCACTAAGGGCGCTGCCCAGGCACTCGATTGTACTGGCTCGATAACCCCGCAGCCTGGAGCCGATCGAGTTCCTGCTTGACGGCCGCACGCAAAGCTACCGGAATAGGCCGAGCCCAACAAAAGCGAGGCCGTGTGTTCGGCAGTAAAGTGATGTGTGCCTGGAAATCAGAAGCGCAGCCCAGGTCTGCCGAAAACAGGGAGGAAAAGGACGCGCACAGATCGTCTAGTTCCTGAAATGGAACTGTAGTTGAAACGAACTGCACTTCGTCTTGAATGGAAAAGCCAAACCATGTAAACGCATCTAATCCAAAAATGTCCGAAGCCGACGGGTGGTCCACCACAAATAGGGTAAGGGGCCGGGGAACGTTTTTGTAGATGGCCATAACAGAAAACTTCCCACGGAGAGGGATGGAACCGTCGCCGTAGGCGACCAACCTTCGAGAGGGTGGGGACAATTCTGGAGACCCGAAACGTGCATACGTCGTCAGATTGACGTAAGAAACTGTGGCCTCCGTATCGACCTGGAAACGGACGTCCTCGTTAAAGATGCGTAGGGTGAGAAATAACTTTTGAGCCAATGTGTCGGTCCGAGGGGCGACTGCGTGTAAAGCATGGACGGCTTCCTGTTGGGCTGCAGGGGCCGGACGGGGACGGGTCGAGCGACTACGACAGACTGATCGAAGGTGGCCTTCTTTCTCACAGAGCGAACAGGTCTTCCAACGATGGGGACAGTCAGCTCGAGTGTGGGCCGAGAATCACTGGGGGCACGATGGGAGGGGGCCACGCGGCCGACGTCGAGGGGCGACCGGCGGTTCGGACACCATAGAGACATCAGACAGTGAGGAATCTCGACGGCGGTGCCCTCTGGAGACTGCGCCCCGTCGACGGCGGGAAGGAGTGGATCGGGAAGTGGACTCGACCGCTGCCACCTGGGGCCGCGCCATGAGACGTTCGTTCGCCACCTGAGCAATTTCGAAGGAATGGGAAATACGCAGAATGTCTTCCCACGAGGGGTTGTCCAACTTTAACCCCGCAGTGCCGACCTCCGGATTGGGCGGCAGTTGAACGACCACATCCCGAATTAACGAATCTGCATATGACGCCTTGCACTGCTGATTGGTGCACGTGAAGTTGCATTTACGGTTGAGGCCTTGCAAATCCGTTACCCAGGAACTGTAGGACTGACCCGGCTGCTTGTGGTATTGATGGAATTCCAAGCGAGACGCAACGACGTGGCATCGCTGGGAATAATAGTTAGCAACACACAGATCTGGTGAAAGGAGAGAGCCATGGGGTCGGCCAACGGGGCCAACTTGCGGAGCAAGAAAAACGTGTCCGGTGAGGCCCAAGACAAGAATAACGACCGCTGCAGAGAGTCATCCGACACCTGAAAGGCCGTGAAATGTTGCTTCATAAGATGCAGGTACGTTTCCCAATCCTCTTTTGCGTCGTTGAACGGTGGGAACGACGGCGGACGCGGGAACGTGTCTGAAAGCGGGGCACCTGAGAGAAGAGGTGGGAGGGAATCCCGCTTATTGACCCTGTCCGAGAGCAACTGCAGTGACGTCTGTAAGACCCCCAACTGCTGCTGCTGCTGTCGCATGAGCTGCTGCTGTTGCTCTAAGAGAGTGAGTAATTTCTCTTCCGTTTACCTCGTCGCCAATGTAGTAACCAAAACCAACTGCGGGAACGCCTTGGGCTGCGAATCGGAGCCGCCAAGCGGGGAAGCCGCCGGCGGTGGAGCACGCACCACCGGGCAAACACAGGACGAGTCGGACGACAGACCAACGACAACTGACAACAACCGACCACGACCGACTATGAGCGACACAACAAGGAAGAGATAAACAACGGGGTTTTCTGGAAACCACAACACCAAACACCAAACGTAATTCCACTCGGAACCAGAGCCAGGCAAATGTCAACAACGAGCAACGACCAGAACGCAGTACCGGCGAGATAGAAACGAAATCCAGAGCGAGTACCAGACCGACTGGACTAGGTTTTTTTTTTCTTTATTGTTATTTGAAAACCTGTACAACAGGCAGGCTTTCAGCAGCACTCTACGCTGCTCTTCAGCCATAGAATACACAATGAGAAAAAACAGTGAGAAGACACATAAGTTACAGAACGGTGGGCAATAAAACAGTAGACACATAGAGACAAACACGGAGCCGTTCACACTCGACGATAATCCACACTGCAAACTGTTGATACGACGCACAAACACTGAAGATAGCGATGGCACAGGTGAACGATGGAGTGCGACGGTGAACACTGAACACTAAACACGATGACAGACACGAGACACTGATGGCGATGATCTTCGGAGCGCGAAAGTCCACAGAGCGTGTGCGAGTCCGGGGACCTGCCAAGAGAGGAGGAGGGGCAGAGGTAGAGGGAGAGGGGGAGAGCAGAGATGCCATGGGCAGAGGAGATAGGGGGAAGGGAAGAAGGGGGAGGGGAAGCCAAGGGGAAGAGGGATGGAGGAACGGGGATGGGGGGAAAAGGAGAGAGAAGGGAGGGAGGGTGCCTAAAAGAAAGGACACAGGAATTGGGGGGGGGGGGAGAATCAAAGTTGATAGGAGGGGTAGATGGAGGGGAGGAGGAAATCATCAGGGAGGGGGAGCTGCCGGAAGCCACCTTGGGAGAGGGTAAGGAGGGTGGAGAGATGGAGACCGGGTGGGACGTGGGAATACAGGCGCGGCAGCGGGCGGGGGTGGGAGAGGATGGGTGAGAAAAGTGGATGAGGAGGATCGAGTGTGCGGGAGGTGTACACGATCCGTATCCGTTCAAGGAAAAGGAGGACGTGGGGGAAGGGGATGAGATCATACAGGATCCGTGAGGGGGAGGGGAGACGGATGCGATAGGCGAGGCGGAGAGCATGGCGTTCAAGGATTTGTAGGGATTTATAAAAGGTGGGGGGGCGGAGATCCAGGCCGGATGGGCATAACAAAGGATAGGGCAGATGAGGGATTTATTGGTGTGGAGGATGGTGGAGGGGTCAAGACCCCACATACGGCCGGAAAGGAGCTTGAGGAGACGGAGTCGGGAGCGCGCCTTGGCTTGG
Source organism: Schistocerca americana (assembly GCF_021461395.2). NCBI lineage: Eukaryota > Metazoa > Arthropoda > Insecta > Orthoptera > Acrididae > Schistocerca > Schistocerca americana. The sequence goes on from NC_060130.1 coordinate 452,368,818, forward strand.
ATTGTCCGGAGATGGGGAGTCCAGGAGAGGCGACGGTCGAGTGTGACGCCAAGGTACTTAAGGGTGGGAGTGAGGGCGATAGGACGGCCATAGATGGTGAGATAGAAATCAAGGGGGCGGAAGGAAGGGGTGGTTTTGCCTACAATGATCGCCTGGGTTTTGGAGGGATTGACCTTGAGCAACCACTGGTTGCACCAAGCAGTGAACCGGTCAAGATGGGATTGGAGAAGGTGTTGGGTGCGCTGCAGGGTGGGGGCAGGGGCAAGGAAGGCGGTGTCATCGGCAAACTGGAGAAGGTGGACGGGGGATGACGGCGGCGGCATGTCCGCTGTGTACAAAAGGTACAGAAGGGGGGAGAGGACGGAGCCTTGGGGCACACCGGCGGAGGGGAAAAAGGTGTAGGAATATGTGTTATGGATGGTGACATAGGAAGGACGGCGGGAGAGAAAGGAGCCGATCAGACGGACGTAGTTAATGGGAAGGGCGAAGGTTTGGAGCTTGAAGAGGAGACCGGAATGCCATACACAGTCATAAGCTCGTTCGAGGTCCAGGGAGAGGAAGATTGCGGAGCGAAGGGAATTAAGCTGGTCAGGAAGGAGATGAGTGAGGTGAAGGAGAAGGTCGTCAGAAGAGAACGACAGCCGAAAGCCACACTGGGTAACGGGAAGGAGGTGGTGCTGGTGGAGATGCTGGTGGATGCGTCGGGTGAGGATGGATTCCAGGACCTTGCTGAAGACCGAGGTAAGGCTGATGGGACGGTAGGAGGAAACGGCGGACGGCGGTTTGCCAGGTTTAAGGAACATTAGGATGTGGGAGGTTTTCCACAGGTCGGGGTAGTAACCGGTGGACAGGACTACATTGTAGAGCCTGGCGAGGGTGGAGAGGAAAGAGACAGGAGCTTCATGAAGGTGACGGTAGGTCACACGATCGTGACCAGGAGCAGTGTTGCGTTTCGTGCGGAGTGTAGCAATGAGATCCTGTGTAGTGATAGGGGCATTGAGTTCCGTGTGTGCAATGATGTCCAAGTACTGGAAACCAGGAGCGAGGGGAGGGACAGAGGTGTCAGTTCGATCGCGGACATCCGGGAAGAGGGAGTAATCGAACTGGGGATCATTGGGGATGGAAAAGACATCGGAGAGGTAAGAGGCAAAGTGATTGGCCATACTAAGGGAGTCAGGGAAGGGGTGATCATCATGGAGAAGAGGATAGTAGGGGGAGGGTTTAGTTCTAGTGAGGCGATGGAAGGCAGACCAGAACTTGGACGAGTTGATAGGTAGGGTGGCATTTAAATGGGTGCATGTCTGTCGCCAGTCCCGGCGTTTCTTAGCCGCAAGCAAATTACGAATGTGTCGCTGGAGTTGCCGGTGGCATCATAGTGTGTCCGGGTCACGCGTGCGGAGGAAGGCATGGTAGAGACGGCGGGATTCACGGAGGAGGAGGACAGCCTGTGGGGGTAAGGTAGGACGGTCGGGGTGGATGGCGACAGTAGGGACGTGGGCCTCCACGGCCTCAGACAAGGTCTGCTGGAGTAAGGAGGCGGCATGGGTTACATCGTCAGGGTGGTGGTAGGTGAAGGGGTGGCTATCGACCTGGGTGGAAAGGGTATCCCGGTAGGCATTCCAGTTGGCATGGGAATAGTCATGGATGTACTTAGGGGGAGGGTCATTTCAAGGGTCAGGGCGGAGGCGACGACCGTCTGAAACGGTGAGGAGGACAGGGAGATGGTCGCTACCAATGGGCTCCAGGACATCCACTGTTATGTGGCCAAGGAGGTTGGGGGAGGAAAGGAGAACATCGGGAGTGGAGTTGGATTCGGGACAGATGTGATGGGGGATGGGGATGAGGTCGCCTTGAAGGGAGGAGAGGAACCGATGCCACCGCCGTAAGTGGGCGGCGGAACGACTATGGATGTTGAGGTCAGTGGCGATGATGTAGGAGGAGAAGGTACGGTCAATGTGGGAGAGGAAGTCGAAGGGAATAGGGGTGTTAGGTCGGAAATAGATAGTGGCGCAGGTAACAGTAAGGCCAGGGAAGAAGAGACTAAGGATCAGGTGTTCGGTGGGGTCAGGAAGGAGAGGTTGGAGCCGAACGGGGATCTGGCGGTGGTGACGAATGGCAACTCCACCACGCACAATCAGGAGGGGATTATCGGAGCGGTGGAGGAGGTAGGGCAAAGTGTGGACGGTGTGGTGGGGTCGAAGGAAGGTTTCATTGGGGAGGAAGGCATCCACGCGGTGGGTGGTAAGGGTGTGCAGGAAGAGGTTCTTGTTGACGGGAAGGGAGCGGATATTGTTGAAAAGGATACGGTGCTGTCGCGCCATGTCAGGGATTTAGACAAGGGTGTCAAGACGGGAGAAGGTGAAGTGGGCCTGGTTGTTGGAGTAGGTGGCATACATTTTGAGTTGGAAAATGGAACGGGTGGCGAGGGATATCTGTTGGAGAGTGTGGGGGCGCTGAAAAGGATGAACATTCTGAAGGATGATGGTGAGGAATCTGATGATGTCCTCAGCGGTAGGGGGTGGACGAAGGGAATTGCCGGGAGGGGTGGTGGCGTCCAGAGGACGGACAGGGATGGTGAGTTCTGGAGTGGTCCGAGGGGGTCGGGCTTTACACTTTTGGGAGTAGGTGGGATGGGGGAGATTGCTGGTGTTGCAGGAGGGAGGGGATTGAAGCTTAGGGCACTGCCGGAGGAAGTGCACCTGCCTACAATGCGGGCAGGTGGGGGCCTCACGGCACTCGGCTGTTGGGTGTGCGTTATAGCGCAGTCACCTCTGGCAGCACAGGGATTGAGGAGGGGAACGGGAGGGGTCGACCTTGTAGCACTGGTTGAAGAGGAGGGCACCCTCCTTAGGAGACGGTCAATGGAGGGGTGTCCTCGGAGATAACCCGCATAAGGCGGGTGGGGCCAGCCAAGTAGAAAATGTGGCGGACCGCCCACACCTCCAGCGTGGGATGCGCCTTGAGCTCCGCCAACACCTCCTCCTCCGTAATCGTTGGACTAAGCCGAGTGATCACGGCGGTGAGGGTCAGCGGGCGATGCGGGGGTTAGGGCTGGCGGGTAGGGGATGGAGAAGGAGCAGGGGTGAGGGAGGCATTGGGGCCAAAACGGGTGATGGGGAGGCGGGAGAGGATGTCAGTATGGAGGGTTGGGCTGGGGGAGGAGATGAGAATGGAATCCCATCTGGGAGTCAGGAGAGAGATGGGGGCACCAGGGAAGTGTTGGCGGAGGAGGAGGGAGAGATTCGGGGCCTCGAGAAGGGGTGGATCAGGACGGGAGTGGAGGTATTTGTATAAAGAGGGGGGGGGGAGGAGGAGGAGGCAGAGGGAGCGGGGCCAGGCGGGGAGATATCCATGGCATTCTGGGGGGGGGGGGGGGAAGGAGAACAGGGCGGGGCCTTTTTGGGAGCGGAGGAGGTGGTGGTGCCACTAGGGCGTTTAACGGCGGCAGAAGGGTGGGTGGTGATATGAGGGACAGGAACTATAGGGAGGTGACGGGAAGGGGCAGGTCCCAGCGTGGACACAGCAGTCGGCGCCGGAGATGGTGACGGTGAAGGCGACGGCGTTGGTGGTGGCTGTGACGGTGACGGCGAAGGCGATGACGATGGGGAGAGTTGGCCATGGGCAGTGGCCCAACGGGCCACCACTCTAGCTGGAGCGGCAGTGAAAGGCCGGGGACGTGGGGGGGGAAGGATCAGAGGGAGAGCAGTGGGAGGAAGAAGCTGGAGACGGGGCAACAAAGAGCGAGGGCGAAGGGAGAGTGAGAAGAGGCGGGATGGAAACAGGGGGGTGTGACTGGGCACACCAGGTTATGGTGGTGGTAGCAGCGGAGGGGGAAGTATAAACGATGGCTGTGGTGGTAGTGGTGGTAGTGGTGGTGGGGGCTGACATGACGACAAGGAGAAACAAAAACGCACAGGACGAAAAAGAAAGGACAAAAACTGTGGACAGACGAAGACGAAGACGGAGGAAGACGAAGACGGAGGAAGACGAAGGCGGACGAAGACCAGAGTCCCATGCTGCTGGCGCTGACGGCGATGACGACGGCGACGGCGATGGCGACGGCGACGGCGGGTGGCAGGAACGCTGCAGCTGCCACTGCTGCTGCCGCGGACGGGGCCGGGGCTACGGCTGCTGCTGCTGCTGCTCCTGCTGCTGCTGCTGGGCTGGCTGGCTGGCTGGCTGGACCGCCGCTGCTGCTGCTGCTGCTGCTGTGGGGGGACTGGCTGGTTGCTGCCAGCTGGACCACTGCTGCTGGCTGGGACCGGGACCGCTGCTGCTGCTGCTGCTGCTGCTCAGCTGGACCGCTGCTGCTCGGCTGGCTGGCTGGCTGGCTGGGTGGCTGGCACCTGAAAAACCTAGCACTTCGATTAGTGCTGGAATGACACAATCGAAGGGCAGTAACCTTGCGGAGTACCGCCGGAGATGTGCTGGACTAGGGCAGAGCGGGTCCCTATATACGAAACTGGAGGGAGCGGCTATTGGCCTCTGTCTGCACGTGGTGTAGCGGTGTCGCCCTCACTGCGCGAGACCTGCTGTGCGGAATATCCGGTGCGGAGGCGGAGCCCTCTATGGCCTGACCATGTCCATTCTTTCTGGTGCGTGTACGACTTCCGCGGCGGAAGGTACTAGAATATCGTGGTTTGGATTCCCTCCATTCGAAGTCGACGGATTATACTGCCTAGGCTACCCTCAGGGTGTAATCTACGATTTCAAATCGCCTCTTTCTTTTGCTGTTGCAGTCTGCCTGTCTGTCTATCTGCCTGCCTGTCTGCTTGTCTGGTTGTGCGTCTGCCTGCCTGTTTCATCTGCCTGCTTGCCCGCCGGCCACTGTTATCCGTCAGTCATCGCCACCACCCGGTGCTGTCCGCCGTCCGTCCGTCCGCCTACGTCCATCGTCGCCACCGCCTGCTAACCGTCCGCTGCGGTCCATCCATCGTCACCGCCATCCATGGTCGGCGCCCGTCCGGCCATTCGTCAGTCGGCATCCTACAGTGTCATTTACACCTCCCCCTCCCCCACTTCTACTGTCATTTCCTGGAGTGCCGCCCCTGGCCTCCCTTCTTATACCTCGTCTCCCCTCTCCCCACTCACCCATTACCCCATCTCCTCCCCTGCTGTTTACCCCCACATCTACACCATTCCCCCAGCCTCCACACCCGCAACTGCTCCCTCTCCTGCCCCTGCCCTCACATACGTCTCCACTGCCGTGTCTGCTGCCACCCCTCAGGTGGTTGGTGGGTTGGTGGTCAGCTTCCCTTCTATCACCCCCCCCCCCCCAACTTCATCATCTGCGTCCCCTACTCGCATCACGTCATGCCTGGCCACCGTCAATACCACTGAACCAGTTGCATCTCCCAGCACCTCCACCATGTCTATGGGATCTGCTGCCAGCCACCTCCCTCTGCTCCCCATCCCTCTCCCTTCCTCCCAGCCTCCACTCTCCAAAATACACCAGAAGCGCATCATTGCTGACTCTGCATCTGCCACTTCCCACAAAAAGTCACCAATTCCTCGCCCTTCTTCTGTCGTCTCCATGGACACCACCCCTCCTCCTGACACCCATTCCCCAGCCCCCACCCTTCTCACCTGGTCCTGTCCATCCCGGACCCAAGTTCATTGATGCCCATACCCTCACCATGGAGATACGTAAATATCTACCTGGTGCTCCCATCTCCCAACTGATTCCCCACAGAGACTCAGTCCTCATCAAGTCCACCTCCCCCTCCTATCATCTCCTCCATAAACTCCCATGCATTATGTTTGGCCCCCACACGTGCCTGACCTCCTTCCTCTCCTCTGCCTATCCTTGTCAGCCGCAGACTCCCCATCACCTCCCCACCTGCACCACTGTGATCACCAAGCTCAGCCTGGTGATCATGGAGGATGACGTGTTGGTGGAACTGAGCTCACACCCAGAGCTGGAAATCCTCTCTGCTCGCTGTATCCACAATGCCTTTGGTCCCACCTATCTCATGCATGTCTTTTCGGAGTTCACCCCTTTCATCGAGCACCTCCTCACCAAGGATGCTCGATTTTCCACCACCACCACCCTGTTGAATCCTCCAAATTCCTTCCCCATTCCTACCGCTGCCAGTGCTACCTCATGTACAATGATCACCTGGCCCCCAACTGCAAAAACCCTCCCACCTGTCACCATTGCAAGGCCTCCCACTTTCTCAAAAAACTGCACCAACCTCACCAACCTCGCCAACCTTCCTTCCTGTAATACCTGTAATGGCCCTCATCCCACATAATCCCACAAGTGTAAAGCTAAACACCCTCATGCCACACCTGAGCTTACTGTCCCTGAGCGTCCCAGCGATCCTCCCATCCACCCCAACAATTCCCTCCGTCCACCCCCACAGCTGAAGACATCATCTGGTTCGTCACCATAATCCTCCAAAACATTCGCCCTTTTCAATACCCCCCCACCATCCAACAGATCTCCCTCGCTGCCTGCTCCATCTTTCACCTGAACACCTTCGCCACTTACTCCCACAACGAAGCCCACTTTACCTTCATCCACGTAAAAACCCTTGTTTAAGCCTCTTCCCTCCTTCTCTTCACCCCTCTCTCTTCCCGTCATGGTATGGCACAAGTGTCGCATCCTATTCCAGAACATCCGCTCCTTCTGCACCAACAAATATCTACTCAAGAACATCCTCTCCCACCACCAGGTCGACACTTCCCTCCCGAACAAAACCTTTCTCCAGCAAAATCATACTATCCACACCACACCCTATATCCTCCACCGCACTGATGCTCCTGGTCCTCTAGCACAGGGTGGAGTCGCCATCAGCCACCTTAAACACATCCCTGTCTGGCCACAACCCCTCCTCAGTGACCCACCAAACACCTTATCCTCAGTGTCTTCTTCCCCTCCCTCACCATAACCTGCGCCACCATCTATGTCCACTCTACAGCTCCTCTTCCCTATGACTTCATCTCCAACATTGACCACACCTTCTCCACCTATGTGATTGCCATAGACATCAACATCCATAGCCTTTCCCCAGCTGCCCTTTGGTGGTGGCATCAGTTCCTCCCCATGATCCAAGGTGACCTTGTTCCCATTTCACAGCACACCCATCCTGGAAGTGACACCACCCCTGATGTTTTCATTGCCTCCACCAACCTCCTTGGGCATATCGCCATCTACATATTTGACCCCACATCTAGTGACAACCTCTTCATCCTTCTCACCATAGGATCTGTTCACCACCCCTCTCCAGCTCCCCACCCTGCACCCCCTCCCAAGCTAGTCCATGACTACCATCATGCCAACTGGGATGCCTACCAGGAATCCATCGCCACCCGAGTCAAATGTCACCCTCTTACCTATCACCATCCCGATTTCATCATTCATGCCTCATCCTTCCTTCAGAGGACCATTACTGACGCTGATGAGGTCCATGTTCCTACTAAAACCATCGACCCCCACCGTTCCACACTCCCTCCATTGACTGCCTTCGTCCTCTGTGAATCCCACTGCCTCTATCGCTCCTTCCTGCACCCTTCAGACAGGGATACACTCCAACGTCACCAGCACATGCAGCAACATGTACAGACCATTATTACAGCAAAGAAACGCTGGGACTGGCGCCACACCTGTACATGACTCAACACCACCCTCCCTATCAACTCCTCCAAGTACTGGTCTGCCTTCCATCGCCTTACTGGTTCCCATTCCGCACCCCTTTACCTCCTACTCCATAACAATTGCCCAATTTCCGACAACCCCAGTAAGGCCAACCACTTCACTTCCCACCTTTCTGAGGTCTTCTCCATCCCTGATGATCCCCACTTTGATTATTCTCTTTTCCCCATCATCAAGGAATGTGCCAATACCTCAGTCGCTCCACTTGCTTCTAGTCTCCAGTACTTTGGGCAGTTGGCCCCCTCCGACATCAACCCTCCAATCACAGCGCAAGACATTCAACTTATATTCTGGTCAAAATGCAACATGGCCCCTGGTCACGACTGTAATACCTATTGCCACCTTAGACAAAACCCCTTTTCCTTCCTGACTGTATTTTCCAATCTCTACAACGTCATCCTCTCAACTGGCCTCTTACTATCATCCCGTCTGCCTCACCTTCATCTTCAAATCTATCCTCTCCCATCATATCTATCAGTACCTTAATCAAAAACCACCTCCTCCCCCTTAACCAGTGTGGCTTCTGACCCCCCTTCTCCACCAAAGACCAACTCCTTAACCTCGTCCAAATTCTCGCCCTCCAGCTAAACTCCCGTCGCTCTGCCATTTTTGTTTTCCTCGATCTCCAAATTTCCTACGACCACATATGGCATCCCGGTGTCCCCTTTAAACTCCAAAACCATGCTCAACCTATCAATTTTGTCCATCTGGCCACTTCCTTCCTCTCATTTCATCCTTCCTATGTCACCCTCCATGACACCAACTACTGCATCTTTTATCCCACTGCTGGCATCCCCCAGGACTCCATCCTCTCCCCTCTCCTGTACACCACCAGTATGCCCAAGCCATCCCCTCCAGTCCACCTCCTCCAATATGCTAATGATGCTGCCTTCCTGGCTCTCTCTCCTACCCTTGAACAGTCCCAACACACCCTCCAAACCCACCTTGACCAGTTCACCACTTTGTGTAACCAGTGGTTCCTTCATATCAACCTCTCCAAACCCCAGACAATCATCATAAGCCACACCACCTGCTCCTTCTGTCTCCACCATTCTTATCCCACCATTTATGGTTGTCCCATACAGCTCACCCCCACCCTAAGATACCTTGGCCTCACCTTCAACCATCACCTCACCTGGACCCCTCATCTCCTGACCATCCATCAGAAAGCCCATTCCCACCTCCGCCTCCTGAAGTCCTGTCTGGCCAGACATGCGGATTGCATCCTTCCACCATCCTCCATACCAACAACAAATCCTTCATACATCCTATCCTCTGTTATGCCTGTGTCTCCTGGATCTCCACCACCAACCCTCCCCCCCCCCCCCCCCCCGCCATTTAAAAGGCCCTTCAAATCCTCAAACGCCTATGTGCTCCACCTTGCCTTCCATATCCACCTTCCTTCACTCACACTACTCCTGTATGACATCATCCCCTTCCCCCACCTCCTTCTTTTCCTCCAGCATATCCACATCCTTTACACTTTTTGCAGGGTTGATCCCCCCCAACCCCTGGTTTCCTCCTTCCTCTCCACTCCTCCAGCCGGCCGAAGTGGCCGTGCGGTTAAAGGCGCTGCAGTCTGGAACCGCAAGACCGCTACGGTCGCAGGTTCGAATCCTGCCTCGGGCATGGATGTTTGTGATGTCCTTAGGTTAGTTAGGTTTAACTAGTTCTAAGTTCTAGGGGACTAATGACCTAAGCAGTTGAGTCCCATAGTGCTCAGAGCCATTTGAACCATTTTTCCACTCCTCCCCCCCTCTGTTCTCCATCTCCACACCTTTCATCTCCTTCATCAGGGCAATTTCCAGCATCTCCCCCTCCCAGATGTTGCATTTAACCATGACATCTACCCTTCCTTCCAACTGTAACCTGGCCTTGTCCCCCCACCTCCCCAGGGCCCCCTTTGTCCTCTCCCCTCCTTCCCCAGAGCAGATTTTCCTCTTCTCCTCCTGAGTCCCTGCACCCCCTCCTTGACTGTTTTCCTCTCCCATCTCTTCCCTCCCCAACCCTCCTTTGGCACGCCCCCCACCTCATCTCCCATTCTCTTCCCTCCTTCGCGCCTCCTTTTCTCTTCTTCAATGTCCCCCCCCCCCCCCCACTAGATCCTCTCAGGTTTTTCTTCATTCTCAAGTGTGTTGCATTAGTGTTGTGTTCGGTGCCATTATAGAGTGTAATCTAGTGATGCGGTTTTAATTATGTGCTTGACCTGTATATAGTCGAGGATTGTTGGTGTGCTTTCTCTACTGTGGCCGGCTTTTACGTTATTTTTGCCTCGAGTGTTTTTCAAGTGTTCTTTTAACTTTATGTCGACTTTTAACTGTCCCCCAGTGCATGTCCCCATATTATTGTGTATTTTAACTCCCACCATCTCCATATCTAGTGTTTTTTACGTACCCCTTTTTTATCCCCTTTTTTGTGTAAGTGTTCGCCTTTGTATACTTTATAAAGCCGTCTGGCTGAAGAGCTATAGTCTGTGCTGCTGCCAGCCCTCCCCTGCCCGTATGGAGCGGGGGAATGTAATTGAAATAACAAAAAAAAACGCATAAAAAGCATCAATCACATTGGGTTTTAATTGTCTGGAGACCAAAAACCGCGCAAAAAGCATCAGTCACATCGGTTTTTAACTGTCCCGAGGCCATAAACCGCATAACAAGCATCAATCAAAATCAAAGCGGATTATTAATTTCTGTGTGACCTGCACAAATCATGTTCAATATGCTGTCCACCGTTTTCTGCAACAAATTGAAATCGGGAAACATCATGTTGCACAAATAAAAAAAATGGCTCTAAGCGCTATGGGACTTAACATTTGAGGTCATCAGTCCCCTAGACTTAGAACTACTTGTAATGGTACTTGAATTACGTAACCATTACGGCACCTGACCTTAACCTCTCGATACCAGCAATATTCTACTGTGTTTCTGTAAAGTAGTTAACATATTTCTGAGACAACATTCAGATTTGATTTCACTAATGTAGAGGTACTTTAATACATCGATATGTTTATGTTGCAATGATATTATTCTTATGTGTATTTCTTTTGTCACTATGATCTTTGTCGTACTTGTATCTCTGATTTTTGGGCGCGTAAGCTGTTATTAGAATCAAGTCTTGGTTGTCATGTTGAAAAGACGCAAATTGTAGTCAGTTTAAAAAATGTGAACTTTAACAGTGAGGAAGATATTTTCAAGTATGTTTTATATTGTGAAGTGATGTTTTGTGAGTTACGCGATATTGCAACAAAAGTAATAAAAAAGGAGTGTAACTAAAATTCGGAGTGCTGATTACTTTTTTTACATCACCATTGTGGTAACTTGCAAAAGTTTAATCTTCAAAATGGTTCAAGTGGCTCTGAGCACTATGGGACTTAACATCTATGGTCATCAGTCCCCTAGAACTTAGAACTACTTAAACCTAACTAACCTAAGGACATCACACAACACCCAGCCATCACGAGGCAGAGAAAATCCCTGACCCCGCCGGGAATCGAACCCGGGAACCCGGGCGTGGGAAGCGAGAACGCTACCGCACGGCCACGAGATGCGGGGCTTTAATCTTCAAGAATGTTTTATGAAACACATACATAAAACTTTTGAATATCGCAGAATAACACCTAGGCCTCTTTGCATCCGAGCTAGGAATCATCACCACCTAGATTTTCGACGATTGAGCCATGAGTTCACAACGAGACCAGCGTAAGAAACATGAAAAGATGAGTGCCTAGTTTATCCATTATTTCATAAAATGACTTTATTAACTGCCACATAATATAACTTTGTTGTTGCCCGAAAATGCAATATCTAGCAGTGTGAGCAACACTACAAATCATAATTAATTTTTGACCTTTGTTGTGGTAGGGTTGTTAGATACTTTAACCGAACTAACCGAAGTATATCACACACATCCATGCCAGAGGCAGGATTCTAACCTGCGACCATAGTAGCCGCGTGGTTCTGGACTGAAGCGCTTAGAACCGCTCGGCCACAGCGGCCGGCGGTTCAACTACTGATCGAAGCGTTTCCGATGTCACGTTCAGAATTTGTTGGGCAATGCGTGCTTTCAAAGCAGCTAAGTTTGCAATCGGAATACTGAACACATCTTTCAGATAGCCCCACAGCCAGAAGAAACATGGATTAAGATCAGGTGGTGGGGACAGTCAGGCAGTAGGGAAATATCGGCTTATAATTGTAGAATGTCCGAAATGACGCTTCAGCAGCTGCTCCACTGCTTTTGCAATGAGCGGAGGTGCGCCATCTTGTATAAAAATGATCCCATCCACACATCTACGCTGTTGGAGAGGTGGAATGACGTGGTTGCGCAAAACACACTCAAGGTGCTTACCAGTGGCGGTACAGATAACAGGACCGAAAGCAACTGACTCTTCGAAAAAATATGGGCCTATGATAAATGATGCCATAAACCCGCACCACACAGTCACCTTTTCAGGATGAAGTGGTACTGGTTGATATGCGTGTGGATTTTCCGTTGCCCATATTCGACAATTCTGTATATTGACACATCCTGTCAGTTGGAAATGGGCTTCGTCTGTCCACGAAATCTTCCACAGTCAGTCATTGTCCAAATCCATGTGAGCAAGAAATTCTAAAACAAAACTCTCTTGTTGACAGGTCTACAGGAACAACTCGTGCACATAGGTAACTTTGACTGGATATCAAAGAAGGATGTTTCGTAGGATTTTACGCACCGTGCTCACTGGTATGTCCAATGTTTGGGGCAATTCTCCGTGCACTACACGTTTGCACACCACTACTCGTCTTCTCCTGCATTTCTGTTACCACCTCCCTCAACCAGGCTGCACACGAAAAGAGCCCGTCTTTTCGAATTTACGTGTCATTTTCTCCAGATCCACGGCAGTCATCGGACAACACCTTTTTTCAGACCCTTCAGTGTCCGGAACATCTGCAGAGCGACGTGTGCACAGTCATCATTCTTGTACTACAGCTTTACAAGCAGAGCCCGAACTTGCACTGAGACACTCACAGCGAACGTCGCAGACGTGAAAGGAGGAAAAGCCGTGTGCCCGGCATGTTTATACCAACTTCAGTGGCGCATGACAGGTGTTTTCATTTACGTATTCTAACACATACAGCACCATCTATTCATCAATTTTCACACTATTTTTTTTCCTCTGACATACGTTTTCCACCTTCTCCGATAATATTCCGTTGCAATTTGACGCCATTCTGACCGGTGGTGTTACTTCTACAGCGTTTTGAAAGTTTAACTGTAATCACTCTGTATAAAAAAAGGTAAATGCTAAGCAACTACAGACAAGTCGTGCGTGAAGAGACCATTATCTGACATTTGTTGTGTCCTATTTTGTTTTATGGACTCTCAGATCCCTTGTTCTGTTTGCAACCCAGTTTCCATATGAACCAAAAACATTAGAAGAGAATAGTTGAGACGATATTTATTGCACCTAACGTCCACGACACCGCTTTGTAAGACATTCCTTTTACTACTGATCAATGTGCCAACATCGCCGCTGCACTGCGTTATTATTCACGACTAAACTGTAACTGTCATGTGATAAATACAGTACTACCAAATACTTTTAAAGCGGAGTATATATGAGACAATTGCCCATAAGTTCTTGATATTTTGACTGCGGTGAAAGAACTCATCACTTACACAAATAAATGTGGTCTTCTCAATGCTTTTGACAAATAGCTGGAATAGTCCAATGATGCTCACTGGAATAAGCGGTTGACAATGTTACAATTCGTAGAAAGCCAATATTCTGCTTTGAGAAAAAGCTCTCTGAGTAGGGAGAAATACCTCGAATCGAAGGAACTGATATCACGCTGAGGAGCTAACTAATTTTTCTCTCACAGCATGTATACTATTACGTTATTGTAAGTCTTATATGTTATCGTCTAGTCTGTAACAAGCCATTTAAAATGTAAGGCTTTTTGCAGCTTCTCAGGATAACGTCCGAGGATTTAGACCTGGAGAAGTTACCTATACTGCACCTTCTGTTGTCATGGAAGGTGACACTTAGAATGATGCCTGACGTCTTTAACTACTGCAAAGTACTGGTAGGATCAGCTTCGCAAAATATCTCTTTTGTAATTTCCCATATCTTAAGAATGACTATGCAAGTAGAGCCTACGTTCGCTTGCCTCTAACTGGTACCAGACACAAAATTTATGATTAATGGGCCAAATTTATTTAAATATTAATTTACTGAACTGATAAAAAGGCGCCACCACACAGAACATTTGAAGATTTAATAAAATACTAATCCATATATTGGATATAAAATAATCATGGTAAGTGGAGGTGCAAACTGACTGATTTTAAAGATCCTGACTATGGAGCGGAATGGCGCTGTGAGACGTGATACCAACGACTTTAGCAATATTAACATTTATTTCGTGATGACTGGGTGTTGTGTGATGTCCTTAGCTTAGTTAGGTTTAAGTAGTTCTAAGTTCTAGCGGACTGATGACCATAGATGTTAAGTCCCATAGTGCTCAGAGCCATTTCAACCATTTGAACATTTATTTCCTCACGAAAAGTAATACACACACACACACACACACACACACACACACACACACACACATGTTCAATTAAAATGCAGTTACAGGGACTACTCGAGCGTGAAGCTCGACACATGGCACATTATACAAGGCAACAACTGGACTGACACCTGTGGGGCAAGTCTGCTAATCACACACACCTCGTTCACATTGATCACTCACACATCGTAAGGCAGAATTTACAAGAAAGCTTCCCTACTCCATAAGTAACCTCACGAGATCAGAGTGTGACTGGCTTTAACGGTCAGTTTCAGAGAACAAATCCCACTTCTGAATTCATGTACAACTCAGTAATTTCAAATAAATTAATCAAATATTAGCACATCTATTCCGCGATGAAACTGAGGCTTCTATTCGAATACGAGAGGTGTTTACGACGAATTGAAGCCTCATGGTTTACAAAGTAACGCATGTGATGCAGCAGAGTGCGGGCTACTAAGTCCGTGAGAATGAAACACAAGTTGGACGGCAAATTAAATAAAATTTAACACAAGCATTCCACTAAACACACAACACATTCACACATAATATACGAAACTAACTAGAGCTGTACATCACGCGGCGGCACCGCTCATCTACGATAAGTTGCAGCTGCACAAAAGATCTCTTCGAATAAAGTGAATACTAATAAAATTAATGCTGTTCCCTGACTAAAATAACTGGTGCAGCGTGATTATCAACGCCACAGACCAGAGAGACTACTAGAAAATCTCAAACAAAGCTAATTCTTACGCTTTTCAACTTAACAACTAGAGATGCTACTCAGAGCATACTTACTCACAGGTGTCCTAGGGAAGAGTAAAATTAATCTACCCCGTCGCTGGGGTCTACACAGCGACCCGTTAGGACTCAGAGAGCGTAAGCGGTTTCTACCTGTACCAACTTCGCAATGGATGCTGACCAGTGATCAGTAATGCCTCTCTGACCCAACTTAGCCTTATTCAAAGCTCTACAGAAAGGTGGGCTAAACTGCTCTTAAAATTCAAGGAAACCTTCTGGGATCTAAGGAAGCCTTAAGAGCCAGCTACAGACAAACCACACATTCATACTATCAGATGACAGTGGGGGCTAATGGATTACACGGTTACATACAAAACATAGATATGAATTTGAAATTGAAGCAGACATTCTCCTGTGGCGTTGAAATGCTGCTGTAATATCACGCACCCTCGTCGATCTTTCTCTCCAGGCATAAGCCGGCCGAAGTGGCCGTGCGGTTAAAGGCTCTGCAGTCTGGAACCGCAAGACCGCTACGGTCACAGGTTCGAATCCTGCCTCGGGCGTGGATGTTTGTGATGTCCTTAGGTTAGTTAGGTTTAACTAGTTCTAAGTTCTAGGGGACTGATGACCTCAGCAGTTGAGTCCCATAGTGCTCAGAGCCATTTGAATCTCCAGGCATAATCATACTGAACATTTGAGTCATTAAGAATTGTAGCAAAACCGAAGGTTGCTTTCCAAGATCAATGGATGGCTCTGAGCACTATGGGACTCAACATCTTAGGCCATAAGTCCCCTAGAACTTAGAACTACTTAAACCTAACTAACCTAAGGACATCACACACACCCATGCCCGAGGCAGGATTCGAACCTGCGACCGTAGCAGTCCCGCGGTTCCAGACTGCAGCGCCAGAACCGCACGGCCACCGCGGCCGGCAGATCAATGGAATGGCTGACATGGAGACGTTTCACTATTACAACATAAAATTACTCCGTTCCATCTTGGCGTAGTGGTACACCAACATTATTATTGCCGCTATTTAAAAACAACAGCAGGCTGCACAGTGTTCTTTATTAACTCGAGAACGATGCTTTTTCGCCCGGATAGGGCATCATAAAAGTAATGTCGTCCTACCCATAAATTTTCAGATAACCTGATGATGCGATATCCAGGCGTAACGCGTCGTTGAGAACACGGTGAAACCTACGACTTTTTTTTTTAAATTGTGTTGGTACAACCTTTGGTTGAGGCGCCTCACGATAGAGAAGCCTCTGAAATAGGACTTTTATGTGAACGCCTCAAATTATACTTAGAGGAAACGTTAACTGTTCAGAGTTGCCATGAGGTAGAAACTTTTCTCTGGCCACCATTTCGTCATTTGAAAATAATATCTAATGATAAGAGGTCTGAAGTCACGACAGAGGTAAGACGTACAATCCTATTAGTCTTCCCAGTAGCCAGTTAGAAACGGAACTGCCGACTCAGTAACAGCCAACAGTGAAACCGTCACAGAATCGAATACAGGCCTTACGGGCTCAGAGTCGGTGTTCCCTCGCCTAATGAATAGCCGAATATAATGTCGACTGCTCTGAAGAGCACCGCTGCAAGTCGATCGAAACATTGGCAGTTTAGTTGCTTTAGTATTTTACAATGACGCACCGTAAGACCCAAAAGAATTTTAGTCTCTACGAGAATACGTTATCAGATCACCTGATCGAATTTTTTAGCGACCTTGGCGGAGCCATGAAATTCATTGAAATAGCTCAGATATCTTCAACAACAGACAACAGAACATATGATTTTATTTTCAATAAATTTTCGTATTCAGAGTAGGGCTCATATTGGCGCTTATTTTCAGAACGATATACTGAACACCCTTTGTATTTTTTCAATGAGATAAACGACATTAAGGTGAAAGAGGCGTGTACGAGCCACGAAGAGCCAATTTTTTCATCGAATTCCACAAAAACTCCCTTACCGCCTGAGTTAATATGTTTGTTTTGTGGATAGACGTCGACGATTGCTTTACTCCAGTAGATGAGTTAAAGAGACATTTAAATCAAAGTAGCAAAATGTAAGTAGCTTCTAATTGGAAAACGGTTGGACCAAATTTTTCCGACTCTTCAGAAAATCTCCAGAAAAGTATTAGGTATACAAGGATCGAGCTCTACTTCTGGAAAACGCTAGGCGGTCACTTTTACCCCCGGACAATACTGGTGCTCTCCTTTTTATTACCACTAAGCGATTCAGAGAGAAATGAGCAAAAAGTATGCTGAAACTCTTTTCGAATATTAATTGCCGTTTTCCTTTGTTTCTAGTGGTGAAAAACATTTCGTTTTTGCATATTTTGTTGTGTATGTTTGATTTACGTGCACTGTTTTTCAAACTAGTTTTGATTTTTTGAAATGAAGTAAGACTTAGTTTATTTCCATATTATTACTGAGCAGTGGGCTAATATTGACAGCTTTATTTCAGCCTTTTCCATATTATTACTGAGCAGCGCGCTAATATTGACAGCTTTATTTTAGCCTCAACTTTTCAAGTTTTAAAGTGAGTATTTAGTAAAGTACATCATTTTATATTAACCTGTTTCGACTGTACTGAGTCATCATCAGAACTAAAACTCCAGCATCTTGTTACGAAAGTAATATATGAAATCGTCATAAAACACTGTGGCAGTTTAAAATATATCTGAAAAATGCGATCAAGACACCTGCGAATACAAAAAATCTTTCAGTGAGGGCAGGTGAGTGTGGGACACGCATGACGAAAAGTAACGCTAGGCGTGTCGCTTGAGCGCCATCGGTAGTGCGCTATGCCTACTTAGGGTTGCCCGCGCTGTGTCTCAGCACGTCCAGTGGCTGTGAAGTGACCACGTCGAATGCGACAGCAGAAGCTGCGAGCTCTCAGTGCTGCGTGGCGGACTACTCTGCACTGCTCTGAGCAGAACACGGCATTGAAAATGAACATAAATTCAATTATCATCAAACGAAAGTCCCGGCTACCACCGATAATTGTAGGGAGTCGATTTTCAAAGAAGTGACTGACATCCGTGTGACTGATAATGTAATCAATAGGAACACGGGCATCCAAATAAGCAGGGCATGGGAGCCAGTACTATGGTCCATCAAAGTAAAACGCGACATCCGGACGCGAGAGGCGACAGAGTAAGCGGGCGGAAGGCCACCCCACCGTCGCAGCTGCAGCCCCTCCCCCTCCCCCCACCCCACTCACTACCGAGCACGGTGAGTGGCTGGCGAGTCCCGAACTGTGGACCGTCAGATGTTAATGCCGCCAACATACATCAGACTCTCCTCGTTAGGGGTCATTAACAATCTATGCTAAGGTCAAACTAAGCACACAGCTGTGGGGCGTAGCCACACGGTCTAAGGGGCCTTGTCACAGTCCGTGAGGCTCCCCACGTGGGGGGTTCGAGTCCTTTCTCGGGCGTGGGTGTGCGTGTGTTGTCCATAGCGTAAGTTTGTTTAAGTTAGATTAAGTAGTGTAGTGACTCTGAGCACTATGGGACTTAACTGCTGTGGTCATCAGTCCCCTATAACTTAGAACTACTTAAACCTAACTAACCTAAGGACGTCACAAACACCCATACCCGAGGCAGGATTCGAACCTGCGACCGCAGCGGTCGCGCGGTTCCAGACTGTAGCGCCTAGAACCGCTCGGCCGCTTCGGCCGGCCTAGTGTGTAGTCTTAGGGATTGATGACCTCAGCAGTTTGGTCCCATAAGACCTTATCACAAATTTCCAAAGCACACACAAATAACGCAGTATCGGAGAGCTCCTGCAATACAGCATATCTGACCGACACTGCCAGGTGAGTACACAGCCAACAAACGAGATGAGATGAGAGTGGTGATGTTTACCCGTCGCCGCTCGGATTTGAGAGACAGACTGACCATCAGGAAATCCCTTGCAGCAATCACATCAGGGACACATTCGACAATAAGTTAACTGCATGTACAGGTTAAGAAGCTGACGATTTTACACATTATCCGCCGACTACACCCCCTACTGTCCAGGGTAACAGGGTAACAGTCCTCCCAGCTATTTTATATGGTTGTCCCACGTGGGGGCAACCAGCCCCTCTAATTTGAAAACCACCCAGACTCGGCAAAACGATGTCTTTGACTGATTCTTGGGGTTTCCAGGTGGGCAAGAATCCTTGACCTACGTGAAGAGCTTAACCAACCAACCATCGAGGAAACCATCATCCAACACACGCGCAAGCTCCTGGTCAGAACAGAAGCCTTACAGCTCACGTCACGTCCCGTAGAATGTGATAGATCAGTAGCACCTGGGCGCTGGCACCAAGTCTGGGTGCCTCGGACGATAATCGAAATCCCGCAGTAGCTACCCGCCTTAACTTTCATATACAATGACCAGCCAGAACAATATGACAACCGACCTACTACCGATATACACCGGTCCACGTGACAGTAGCGTCACCTTGCGGAGAATGACTGCTAGTCAGACTCACGTACGGTGCACGTAGTATCAGTGAGCGAGCTATCCGTGTGTAGAATGGGGAAGGTGCGCCATCTATCTGAGTTTGACCGAGGGTAGATTGTGATGGCGTGGAGGCTCAGGACTAGCATTTCGGAAACGGCACGACTTGCCGAGTGTTCGAGGTGTGCTGTGGTCCATGTCTTCAACACGTGGCGAAACCAAGGTGAAACCACGTCCAGAAGTTGTGGTTAGGGCAGCCACCCCTCATTACAGATGTCGGACGCCGTAGGCTGAGCGCGGGCTGGTAAAACCTGACAGGTGGTGAACTATGGCGGAAAAAAACATCAGACTTTAATGCTGGGCAGCGTACAAGTGTGTCTGAACACACAGTGCACCCAGCACTCCAAACGATGGGATTCCGCCGCCGACGACGTACGCATGTACCAATGTTAACACCACAACATCGGTAACTACGAATGAAATGTGCATGTGACTCTACGCACTGGATGTTGGCGCAGTGGCAGAGCATTGCATGGTCTGATGTATCCCGATATTTTCTTCCTTATGCCGGCCGCGGTGGTCTAGCGGTTCTAGGCGCTCAGTCCGGAACCGCGGGATTGCTACGGTCGCAGGTTCGAATCCTGCCTCGGGCATGGATGTGTGTGATGTCCTTAGGTTAGTTAGGTTTAAGTAGTTCTAAGTTCTAGGGGACTGATGATCACAGATATTAAGTCCCATAGTGCTCAGAGCCATTTGAACCATTTTTCTTTCTTATGTCGAGGTGGGAGGGCGCGAATCCTTCTTCCTCCAGAGGATCAGCTCCTTGACACATGTAATGCTGGACGGAGACAAGCTGGCGGTTGGTCCATTATGCCCTGGAGAACATTCACGTGGGCATCTATGGGTCCAGCGGGGCTCGTGCTGGGCACTATGACGACCAAGGAGCTTCATACACTGGTTGCAGACCACGTACGCCCCTTCATGACGACCATGTCTCCCAACGACAGTGGCATATTTCAACAAGATAATACACCATGTCACAAGACCAGGAGTTTGATGGAATGGTTCGAGGGACACAGAGGCAAGTTCTAATTGATGTGCTGGCTTCCCAACTCGCCATATCTGGACCGATCGAACACATCTCGGATGTGGTTGAATCTGGCGTCAGAGCTCATCAGCCCCCCCCCCCCCCCCCCAGAATTACGGGAATAAGGTGACTTGTATGTGTAGACGTGGTGCCAATACATCTAGCGACCGACCAAGGCCTCACTGCTTCCATGGTTCAAATGGCTCTGAGCACTATGGAACTTAACATCTATGGTCATCAGTCCCCTAGAACTTAGAGCCACTTAAACCTTACTAAACTAAGGACATCACACAACACCCAGTCATCACGAGGCAGAGAAAATCCCTGACCCCGCCGGGAATCGAACCCGGGAACCCGGGCGCGCGAAGCGAGAACGCTACCGCACGACCACGAGCTGCGGACTCACTGCTTCCATGCCCGAGGCGTTGCAGCTGTGATCGATGCCAAATTTGGACATACCGGCAATTAGGAAGGGGGTCATAATGTTCTCGCTGATTAGTGTACATGCTATAAGGGCCGAAGGAAACCGAGCCTAGTGCCCCTAAGAAGACTGCAATAAAAATGAAGTTACCCACATCCAGACACTAATCACTAAGCAATATATATATATATATATATATATATATATATATATATGTATATATATATATATATATATATTAACGCAAACAAACCGCACTCAGTCTTCACACAGAGAGGCCGATTTCATAATTTAATCGACCACTCAGATGACGACTCGGCTTGTTACAGGTACGCAGACGCTGAAGCTGGCCCGGCTACATCGGTATCTCTCACAGACAGGTTTGACACTCCCACGACGAACATTGGTATCGATCATTACACGTTACCCACTACTAACATAATGATAGCCTTGCACGATATTTCGAAGATAGCAACAAATCCGCTTCTGCTCTTACTACCCACCTAGACTTTCGCAGAGGTTTTTCCTGCGGCTCCAGCCATGGCACATTTTTCTCCTCTGTCCTTAAAATCGCTCTTCTGCAAACAGCTTTCCACCACTTCTGTCACACGATCGGCCCTTATTAGTGCGTAATCCTACCCAGGCATACGGACAACTTCACAGACCTGCACCCTACGAACTCTTCGATGCAATTACTCAGTTGCGGGTGTGGAGGGGCTCTAAAAATAAAAAAGTCAGATACATCATTCCATCAGCATCATCTGATGATGGTGGAATGGCTATTCACAGAAATACCATGGGCTTTCGGCGACTGCAACCGTTAGTACACCCGATTATCTTGGAACTTGGAAGCGCTATACAAGGTGGTCCTCTGATCGTGACCGGGCCTAATATATCACGAAATAAGCGTCAAACTAAAAATCTACTAAGAACAAAACTTGTCTAGCTTGAAGGGGGAACACAGATGGCGCTATTGTTGGCCCACTAGATGGTGCTGCCATAGGTCAAATGGATCTCAACTGCGTTTTTTTTAAATAGAAACCCCCATTTTTTATTACAAATTTGTGTACTACGTAAATAAATATGAAAGTTTTAGTTGGACCACTTTTTTCGCTTTGTGATAGATGGCGCTGTGATAGTCACAAACATATGGCTCACAATTTTAGACGAACAGTTGGTAACAGGTAGGTTTTTTAAACTAAAATACAGAACGTAGGTACGTTTAAACATTTTATTTCGGTTGTTCCAATGTGATACATGTACCTTTGTGAACTTATCATTTCTGAGAACGCATGCTGTTACAGCGTGATTACCTGTAAATACCACATTAATGCAATAAATGCTCAAAATCATGTCCGTCAACCTCAATGCATTTGGCAATACGTGTAACGATATTCCTCTCAAAAGCGAGTAGTTCTCCTTCCGTAATGTTGGCACATGCACTGACAATGCGCTGACGAATGTCGTCAGGCGTTGTCGGTGGATCACGATAGCAAATATCCATCAGCTTTCCCCACACAAAGAAATCCGGGAATGTCAGATCCGGTGAACGTGCGGGCCATGGTATGGTGCTCCGACGACCAATCCACCTGTCATGAAATATGCTATTCAACACCGCTTCAACCGCACGCGAGGTATGTGTCGGACATCCATCATGTCGGAAGTACATCGCCATTCTGTCATGCAGTGAGACATCTTGTAGTAACATCGGTAGAACATTACGTAGGAAATCAACATACATTGCACCATTTAGATTGCCATCGATAAAATGGGGGCAAATTATCCTTCCTCCCATAATGCCGCACCATACATTAACACACCAAAGTTGCTGATCTTCCACTTACCGCAGCCATCGTGGATTTTCCGTTGCCCAATAATGCATATTATGCCGGTTTACGTTACCGCTATTGGTTAATGACGCATCATCGCTAAATACAACGCGTGCAAAAAATCTGTCATCGTCTTGTAATTTCTCTTGTGCCCAGTGGCAGAACTGCACACGACGTTCAAAGTCGTCGCCATGCAATTCCTGGTGCATAGAAATATGGTACGTGTGCAATCGATGTTGATGTAGCATTCTCAACACCGACGATTTTGAGGTTCCCGTTTCTCGCGCAATTTGCCTGCTACTGATGTGCGGAATAGCCGCGACAGCAGCTAAAACACCTATTTGGGCATCATCATTTGTTGCAGGTCGTGGCTGACGTTTCACATGTGGGTGAACACTTCCTGTTCCCTTAAATAACGTAACTATCCGGCGAACGGTCCGGACACTTCAGGATACCGAGCAGCATACATAGCACACGTCCGGTGGGCATTTTGATCACAACAGCCATACATCAACACGATATCGACCTTTTCCGCAGCTGATAAACGGTCCATTTTAACACGGGTAATGTATCACGAAGCAAATACCGTCAGCAGTGGCGGAATGTTACGTGATACCACGTACTTACACGTTTGTGACTATTACAGTGCCGTCTATCACAAAGCGAGAAAAGTGGTCCAACTAAAACATTCATATTTTTTTACGTACTACACGAATAAAAAATAAAAAACGGGGGTTCCTATTTTTAAAAAACGCAGTTGATATTCGTTTGACCTATGGCAGCGCCATCTAGCGGGCCAACCGTAGTGCCATCTGGTTTCCCCCTTCAAGCTAGACGAGTTTCGTTCTTTGTAGTTTTTTCGTCTGATGCATATTTCGTGAGATATTTGGCACGGTCACTATCAATGGAACTCTCTGTATAAACTTTCTTTTATATATTCGTGTTTTAAGTGTTGGCATCTCATGAGTCCGTTCAGAGTCGCGGAAAAGTCTACAGATGCGTGTTTAAAATAACACAATAATGGTATTCAGGGTGGCCTGTGTATCATACCAACGGTCTTTAATCTCACATCGCCGGCCGAAGTGGCCGTGCGGTTAAAGGCGCTGCAGTCTGGAACCGCAAGACCGCTACGGTCGCAGGTTCGAATCCTGCCTCGGGCATGGATGTTTGTGATGTCCTTAGGTTAGTTAGGTTTAACTAGTTCTCAGTTCTAGGGGACTAATGACCTCAGCAGTTGAGTCCCATAGTGCTCAGAGCCATTTGAACCATTTTTTTAATCTCACATCCATTCCTTGCGGGTTGTCGCTGTGTGCGTTAAGGTATTTAAGTAGAATTATTACATGTGGTTTACTGTGGTTTCTTCACTGCGAAATATTTGAGCTGTGTGTATAATCGGTACCGAATTTTGAGGCTTATCCTACTTTTTATACTTTAATATTGTGAGGTTTTGTGTGTAGAGACAAGGTCGATATGCCTGTAGTTCTCTTTGAGCGATGAGCTGTTGACTGGATGATGGGCACTGTGGCACAACGGTGTGGTAGCAGATGCACGGGAACAAGCAACAATGCAGTGGTACGAAACAGTAACGGGACGTGAACACAGCGGCAAGTGGTCACGCTCTGACGGAAAAAGGATAAGTCCTGAAGTGCAGATGCGATGCAATGAGACTTGTGAGGAGTAAAGAGACATTTAACTCTAATTTAAGCAATTACCCTTAAATCAGAATTTGTTTTAAATTTTTATCGCTGTATTGAAATAGTGCATGCTACCTGTTGATAATGACGAGAGCTTTGACGCTTGAAATACTTTATTGTCTAACAAGAAAGATTATTTTATTGATTTATTGGCCTCTGAAGACAACCAGTCGTGCTGTTGCCGTAAATAAATGAGAATTACATACAACTGGTATATATAAAACCAAACTGGTAAAACAAACCATTATGTAAGTTGAAGGTGGAGGGGGGAGAAATAAAGGAAACGAAAGAAGAGAAACTAATTATATCAGCTGCAGCGGGACTTTTTGTGGAATCAGCGGCGACGAGTGGAAACGTGTGCTGGAGGGGGACTCGAACCTGGATATCGTGGCTACTAGGCAGCTGCGTTAACCATTGTGCCATCCAGACATAGTGTTCTGCGCAACTGCGCGGAGTGTCTGGACCCGCTCCGCGGGCGACTCACATTCTCACCTAGCACCACCTACCCAAAGTCCCTGTCCATGTCCTCCATGCTCGATAATTTTTCGATTCCCACAGGAGGTAACGTAAATGTGAATCTGCACTAAAGGCTGTTGATTCATTAGCCATCGAGGTGAATCGATTATTTTGTGATGTCTAAGGCATGAAGAGAATTCTCAGCAGCTGTCCAGTCCAGGCTCCTTACAAAGAAAGAGAGCTGAGTTAAATTAAAATAACGTCTCCAATCGCGAGTTCTTATTATCTAGGCAATCACATATTCAATGACAGTAGTCACAGGCCGATAAATCATTTAATTGAAAGGCCAATGATATTAATCAGTCAATTTATGAATTAAATTAAATGTTTCCCGGCCAACTACAACCACCGATGCTTCACCTGTATAGAGGACTATCGAATGGTGGACAGAGCATTTGTCACGTTCACCAGTCAGTTAATTCAGAAAATTCGCAAGATGGTGGGAATTTGTTGCAGTTGAATGCTGTTACAAATTCAAGCGGGAGTCACGCCGAGAGGTAAGAAAATCAGTTATGCCTGCATTCGGAGAACTGACACCACCAAAGGGTCACCAACCTGAGTATCAGGGGGCCAAACTGCCTCAATTGCCGGTGCTCGCTAGTATTGAAAGATGCAATCGCCATCCCCGAATTGCTGTTCAACTGTGGGAAGCTAGATGGTGCTTATAATATCAATGTAGGCCTACGCTGTGACAGTGCCACGCAAAACAACAAGGAGGGCAAGCCCCCTTGACGAAAAACACAACCACACCGTAACACCGCCGCCTCCGAATTCTACTGTTGGCACAACACACGCTGGGAGATGACATTCTCCAGGCATTCCCCATACTCACACCCTACCATCGGATCGCCCGTTTTTGCACCGTGATTCGTCACTGCGCACAACGTTTTTCCACTCTTCAATCGTCCAATGTTTACTCTCCTTACACCAAGCGAGGCGTCATTTTTCCACTATCCGGAGATCAGAATGTAAGGTATGCGTTTTTTCCGTAACTTGGTGCAGTCGTATTCCGAGATGGTTTACATCCAGCTGACACGGCCGACCATGCATCCCCAGTCCGAACATACACCTCGAACGATGCCATTATCCACGGGACGTTAAATCCTAATTACACTGCCCCCGTCTTTCGAACTATGGACTAGGCATCAGAGCAATGAGTCTGGATGCCTAGCAAGGACGTTACTTTGGTGATGGGGCTGGAAGTCGTATTCGTAGATTCATGTCAGTCATTGACAATCAGAACGTCAATACGGCAGCTTCCGTTCATGCTGCAGCAAAGGCGAATACAGCATCGGTTTGTGAATTAGTTTTACGAGCTCCAAATACGAGAGATTCGTATTTCCAGTTACCTGTGTGCTTAGTAGTTCAAATCTTAAATTTAATAGCGTGTTTTGCGGTTACTGGGTGCAGTCTATGTTTTAATAAATGTGTAGTATAGAGCTCCGCCGTCTTTAGTGCTGAAAGTGACTGTGATGGCTGTGTCTGGATGCACGCAGACTTGCTGACCTTTCGCTCAAAAATCCAGGTAGTGCTGGCTCGGTCAAGCACCCTGATGCTGTTAAAAATGGGGTCCCATCACTGTGATGTGCCGGACGTGGGGATTCGAGGCACGTCCAGCACTTCCCAAGTGATCCCTAGTCGGTCCATTACAGTGGCCACCCCAGTTACTGTCCGCATTGAGGTTCACCTCTCACCCGTGGTCCAGTGGAAGGTCGTTCTAAGGTGTAGCAGGAAGCGAAAGACTATTTGGATGGGCATCGAGGAGGGGGGGGGGGGAGGAAGGGGGGGAGTAAGCGATTGGAGGACCTCCCCGGTCCCACTGTCAAACACTAAAGGTGCCACATTGAAACTTTCCTCTGAAACAGTGTGTGTGCTGATATGAAACTTCGTAGCAGATTAAAACTGTGTGCCGGACTGAGTCGCGAACTCGGGACCATTGGCTTTTCCGAGCCAGATGCAGTCGCTTGTGCTCCTTAAGAGGAAGCCCCAAAACCCGCAAGGTCTGGATACTTACAGAGGGTAGGATACTTGGTAGTTGGGAGCCCTTTAGAGACATGGCTGCCAAGTAAAGGAAGAAATCCGGAGTGCACTCAAGGAGTCATTCCACATGTGGAACGGGTGGTATAGGATGCCTTCAAGAGCACAGGATACAGCAAACAGCGGGCGGTGGCTCGTGTCGGAACTAGTGATGTTTGTAGATTTGGATCGGAAGAGATTCTCTCTGGTTTCGGGTGGGGCAGAGCTCACCATATGTAGTATCATCTAGAGGACCATTTTTGGGTCTTTAGTACAGAGCCGAGAAGAGAGTCTGAATGAGAGACTCAGGTGATTCTGCGACCGTGTAGACAGCATATTCCTCGACTTGCGCCTTGGGCTTGTGGCGTTTCGGGTTCCGCTTCATAGGTCAGGGGAGCACTACACATAGGAGGCAGCACACAGGTAGCGTGGACTGTGTAGAGTGGAATAGTCGGTTTTTTAGGTGGGAGGGTCACGGGAAGGGACAAAAAGGGCTTCATGCTGAAAGGGTGTACGTCAAACAAAGTATGAGGGTTGACATAGGAATCGTAGGTATTACAAGAGTAAATTGTCGCATCTGTGTAGCGAAAGAAGCAGAGTTCCAGAACTAAGAGGAAGCAATGACTCACATAAAGGTGGTGGCAGGAGGTATGTTCAGCCAAAATTATTACAAACACCTAACGACTTTCAGAAAGTATAGATTAAATACAGTTGGTGGTGACTGCTGTTAGCAGTAGTCTGTCTCGTTGCGAAATTGAATCAGATAGTTCATGAGAGTTAGTATGGGTAGATGTTACGCTTAATAACCGAAATAAATTAGTAACTGGTTTCTTTTAGCGACTTCACGACTCAGATGATACAGTTACCGAACAGTTCAAAGAAGGCTTGAATCTCCTGTCAGATAAGTAACACAGTCACAGAATTTTACTTCGTGGTGACTTCAATCTATCCTCGATATGTGGGCGAAAGTACGCGTTTGAAGACTGTGTTAGGCATAAACATGACCTAAATCGTACCAAATGTTTTCTCCGAAAATTATTGTAAACATTGAGTTCTCGAGCCCACTCGAATTGTAAACAATAGCGAAAACATACTTGACCTTTCTGTAACGAATAATCCTGAGCATATAGAGAGCATCATAACGGATACAGGGAATAGCGACCACAATGCCATTGTGGCGAGACTGAACACTGTAATATCAAAACCCAACAAAAATAAACGCAGGACATACCTACTTAAGCAAGCAGATGAAATTGCGCTTGACGCCTTCGTAACAGCCTTCCTTACTTAGGAATTAACTATCTAAGCGTAGACCAGGTATGGCTTAACTTCAAAGAAATAGTATCGACAGCAGTAGAGTGATTTATACCAAATAAGTTATTAAGGGATGGAACTCATCCCTCATGATAAAAAAAAAGCGTGACAGGTTTACAAGCTGGCAAAATCCTCAAGAATGGTGAAGGTTTACAGATGCTCGAAATTTAGTGCATATTCAACACGAGATGTATTTAATATTTCTCACAACAACTGATACCTTCTCTGCGTGACAGCAGTGGTAATGTTACCGTTGACAATCCCTCTAAAACGGAGTTATTAAACACGGTTTTCCAAAATTCCTTCGCCAAAGAAGGCGAAGTAAATATTCCAGAATTTCGACCAAGAACAGCTGTCAACATGAGTAACTTAGAAGTAGATATCTTCTGTTTAATGAAGCTACTCAAGTCTCTTAATGTACGCAAGTCTTAAGGTCCACATTGTATACTATTCAGATTCCCTTAAGAGAAAGCTGATACAAATTGCTCTGAACTTATCATTTACGTACAACTGCTCGTTCGACGAAAGACCTGTACCTAAAGACTGGAAAATTGTAAAGGTCACACCAATACTCATGAAAGGAAATATTAATAATCCGCTGAATTACTGTTCCATACCACCGACGTCGATCATTAATATGATTTTGGAACATTTACTGTGTTCGAAAACTACGAATTACATCGAAGAAAACGATCTAATGACACACAGTCAGTATGGATGCAGAAATTATCATTATTGTGCAACACTATTAGCTATTTATTATCACGAAGTAATGAGTTATATCGACAGGGGATCTCAAACTGGTGACATATTCCTGGATTTCCAAAGGGCTTTTACGGTTCTTCGCAAGCGGCTTCTTATCAAATTGAGCGTCCATGGAGTACCGTCCCAGTTGTGTGTCTAAATTTGTTATTTCCTGTCAGAAAGGTCACACAGTTCGAAGCAACTGACGGGAAGTTATCGAGTAAACCTGTAGTGATATTCCCAAGGAAGTGTTATAAACCCTCCTCTGTTCCTAACTTTATGATTTAACAGACAATGTGAGTAGCCACAGTAGATTTTTTGCAGATAGTAAAGTCGTACGAAGATCAAACCCAATAGCAAACTGAGATAGGCAACATATCTGTATGGTGCTAAAAGTGGCACTTGAGCCAAATAACGAAAAGCGTGAGGTCATCCACATGAGCACTAAAAGGAATCTGTTAAATTTCGGGTGCACGATAAATTACACAAATCTGAAGGCTCTCAATTCAACTAAATATCTAGGAACAACTTCAACGAATATTTTAAATGGGAACGATCACATAGATAATTTGGCACGAAAGGTGAACCGAAGACTACCTTTTATTGGTAGAACACTTGGAAAATGCAACAAATCCAGTGAAGTGAAGTGTCGTGTGGCTAGGGCCTCCCGTCGGGTAGACCGTTCGCCTGGTGCAGGTCTTTCGATTTGACGCCACTTCGGCGACCTGCTCGTCGATGGGGATGAAATGATGATGATTAGGACAACACAACACCCAGTCCCTGAGCGGAGAAAATCTCCGACCCAGCCGGGAAGCGAACCCGGGCCCTTTGGATGGACCGTCTGTCACGCTGACCACTCAGCTACCGGGGGCGGACTAACAAATCCAGTGAAGAGACTGCTTACACTACGCTCATCCATCCCCTGTAGAACACTGCTTTGTGGTATCGGGTACTTACAAGAGATAAGTGACGGAGGACAACGAAAGAGTTCGTATATAGGGCAGCTTGTTTTATATTATCGCAAAATGGGGGAGAAAGTGTCACGGATATGCTAGGCGAGAGAAGGGAGCTATCATTAAAACAAAGGCGTTTTTCGTTGTTGCGAGATATTTTCACGAAATTTCAACCTTCAAACCGAGTGAGGTGATGCTGTGGTTGACACACTGGAATCACATTCGGGAGGACAAAGGTTGAAAGCCGCGTCCAGCCACACAGATTTAATTTTTCCGTGATTTCCCTAAATCGCTCCAGGAAAAGGCCCTCTGAAAGGACACGGCCGATTTCCTTCCCCATCCTTGAAACAATCCGAGCTTGTGCTCCGTCTTTAATGACCTCGATGTCGACGGGACGTTAAACCTAATCTTCCTTTCAACCTCCAACGTTCTCCTCCTAATGCGAAAAGATTCTGTTGACATCCACCTACAAAGGGAGAAATGATCATTCTAATAAAATAAGAGGTATCGGAGTTCGCACGGAAAGATTTAACTATCTCATATCCCTTCGCTCTGTTCCATAGTGGAACGGCAGGGAAACAGAGTAAAACCGATTCGATGAACCCTCTGTCAGGCACTTAGATGTGAGTTGCATAACAGTGATGTAGATGTAAATATAGATGTACTGACATTTGGTTCGATGTTGGACGCCTTCTCCTTTGATGAATCGCCCGAGAGCTGCGGTAATGAACTATTAATATTACGCCCCATCGGCCTCAACTGTAACACAATGAGGAGCGTTCCTCTAGCTATAACTGCGGCGGAAACAAATTTATCGTAAAAACAGAAGCGTCGGCGACCTATAATAGTGAGTTAGATAATGGCAGGCAGCTCTGCAGGGAGTCCCTGGTTAATAGCTGCAGCCAGCCGGCAGCGCACGCCCCGCGCCAGACTCCTGCGGAAATTAAGTTTTTCCTCCGTGTTGCCGTCGCTGCCTCGCCGCCGCCGCCGCAGCCGCTGCCGCTGCCGTTGCTCTTCCAGACTGACATCTCTGTTTATTTCGTTCTTATTGTCTTCCTCCTTTTGCACGTGCCAACGAAGTTACGCGGAAATCCACCGCGACACTGCCGTGCTCGTTTGTGAGGGCCTGTGTAGCATCGAGCTCGCAAATGATTCGAACGTCGAGGCTATTCATTGCGAGTCCAACTGGGTCACACCGTGTACGTCGCTACCTCACGGTATCCAGAACGAATTGTTCGATCTGCGACACAGTGGTCGCACTAAACGTAAAAGCTTCCTAACAGATTCAGAATATGCGCCTGACAAAGACTCGAACTCAGAAAGGTACACAGGAGAGATGCAGTAAAATTTGAAGCTATCAGAGGGGTATGATAAATCTACATCCACATTTACTTCTGTGTTCCACCAGATGTCTAGCTGAGTGGATATAGTGTACTGGTCTCCACTCCTATTCGAGTCACGACAATAAAGACTGCAGATACCAATTTCTCTAATTTTAGTGCCGCTGTCATTATGCGATATGTAAGTTTCTCCTTGAAACATGGGCTATCGGAACTTTGTAAGCACTGGCGGATTCTATATTTATAAAGTTATGAAAAGCATTCGACACGGTACTCCACAGCAGACTGTTAACGAAGGTACGTGCATATGGAATAGGCTCCCAGATACGTGATTGGTTCGAAGACTTCTTACGTAACAAAATCCTGTATGTTGTTCTCGACGGCGAGTGTCCGTGGGAGACAGGGAAGTGTGACAGGACCGTTGCTATTTTCTTTATACATAAATGATCTGGCAGACAGTGTGGACAGTAATTTGCGGCTGTTCGCTGATGATGCTGTGGTGCACAGGAAGGTGTCGACGATAACTGACTGTAGGTTGATACAAGATGACCTAGACAAAATTTCTAGGTGG
Organism: Schistocerca americana; assembly: GCF_021461395.2. Classification (NCBI taxonomy): domain Eukaryota; kingdom Metazoa; phylum Arthropoda; class Insecta; order Orthoptera; family Acrididae; genus Schistocerca; species Schistocerca americana. The sequence goes on from NC_060130.1 coordinate 452,400,707, forward strand.
TGTGATCGATGGCTCTTAATGTAGAAAAATATAAGTTAATGCCGATGAGTAGCAAAAACAAACGCGTAATGTTCGGATACAGCATTAATAGTGTCCTGCTTGACGCAACCACCTCGTTCAAATATCAGGGCGTAACGTTGCAACGTGATGTGAAGTCCCATAGTGCTCAGAGCCATTTGAACCATTTGAAGGCGAATGGTCGATTTTGGTTGGTTGGGAGAATTTTAGGAAAGTGTGTTTCATGTCTAAAGGAGCTCGCATATAGGACGTTAGTGCGACCTATTCTTGAGTATTGCTTGAGAGTTTGGGATCTGCACCAGGTCTGATTGAAAGAAGACATGGAAGTAATTCAGGGGTTAGGTTCTGGATAAGATACGAGAAATTAGGGATCATACGGAGGAATACACATAGTCGTTTTTCCCTCGCTCTATTTACGAGGGAACAGAAAACAAAACGACTAGTTGTGGTGAAAGGTACCCTCCGCCACACACCGTACGGTGGCTTGCAGAGTATGTATTTAGATGTAGATGTAAACGTAGATTTTAATAGATTGTGTATAGTGCCTATGTAACTGCTTCTCGTAGTCGACGTGTCTGTTATTCATTCCGTAGTAGTACGCAGTAATGCCTCGCAAGCAATTTGTGCTAATAAATGTTTTGTTAAAACCAAGAAACTGTTCAAACTGATTATCAAGTTTCATATTACGTCTATTCTCATTTTGTATATTTGTCACGTTACCATTTTATGGAGCGAAGTAAGATTCAAAGCTGAGAGTGAAGCGTCCTGTCGCCGATGAGCTCATTCGAGAGAGAGGACAAGGATGGTAGTATGCGTTGAAACCGAACTGTGGAAGCCACAAAATACCGAAATTATGATAACCGTACTGAGATTTGAATCGTGTCCCCTCCTAGTCAGATAACCTCGTCAGCAAGGAACATGGCAGCTTCGGTGAGATGCGTAGCACAGGAACAAACTGTGCTATCAACGAGCACTGAGATTATTAACAGTATTTCACTTTTAAAGAGAATGATTCTTGACTCTGAAAACTCTTCAGGTCATTTTTGGACACCAGGTGTTTTACGTTACGGATGATTTTTGTATCAATATATCCGTGTCTCTCGGGGTACCATTTAACACATGAATTATCCGTGCAAGAGCACTAACACCAATACAGTAAATATATAATGTAAAATTCAACGGTTACTCTCGCGAAGCATTTTCGAAAGTATACTTTTAAGAAGATGCGAATAAATGATTTTGAAACGGAATGACTGTATTAATGTGTGTGTTACCTATCAAAAACCGACATGAAAAGTAAGCTTTTCACTGATATATTTATATAAAGTTAAATTTAGCCTACTCAGCCATATAGCCAATTAGTTTTTGTTGAATATCAGCATTTTAGACGAATCACTACGCATCGTACTGATTTTCCTCAATTAGTTATGTCTCTCAGACGCGCGAATCCACTTCGCATGTATACATGTTTCTGTTATTCACTTATTATCTACTGAATGAACCAGTAAGCCTTCGATAAAGTTCAAAATGTGATGATACGGACGAAAGGAAAAAAAAATTTTATTTAGCACAAGCTCGCTTAAAAATCGAGAGAATTCGGTAAAGAACCACATGTTCTGTTTGTAGATTTCAAGAAGACCTATGACCGCATACACCACAACAGCCTGTTCCATTGTCTCAAAGCGTTCGGGATGCCACAGAAGATCATCGACCCGATAAAGATATGTCTGAGTTAGACAGGTAAAGCTGGAAAACAGACTAAGACATGACTATAAAATTGTGATAGGTCTCATGCCACGAGATGGCTTGTCTCGTACCCTGTTCAGTTTTGTCCTTGAGAAAATCATACGTGAAACTTTCAAAAATAACGTTGAAGGGATCCAAGTCGAAGGGATATCTAGTACACGCAGATGATATCTGCTTAATCGGCAGCTCTGAAGACGAATTGAAAGAAATGACCAGGGCACTTGAGATGGCTACCAGCAAATGTGTGCTACTCATGAACAAAGCCAAGACGGATTACCATGTTATCACTCGTCGACAGGCTCAGGATACCGAACATCTACAGTCACTGTGGTGGGAGGCCGTTCCTACAAGAAAGTTCGCGAATTTAAATACTTGGGAGCACTTCTCACGAACAAATAGTTATACGAAATAGAGATACCGACAGCGAACTGACCCTTCTACAGCCTAACACAACTTCTTCGGTCCAACTCCTTCTCATGACAGTTCAAGATTCGGCTGTATAAAACCCTGATTCAGTTCGTGGTACTATGAGGCTGTGAGACGTGGGCCGGCCGCGGTGGTCCCGCGGTTCTAGGTGCTCAGTCCGGAACTGCGCGACTGCTACGGTCGCAGGTTCGAGTCCTGCCTCGGGCATGGATGTGTGTGATGTCCTTAGGTTAGTTAGGTTTAAGTAGTTCTAAGTTCTAGGGGACTGATGACCTCAGAAGTTAAGTCCCATAGTGCTCAGAGCCATCTGAACCAACTTTACAGATAGACTGGGTATGCGTTTTTATTTCCGTGATTCGAATATCGAGTCAAATTTTCAAAGAACTTGGGCAGTATGACCCCACTTATCAGTATGACGCTGCATTACTTCTACGCAGAATGGATACACTGATTCGGTAGGGAAAGGTTTCATAAGGCCCTTGTATCCTCTCCTGAGGCAAGCTGGCACACAGTTGTTGCAAATTGTCCTTGATATCCTGGATACTGTCACTGGGTGGGATTTGACATCAGAGCTGGTTGCACACGAGCTCAAAAAAAAAAAATAAATAAATAAAAAAAATGGCTCTGAGCACTATGGGACTTAACTGCTGAGGTCATCAGTCCCCTAGAACTTAGAACTATTTAAACCTAGCTAATCTAAGGACATCACAAACATCCATGCCCGAGGCAGGATTCGAACCTGCGACCGTAGCGGTTGCGCGGTTCCAGGCTGTAGCGCCTAGAACCGCTCGGCCACTCCGGCCGGCGCACACGTGCTCAAATCGGTGAAAAATCTGAAACTGTTGTTGACCATAAGGCTACGTCAACATGACGTAAACAGTTCACAGAGACACATGTGCCATCTGTGGAGGGGCATTGTTCTGTTGAAAAATGTCACCACAATACTGTGGTAACACATGAAGACTCTGGATGTCCATGACGTGTAGTTGTGCCGTCGTAGGTCCCTCAGTCACTATCAGCCCTCACCATGATGGTAAAGGTAACACAGCTGTGACTTTTCCGATCTTTGGCAGAACGGGATCGCTCCTCATCTCGTCGCCATACTAACCAACGATGGTCATCCGCCGTATTGCAGAAACCTGATTTGTCTCGAACACAGTCCATGCTTCCCCTTCACGGCACCGCTCCGAACGCAGTCGTTTGTGTTGTGGTGTTAAAGGCAAGCTACGCGTGGGAGGGTAAATCCCTTGTCCACCTACTACTATTCTCCGATCATTTGTAGAGGATAATAGAGACTGTTGCAGGGAATCCATAACTTTTTCTTGGATGGCAGGCACAAATGTGAAGTGGTTACGATACGCTTGATACACAATACGGCGGTCCTCTCTTGTGGTGGTCAGGCGTGGTCGACGGGAATCTTGCAGACGAGTATGCTTGCCCTTACGTTCCCACGCGGCCCAGGATAAGGCCACTGTTACATCAGACTGGTCCACAAATCTGAGTTCTGCCCGAGCCGACTAGCCGGTCAAATGAAGATCCACAATAAAGCACCTTTCAAATTCTGTCAGGTGCTGATATACTGTCTCAAACGAGTACGTGTCATCTCCGTGTTCTTAACAGTAATCATTCAGCATCTGACGCTGTTCGCACTTTTATATACTCTACCAGGCCTGGTAGCAATAGTAAACAGGAACATCTGTAATACAGTAATGTAGGGCAAAAGTAAGCAAGTGTGCTCGTCGACGGAAAGAAGCGTGTTGAGTAGAAACAAAGTTAGAAGTTAGGATCGCTACGAGAAAGGTAGCGTTTTGTTCACATTCTGCATGCTATGATACTTAGTGAATCCACTGTGAGAACTGTTCTTGGATATTCGGAATGAATCCGAAAAGCTGCTCAACCTTCACATAACGTATGTGTGAATAGAGTGATCAAATTTCGCCCAGAGGCGGTGGTCAGAATGGAAGAACTGCTACGCTATTGGATTGAGCCTGCCTCTTTCGGGAGCTACTATTCAAGCTGAAGCCGAGACCGTGAATGCAGATTTAACGAAAGGAGATAACGATATATCACCTTTGGCCAGCTCAGATTGGTTTGATCGCTTCAAGCAACGTTTTCGCTTTCACAACATTAAAATGACAGTAGAGGCATCTGCAACAGACTGGAGCCGAGGAATTTAAAAGACAGGTTTAGAGAAATATTGGCAGAAGAAGGCTACACTGCGAAACAGGTTTTCGTCCTTGATGAAACGGTTTCATTTTCGAAACAAATGCGTAGCTGCTCATTGATTCCTACTGGAGGTTCAAAAGATTCTAATGGTTCAAATGGCTCTGAGCACTATGGGACTTAACAGCAGAGGTCATCAGTCCCCTAGACTTAGAACTACTTAAATCTAACTAACCTCAGGACATCACACACATCCATGCCCGAGGGAGGATTCCAACCTGCGACCGTAGCAGGCGCGTCGTTCCGGACTGAAGCGCCTAGAACCGCTAGGCTATGGCGGCCGGCTTCTACTGGAGGAAAAACAGCACCAGCATTTAAAGCTACCAACGATCAGTGCACCCTTCTTTTCGGTGGAAACGCTTCAGGAATTGCAAATTAAAAACCCCTTATGATCCGCCACTCTCACACCCTAGGGCACTAAAGAGTTGTGATAAGAGCAGGCTGGGAATTCACTGGAGACTGAATAAGAAGGTTGGAGATTTATCCTACTTCCAGTGACTATTTTTTAATTAACTAAATAGAGAACCGAAGGCCTACGGTGAGAAAGAAAAGAAAATCTCTTTCAAGATTCTTCTCCTCCTTGACAATGTTCCCATCCGCCCACATTTTATCACTGATTCAAATGAAAACACTGAAGTTCTATTTCGTCCACTTTTCATTATTGGTTCAAATGAAACACTGAGTTTCTGTTTCCGCCACCGAACACTACATCCTTCCTTCAATCCGTGGAACTTTATTTCTGCACTAGAGGCATATTATCCGCATAAAGTTTTCTCCAACCTCATAGAAGAATGTGATTCAAGTGACGAACTTATCATCAAGATTTCTGGCGACAGTTTAATATTAAGGTGGCGATAGATGTTATTACAGACCCGTGGACTGGCATCACTGCAAAATTTATAAATGCTGTATGGAGGAAACTTTGCTCCGACACTGTGGTAGTGCTAGAAGAGAGGAACTGCGGACATAGCACGGGAGATTGGAAACACTGATCTCGATGAAGAGAATGTGTGTGACCTCCTAAACTCTCATTCTGAGGAACTGAGCTACGATGACTTGACTGTTTTCAGTGAAAATAATAATAAAGAAAAAAAACAGAAGTCGGGGAAGTTCAGCCTGTTAGAAATCTGACAAAGAAGAAAATGGGCAAGTCTTTCTGAGTGATTGACGCTGCAGTAACTGTTTTTGAGGAACGTGATCATGAAGAAGTAACGACTGCAATAGCGAAGAGAGAAGTTGTACTTTCTGTTAAGTTTTAAAGACAGCTGTATAATCAACAGCCAAAGAAGATTGCACAGCTGACAATTAAACATTTCTATGCAAAACAATGCGAGACTTCAAATGAATGTCAAGCGCCTAGTGAGAACACTTCTGGTACAAAAAGATTTGAATGTAAGAAAATCAGTCACGGAAATTAAACTGACTATAGCACCATCAAATTCTTCCGATGTGGATGATCCAGATGCCATTTAGGATGCGTATTTAATGACAATGATGTTAGTGTACTATTGTGTGCTTCAGTGTTAAATTTTAAGTGCATAAATTTTGCATTAAAACGAGTTTCAGAAAGTTGATATTGATTATTTTGTGTAATACCACTTAGAAACTCTGCTACTTTAGACTCATTATGTGAGTAAACGAGAATCTAACACCATATTTTACGTAGGCCCACATAATGTCACCAGTTTTACGGGAATTCGGTATGCGCGACGACTCCTCGGAACGTAACTACCGCGTATAACGAGATTTGTCAGTACATTATCTCGTCCACTCCTAACCGTGATGCAGCTTCGCGCTTTCCACATTAACAAATCAATGCCGGCTTTGAAATAAATGACATGTGGCAGGAAAAATACGAGGCCCCAGATTGAATGCCGAACATTTGGCTGGGTGGGAATTTACCCACATAGCCACCTAAACACACCAGGAATAAAGTATAACCTTTCAGATCTTAAAAATTCAGCTATAACTGGCTGGATTCCTTGATAATGACTAGCGGTTTCAGGATTAATTAAAGTTAGCACTCTCCGGGAAAGAGACAACCTAGATCTGCAACCATTAGATACAGTTTTAATATTTACATTTTCTCCGATCTACGTCCAGCTTGTTTCAGATGTTATTCTTTTCAGTCGACTGGGGAAAACAAGAAAGATTGATGTTTAGCTTCAGATCGACGAAGAGAAACAATAGGCACAAGTTCGAATAGGACATGGATGTGGAAGGAAATTGGCAGCGTTGTTTTCAAGGAAATCATCCTGTCACCACCGTTAATTGTCTTTCAAGGAAATTCCTTAATGCCAACAAGGGTATTTGAATCCCTCCTCTTCAAAGTGCGAGTCCAGTGATTTAACTAGTTCGCAAAACTTCTGCTTCCCATGCCCGGGTTCCCGGGTTCGATTCCCGGCGGGGTCAGCTATTTTCTCTGCCTCGTGATGACTGGGTGTTGTGTGCTGTCCTTAGGTTAGTTAGTTTTAAGTAGTTCTTAGTTCTAGGGGACTGATGACCATAGATATTAAGTCCCATAGTGCTCAGAGCCATTTGAACCAATTGAAAACTTCTGCTTGCAAAACTTCGATTCCTACTTCAGTTACATTTTGTTACCAGTATTATTACTCTGTCACGACGTCGCAAATGCAAGTGCCCGTTTGTAATTATTACATTATTTCGCGTAGTATAAACTCTTTTTCTGGGATGTGTGCCAGTTACGTTAGGTGGTTAAATGGCGACTCTGATGAGACATTTTAATACAATTTAATTTCATTATGAGGTTCTTCATATCGTATAATTTATACTCTATAAGAGAAAACTACATCTTTCATGTTGTGCATGACTTTGTGCCCAATGGTAAGGTTCAAATGGCTCTGAACACTATGGGACTCAACATCTGAGGTCATCGGTCCCCTAGAACTTAGAACTACTTAAACCTAAATAACCTAAGGACATAACACACATCCATGCCCGAGGCAGGATTCGAACCAGCGACCTTAGCGGTCACGCGGTTCCATACTGAAGCTCCTAGAGCCACTAGGCGACAACGGCCGGCCACAATGGTAAGGAGAGGTCGGCTACAGACTGGTGTGGCAACAGTCGTCTTAGAAAAGCTGGATGGAGCAGAAATGATTGGCGGACAGGTTAATACAACAATTTCTCCAAGTGTACAAAGACTCGATACGAATAATGCGACAAGAAATAGAGTTCAGCTATCGCTGTACCAAGGGAGAAGCACGAACTAAGGTGTCGAAGAACAGTGGCTCCAAGCGCGAGTGGGGTTAAGGGGCCGTCGCAGGCCGTCCCATAACGCGGCGGCAGAGGGCGCTCGTGGTCTTGAGACGGTGGAGGTGTGGCTTAGTGACCGTGCTTCATTGGTTCTGCCAGATACTGTGCGGCCGCTACCGGCTTCAGTCAGAAACTTGCAACTCCGTTGCTATGACGCCCGCGGAGTGGTTCTGATGCGTGATACACTTGCATACTGCGCATTTTGTGAAATGAAAACCTCACAGCAGCATGTAAGATCCTCTCTTTGGAACCAAAACCGGTTTCGTTGCTTCAAGCTGCAGATTCAAGAGGGTATCTAAATACAAATGGGAAATATCTGTTGAAAAACAGAATGTCCCCTCAATCAGTAATAACAGCAATAACTACACGATAGAAAACCCGAATGTGGGAATAGATAGAAGACCCAAAATTCATTATTCGGATAATAATACTCCGTCAAGTGAGCGTACCGTCGAACTGTAAATCGGCTGAATGGTGCCATCAGCATCCTCCAAAAACTGAGCTGGAACCGACAACATAATCAGACTGAATGCAAAAACGATGGGCTATACCCTAAAAAACCGCACCCTCTGTGTTGATGGAACTTACCAAAATTCAAGAATGAGACCGCATCGCACTTTAAGAGCTCGAGCAATAACATGTTAGTACTGAACTTGCAGGAACGATCCAGAAGCTGTCAACGTGGCGCATACGCGCTGGACAGGCCCACGCCGCGCCACCGCAGTTACGCCGTGGGCACATGGACGGTGCTTTCGAACGTCAACGCTGAGCGTGCCAACGTGCTGCTGAACGTTCAGAAACGATGTGACTTGTGCATACGGTAGGTGTCGTGATGACTGGGTGTTGTGTGATGTCCTTAGATTGGTTAGGTTTAAGTAGTTCTAAGTTCTAGGGGACTGATGACCATAGCTGTTAAGTCCCATAGTGCTCAGAGCCAGCCATACGGTAGGTGTGATGATGTTTGGTTAACGTCGCGCTCAACTGCGCGGTCATCAGCGCTCGTAAAAAAACCCGTCCCAATTCTTTCCCAGTACATTTTTTTACACAGTCCAAAGTAGCCACTGTCACGAATGAGGAGGAGGAGGAGATTAATGTTTAACGTCCCGTCGACAACGAGGTCATTAGAGACAGAGCACAAGCTCGGATTAGGGAAGGATGGGGAAGGAAATCGGCCGTGCCCTTTCGAGGGAACCATCCCGGCATTTGCCTGAAGTGATCTAGGGAAATCACGGAAAACCTAAATCAGGATGGCCGGACGCGGGATTGAACCGTCACGAATGATGATGATGACGAGGTCAACACAAACACCCAGTCTCCGGCCAGAGAAAATACCCAACCCGGGAGGGATTCGAACCCAGGAGCCCGTGATGCAAAGGCAGCTACGCCAGCCACTAGACCACGAGCTGCGGACGCCGGGAAATGTGCCTGAAAGTGATATACGCGATCGCAGTGCGTTTCAACGGCAGTTGCCTGCTGTAACTGGCTCGCAAATCACCCTGTTTACGAAACTGACGGGCATAAAACTCCTGCGTTAGCTCTATTAAAACTCACATTTCCTCCCTTATCCATTAGCCAGTCAGGTTATTCTGACTGTAGTACACATAAATAAATATTTCCATATGGATGAACATGGCATACGGCCAAAAGGAATGTACCATGGCCAGTCAAGAAGGACATCACCTTTTAAAAGTTCCATTACAAATACTGCGATGCGAAGATAAAAAATATATAATCATTCTCACATTTAGTAAGACGCTAAGGTCATTCTTAGTTGATCACTATTCCTATTCAGTAGCAGAATTCTTGTAAGAAGCGAAATACAAAACTTGAAACAAGAAAGTGCCAATATATTATTGCACCTAGTGCAAGCTGTCTTGTAGATAAAGGCAACCGCAGAAACTCACTCTTCAGAAACCGCACACTTACATTTACATAACACGGAATACTATGGAATATTCTTCTACTAAACTAATATGAAAGTATCAGAACATTTTACAAATGAAAAGGTTAGTAAAAAAAAGAAATTCGGATCTAGCGGGACGCGAACAAGCAACACATAATGAGTCAGATTGCTCATCTATACCTCTACTCACTGCGCTAAACTGACAAAAAAAGATTTTTCTATACTTTGCATCTTAACTTGTCCTGAAAGCGAAAGGCCACCTGTATCAGATGATACCAGCCCTCTTCAGTACAGTCTCGAGACGAAATTTTGGATTTCAGTTGAATAGGGTGGTCATTGATAGTGACCGGGCCAAATATTTCACGAAATAAGAATCAAACGAAAAAACTACAAAGAACGAAACTCGTCTAGCTTGAAGGGGGAAACCAGATGGCGCTATGGTTGGCCCGTTAGATGGCGCTGCCATAGGTCAAACTGATATCAACTGCGCTTTTTTAAATAGGAACCCCGATTTTTTATTTTATATTCGTGTAGTACGTAAAGAAATATGAATGTTTTAGTTGGACCACTTTTTTCGCTCTGTAATAGATGGTGCTGTATAGTCACAAACGTATAAGTACGTGGTATCACGTAACATTCCGCCAGTGCGGACGGTATTTGCTTCGTGATACATTACCCGTGTTAAAATGGTCCGTTTACCAATTGCGGAAAAACTCGATATCGTGTTGATGTACGGCTATTGTGATCAAAATGCCCAACGGGCGTGTACCATGTATGTTGCTCGGTATCCTAGACGACATCATCTAAGTGTCTGGACCGTTCGCCGGATAGTTCGGTAATTTAAGGAAAAAGGAAGTGTTCAACCACATGTGAAACGTCAGCCACGACCTGCAACAAATGACGATGCCCAACTAGGTGTTTTAGCTGCTGTCGCCGGCCGCCGTGGCCGAGCGGTTAAAGGCGCTACAGTCTGGAACCGCACGACCGCTACGGTCACAGGTTCGAATCCTGCCTCGGGCATGGATGTATGTGATGTCCATAGGTTGGTTAGGTTTAAGTAGTTCTAAGTTCTAGGGGACTTATGACCACAACAGTTGAGTCCCATAGTGCTCAGAGCCATTTGAACCATTTTTTTTAGCTGCTGTCGCGACTAATCCGCACATCAATAGCAGACAAATTGCGCGAGAATCGGGAATCTGAAAAACGTCGGTGTTGAGAATGCTACATCAACATCGATTGTACCCGTACCATATTTCTATGCACCAGGAACTGCATGGCGATGACTCTGAGCATCGTGTACAGTTCTGCCACTGGGCACAAGAGAAATTACAAGACGATGACAGATTTTTTTTCGCGTTCAATTTAGCGACGAAGCGTCATTCACCAACAGCGGTAACGTAAACCAGCATAATATGCATTATTGGGCAACGGAAAATCCACGATGGCTGCGGTAAGTGGAACATCAGCGATCTTGGCGGGTTAATGTATGGTGGGGCATTATGGGAGGAAGAATAATTGGAGCCCATTTTATCGATGGCAATCTAAATGGTGAATTTCCTACGTAATGTTCCACCGATGCTACTACAAGATGTCTCACTGCATGACAGTATGGCGATGTACTTCCAACATGATGGATGTCCGACACATACGTCGCGTGCGGTTGAAGCGGTATTGAATAGAATATTTCATGACAGGTGGATTGGTCGTCGGAGCACCATACCATGGTCCGCACGTTCACCGGATCTGACGTTCCCGGATTTCTTTGTGTGGGGAAAGTTGAAGGATATTTGCTATCGTGATCCACCGACAACACCTGACAACATACGTCAGCGCATTGTCAATGCACGTGCGAACATTACGGATGGCGAACTACTCGCTGTTGAGAGGAATGTCTTTACACGTATTGCGAAATGCATTGTGGTTGACGCACATCTGTTTGAGCATTTATTGCATTAATGTGGTATTTACAGGTAATCATCCTGTAACAGCATGCATTCTCAGAAATGATAAGTTCACAAAGGTACATGTATGACATTGGAACAACCGAAATAAAATGTTCAAACGTACATACTTTCTGTATTTTAATTTAAAAAACCTACCTGTTACCAACTGTTAGTCTAAAATTGTGATCCATATGGTTTTGACTATTACAGCGCCATCTATCACAAATCGAGAAAAGTGGTTCATATTTCTTTACGTACTACACTCATGTGTAATAAAAAATGGGGGTTCCTACTTAAAAAAACGCAGTTGATATCAGTTTGACCTATGGCAGCGCCATCTATCGGGTCAACCATAGTGCCATCTGATTTCCCCCTTCAAGCTAGACAAGTTTCGTTCTTCGTAGTTCTTTCGTTTGATGCTTATTTCATGAGATATTTAGCCCGGCCACGATCAATGGACCATGCTATATATCTATATATATACCGACTGTTAACAGCCGACCGGTGTGGCCGAGCGGTTCTAGGCACTTCAATCTGGAACCGCGCGACCAGCGACCTCTAGGGTCGCACGTTCGAATCCTGCCTCGGGCATGGATGTGTGTGATGTCCTTAGGTTAGTTAGGTTTAAGTAGTTTTAAGTTCTAGGGGACTAATGACCAAAGACGTTTAGTACCATAGTGCTCAGAGCCATTTTTTTTAGTGTTAACGTACCGTTGCAGTGCCTCGTTGACGTTGTATCGTCGTTGCCTTATGCGGTATGTTCCTGTGTATAGGTCATTGAAAGCAATCAGCATTGACCTTGCTGGGCAATTTAACCCTTTGTTGCCTGACGGTACTTAAAAGTACCAGTAAGTTTTGACTCTAATTATTTTCTCGTGGTGCAGTTTCGTGATCTGAGAGCCCGTCGGTACGTAACAGTAACTCTGCTCTACTGTTTCATAGATGTTATTGTGCAATACATAGACCTCTCTGTCGGTCGGAGCTTGAAATTGTTTTTCGCGCGCTGCTGTGAAAACAGAAGATCGTATGTGCTTGTTTCCATGGTGTTGCCTGAATTTGTGCGCAATTTATTGAAACTTCCGTTGAGTTTTCCATTGTACGTACTTACCTTCTTTGGTTTTTTTGTAATAGTTTGAAGCATTACGTTACAAGTGAATGAGATAAAGTGGAAAATATAAAGCGGACTTATTAGTACCGCCAGGTTGTGCGAACACTTTATTGTAGCAACAACGCGTTACCTCTCACTAGTTGTTCTGTCCACTTTTTCTCACACAGAAATCGGTAAATACATTTGCCTGTGGAAAAATTAGAACAAACAGGAAAGGTTTGCCAGGGAATTTACCTAAAGAAAAATGTCTAAATCAAATCACAGAGTGTCATCTTTAGAACTAACAGTATTTCAATGGAAGGAAAATAAAGTAGTGTATTTTGCGTCAAACTTCCATGGCACTGAACAGAGCGTAGTGACAAGAAAACAGAAAGATGGAACTAGTATGACTATCCATGTCCAGTTATTGTATGTGATTACAATAAAAACATGGGTGGTGTGGATCATGCAGACAGATTACATTCAACTTATGGTCTTGACAAGTGATCAAAGAAATGGTGGTACCGTCTCTTCTGGGGAGCAATAGAAATTGCTTCTGTCAATGCTTACGTCATTTTCAGTTATCTACATGGGGCACTGCCACTGCTGGAATTCAGGTGTGCTGTGGCACTAGGGCTAATGAATGAACAGCAAGTGCCAAATCTCAAAAAGAGAAACTCTGGTAAAGATGAAATAACTCTCCCAAAGAGAAGGAAGGATAACTTTTCTGTTCCGAAGGATGTACGTCTTGGCAACCGAGGAAACCATTTTGTAGTGTTCAGTTGTAAAAGAGGACGATGCGAAATGTGTGCGAAAAATAAAATTCAGTCGAGACCACATTCACAATGTAGTACATGTAAAGTGTGTTTGTGCTGCAATGAGAAAAAGAACTGTTTCCTACAATTTCATGAGGTATCAGTAAATATGTGATATGTATATACTGTCAAAAATGTATAGCTAAGTTGCTATGTATTGTGAAGTTGCTCTAGAATAAATTTATGCGAAATTAAAAAAAAAAAAATTCAGAAATATCATATTTCGGTTAATTAATTTTCTAATGTAAAAATATTTAATATTTATGTGGAACAAGGTACAAGTTATAAAAATTGGAGCATTTTCTGCGCGTGTTGTGATTCTGTACATGGAGTCTGACGGTACTTCTAAGTACCAGGAGAGAAAAAAGTTGTGAAAAATAAAATAAAATTTTACAAAAAATCCTACCGTCATTTGAGGCTACAATAGCATAAATTCTGCAAAGAAAATGTTAAAAAATAAATTTTTTCTTATGTCAGGAAACAAAGGGTTAATAAGCAGCAGGTTATTGGCGGCCCCTGTGTTTTCCGTGGACTTATGACGCAGTTTACTTGTTTACTTGTGATGTATCAGCAGTGTTTGGAGGCAGTACATGGTTGACCCTGGCTGTTGTATGGGGCAGTCATGCAGACTAGTGTGGCCTTGAAGCTTTTCCTTATGCAAACATTTTGGCTTGGAAGACTTGAAGTATAGCGGAGAGTACAGGACTACTAGTGAGATGGTCCAAGAAACGTAGTCTTTGTATTTCATGATCTTTAAGTTATGACTGTCGTAGCCACTTATAGAATAAATAGGCTCTATTTCAGGCTGCTTTTTTCTATTAATATAACAGCAAATTATGGTGGAAAAATGTTTGTATTTATACTTTCTATTCGCTTAGAAAACTATTTCCGGGTACTATTTCACTGAGAAATATTTAAAATTCCTTATGAAACGTCATATGATTGCTCTTTTCCTTCTTACGCAGTGTATGAAGGTATGTTTGATACCATGGAACGAGTGGCCATGACTGGTTTGTGGCTAATTATTTGAGTGATAAACGGCAATGGGCGCCCTACTGCATTCGTGAAAGTCTTTCCCTGTTTCAACTACGCAGAGAATTTCACAAGCGCCATACACAGTTTTATGTGTATCGCAGTGTGTGCATTTGTCAGTCCGTGTGGGCACCTTGTGTTTGAGTATGTGTTTCAGCACGTTTTGTGCTAAAACGACAATGTATACCTTCGTGGTATTAATAATTTAACAGTTTTGTAGGACAGTTTTTCATCGTATGTTTTACAGGCAGTGAGCTTCTTCTTCTGCTGAAACCGACTTTTTGCAGCCTGTTCTTCCTTTCCGTATAAGACTGTCATCATACGAGAGGCCTTCAGTGAGTAATGAAACACATTTTCTTCTCAGCCAGTTTCGGTTGACAAAACGCAGAATTTGTTGCGGGACATCGTGGAACGTGGAATATTCCCGCTTCAGCCCTACAGTTTCACGAAGTTCCGATGGTGGTGGCGCAATACGTAGTCTTCAAAGTGGCGTCTGTAGCTTAGGTACGTTCCAAGTAGAAATCTGTCATCGAGTTTCTGTCGGCAGAAAACTAGAGCATCGCAGATGTTCATAGGCGCTTGTGGAATGGCTACGCGGACGTGGTAGCGAACAAAACCACAGTGAGTCGTTGGGTGAGGCATCTGTTATCATCGCAACAAGGTCGCGCAAACCTGTCCTATCTCCCGCGAGCCGGCCGGCAGCACATAGTCTTGGAACGTGCAGACATTCCCATTCGAGGTGATCGATGGATCGCAGTCGCAGTCAAACATCTCGCAGCACAACTGGACGTCTCTGTCGTTAGTGCTGACACACTCGTCCATCGCTCGTGCTACTTAAACGTGTGCGCCCGCTGGCTTCGTCGCCGTCTCACAGAAAACCATAAAGAGCAACAAAGGACCGTATGTGCACAGTTGTCTGTGCGTTACGAGGCTGATGGTGACTATATTTTGTCGAACATCGTTACAGGCGATGAAAGATGGATTCATCACTTCATTGGATACGATGTCGACTAGTTGAGCGGTACTATGGGCTAAAAATGGCTCTGAGCACTATGGGACTTAACATCTGAGGTCATCAGTCCCCTAGAACTAAGAACTACTTAAACCTAACTAACCTAAGGACATAACACACACACATGCCGGAGGCAGGACTCGAACCTGCGACCGTAGTGGTCGCGCGGTTCCACACTGAAGCGTCTAGAACGGCTAGGCCACTCTGGCCGGCCGGTACTATGGGGACGTACAAACCGTCCCACTAATGTGGACGTCGCATTCACCGGAGATTACGTTGAAGTAAGTGGTGAACAGTATGACGTATTGAAATCAAGAATGAAACTATCCTACTTCTTAAAAAAAATTGTTGCATTACCTACTAAATGCCCCTCGTTTATCTCTATTTCGTTTAATTCACATGACTACCCCAGAGTTTCTCCTGTCGCTACGTCAAATTCTCTTAACTAGTTTTGGATACCTGCTCTCTGTTCCTCTCGTTTCATGCAACCTTATCTCTGACAGACGTCGATAAACTTCACGTATAGCGATTTGTCAGGCAAAAAGGGAGGACGTATATATGAACATCTATAAGATACTTGTACTGCAATGTCACGAAAATAATATGCTGTTGAATACTTGTACACAATGCCTGTTCAGAGTAGACGAAGCTTCACGAAAATATAAGCATCACCTTCGCCACGTTATGCTGAGGAGTAGAAGAGAGTACAGTTAAAAAAAAACTGTTAGCGATTACATACAAAAATTTGTGATTGAATACAGGATTTCCTTTCAGGTAAAACTCAAGACGTCGTTTTTAACGGAGCATTATCGACTACTGTAATTTAGGGACTGCCACAATGGAGCGTTTGAGGCCAGCTGTAAATGACATTTTACGTTAACGCTCTAGCGGATAACGTAGGAAGAACCTAAGGTTATTCGCGGACGATGATGATATCTATGGGAAGGCTGCAAAGCTAGAAGACTGTAGCGAAATTCTGGGAGAACTGCAATGGATCCACGGCTTGTGCAGGGACTTTCAGTTGATGCTGAATGTAAACAACTGTAATGTGTTGTGCATAGATAGGCTAAGAGATCCACTGCTCTTCAAATACGCTATAGGCGACCAATCACTGGCACCAGCAATTACTGTAAAATACCAAGACTAATTATATGGAGTGACCTAAAATGGAACAACCATATAAAATAATAACAGGAATAGTAGATAACAGACTGAGATTTATTGGAAGATTCTTAAGGAAAGATAGTTAAGTTACAGAGAAGATGCAACGAGTAGGGGCGTGTTTCGTCACTAGATCGTTTTCACGGCGGGAGAACGTTACAGAGATGCTCAATGAAATCCAGTGTCAGACGCTAAAAGAGAGGCGTTGTGCCTCACGGAGAGGTTTAATGCTGAAATTTGGAGACCAAACGTTCCAAAGTGAATCGGACAATGTACGAGGGGCGTTCAATAAGTACTGCAACACATTTTTTTCTCAGCCAATTCCGGTAGAAATTATGCGGAATTTATTGAGTGACGTCGTGGAATATTCTCGCTGCAACCCTACAGATTCATGAAGTATTGGTAGGTGGCGACGCTATACGTAGCCTTCAAAATGGCGTTTGTAAAGGTGGTTCCTTCCAAGTAGAGAGTTATCATTGACTTTCTTTGGCGGAAATCCAGAGAATCTCAGATATTCATAGGCACTTGCAGAATGTCAACGGAGACCTGGCAATCAACGACAGCCGGGCGAGTCCTTGGGCGAGACGATTGTCATCATCGCAAGATCGCAGAAACCTGTCAAATCTCCCGCGTGACGGCCGGCCGCAGGCAGCTGTGACTCCTGCATAGTTGGAATGTGCGGACACTGTTATTCGAGATGACCAACAGATCACAATCAACTACCTGGCTGCATAGCTAGAGGTCTGTGTTCGTAGTGCTGACACCCTCCGCCACCACTCGGGATACTCAAATGTACCGGGTGATCAAAAAGTCAGTATAAATTTGAAAACTGAATAAATCACGGAATAATGTAGATAGAGAGGTACAAATTGACACACATGCTTGGAATGACATGGGGTTTTATTAGAACCAAAAAAATACAAAAGCTCAAAAAATGTCCGACAGATGGCGCTTCATCTAATCAGAAGAGCAGTAATTAGCATAACAAAGTAAGACAAAGCAAAGATGATGTTCTTTACAGGAAATGCTCAATATGTCCACCATCCTTCCTCAGCAATAGCTGTAGTCGAGGAATAATGTTGTGAACCGCACTGTAAAGCATGTCCGGAGTTATGGTGAGGCATTGGCGTTGAATGTTGTCTTTCAGCATCCCTAGAGATGTCGGTCGATCACGATACACTTGCGACTTCAGGTAACTCCAAAGCCAATAATCGCACGGACTGAGGTCTGGGGACCTGGGAGGCCAAGCATGACGAAAGGGGCTGCTGAGCACACGATCATCACCAAACGACGCGCGAAAGAGATCTTTCACGCGTCTAGCAATATGGGTTGGAGCGCCATCCTGCATAAACATCGTACGTTCCAGCAGGTGTTTATCACCCAGGCTGGGGATGATGCGATTCTGTAACATATCGGCGTACCTCTCACCCGTTACAAAACCAGAATCACGCATTTCCTCGAAGAAAAAAGGCCCGATAACGGTACATGTATATCCAACCCATACCGTGACATTTTCGTCGTACAGTGGAGTTTCCACGACAGTTCTAGGATTTTCGGTAGCCCAAATTCTGCAGTTGTGGGCGTTGACAGCCCCTCGGAGCGTGAAATGTGCTTCGTCGGTCCACAACACGTTACTCAACCAATCGTCATCTTCCGCCATCTTTTGAAACGCCCACACCGCAAATGCCCTCCGCTTCACTAAATCACCAGGTAACAGTTCATGATGCCGATGAATTTTGTACGGATAGCATCGGAGGGTACGCCTAAGTGCCAGCCAAACAGTAGTGTATGGAATGCCGGTGCGACGCGCTACTGCACGAGCGCTGACTTCCCCGTGCATAGACAAACCCGCTAGAGTCCCCATTTCTTCCTGAACTGTCTCAGCAGCATTACGCCTTGTGCTGGGTCGGCCACTACGGGGTCTATCGTCTAAACAACCCGTGGCTTCGAACTTTTAAATCATTCTCGCCACAGCTGCATTTGTCAACGGACTTTTACCCGTTCGAATCCCCTTCCTATGGCGATAGGATCGTAACGCTGAAAATAGCACATTCCCCATTCTGATAATACAGCTTCACTAAAAGCGCCTTTTCAGGTAACGTCAACATGCTGCGACTGCTGGCGCATCTGATTCTCTCTCTCATTACAGCTCCTTTTATACACGATTGTCATGCGTAGTCACTGACGTTTTGCTGTCCTGCGCCATATGTCGGACATTTTGTGAACTTTTTTTTGCTTCTAGTAAAACCCCATTTCACTCCAAGCATGTGTGTCAATTTTTACTTCTCTATCTACATTATTCCGTGGTTTATTAAGTTTTCAAATTTATACTGACTTTTTGGTCACCCGGTATATCACCGCTGGGTTCCTTGCCGCCTAACAGACTGTACAGAGCAACGAAAGACCATCTTCGGGGATTGTTTGCGTGTTACGAGGCTGATCGTAATAATTTTTTGACGAACGTCGTCACAGGCGGTGAAACATGGGATCATCAATTAGAAGCCGAAACAATCGGGACTCCACGGAGTGGCGCCACACCACCTCTCCTCCTCAGCCGCTCAAGTCTTGGCTACGGTCTTCTGCGACTCTGAAGGGGTTATTCTGTTACATGTCTGCTAGCATGATGCAACGATCAACTCTGAAGGGTACTGTGTTTCCCTCTGGAAATTGAAGAAACAACTTTAGCGTCCTCGTCACCACAAACATGCAAACGAGCTTTTCTTTCTCCATGACAACGCAAGACCTCCCACAAGTCTGCGCACCCGAGAGGAGCTCACAAAACTTCACTGACTGTCTTTCCTCATCCACACAACAGCGCGGATCTCGCACCTTCCATGCAGCATGCACTCTACGAGAAGCAGTACGTGGATGGTGGGGAGGTTGTTGATGCAGCAAGACGTCGACCAGTAAAGTGCTACCATGCGGGCATACAGTCCCTCCTAGTGGGCTGGCGTAAGACCTTCGCACCGAACGGAGATTATACTAAAAAATAGGGTTTTGTAGCCGAAAGAGTGGCGAATAATATGGTGAATTGGAATCCTGAATTAAAGCAACCTACTTTCAGAAAACAATATGTTGCAGTACTTATTTACCACCTCTCGTCTTACTTCCTCCCGCATACCTCTGGGGAAATAATCATGGCGAGAAAGTTGAATGAATCAGATGTCATGCGGAGCTTCGTCCAGCGTACGGTCACGCTTCCCACCCGTCATCCGCAAATGGAACAGGAAAGCCGGGAAAAAATGCGGACATCAGAAGTACCCTCCGCCATATCCCGTAAGATGGTTTTCGGAGTACAGACGTAGACGTACCTTTTTGTCGCCGTCATAGTGAGCCTGACACTCGCCGTACATCCAAAAGTGATCCGGCGGTACATTTTCTTATACGTTACAAGGGTTTTGTGAAAAGTATTGCTCCAGAATTTCTTGTGTGAAAATTCTTAAAGTTTGCTACCCAGAACTGCTACGTGTAACATGACAGCGTGTAACGTAACTATATCGGTGCGTGACAATCAGCGTGCTGTAATCGAGTTTAGAATTGGAAGAGTTCGTTCACACACGGAGCACCTTCTCCTTCACCATGACAATGCCAGACCAAAACGACTGCTGCGACATTTGCAACAACCAGACGCTTTGGGTTGACTCTCATCGATCTTGCTTCGTACAGTCCCGACTTGGTCTCATCCGATTTTCATCTGTCGCCCGAAACTTCAAGAACACCTTCGCGGATACTTTGATAGTGAGGAAACGGTGCAGAGGTGAGGTTTTGGTTCCGTCAAAAAGCCAAACATTCAATAGTGACGGTATCAACAAACTGCTTTCTTGTTGGGAGAAATGTATTCGTCGCCAGGATGACTATGTTCAAAAATAAATATATAGGCACGAAGAATAAAGATACAGAATGTTAATAACGCTTGTTTTATTTGTAAGACCTTTGAGAGTTCTCACATAAAAACGCAGAGGTGTTACTTTTGATAACGCCCTCGTAGATAGTTATCGCCTTAACATAAATTCAAGACGTTGTTATATTTGTTTAGCGTGCTGATTGTAACCATCGCAGTTCTGTCTCAAACTCCTTCTTCAGTGCATCCGTCCATTTTTAGTGATCTAAGATAAATTCTAAGCATCGGTACATCGAGAAGAATGTTAATTATTTTTTGTACTTGTTGACATAGCGTCCTTTTCGATAAGAATGTAATAGTTTCTGTCATTTCTTTCGGTCTGTCTCCCACCTCGCTATCCTTCATCGGCCTATCGAAATTAATTCTTTATTTATTTATTCCTGTCTTTTCTTCCATTTACGCCAATTTCTTTGGCCCTAAACTTACTGACTAACTATTTCTTATTAAGTTTGTTGATGAAAGCTTTAATGATTAGAAATGTAATTCTGACCCCCCTAAGACTGTTGATTTTAATTTCATTAACACATTTTAAACACAGGATTGTGTTACTTTTCGTTATTAAACTTATGACTTCTCAGTCATCAATTTTCATATGCAGTACAATTCCACAAAGAGAACGTGATGTAGAATTCGTAATACCAAGTAACAATTTGTCTGAAAGTTCTAAGACGGCCGAATCAATTACTTCACAAAAATATTGTCTTATTTATTTCAAAAACACTGCAAAATAGAAACCCTGAAGTAAAAATGAACGATGGTTCAAAGGGTGTAATGTGTACGTTAGTTGAAACGGCCCAGTAGGTTAGTTTTACCCACATTTTTCTCAGGATAGCGCACGCAAAGAAATGGACATCGGTGCTTTTAGCCATGCTCGAAAGTTTACTGTCAGTTTTGGGAGTTGGGCTTTTTTGCTTTTTACAGTTAAACGGCAGCGCCAGCCCGCGCGCGGCGCGGCGCACACGTGCGGCCAGGCGTTATCGTGGCTGCGTCCGGTGAAAATCCGAGGGAGCGTGCACCGTGGCCTGTTAATAGTCCCAGGCCTGTCAGCCCGTGCTGCCGCCTGGCGGTGGCGCGCCGCCACGCCTCCCCCCTCCACGGCGGCCGGCCCCCACCCCGCCACCACAGCCAGCCGGCAAGCGCAGTTGCGCTAAGCGTTAGTCGCGTCTTCGGTATATACTAGTGCGCGCGGCCACGATCGCGCCAGTTGCGCCGCAGAGCCAGACGCGGTGTGGCAGCAGCGAGGTAGGGGGGATAGACAGTCGCCTGTTCTTACGCGTGTGGGCGTGCTGGCTCCTGGCGCCAACGGGTGCATTTTCAAGTAACTGACTGAAAGAACTTTCTCTACCTATTCGACACAGTTATGTAGCGGGACTCGAGTATTTTTTCACCAATTTTAATCTGCAACGTGTGCACCCGGGACAGTTTTGACGCCACAGCGGACAGCAGTAGAGCGCCGTGCACGGCCAGTGAGTGCGGTGCCGTCGCACTCGTGAGCTGTCGTCCTGTGCGTGAGCCGGCGGCGATCGGCCGCCAAACGCAGACCTGGATTCCTCGGCGGGCAGGCGACATGTGCGCGCGTCAGTGTACGCCGTGTCCACGTTCCTGGCGCTGTGGCTGGCAAGCGGCGCGGCAGCGGCCAAGGAGCCCGACATCTGCAACTACGGGGCCGACAACGGCACGTGGTGCCGCATCAGGACGCTGGACGCCTCCGGACCGGCGCTGGCCGCACTGCAGCTGGACCCGTACACTTCCAAGCTGCGCCTCACGTGTAGTCCCGACCTGCTATTCGACAGCGCCTTCACCACCAAGGCGTTCAGCCGCTACCCTCAACTAGAAGACCTCACCCTCGTAAGCTGCAAACTGCGCTCGCTGCCGCCCGACGCCCTCGGAGGCCTTCCGGAGCTGAAACGTCTCAGTATCAACAGCCACAACGGCGACTGGGGCCCAAGTCACTACCTGGAGCTCGCCCCTGGCAGCCTCCGCGGTCTCAGTGAGCTGCAGCACCTCGACTTAGCCTTCAACAACATCCAAGCTCTTCCGGAAGGTTCCTTCTGCAGCCTGACGAACCTGCAGAGCATCAATTTGACCTGCAACCGATTCACGTCCGTCGAACTGGCCGGCTACCCTCCGCATCCGGCGCCTCCAGACTGCCTCGGAGGGTTTGACGTGCGCATCCTCGACCTCTCACGCAACGAAATAGCTGTGCTGGGCGGGGACTCGACGGTCACCAGGCTGAAGCGACTGCAAAAGCTGTACCTCGAGTACAACGCGATCGGAGCCGTCTCGGGAAGCGCCCTCACTGGTCTCACGGAACTGCGCATGTTCAACATATCGTACAACAAGCTTCACTCACTGCCCGGCGAGCTCTTCGCCACCAACAAAGAGCTGCGCGAGATCTACCTCCACGGCAACGAACTGCGCGACATGGGCCCCGGCGTCTTCCACAACCTCGAACAGCTGCTCGTCCTCGACTTGTCCCAAAATAAACTGACTGAGCAGCATATCAACGAGCACACCTTCGACGGGCTCATTCGGCTCGTCGTCCTCAACTTGTCCAACAACGAAATCAGTCGAATCGGCGGCCGCATGTTTAAGGACGTGTCGTTCTTGCAGATACTAGACTTACGGAACAATACTCTTATGTACATCGAGGACAATACCTTCCTGCCGCTTTACAACTTGCACACCTTGAATCTGAGTCACAATAAGTTGACCAGCCTCAGCGCAGCGACGTTCAGTGGTTTGTTTATTCTGAATTCATTGTCTATGAGCTACAACGAAATCGCTAGCATCCACCATCAAGCATTCAGTAACTGTTCAGGTCTCAAAGAACTTGATATGAGCAATAACTTGATGGACTCTGTACCTGAGGCACTGCAAGCTCTTTCGTTCCTCAAGACGCTCGACTTAGGAGAAAATCAAATTTCTTACTTTCAAAACGGCTCCTTCCGTAACCTGAACCAGTTGACCGGCTTGCGGCTGTTGGGTAACAACGTCGGAAACTTGACGAAGGGGATGTTTTGGGATCTCACCAGCCTGCAGGTGCTCAATCTGTCCAAGAACAAGATCCAGCAGATCGAAAGAGGTACGTTCGAACATAATTATCATATCGAAGCTATAAGGGTCGATTCGAACTATTTGACTGATATTAACGGCGTTTTCACGTCGATTGCGACCCTTGTGTGGCTAAATTTGTCAGAAAATCATCTAGTTTGGTTCGATTACGCTTTTATTCCGTCAAATTTAAAATGGCTGGACATTCATGGAAATTTTATTGAAGCACTGGGAAATTATTACGAAATCCAGGATAAAATGCATATTAAAACAATGGATTGTAGCCACAACAATATAACGGAACTCAATCCTCTGTCTATTCCAAACAGTATAGAGCTTCTATTTATCAACAACAACGAAATAACTGTCATTCAACCGTCAACATTTGCAGATAAGGTCAATTTAGTGAGAGTTGATATGTACGCTAATAAGATTCTTTCGATGGAACTAGACGCTTTACGCTTGCCTGTCATGCCAGAAAACAGATCTCTTCCAGAATTTTACATGGCTGGCAATCCCTTCCAGTGTGACTGTCAGATGGATTGGTTACCGAAGATAAACAATATGACAAACCCTAGGCAGTACCCGAGGGTGATGGATCTGTCGAGTATTGTGTGTACAATGACGTACGGCCGACACGGCTACGTTGTTAATGCTATAGAAGCCCAGCCATCAAACTTTCTATGCTCTTACGAAACGCATTGTTTTGCCCTGTGCCACTGTTGCGATTTTGACGCGTGTGACTGCGAAATGACGTGTCCGGAGAACTGTACTTGCTACCACGATCAGACATGGGCTCACAACATTGTAGACTGTACTGGACTGAAGAAAACAATTATGCCACCGCGCATCCCCATGGATGCGACCGAAGTGTACTTGGATGGCAACAATTTCGACGAACTGCAGGATCACGTCTTTATCGGCCGGAAAAACCTCCGCGTCCTATTTGTAAATGCTAGCAACGTCAGAACGATACAGAATCGCACTTTTAATGGCCTGCGCTCTCTCGAAATTCTTCATCTAGAAGACAATATGATACGAGAACTGAAAGGCTACGAATTTGAGCGTTTATCGCAGTTAACAGAGCTCTACTTGCAGAATAACAGGATATCTTTCGTGGCCAACATTACACTTTTGCCGCTCATGTCGCTGGAGGTACTGAGACTAGACAACAATCGCCTGATGACATTTCCCGTATGGCAGCTGAACTTGAATGGCAGGCTGTCTGAGATCTGGCTGGGCTACAACCCGTGGACGTGCAGGTGTAAGTTCCTACAAGCGTTGCAGGCTTGGGTCTCCGACAACGCACGCAAGGTGATGGACGGCGAGAACATATGGTGCTATATCAATGACACGAAACCGCCACAGCGACGGGAGATCGATTTCAATAGCACCACCTGCAGCGATTACTACGCCAGCGTTTCTGTTATCCAGAGTATCATGATATCCGATTATCTCCCCATGGTAATCACCACACTTTCCGTGTTTATCGTAATACTGACGCTGACTGTCGTCATGTTCGTCTTCAGAGAGCCAGTGAGAATATGGGTATATTCACGATACGGTATACGTCTTTTCGAATTCAAAAGCGGCTCGAAACAGTTTGCAGAAGAGAGGGAGAAGTTGTACGACGGTTACGTGTGCTACAGCCCCAAGGATGAGGATTTCGTGCTGCACTCTATCGTGGCAGAACTAGAGCACGGGGACCCGTCGTTCCAGCTGTGCCTGCACTATCGCGACCTGCCGCACCAGGCCTACTTCCAGCACTCGACGTCGCCGGTGGTCCTGGAGGCGGCCGAGGCGAGCCGGCGCGTCATCCTGGTGCTGTCTCGCAATTTCATGCAGACCGAGTGGTCGCGCTTCGAGTTCCGGTCGGCGCTGCACGAGGCGCTCAAGGGTCGCGTGTTCAAGTTGGTCGTCGTCGAGGAGAGCAGCAACCTGCCGGAAGCCGAGGAGGACCCGGACCTGCGGCCGTACCTCAAGACGGGCGCCCGCGTGCGCTGGGGAGAGAAGCGTTTCTGGGCCCGCCTGCGCTACGCCATGCCCAACCGCGACAGCTACGCGCGCCACCAGCACCATCACGCCAAGAACAGCAGCATGTACCGGCGCAACATCAACAACTACACGCTCGAGTCGACGATGAGCAACGGCAACCAACACGGGAATGCGAACGACAAGAACCGGCGCCTGCAGCAGCAGGGCCTGGGGCAGCTGGTGCCGCTGCAGCAGCTGCGGGCCAGCAGCGCGAGTGCCAGCAGCAACAGCGGCGACGCGCCGCCCAGCTACACGTCGCGCCGGGCGGCCGACGACTCGCCCGCCGCCTCCGCGGCCACGGCCGGCGCCGCCAGCCGCCCCAATTCGGAGCACATCTACTCGTCCATAGACTCGGACTACTCGACGCTGGAGCGCGACGGCTCGGTGGTGCTGCGCGGCCTCTCCAGGCCGCCGTGGCGCACCGCCGCCACCGCCGTCACCGAATCGGGCGGCGTCCAGGCCTACCTAGTCTGAGCCACCGCTCTCCCACCTGTAAGTACACCGCACGCTTATCTTCTTCCACTTCCCGCTTCCGTGTGAGAATGTGTACATTTTCCCTGCTAATTTTTCCGTAGACGCAAATCTTCATTGCTCTTGAGTGCCACCAATTTACATTTTCGTATCACTTCTTTTAGGCGTGGTGTTTTCTACTTCTTTTCTTCGATATAAACTGACTTTTGTCTCTCTGTGGCCATACTTTGTCTGTAACTACTGTGTGACACAATATTCACTCATCGTATCTTCTTTACTTCTGCAATGCCTGTCGTGTTTCAGAACAAACACTACACTGAAATTTAATTCCTCGAGAATGCTTTAAATTCGAAGCGCGCCGCCTACCAAACATCTAGTGACTGAACACCGTGCGTTGTTATTTAATACTTCAATTTTCTTCCTTAGCGTGTCATTACTTAGATGTGCCTTACCTCATTTCCATTACGTTAACAGCTGCTTTTCTTCAAAAAATCGTTGCATGGTTGTAGAGCTCCAAGTTTTGTTGCTACGTTTCTCTTTACAGCCCATTTTCCTTCACAATTCAGAATTGGACATCAAAAATCGCATATAGCGCTCGATCGACGGACATGCGTACTTCTTCTGTCGTTTATGTAGTGTTCTCAAATGTAAACGCCCTATGTGTGGTAACAATATTAAATTTTTGTGCACCATGTGTAGCGAATATAGCGTCCGTCGTAGTAATTCGTGCTTCAGATTATTAGTTGCTTCATATTATTGCAGCACGTACTGGGCGTTGCGAGCTCGCTTTATTTATATTTGTTTGCACCGTCTTCACACTAGATACAGTCCCTAATTTAGTGAGACAGGTGTGCAAGACACAAACAGAATATATCCCTAAATCTAATTAATATTTTTCTAATACTTTATTAAATATTAAACGTCACTTTACCTGGCAAAACGCTCAACTTGAAGTGACAGAGCTACCGTTGCTAACAGGCAACATGTGAACCGTAGTGAAAATGAGAAAATTTCTAATGAAATACAATATATTTTTAATAGTTTTGATGCATACTTTCAATAATTGAGGGAACTGGTCTTAAGAATATTGGTGTTGCGCTAGCTGTGTGATGTAATTGGATAACTTGGTTATATAATAACTGCAATTATATCTGCCAAGATATATTTCAGCTAAGCGCTTTGACAGTAAAATAATTAAGAAAAATTTGCTGCACATCGTTCATGCCTCATCGTTATATTCCAGGATCATAAGTCTTCTTCTAGCGTTAGTTTCACTGGAATTAACGGGGTATGTAGAAGTTGTATGTAAGATATGCCTTTGTGAAAAATAGTTTTGGTCGAAATTCACCATATTAATTCGCGACGCCCGCTGAAGCTTTTAATATTGACCTGAATAATGATAAGGAATCATATTTCTATTTTTTTTAATAAGCAGATTATACTGTTTTTCACCAAAAATTTAACCTGAAAATGTAAAGGTATTATCAGAGCACTAACGCTTGTTGGTTAAAGTGAGTGTAAAGGGATTCACTATAAAGTAAATACGATAGAAGATCTAAAAAATTTTATCTATGCTCAGGGATTACTATTTCACTTCCCCCACTATTTTAAACAGCACATTTAAACAAGCAAATGGCAGTGCTCGTCCGATTAATACGTCTATTTACACAACTCTTTGTGTGGCGTCCGTAATTCGTGAAATTAACTTTGTTTATAGCGCATGCCGTATCAAGAAATTTAGTGAGCGCAAAGCGCGACCCGTTACAATGAAATCTAGTTTCATTAAATTTCTTCTGCTGCAACGATACGTTCTTCTCTTACTAAACTCATGCCATATTTTTAAATTAGATAAAAGATGGCAGTGTATGTCAACGCCGCTCGACCCTCAATGTAGTAAAAGATTCTAACAAGTGGGTCATCTGATCAGAAGCAGGTACTTCTTTGTTGTCGTTTTCACTGCATGAATGATTCATTAGTGAGCCGAGTTCGTTGCTTACGGGACGCTAATAAAAATTCAACACTCTATGCACTAGCGCTGCGGTACCGCCGCACGATTGCGCCGTCGTTGAAGTGATTATTTATTTCTCCCTTCGACAGTGTACATTCAGCAATTGAATATATGAGATAAATTTTGTGTGTTTCGCAATGTTTTTCACGCTCTGAAATTTATGTCCTTTAATAAATGAGAGTGCAACATTTACTATATAGTAAAATTGATGAGTTTATGAAAACAGAAAAAAACTTGCAAAATTAAGAGGAACGTTTGTGAGAATTGGAATGCAAAATGTGACCGTAGTATACATCAACGAGGATTTCCTTTTTGGTTTCAGACGTTCAAAAAAGAAAGTACGTTTATAAAATAGCACACTTCGTTTCTGAAATGTCTTACGAATAATTTTTCTCTGGAATAATTATCACAAGTTTATAACTGAGTTTTCCTCTCTGTTTTCTAGCGAAATTCGTTTACAAGTGGTGTCCTACGTAACACAGTGAAATCCGTTAATTTCTCAGTTCTAGAACTATTTCTGTTGAAAATAAAGTCCCATCTTTCCACGTTCTTTGGGTTATTTGTAAGACATCTGCGGAAATTCGAGTACGTTCCATAACCCGCTGTGAGGTTTACTCCAGTTATATACAAGACTTAGCGCTTGTTTCGTATTAATATTTTTCACATGTAACACTATGCGTCTATGTTAAATGTATTGTGATATGTGGTCGTTCAGCTTAGGGAAGAGCTCCGAAACGAAAGCATTATTTAGTCGGCAGCTCTGTAAGGAATTCGTGATCGGTATTTAGTTCATACACTGTGTTTCACAAAAGAACATTTTAATATCTTTAAGATTTATTAAATACACTGCAGGCCTTCAGGTGCACTCGAATAAATATTTTGGACGAGCGCACGGAATGTCTGCAATTCATCTAGGTGAAGCAGGATAGATAATTCTATTTCTGGGTGGATTGGAATTAGGAGTTAGAGAAGAAAAATGCAATAATTTAAGGTAGACCTAATGTCTCACAGGTTTCCAGGTACGACGTATTGTTGAGAAATAATAGAAACGCATTCGAGATCTTGTCTTTCCTAAATTTAGGCTGAGAAATATTTTAGGTAGTGTGAAAATAAAAAATTCAATATAGTCTCACTTTTTTTTTCACTCGCGCAAATCGGCACTAGTGGATGGAATACTGTTCAGTGCTTAGATGATGCGAATGGGAACATCGATTTTTACGCTCTGTCTAAAATGCCGTGCTATGCGGCCGAGGTCTCGATTTTCTCACTGCGCTCCTTGTTTCGCCCGAGCGCGACGCGTCCTAAGTAATGAGCAAACGGACGCGTTATGCGGGGAAAGTGCTCCGTAAGTAAGGCTTGGCCCGGTCACGCGAGCGCCGTAGCGCCGTCGTGCACGCCACTTATATCACTTTTAATACAAAGGCCGCGAGCTTTTCTGCCAGCTATTTCTGGAATTAAGATAACAAATAATTTAACTTGTTTTGTGGTGTTCCGTCTTTCGTGGAGACATTTACGCCGTGTCAATAAATACGCACCTTGTAGGCGTCGTTAGGTTATGTCCTCTTGCTCGCTTTCCCGATTTCCTTCATATTTTGGTTCCCACAAGTGTACCAATGCTATTTTTTTCCTTATTAACATTGTCTTCTGTTTGCACTGGGTAACTCTGACGTTAACATTTCGTCGTGGTTATTCTCTCGCTGCACGTAAATTTTGGTCCGGAGGTATGAAATATGCCTGTGACGCTAATAAGAACGAGGACCAAATATTGGAAGCTGAAGAAGTCGCTTCTAAATTCCGGCCATAATTCCTTTTTATTTGCTGCAGGCAAGCGTACAGCTAGCCCAAATGTGTTCCTAATGTAAAGGCTTACGTTAAATCAACGGCGAGACACTTGGGTGTTGTATTTTGATACCCAGGGCAGCGGTTATAGCCACGCCGTGGTTAACATTCTGGTTCGTTTGTTTACTGCTGAGCCTTAAGGCACATTCGTATGCTCGCAGTAAGAAGTATGATAGCATCCCTGCTATAACTGTCAAATATCTTTATGTTTTAAGTTAAAGTTGTGTCTCATATATATGATTAACAATAGGACTGTGTGTGTGTAGGCTGAAGGCAGAGGAACGAGGTGCAGTTCTGACTACCTGTTGAGAAGCTCATTAACCAAACGCTATTCTCGTACAGAATAGAGCTAACCTTTCAATCTATTAAACATGGTGCCTCCACAATAATTTTCTAATGCGATAACAGTATATCATTGTTATTTATTCCGCGTCATGTGCGATTCTTCTTTTGTGAATGGCAGCCAAGCAACTAAAATATGAATTCATTGCCTTCTTTTTCTACAACAATCATTGTCGTTAATTTCATCCACAGCACAACTCTCTCGCCCATGTCTTGCCTACAAAAGTGCACTATATCAAAATAGCTAAAATTTGAAAAGCGTGTGTGCAATTTTTGTACAAAGAGAATTTTTTCCGCAGCAATTACATTCTCGTCATTATATCTTATGTCGTTACAATTCTTCCTTCTTTCTCTTTCTGAAGAAACGCCCTTCAAAATGCTACTGTTTTGCTAATCTAAAGTTACATCATCAAGGTGAAATAAAAAGTGCACTGTTTTTGTGCTACTGATTTTTGTTTATTTTCAAACTAGTTTTCGGCTTATTGAGCGATTTTCGGGTAAAAAGTGACTAGCATATGAAAGGAACACTAGTTCTTAGGTAATCAAACATTATGAGCAAAGAGACAATCCATTTGCATGGAGTTTTGTGCATCAAACTTGTTTCTTATCGTTGAAATTACGCTTTACACAGTGGACAATATTAAACGCAATAAATAAGTAAACTGCATAATGTTACCGATTAAATGGTTACAATACTAAAGTTTGTTTGTCAGACAATGTCAAGACCTGACAAACTTTAGCATTATAACCATTTAACTTGTAACTTTGTGTAGTTTAATTATTTATTGTGCTTAATACGGTAGTATTCATTGAGTAAAGTCTAATTTCAACCTTAAGAAACAAGTTTGATGTACGATACTCAATGCAAGTGGATTGTATCTTTGCTTGCAGTGTTTGGTTACCTAAGAACTAGTATTCCTTTCATACGTTAGTCAGTTTTTTTCTTGAAGATGGCCCAATAAGCCGAAAACTAGTTTGAAACAAATAAAAATCAGTAGAACAAAAACATTGTACTTGGTATTCAACCTTAAATATGGAACTGTTTACCAAGAAGTAAAGGAGGAAACCAT
The DNA here is from genome assembly GCF_021461395.2 of Schistocerca americana. Classification (NCBI taxonomy): domain Eukaryota; kingdom Metazoa; phylum Arthropoda; class Insecta; order Orthoptera; family Acrididae; genus Schistocerca; species Schistocerca americana. The sequence goes on from NC_060130.1 coordinate 452,432,068, forward strand.
GAAAAAGTAACATCTTTTAAAACAATAGCTCTTTTTTCCGCATTTACAAGGCAGCTCTAATAAGAAATCGTTGCGCGTTGCAGTATATATTTTTCAGTCACACGTGATACAACAATTTGAATACGTTATTGGGTAATCGTCAGTTCTTTTTAGTGTACTTATTCAAGATTGCCCACTAACTGTTCAAACATTTATGAGTAACAATTTAACAAGTAAAATACGTATCTTTGTAAACTGAAAATAATAATTGTGTCTCTCAGAAAGCTGAATTTTATTACCATTTCTTCCTTATATCTCGGGAGAGCGACACAATATATCACAAATTTTTGCAAATCCTGCTTTTACTGCTAGCCGAAAATACACTACTGAAAGCAGTTGCTAGACTATATATTCAAGTTCAGTGTTGACTTTGTTCTCATTATGTCTTCAGGATTGCATCATGTTCGCTCATGTTGAAAGTCAAACATACAAACTTAGCCTCTCTTTCGACAAAGTTACTAACAGTTCATTTAGTGCCATTCAGCTTTTTCACATTCTCAGTTTTGGTAAAAAATCTAAACAGCGGAAGAACTGTGGAATTACTTTAAAAAGTGTTAAACTTACGTTAATGGACTGAATCTGAGTAAATTGTATGTTCTTGTTATTATGTTTGGAAGCCTGAACACGTACAGATTTACGAAATGATGCTCGCATCTCGTATTTATTGGGTGCTATCAGATAATTAATCTGGTTTAATTTCCGTGTAATGCTCTATTAATAACGTTTAGAAATAAAAACGTAATTCCGCCTCAGCCATCCGGCAAATATGGATAGCTATCGATTGAATGCTCGAGAAGAATTCGTCTCGAGTTGTGACAGTTGAATGGTCTCCGAATAGCTTGAACGTGCGCTTAGTACTTAGCACAGCGCCAGCGCGTCGTTTCCAATTGATGCCGGTAGCCTGGGTTATTGGTCGCTTATCAAAGCAGGCGCTATTACAATTCGAACAGCGCGCCCAGAAAGAAAACAAAACCCAGAGGCAGGTAGCCACGGGAAGAAGGAGAAGGAACTTAGTCATTCCGAAGCGAGGCGTTATCTGCCACACTTTTATAACCTATTTCGAAAGCGGACTGTGGAGAGGTGCGCCACAATAGCGGGCCACAAAAGTGGGCTCATCTCCTGCTGGCTTTCGAAATTATTTATCTGTTTCATTTTGGCTCCCCAGCCAGGCGCCTTGTTTTAAAATGTGATGAGCTGCATCAGTGGCGGCCGAGGGAACCCCCCGGCGAGAATGCGACGGAGATTTATATCCCGCCCGTAGTGTGAACACTAACTGACAATCAGCCGCCCGCGCCCACACTGCAGCCGCCGAACTTGGACGAGTTGTGTGCTGTTTTGTCTCGGGGTGTGGTCCCACAATATTCGTGCCTTCCCGAACGCGCACACCATAATACGTTTTGTTTCCCGGACTTTTTCACAAGACAAGAAAACGGAGGAATCTTCTAGTTATTGTCAAAGAAAAGTTTGTGTGTAGGAGATACAACAAGAAGTACAATATGTCATGCTTGAATTGGAAAAGGAAATGCCGTGTGGCTAGAGCCTTCCGTCGGTTCAAAAATGGCTCTGAGCACTATGGGAATTAACTTCTGAGGTCATCAGTCCCCTAGAACTTAGAACTACTTAAACCTAACTAACCTAAGGACATCACACAAATCCATGCCCGAGGCAGGATTCGAACCTCCGACCGTAGCGGTCGCATGGCTTCAGGCTGTAGCGCCTACAACCGCTCGGCCACACCGGCCGGCTCTCCCGTCGGGTAGACCATTCGCCTGGTGCAGGTCTTTCGAGTTGACGCCACTTCGGCGACTTGCGTGTCGATGGGGATGAAATGATGATGATAAGGACAACACAATAGCCAGTCCCTGAACGGAGAAAATCTCCGACCCAGCCGGGAATCGAACTTGGGCCGTTAGGTTATGACATTCCGTCGCGCTGACTACTCAGCTACCAGGGGCGGACATGTTCGGATTAACTCATTTACATTCCACTATTTATAAATATGACAAACAAAATTTCTGCGGCTCGTAGAGTTACACATTTACGTTTGCTGTTTCTGTATGACGCTCCCCGCATGCTTTTTACATCTACAGTCTCATACTGAACTGAAAATTCATCTCTCTAAATTTCCGTGCTGTTTGTCTCAGGCCGTAATAATTCTAAAGACTGGGCCCTCTGAAATTCTCTTTCTACTTTACGAACTAGCGCTGTATCCGTTGTCAACGAAATGTTTACACTGCATCTAAGGCAACGTATCCAAAAACTGAGCAAGTAATAGCGTTCATTCATTGTTCGTAGGTTGTACAAATAAAGTATCAGAGAACCACTTGAGTTCTCGATGGCACTTCCAGTCGTCACAGTCAGGCCCTTGGCTGCCTGTTGATTCCTTGCGAGAACGTCAGTCGATACCACAAAACTTTGGTTGTCGCCACTGAATGTATTTAAAAATTATAACTTGATTGTACGAAGTAGTTCTGTTCTACGACTTAACTCATGTGCATTTAAGAATTACATTGGCCTACGTAACTTATTGAGTTGATTGGCGTTCAGACCGTGCCCATGCAGCCATCTCAGTATTGTAATGGCAGATATGACGGCAGATACAAACGTAAGGACAGTACAACAACTAGTCCGCGAGCGAAGAAAATCTTCTACCCGGTGTGGAATCAAATCGGGGCCCCTTCGCTTGAAAATCCGCCGCGCTAACCGAGCACCTACCGAGGCAGACGTGCATAAAAAAAAATTGTATGGCGGTATTCACATACCATTTCTCAATACAAAGGAGGCAAGTGCGAAGACCTGCATTTCGTGGGTCCAAACAAACATATAATCATCTACATCAATAACATGGAATTTTGATACTTCTATTACTGTTTACACGATTTCAAACGATTTGCCACATGCAAAGAGAAAACGAACTTTACCAGCTGGTTATCTTAAAATACAGCCTTCTGATTTCTAACACGTAGGTGTCACATGAGTTCTGTATCAGCACTCATAAGATTTTGCTCACAATGTAAGCAAAAGTGTTGAAGTGAGAAAAATCACACGAACCGAATAACCAAGACATTACCATCGCTGATCCTGTTTTCTCTGATGTGGAGAGTCGTCGCTGAGTATTAGATCAATCAACGAATACTATTTAAATAGCCAATAAATGAAAAAATACATACACTCTGTTATTTTCCAATCTTTCTGTTGTCACTCTTCATGATTATATTAGTTATGCCACACACCTACTAATAAATACAATGCGGTCTGTATGACGGCATTCCTAGACTTTTTCGTTACAGTCCTGAGCTGCCACACGACGTGAAATATCTTCTACATGAGCTATAATTAAGCAACTGTTTCCAGTTCATAAGGCTTTTGGTAGCGATGCTTGTGCAGCTGGAAAATGCAGTATGTACGTACACCAGATGCCATTCACTTTGTCTTCTCAAGAGCATCACGCACAGTTGTTCCAATTTCCTACGTCTGCTTTTGGAATTTTTCATACATTTTCACTCTCAATTGAAGCACCTTTGATGTGTTCGCCAATATTTTCTGTTATATTTAACTCCAGTCCTTTCTTTCTGTCATGTTCTTACTGTCATTCGTTGCGAGTACAGCACGCAATGAAATAACGTAACGACTAATAGACTACGGTTCTTGATTAACTGCTTCGAAACTAATACATCGAGTGAAATTGATCTGTATATCATTTGATGTGCCTGGAAATTGTATTCAGGAAGTTCCATTTATATTGTCATGTAGTAGTGGGCTGCACGTATCTTTGTTTTATATGAGTAGCGTATTGTCTTTTAGTAAGACCCGTACAGGAGATTATATCCGCGCTCTGTAATATCCTGTCCCTGTCCTCTGCGCCGATTCTTAGTGGTAAGCAGCTTTATGACACCTGTGAATAAGAGCATCTCATTAACAACTAGTGACCTCAGAATGACTGTTGGATGTCTCGTTTGGCTACTTTAATGAATACTCAATAAAATATAAATCCAGGGGACCAGTAATGGGCTACAAGTTCAAGTTCAGTAACTTTATGTACCCGCACCGCCATGGTCAATATTACGTGGTTATCACCTCGCACCTTTCTGTTGGCGTTTGGGGTGATGGTTAGCCTCGGAAGGAGTGCTGGGGAAGAGAGAACTTTAATACATGTGGATATGAAATGCATTATCGGCAACAATTTACAGCAGATTCTACCCGTATTTTTAAAGTAACTACCGATTATGGTGTGCAGTATATGAATGTTTATTGTACTGTGATTAGATGATAATGGTGGAAATATCTGCAACATAACTAAGCTGCTAGCTAAATTAACACACTGTAGTACTTAATAAACTTCGTGTATTTTACATCTATAAAAGTTTAGTGTTGTCTGTAACCAGTATAATTCAGTAAACATCTGATTCTATTAAACTTCGAGAAGATAACCCAAAAGACAAGATTATTCTCTTCCGCAACTTTGAAGATATAGGGATCAGAGGACGTTTAATAGTAAATATACACACCGCATGTATGTAAATATAACGCAGCTTCAGTTCACCTGTTAGCCTTAGTTAGCGACCTGAGCGACTGTACAATTGAAGGATTGTCACAATCTCTTACCCTGTGTTCTGCAATTCAAAATACTGTTCACCACCTCAGACAAATTGTTCCTCGATTCGCAGACAGATTTCCCACATCGTCTGTGAACTGTTCGTCCTGATACCCGTTTTCCGCGTGCTGTTGGTACAGTTGGTCCAGCTTGTTCCTTATAAATATTTCTGTTTGAATTAACTGCTGATGCAGCTTGATGGGTCTGTCCTCGTTCCTCCTTTGCTTAATATCACATTCATCTACATAAAAACTTTTCCTAATAGAGATTATTAGACTTCCAGGTTGATTATCAGCTATCTATCTTCGGATAATCTTAAGTAGACGAAACTGAATAACTTTATATTTTGTCCTGTGCTGATCGTTCTTTGGAGAGATGTGAAAATGTATGATAAACTTACGCTGAAATACAAGAGGTACAAGTCGTTTCGCAGCAATCTGTACAGTTCCATACTGTTGTTCGAAGGTGAATATTACCCTTATTACAGGGAAAGCGTTCTGTCGTAACTCGTTACATTGTTATGCTGTGCTACATAATAGCCCTTAGTTAAAACAATATCCATCCTCTAGTAGAAAATTTTTTGAGACATCAGTACGATTTGTTGGCAATTCTACAATGATTATAAAACAATAAACTTTCATCGGAAAGTCTTCTATCAGTATTTCGACTAAATGTGACTTATATTAATGGCTGTATAAATGTTTAACAATCTTAATAGTCCGTTTTCAGGCGTTGTCAGTATGTCAGACTGCCTACAAAAAAGGGCTTAGGTTTCTTCCTGCATAGACCCTGCTTTTAGTGGAATGGATGTTGCGTCACTGATTGGAAAATTTATTCTTCAAATGAAAATGTGAATGCTTGATCTGACCTGGGTGCAGGTGCAGTCTCCACATCTTGGAATTCTTCCACAAAATAAACGTTGTATCTTTTTTTTTTTTTTTTTCAACATCCACTTCAGTCTTGACTGTGTAACACTAACGAATTCACAGTACTTGTTCTTCTACTATGAACGTTTCAAATTTTGTTTCACGCCTTTCCTTATACAAGAATAATTCTGTCAGTAATACTGTCGTCTAAGAGTCGTAGTGACACCTAGTGAGAGGAATAGTTCTGTCAGGCATCATACAATCTTTCTTTCTACTCTGTGCCATAGACAATAAATAGGTTCAGAAATATGATGGAAGTATTCCCGCATTTCTGCAGATTTATCTGCTCTCTCTTTTTTTTTTTTTCAGGCAGACCACTAGTTAATATGAACAGCAGAAGAAATGAGTTAATCTTTAGTCCTGTTGAATGGTTCTTCGCTGTATATTAAGTTGAATAATCCGCTGTCTGCTGAGGGAATGCAAAATACCACGTGCCAGACAGCCGACCAAACACTATTTTACAGCATATGCTTTGAAACAGCTACTAGCCACTTTGGTTTTCAAGCTTATGTTTGACACAGACTATCTTGTACTGAAATAATAACTTCATTAATAGAATCTTGAAGACGTTTTTACAACGAATGCTGCATGGTTGGTGGAATTTTGGAGAACAAATCTTTCTTTTAATGAGGAACTGATGCGAGCAAAATAAATCTTTTCTGCTTTTGAAAGTAAATCAATGGATCTTCACAGTTTTAGAGCTGTATCGAGTAATCACACATGCAATTTCATACCTTAGTTTCCAATGTATAAGAAGTCAACCACGGGAGTTCTGAAATGTTTGGGAAAGAAACGGAACTAATAAGAGCGCGGAAATTCATGCTAAATTTCAAATTTTTATTCAGTTAAAATAAAAGTACCTTAAAAAGTATTTGAAACATAGAAAATATCGTTGCAGTGGAACTGAACAGTAGCAAACTGTCTCATGAAGAATTAAAAAGGGAATCAACCATGGAAGTTCTGAAATGTTTGGAAGAGGATCGATACTGACATGAGTAAGGGCATTCATGCTGAATTTCATATCTTTATTAGGATAAAACAGAAATAGCTTAGAAAAATGTTTGAAACACAGAGACAATAACATTACAGTAGAAATAAACAGGAGCAAACTGTCTCATGAAAATTTTTAAAAAAAGAAAAAAATCTCTTACAGAACGGAACTTGGAGAAGAAAGATCAATATGAACGAAATATTTAAGACGCAGTAACATGATAAATAAGAGGCAAATCATGTAAGAATAAACTTCTAGTCGCTGTGGTCAAACACTTCCATAGTCAGTTTTCAGCTATTTATTTATTTTGTAATTAAACTTTTGCAGAACAGTGAAATATGAACTCGAGAGGAGCGGTGAAACTGCAAGTAAGCTGGAAATACATGAAACTGCAAATTTACCTAAAAACATACTTAGCAGTATAAAACTGAAAAAAGAAAGTGGCACATGGTTTTTGGGGAAACATTTCAACACTGACAAGGGGTAAGACGTCAGAATTTTGGCAGCAGTTTAGTAAAGTACGTGACAGCAGAACGTCAGAATAGTGTAAAGATGAAAATAATTGCTTCTCAAACATGTCGCATTTGTGATATTGTGTGTCACGCTTAGTCTCCCTTGTATGGACTTGTAAAGGAAAGAGGAAGAGGTGGCAGCATTAAACTCGCCCTAGACTGATAAATTAAATATGTGAAAGAGAAAGAAGCCCTCATATTCTTGACAACAAGGAAAAGTTATGTCACCTTATTCAGGAGATGGGAGCTAAGAGATGCTGAGTAACTCTTGAGTTGCGTTTGTGTGGCCCGTCGCACTCGGTTGTCCGCAGAATGGCGGGAAGGTGGCGGCCGTTGTAATTGGTTGTCGCACGGCGGTTGCGCGCGGCGGCGCTCGGAATTCCGCTAGCGCCGAAATAAATGCGTCACGTCCTCTGGGCTTCTTGGCCGCACTTGTAGGAGTTCTTAAGAGTACGCAATCTCGCTCACGCACTTTACAGCTGCATGTGGCTTCTACACCTGCTCGTGCTTGTATCAAAGCGAAATGTCTTCAGTCGGTTGCAAACCAGTGTCTACATTCGATGCCCTTAACACAGCAACGAGGCGAGATGGCTGAACCTATTTGTGGTAGTAGAGTAATGTCAGAATTTTGTTCGTTGTCATTAACGTTTTCATATTCGTGCTATATTCCGCCACATACTTGGTTGGTTGCCGCTCGTCTATTGTTCTGCATGCTTATGTCACAGAGAGGGAAGTTTCAGTGTGGAGAGGCGATCATGAAGCTAAACATCCAGAGATTTTTCGTTTTTACCGCCAGTTACTTCAAGACAATGCTGGGCTCACGTAACGTATTATGACCTGCTGTGGATCGCTCATCTGGTTCTGGTGATGACTACACAAACGCCGGACATTTACAGCAGAAAAAAATGGAAAAATTCTTCGTCACAGTATCACTAGGATTCGTGCTCGGTGTATGTCTTTCAGTCTGCACTTGTCTACTGTTATTTTGATCCAAGGCTTCTCATGTCACTATACTAAACAATTTTGCCTTTTACCCGTTCCCTGTTGGGAAGGTGAAGTAGTGGTTAAGAAACTCGACTCACCTCCTGAAGCAGCTAGAATTTAACCTTGGAACGGTCATATAATTTAACGTTTCCTCTGGTGTCCCCAACATACATAGACGAATGGAGGGGTTTGCCTTTCCTAACGAGACAGTCTGTTTGCTGCCTCACCCCAACTAATTCGAACTAGTTCTCATTTCAGTTAAAATTGGCTCATCCTTCCAAATCAATTTCGGTTTTCTCCTTCCTTTCACACATCAAAATGATTTTCTTTTTTGGTGAATTCTAAGAGTCACGAATTACACAATAATTCGGGGTCGCTATCAGTTGTGTGTCTCCCTGTAACTGCCGGCCGGAGTGGCCGTGCGGTTCTGGGCCCTACAGTCTGGAGTCGAGCGACCGCTACGGTCGCAGGTTCGAATCCTGCCTCGGGCATGGATGTGTGTGATGTCCTTAGGTTAGTTAGGTTAAATTAGTTCTAAGTTACAGGCGACTGATGACCTCAGGAGTTAAGTCGCATAGTGCTCAGAGCCAATTTTTTCTCCCTGTAACAGACTGGGTGATTTAGTGTCAAGATCGGAGAAAGACAAGACCTTACTACCACAGATACGATTATGGGTACTGAAGCACAGTGACTGCGGTATTTTTTTCTTTCTCTTTTCTTTATCAAATTGAAGTATGTGTTCCAGTGGTGCCTTGTTTCTAATTTCCGCAAATCCCTTCTAGCTATCAGTCGTCGTGCGTTTCCTTACTTTGTCATTCGTTCGTGAAAGGCAGCAAAAAATAAATTGGAGACAGATAGAGAAATGGTGGACATGAAAACTGACCATATCGCTCTCGGTGAGAACATCTCGACATCCATTTTACAAAATTTCGGACAACCGCGTAACATCCGAACGTGAATAAGTTAAAATACCTATCGACGCATATGCCAATCCAGCGTTTTAACCACTGAAACACTTCGCTGGGTAGAAATAGGAAACAAAGAAAATGAAAAAGGTTATAATCGGAAGTGCCACGCTGTAAGGTTACCAATGAAGAGCATGACCCTTCCTCATTGTTCCCTAGAAAGTGAAATAATAGCCTTACAAAAATGGAAAGAAGGACACACCACACAGTAAATAACTCAATGAGTCTCGCTACTGTCCACCCGGTTGGTGTTATCTCGACGTCCTTCGGAAATGCGTTGTTATTCGATGGGCAGTATTTCCGCCGGCGAAGCGAAGGCGTCTGGGAGCGAATACAGATTAGCATGGGCGGGGGCGGGTGCCGTGCTCACAGCGAGCTGACCGCCGCCCAGCCTTATTGCTTTCGTTCCGGAGACTTGTGCTAATCAGCTGCGCCGCCTTGCGTAACGTGCCGGTAAGTCTTCCCGCGCCGCGTCTGACATAAAAGCGGAAGGTGAGCTCAGGGCCGCGGCTGGGAATCACTTAACGGCGATAATAATTTGACTCAGCCGCTCGATTTCAAATGTTTCAACACCTCCGCATTGCTTAGGCAACGGGAATACAGTGCTCATCACCTCGAAGGTCAAGCCGCAGTTCTTCACATAGTTCACTCCTATTAGAGTTAGTATTACTTTCACTCTTCGTCACGCCTGTGAACCGACTTCCCCAGTCAATTACAGAAGGTATCAAAGTTTAAACTGAAATTAGATCTACGGTCGAACATGCCACTTTTATCCTTATTTGCTTATAACTGGCTTGTGAAAAGGTCGTAGTGACTCGAAAGAAAAGTATTCTGAAGCAAACCAATAATCCAAACTCAGTTTTCTTATCATTATGCAATAACATCCGCAAACCTAAAAAAGAAAAGGAATCGTAAGAAAAGCCTGGAATCGTACTTCGATCCTTTTTTATAAAGATGTAACAACGCGCACAGATATATGTTAACACTTTTTTAGTCATGAACGGTTTTAGGTACCTGCCTTGCCCTGATTATGGTTTGAATAAAGCGGCTCTTTATAAACATAAAACTGCTACTTTTGAAGCTTTATTTCATCATGTGGTGAATACATTTACGGAGAAAAATCTAATGATCGTACGGCATGGATGGATTATTGTCCGGGAGACACTGTCTAAGGTTTTTCGGTTGCCTAGACTCCACTTAGATGACTTCCGCGTCGATGATGATGAAAATAATAATGAGAACATCACAACACCCACTTCATCCAGCTGGGAATCAAACCCAGGCCTCCTGCAGGGCACTGACTGGCGCCAGCCAGTCAGATACGGAGTCGGACTGTTTCTAGAGATAGGGGGAAGGCTTGGAGTTTATGTCGCGTGGACGAAGTAGTCATTGGAGTCTGAACGCGAGTCCGAGCTAGGATCGATAAGGAAGGAAATCTAACGAGTCCTTCCAATGCAAGCATTCTGACATTTGCCGTAAATTTCTAGGAAAACCACGGAAAACCTTGTGCCGTAACAACCACTACCATACCTAGCTTTGTATATTCAAGGAGTTTGACAGCTTTTATGTTTTATTTTTACCCATTGCGCCTCCAACCCTGTGCGTTTTGCTGTACTAAAAGACTTGAAGTGTAATAGAAATATCAACCAAAGCAGCCAGCTTCACTAGCGGGCAGTGACACTGCACTTACTCTGTGTTAGATAGTCGCATTCTGAGCCGCAACTGTTACTCACCAGCGCACACAGGCAAGTATTCGCGTCCTCGAACGCGAAAGACCGACTCATCCGACGCTTGGTGTGACCTACAAAAAACAGCGTTTTTAAATTCTTACGTCACTCTCTTCTACACGAACTCAGACTTATATATAATTACGTCCCATTTAGGGCACAGTACACACACTTCACGAACTTTTAAAATACTGTAAGCATTTAGGATAGCATTACAAAGTTTTCAGTTACACGATACATCCTTATTCCCCAAGAGGACGTAAGAAAACTTACGTTACGACTACAGTCCTCCGGCGACACATTCACTGATAACCTAAGACAGAGGTAATAAGAAAAGGATGTTACGGACTACGAGACAGAAGATAGAGGACACGATAGAGAACGGAATAAATAATGAGGCGAAGAAGTTACTAAGTCTTTCCCCTGCGGTACACTTCTCAAGCACTGAGATCTTCAGACGCAAGGCACACTGTCTTAACTACAAAAGAGAGCCCTTCTGTATGACCCTTCTAACACCTCAGAAGTGTGGTAAAACTGTCCTGGACGATCAGCGAAAGATTATATGGTTATTAACACAGGGGGGCACATTTCTGCATCGGTCATTGTAAATTTCGTCGCATTTTTATCAAGAAATATTTGCAGTAGTTCAAGCTATATGCACTGTTTCCTGTGATGTTAGTTCCATGGTTATATACTTCGTAATGTGCATCTCTATGAAGAGTCAGTTACTGTCAGAACATTCAGAGACGCTGCAGTAGTTCAGTTCCAATAGAATGAATAAGATATGGAGACCGTTGAGCGAGTAGTTTGGAGGTATAATGGTAGAATTATATTAGGACTTGGAGTTAGTGATTTCACATCACTCTTGTCGTAAGCTGATTCACGGTATCTTGGGAAGCATATTTATATGAATATGAAGAGTCACTCACAAAAATATTCCTTCCCTCCGTTCAACACTATTATTTTATCTGCGTTTCATTAATTACACTTCTGAAGTCGGCCCCATTTTCGGTTTCTAGGCCCATCTATTTCACTGTGACTGCATACATTCATTCGTGACGCGTCTGGTACGTTTATGATGTCACTTTCTTCTTTCGAGGTGGGTGAGAGTGGAAAATTCAATTTACAATACAGGCTTTGTCAATGACCGTATTTTCTTTTCTCACCGAGAAATGCTCCCCGTCGTTTATATCAGTTTCAAAGAATATCCGCCCATTGAAAACGCTAGGTCACTTTCACTACAGGTGTTGCTGTATACGAAAACGAATGGTATCTATTGTAGTTTGAAAACCTGTAGTTTCAGTTCGATGAAATCATTCTTCAGGTTTAGAGGAGAAATCCATACTTATCAACCAGAAACTGTGAAAATTGTGCTATACACTCTTCTACCTACCCCCGTCCTCATTTGGGGAGTCAGATGAACTGGCACAACACAAGGAAAGGTTCAGTGTTTCACTTGTACTGCAATATCACCGAACGTACTCAGCACAGACCGAGCGAGATTGCGCAGTGGTAAGTTAATGGCCAAGCACTGTGGAGAACTACGGTTTTTGTACTTGTCTGGTCATCAAGATTTAGGTTTTCCGTGGTTTCCCTAAATCGCTTAAGGCGAATTTCGGTGTGGTTCCTTTGAATATAACCTTTGTGTGTTGTCTCAAACAACCTCGTCGACAAACGATAAACACTAATGTTCATTCCTGCTGAGTGTAGGTGTGGTAGGATTCTTTCGAATTGATTTTCGCCGAAGTTCAGAACGAACAGGCTACATACGTCTCTAGTCACCCGTGAATCGATGCAAGTCTTCTGTGAATAAAATCTTCCACAGCGAAATTGTCTTCTGACCCGTGAATCGATGCAAGTCTTCTGTGAATAAAACCTTCCACAACTAAACTGGCTTCTGACCCGTGAATCGATGCAAGTCTTCTGTGAATAAAACCTTCCACAACTAAATTGTCTTCTGAGGAGAAAACATTATAAAATTCTGCAATTAAGTCGATAACTCAGTAATTTGAAGTGTTCGTCTTTGGTGTCGGCTGATGTAAACTGAAAACGCTTCTTTCATGGCCCATGCGTGATCGGATATCAGAAGGAGGCCAGACGTTCTTCATCCTGTCGAGGACAAAATCATCACGAAAGTAGTTGGAAATTGATGGGTGATTAATAAATTACCTTGACGCGTTGTAAGGAGCATTACGACTCTCACTATCAAAGAGCACCACATAACACTTAAATAAATGTGGGAGGTTGGGAGTGTGAATCATGAATCTCCCGAATACGAATTCATTGTTTTAACCACAGTGTCTTCTCTCACCGATTGGTTTCAGTCCACGGCAGTAGATAAGCGATTTTCTTATTAATGGTCGAGGTTCCTTTTTTTCAACTTTTGATGCCTGACTGCTTACCTTCGCGTGTTGCTTCCTCAGTCCATTTCATGAGGTAGGTTTATAGTCTGTGCTCTCCTTACTAAAACTATCTGCGTTATGCTCAAACAGTATTTCTTTTTCCTATTCACTTATAACTGATTACTCGTTTCAACATTCTATTTTCCTCCATTATTTTGGTATGGTGTGCTCATTTTATGTGCCGTTGCTGTATTTTTCGCTCATGCCATTTACACTGTTCGATCAAATGTAAATGGATATCAGTTACTGGACGTTAATATGGGATATGTCCACACTTGGCCTTCGTGACGGCTTGAACTCTGCTGGAGCTCACTGAGGTTTCTAAATGTCTGTGGAGGAATGACAGCCCGTTCTTCGTCAAGAGCCGAAGACGAGAAGTGATATTGGATGCCGGGTTCTGGAACGAAGGCGACGTTCTAACTCATCCCGAAGGTGTTCCGTTGGATGCAGGTCGGTCTCTGGGCTAGTCAGTCTTTTTGAGGAATCTTATTGTTCACCAACTATTGCCACACAGGTGTTACTTCATGGCATGCTGCATTGTCATGCTGATACAGTCATCGTCTCCGAACTGTTCCTCTACTGTACGCAGTACACTATGCTGCAAAATGTGTCCATATCCAGTATTTTCTTAATCGCAATAAAGGGACCACACCATAACCACGAAAGACATCTCCATAGCATAACACCACTTTCTCCGGATTTCACTCACTTTTGGCCTACAGCAGACGGCAGGTAACGTTCTCCAAATATTCGCGACACCCAAAGGCTTCCATCCGATTGCCACAGGTTATGGCATAATTCATCACTCATTTCGAGCCATCCACTGTCCAGTGACGTCGCTCTTTGCACCACCTCAAGCGTCGCTATCCAGTGACTTCAGAAATGTTTGGCTGATGGGTAGCTGCTGGACCATTGTACCCAACTCTTTTTAACTCTCTATGCACAGTAACTGTGCTAGTTGGACTGCTCGTAACGCTTTGGAACTCATGAGTGGTTCCTTCCGCTTATTCAATGCGATTTTTACAACCACCCTCCTCAATGCACAACGGAGTATTTCCGTTAGTACATGAGGTTCGCGTGGTCTTGGTTTAGCTATGGGTATTCCTTAGCTTCACCAGCAGTCGCGTTGTACAGCTTTAGAAGGATTGAGATGTCCCCGATGGACGCGTTACTAGCATGACATGCAATGACTAGTCCACCGTTGACGTCACTAAGCTCCCCTGGTCAGCCGGCCGAAGTGGCCGTGCGGTTAAAGGCCCTGCAGTCTGGAACCGCAAGACCGCTACGGTCGCAGGTTCGAATCCTGCCTCGGGCATGGATGTTTGTGATGTCCTTAGGTTAGTTAGGTTTAACTAGTTCTAAGTTCTAGGGGACTAATGACCTCAGCAGTTGAGTCCCATAGTGCTCAGAGCCATTTGAACCATCCCCTGGTCAACACATCTCGCTGTTAATGATTCTCTGCTGACAACTGAACACTCCCCGCGCCTTTTATGCATCTCGTGGCATCTCGTGATCATTTCCGCATTATGTATGGGTGTCTGGATGCTTTTGATCATACACTAGTAGCGTATGTTATCTGTGACGGAAGTAAAGTGGTTACGTTCTAGGAACCATCCTAGCGATCACATTCTACGAAATTCACGGTAAATTTGGACGGAAGTATACGAAACTATTGCTTTAAGTATTGTGTAGCTTCTTTTGGTGTGGATTCACTTCAGTCCTCGCCATTAGATTAATTTCGTCCTGAGTCACCGGAGCGAATTCCGCAGTTGGTTTTACTCAAATGAAATTCAGTGGCTCTATTTGTATTTGCGGAACTGAATTGAGAAGCGACTATCGCTGTTGCGTTCAGAGGAAATGAGTCGTCCAAATCCGAAGTTTCTGCCATGTCCACTAAGGGAATGTGACGTTCAACGTAGGTGAAATCCGCCAGTGTCGTGGCGTAAGGTTACCTCCGCCGCGCTGTGGGTAGCGCAGGGGCGGCTGGTCGCAGGCGCCGTAGCGGTGCGGAAGAATGTCTGCCTGCTTCATAACGGCGGCCGGCGCGAGAGAAGTTCGCGGTCGAGTCGAATCGATAGCTCCCCCACGTGACGTCACGGAGTGCACTGTTGTTAGCCGACCGTTTATTAATCACGATTTATCCTTTGGCGGAGATGTTTCTCGGCCTTATCTGAGTGGCGGAGGGCGAGCAAGTAACGGTTTCTAATCCGCCGCTCGGAGATTGATAGAATTGTGTTGGCCGCGTCCATCGGGCGCACGCCACGGTCCCGTCGCCGCATTATTACTTTACATTGCGGAAATATGGTCCCGAGAACGAGTTCTCAAGCCACAACAGCAACAGTTACGAGTTACTCCGGCGGGAGATTCCCACCTGCTGATACGCCTCACCTCTAAGGAGCTGCATTGGCCTGTAATTAGAAATATATCTTCCAGATACCACTCAAGCTCGTTTGCTAGTGCTCTGGATACGGCTAAGGATCACGCAGGGTTCACTTCGCACCTGTGTGTAGGTGCTAGTCCAGTTGGCACCTCCGTTCCGTACTACAAAAGCGTATTTTATTCATGCTTCGTTAGCATCACCCGGCTGTATGAAATGCTGTCATTAGGATGACTGTTGGAAAGCGATTTATGGTTTAAATTATAAACATCAGAAATTAAGTTAAAATCTTCACTGCGTAATTGGCTGTAACTATGACTTGGTAGATATGTAGCGTTATAAAAAATAAGAAGCATTGCTCTTTTTTTTCTACATCTCTACTGCTGTCATGCGCTCTACATTTTCAGTCTGCATGCGAGGCTGTACACCGCACTAGTATTGTAAGTAAATGGGTACAATTTGGGTACAATGTGTAAATAGTAGTTGTATATTCAAATAATTTCTTATCCATCTTGTCAAATAACCATGATTTACACAGAGAAATGTGGCGTAGTTGTTACGGCACTGAATAGCACCAGAGTTTGTTATTTCATATTGCTTTCGTAAAACTCGCACATTGTTTCAACCCGTTTGATGCCCACGTCCAGTAAAGAACTATCTAAGAGTTTCATTTTCCATCATCAAAATTATTTATTTTATAGACAGAAAGATAGCGCGACTGTACCAGTGTAGTGGGGGCAATGTGTTGCAGTACCTGCCTCCTGAGGTAGTGATTGATAGACAACTTTAGCATGAAGGACATCGTGTAGTTTGAGTCTGTTTCCTTCAAATACAAATCCAGTGACTTCGCGACTGCGGCACCACGTTCGGTAAGGAGTAATAGGAAAATTCCTTGCTCGCACTCCTTCCTTTCCACTTCCCCACCCCTCTCCAGTTCATTCAAAACCACGGTCACACACAGAAAATAATGTAGTGTTAACATTTGTCCCCTAGTTTGGTACCGCAGGTAGAATGCTTCGAATTTGGTGCTCTAAGTACTATTGTATACTGCACCAAACACATAACCGTCAAAAGACAAATCGTTTTCTTATTTGCGTTTATTTAGCTAGCTAGCATTGTATGCAGATGCGGGGACTTACAATGGCACATATTTTACAGAATATTTGTCACTGTACTGTTTGGACGGAGAGCGTTAGCCTCATTTCCCACTGAGATAAGAGTTCCGAATAAACTGACAGTTACGTTTAGGTTGGCATCGCAGGTAGTTCCGTTGGCCAAGCGTCGTTAGTTGGCTTAAACGAGAATCATGAATAAAATAATACTCCTTTCATTGATGACACAGTGTTATGTTTTTTGTCACTTCAAACGAGCAGCAAATAAGAATTACCTTAGCGGTCGACGAACATTCAGCCAGCGACAGGTTAAAGCAATGGGTGCGCGGGCAATTCAATGGGCCGTGGGCAGCGCTGCTAATTCTCTGCAGAGCATAATGCAGGAGATGACGTTGAAGTGCACTCTACCGTTTTCCCACCGTAAACTCTTTGGTGAGTTGATATGCACTTTCCGCTGAGCAAGAGGCGACCATTAACTCAAATGATCTCGTTATAGTCCTTACAACACGGCATTTCTCGTCGGTCTCAGGCAGCATATCCTCTGCTGTCCCTCGTGCAACGCTAGAACGCCGTGTTCGGGTGTAGCTTCTTGGCAAGAATTCCGCTAATCAGTGTTAATGAAGACATTCTCCTCGTCGACATACCTGTTTAGGGTTAACCTGCCCTGCGAGTCATCAGGTTATTCGAGCCTCTACCGCAGTTAGTGCGCGGCAAGTCAGCTTTACCGTCGAGAGGGTGAAGAGTGCAGCGCTCCGTAAATAGCGCCAATAAAAGCGAAATCGTCTGTTCCGCTTACGGTGAAAATGCGATTCAGTTCCACAAACCGCGGGGCAATCTCTCTTTTCGAAGTTATTTCCTTACACCTCACAATCTCTCTCTCTCTCTCTCTGACCCTCATTTAGTCCCGAACGCATTTAGTCAGCGGTCTCACGTTCGAGTTCTGGCCGTCGCGGAGAATGTTAATGCAGCCCTTATGTGGAATTAATGGCAGCGTGGCGGAGGCGAAGCCAGCCGCCCCTGGGCGCGCATAATTACGACAGATGGAATCGGAGACTTGTCAAGACGGCGCCATTTGATAACGCCTTGAATAGGGGGCTTCATCTTTATCGGACTCGCATCGAACGCGCCCGCACCCCTTCCCCGTGTCGACGCTGAGACCTGTCAGAATGTCATCGGCTCTTCCAGCCGGCGGAAGGAAGCATCCGATCGGAATTCAACACCGAATAGTAATTACATGTCTTCTGGCGCTTCTTCAACCGAAATTCACAGTTGCATAGCTGCACATGTTGGCCTCAGGGTGACAAGGGGCGTGGACTGCTTCACAGATATCTTGTCAGAGATTAGGACGGCGGAAGGCAATATCTTCTAGTGATGGACAAGCTCAGTTTTCTCCAAGTATTGTTACATTTCTTAAAATTCAGTTGGTACTCTTTCTGGAGCTATCGAGTTTAGTGTGCCAAAAGTAAGACGCCAGTTTGATATTCAGAGTTCTCATGTGTACTACGTTTTCCTATTCTATCTTGTTAACTTACGTGAGTTAATTAGTGAATTGCAACAGTCCTTCTTATATTTCTTTATCTTCTTCTCTGCAACATATCACGGTTTCTGAACTTTTCTTTACGACGTATTGTTGTCCTGTGCTATCCATTCATCTCAGGCCAGCACTTGTACCTTTGATCCCTAGTTGTTTTTTTCTAAATTTTCCGAGTTCGATCTTCCTCCACAGTTTTTACTCTCTGCGGGTCCCTCAGCTACTATGGAAGTTATTCCTTGTCGTCTTCACACATGTAATGTCGTCCACTCCTTCCTTCTTATAAATGTTGCTCACATGTCCCTCTCCTCGTCGATTCTAGGAACAAACTCCTCATTTCTAATCTTATCAGTCCACTTAAACAAAATCGTAAGTGTTCATTCATGTTCTCTCTAAGGTCTTTCTGTAACACGATGTTGTTCTTGTATCAACTCTTACAGAAACTTCGGTTTTTCCTTTCAGAATGATGTATGATAGTTAATGATTTACGTTGCACATCAACTGTTCCATGCAGGCGGTGTGTCTGTAGGTGTCTTTCACAATATTCACTTCAGAGTACTATTTCGTTCTAACTTGTTCTGTCTGAAGACTCTCAATACTCTCTTGCGAAACCTTAGCTTCAACATCTCCAGTCGGTTTGGAGTGTCCATTTTATGTGCTCCTTTCCATAGAGCAGAGTAATCAATACTTAATATTTCATTATATTTTGACGTAGTTTCAAATTTAACACGTTTAAGTTTAAAGAATTTTAAAAATCAAATCACACTACTGCTAGACTTACACTTTCACGCCCCTCCCCGTCATGTCCATGTCTCTAATTAGCTGATTTTCAACAGCAAATAAGTCTCAACGCGTATAGGAAATATATCACAGTTCAACGGCAACAGCGGTGATAAGCGTTTCTGTGTTCCAGGCTGCCGGATTTGTAGCGCTAGAATTAATCTTCATTTGAGAGATGTCAGTCACAGTACACTGTAAAACAGATTTCCGTAGAAAGTAATGGCGCCGTTGTCTGTTTCATTTGTGTTTTCGTATAGCGATTATTGTTTTCAGGGTATCTGACATTTTGCGGTCGTTTGTAAAGGCAAGCCGCGCGGTCTTAGCCGAGCGGTCTGGGGCACTGCAGTCATGGACTGTGCGGCTGGTCCCGGCGGAGGTTCGAATCCTTCCTCGGGCATGGGTGTGTGTGTTTGTCCTTAGGATAATTTGGGTTAAGTAGTGTGTAAGCTTAGGGACTGATGACCTTAGCAGTTAAGTCTCATAAGATTTCACACACATTTGAACAATTTTTGTAAAGGCAAAATATACCTCGTTTACATTTCGTTTTGTTGACCTCAGCCGGGTGTTGTTGCCGAGCGGCTCTAGGCGCTTCAGTCCGGAACCGCGCTCCTGCTACGGTCGAAGATTCGAATCCTGGCTCGGGCATGGATGTCCTTAGGTTAGTTAGGTTTAAGTAGTTCTAAGTCTAGAGGACTGATGACCTCAGATGATAAGTCCCATAGTACTCAGCCATTTGAACCATTTTTGTTGACCGCAAACTTCATGGATCCACGATTCTGAATATTACAAACTGACTTGTTAGACATTTTTGAGGTTGAGGTCCACTCTCTATTTCTTAATTCATTTAAAACAGACACTGATTGTTGACGTGTACTTTGAATAGCTGCTGTTTACTTCGTTTGAAAATTTCTCTAAATAAGTGGTTCAAATGGCTCTGAGCACTATGGGACTTAACATCTGAGGTCATCAGTCCCCTAGAACATAGAACTTCTTAAACCTAACTAATCTAAGGACATCACACACATAAATGCCCGAGGCAGGATTCGAACCTGCGACCGTAGCGGCCGCGCGGTTCCAGACCGAAGGGCCTAGAACCGCTCGGCCACATCGGCCGTTAAAATTTCTGTGTTTTGCGTGAAGCTTACTATGGTTCATTTGAGAAAATGTTTCTTTGCTATACTAAACTATACTATATATGTTCAGACAAAAGGGATACTTGTGCACTGATGAACGTACGTCACTTGTCCGCCTCGGCAGTTGCGCGGTCAACGCTGCGAATTGCTAACCGAAGGGGTTCGATTCCTGGTCGGCTCTGAAATTTTTCTCTGGTCGCCATCAGGATGGTGTGTTGCCCTAACGTTTGTATCGTCATAATTGACATTTCATTACAGAGATGGCTGTATGGGCACGTCCCGAAAGCCAGTACCAAAAAATAGAAAAGCTTAAGTCGCTTTCCCTGATACATTTGAATAACATCAGAGTGATCAAGTTCTGTCACATCTCGTATGTAGCCATAAAAATACTTACTCACCCGAAGTGACATACGGTACTTCTGTCCCGTAAGAAGTAGAACTGAGGATACGTTGTCTCTAAATGGTTTAAACACCAAAGAGATTTAAAATCTTACGACAAAAGTAGGTTTTGACGTTGTAATGCAGACGTACATTAATTTTTAAATTAACATTGTCGAATGGATTTTTCACTTGACTAACGGGACTACAGACACCTGGGTGCAGTAGGCCGGTGTGACAGGCGCCCACGCCGGAAATTGAACTGGCTGCGTCTTGCAGGCGGGAGGCGCGCCCCAAGCACCATCTCGATCTCCGCCGGCCGTATCTGCCCCACCCTTCCTTCTACATACACTGTTTTTCCCGAGTCCATGAAATCTTCCTTAGGAAAGTCATCGTATGTACCGTCACTCAATTCGCAAGTCGTATGAGTCATCAAAATTTCTAGAAATTAACCTGCGCTTGTATAGCGGATCATAATTTTTTATTTCATCTGAAGAGCTAGGACAAAAACAGTACAGAGGCTGTAGGCCCGCATCTTGTATTCTCAGTTCCAATATTATTCGCCGTTGAGCTCAGGGCTTATTCGCCTAGTAACACGCCTGAAACGCGAAGTTCTGGCGGCTTAATACAACTGAAGTTATCCAATAATGTAAAACTAACGATCGTTAATCCGAAGAATATATTAAATACACGTCTGGGTCAGCTCCCCAGAGTATTACACTTTCAGACTACAAGTACGTGAGTGCTTAATATTAGTCAGTAACTACCTTATTTACCTAAAGATAACTGTTACCTCAGCTAGTTCCCATTACAAATTCAAAAGAATGTGGGATTCACTCCTGATCCCGGAGACCGAATAACAGCTTGAACTTTATGGGTGCAATGCCGAACGTTACGAAGACGTGCGGTTCGACTTACAGCCGACAACAAAGCGAATGCGAATCCATAAAATATACATTTGTAATGACCTCTTTTGATGTGTAATAAACCGCGCTTAAAATAATTTACGCCTGAGCGACTTTATCCATCTTTCGTGCAGTTTCACAACGGCAATCTGAAAATTGCGGGGACGCCCGGAAGCAGATATTTTGATTATCCCATGCAATCCTCCATACGCGGGACACTATCGTATCTTACGACTGTGATGCCAGCATCGACAGACGTCCGGCGGTGCTGTGGAAGCTCTTAGCGGCAGGTATAACCGTTAAACTGCCAACGGCGGCAGGTGCGAAATGAAGACATATTCCATATTGCGGGCGACGATTCGATATCACTTTGGGCTCGTTGGCGGCCGTCAGGGTCCGTGATGCGGCCGCTGTATTTCACCTGCTGAAGTCCCTCCCACGAGGGATTTATGGGCGGTGCGGTCATTGCCACCCCGACATTTATCTCCGGCATTCTTCGTCCCCTGCGCTGCTGCGGTCGCACGCGTACTTGCCGTGCCTATCGATTCTCTGGTCCACCGAAAGGGCGGCGTCGGACAGCCCTTTTCCGCTCTCGCAAAATCGAGCGATTGCACCACCCATTTCACCCCAACACAACCGAAGGTGATTTATTTGTTTAATTTGCAATTAGACATTGCTGTGCGTGCCGCGCCGCCGGCCCGGGCCACCTCTCTTTCCGTTGTCCCTGCGCGCTCTCATTATGAAGATGTCCGAATGAAAATGTGCAACTCGTGTCCAAAGAGGATACCAGAGTATTTGCGCAGAGCTGTATTAAAGAGGAGCAACGTCTTTTCAATATTCCTTTGAACAAACATAACAACAATTGAATTTATCTAAGTAGCAATTAATATATTTCGTCTTTAACTCATAATAATAAGTTTCCCTCTCCGACGAGAGTATTTGCAACGTGGTCGTTTTTAGTATGTTAAAATAGGCTCCTGACATAAAACAATTTTCTTTTTTGTGGCTTAATCCGGTTTGATGCAGCTCTTCAATCTAGTCGGTTGTGGACAAGTATTTTCATCTTCACGTAACTAGTGCAACAAACTACCATTTGAACCTGCTTACTGTATTCAAGCTTACGTCTCCGTCTACAATTTTTGCCATCCAATTAACTATTCACTGATGCCTCAAGATGTGTCCTATCTATATATCCTTGCTTTTTGTCAAGTTATGAAATGAAACTATTTGTCTCCCCGATTTGTTTCTCTACCTCTTCATTAATTATACAAACTACACACCTACTGCCGGCAGAAGCGGCCGAGCGGTTATAGGCGCTACAGTCTGGAACCGCGCGACCGCTACGGTCGCAGGTTCGAATCCTGCCTCGGGCATAGATGTGGGTGATGTCCATAGGTTAGTTAGGTTTAAGTAGTTCTAAGTTCTAGGGGACTGATGACCTCAGAAGTTAAGTCCCATAGTGCTCTGAGCCATTTGAACCATTTTTTGACACACCTACTCTTCAATATTCTTTCGTAAAATTACACTTCAAAATCTTCTAAGTTCCTCTTGTATGTTCTGTTTAACGTCCACGTTTCTCTTCCCTGCAAGACTACGTTCCAGACAACTACCGACACGAAGCAACTTTGTATATTTGACTTTTTTTTCTTTGAGGAAGTAACCATACAGCCTTCTCAACAGTGGAAATGTCAGTTATGACAATACGAACGTAAGCACAATACAACACTTTGTTTCCTAACGGAGAAAACTCCCGACCCTGCCAGGAATCGAACCCGAGCCACTTCGCTTAGCCATCCGCCGCTCTGACCTCGCATCTATCGAGGCGGACATATTCCATGTTAACATTTCTGTTTTCCACAGAAGCTTTTCTTAACAGTTGACATTTCATATCCTCTTACTTCTGTCATCGTCTTTTACTGTGTCTGCCGCTTTCTCACTCGCTTTTCAACTACCGACTTACTTTCATGTCCTTGTACTTTTACAACTGCAGTCTGGTTGCTGTACAGGTTGTCTATTGCCTTTCGTTCCAAATATTTTATCGCTTATAGTTTGAGAATTTAAAACGTGTACTACACTCTACATTGTCGTAATACTTTCTATAATCTACAGGTTGTAACACCCAAAAAGTGGGCATTTTCTGATATCTAAAATATTCTGAACTATTTTCTGTGCCAAGAAAAAATAGCAACAACTTTTGGATTCTACGTGTAGCTTCTTATTTAACGACACACGATTTCTCAGGAAAAGACAACCACATAGTTGTGTAACACATGTTAACGTTAGTACTAAAAATTTTTGAAAAAGGTAGGTCGAAAATGATCGGAATGTAGTAGAGGTGCCTTAAAAAGGAGAATTTTGTGCTTCATAGCAGTATAGGGCTTTAATGACGGCTGAAGCTGTGCTGTTTGAGCATTTTGCCCTTCCATATAGGCCATTAACTGCCACAGATGTAGTTCACTTATCATCACTGCCAAGTGTTATGACGATGGGCTTTATTTTTCACGAGCTGTTCAGTTATGTCAAGAAGTATTCAAATATATTTAAAAGTCACGCTTACCTCAGTATCTTGGTAAATTAGAAAAAGTTGCTAGTATTTGCGTTATAATAAAAGATCCCTTCCTTGTGAACTATCACTTTCTTAAACCATTGCTCGATATCTCTAACCGATTATAAAACGTTGCTAATGCCAGAGAAAAGAACAAACTGCCACACCATAGGAACATTTCTGGCTTTTGTAATATCCATTGAAAGGAGCGATCCACCTGAGGCGATACACCCTAGAATTCACGTGACAGCGGATAAGCGAGACTTAACTTGAACACTTGATAGTCTTAAATTTCGTTTAGTAAGTTTTTATGTATTAGTTACCTCAAAGAAAGTTTCCTTTTAACTGAACGGATCGTAGAATTTCTCACCGTATACAAATTATTAGAGTCCCCCAAAATATCGTACACAACGCAACTCGTGCTGTAAAATAACCTTTTTTGTTACTGTGTTCTCTGGTAAGGGTATTAGTGCGATAGCATTAACAGAAGTCTCGGCACCTGGTGGACGTACCGTTGATGATCTGCCATTAGCGGAGCGATCCCTTTCGTCGCTTACCAGTAGATAATACCCTGCTAATGAACTCGCGCCGCGATAATTGTAACCATTAAAGCTGACGAACAGGTGTCTGTTATGAGTTACAAGCACGTGACGTGTGGGAAGCCCGTCACTGCCTGAACGGTGCGGCTCGGCTGACGTGCACTTTAATGCCGGGTCGACAGTCCACTTTCTGCCGGCACGGAAGCCCGCTGTGGCGCAGAATGGCCCGCTTTATCTGCCTTTGTGCCGATGTCCTGACTGCGCGTAAACAAGCCTTCCCGAAGAATCCACCAGGTAGACACCCAAGGCGCTCGCAGTTTCGTAGTCATCGCTATGGAGCCCTACAACCGTCATTTTTTTTTCAGGCCGTTGATTATGCGGATAACATGACGTGGCAGCGACAATGTAATCTAACAAGAGAAATGAAATTTATGCCAGTAACCAAACTTCACGGATGTGCAACACCTTTCTGTCTTACATAACTTAAATCTTCATACAGTCTATTCCGTTAGCTCCGGTTCGTTGAAATCGGAAAATGTGATTTTCGACATTGATTTATCTTCCGAGATGACATATAGTTTCTCACCCTTTGCACTGTGATGTATTGCACAGAGTAACTAACCTAAGGAACAACTTATTTCACTTGTATCTGATATAATGTTAAATTATGAAGCCCTTTTTGCAATTCAGAACAAGAAGCTGACGATATCTTACGAGAGATTAGGATACTCCGTGGTAGTGCAGTGATGGCAGAAAAGTGTCTGTTATTCTATTTTGCTTTTTCTTGAGTTCGGGGAATAACGTATGTGGATTATAAAGGAATATTCTGTACGTGGTGTGTAAAAATGTCTAAACAAATTTTTATGAATATATATACTCTCTGAATAATACAGAAAGCTGCTATGCGACAAACACGAGCTATGCTTTGTAATTGCGTGACAACGCTGACAAACAGCAGATCGATCCTGTCTTATTTCTCATTTTGAAAGCAACGTACGCATGTAGTAGCAACACAGCTTCTGTGTTTAGTGCATTTCCAAAAGCATCAATACTGAAATAACTAAGTGCGTCGTAACCGGAAGGACGAAAAATGAGAGTTAGATGGCCAGTCGACTGTGAGGTCATTCGAGACGGACCTGTAGCTCGATCTGAAAAGGATGGAGCAGGAAATTACACCGTGACCTATTTATGGGGACAATTGCGATATTAGCCTCAAGTATCACTCAATCCTCACATCGCCTTCCTCAACAAAAATTTTGGCTTGCAATAATATTCGTGCTTAGCACAGAACATTCTCTGTCCTTTTACCCAAGCTCCTTTTGTCTTGAAACCTTGATACTCGGCATCTCCCTCTCACTGCCATAGTCTATACAGGGAGGTCAGAACAGTCTGAAAAGCTTGTAAAGGTGTTGTAGGGTAGCTTTTGCTGAGGAATATTTGTTAGGAAAAAAATCGAAACGTTGCGCTGTTTCCGACTTAGCTAGCATAATCTGGCTGACTGGCTAACTTCAATGCCAAGTAACACGTGCACTGCCTACCGAAGTTTTTTCTTAACAGTTATTTGTGAGCACAACCTACCCTGCAACACTCGTATGTCTTTTTCCTACTGCATCCTTTTCCTCCCATTGACACTTTCTCCTGCCTGGCTCTCCCAGTGTCACTCTCTCCGTCACTTTGTCTCGCTCTTCCTTGCCACTGTCTAGTTTTCTGCCTCACTGCCATTGTTTTGACCAACTCTCTCTTCCATTGCCACTGTCTCTTTCTGGCTTACTGTCTGCTGTCTTCACCCACCATTGTCTCTTTCCACACATGTCCTTGGGGATGATTTGTTCGGGGTTTTGACCCTAGACCAAGAAACTAACACGTGGGTGTAGGGGATGTGGAAAAATTTTTTCGTATTAAAGTTCGCAAATTTGGGAGGTTCAGAATCCCCAAGCCTATGTATGGTCTCCACTGATCTCTGTTTTACATTTTCACTGTCTTCTCTCTCACTTGCTGCCACTGCCACTATCTCTATCCACCACTCTTTCTCTTTCAATGCCATTTTCTCTCACTCACCACCACTATCTGCTCTCTCTTTCGATTCCACTGGCATTGTCTCCTCTCTCTTCCACCGTCACTGCCTCTCTGTTACTCTCTTTCAGCACAAAAAGCGCAAATAACCTAGCATATAAAATTTTTTGGTGAGGAAGGTGGAACGAGGATTGATGCAGCTGGTTCCCTATTTTGCTGCCAGAGTCTTGTAAGGAAGATCATATTCGACTTCTCTTCACAGCAGAATTTTTCAGCTCGTTCCCTTCTTTCCCCTGTACCGCAGGGTGTGCTGCTTATAAAAAAAGAATTCTGTAGGTCATTAAAGTTTTTATAGTTAGTTTATATACTTTGAGACATTGACGTACTTTGATACACATAAACAACAAATAAGTACACATAATATAAGAGTAATACAAAATCGTCTCACATCCTAATTTACACTACTTTACACAAAAATGAACATTTTTAGGCTACACCTACAGTGTACCAAGAAAATTGGAAGTTTGTGCAATTACAGCGCCTTTCGCGTGACAAAAGTATTTTTCACAATGTGCTCTGGCCTCCACGTGACAGCGCTGAGTAATTTATAGGTCAAGACAGTTATTTAGGCACGTCATAAAGTTTTATTAATGAAAAAATGGCGACTAAGAACATACTTCGGTGACATGAGTATCTCGCGATTCGCCCAGAACCATCGCCATGTGTTCATTACGTCCGTTAAAATTGTATTTACGCCTCAGACCGCATGATACGTGCGTAAGTACCGAAACCTGATCCTCTAAATCTCGGAAATTAAAAGTGATATCGCAAAAATGTTCGAGGTGGACTGATACATAATCTTAAGAACATATGTTGAAAATTTCAACGATTTTCCATGAACAGAAATTATCAAAGTGGCCATCGCCACATCTAGTACTTCCGGTACCCAAAGATCATGGTTATCCGTTCCTTTTTTTTTTTTTTTTTTTTTTCAGGGACCGCCTATGAACAAATTGTGCTTTTACAAGGTGCATAAGGCTCACCCTAGACCAGACCTAATGCAAAACAACCAACTGCTTTGCTCAGTTTGCCTTGATTTGAGGAAGTGTATAATGTTTAAATTTTGACTGTACTGAACGATACAGTATACCCATATTTCCGACAAATATACAAATGGTCGCTACGCCAAGGGCTACCTAAAACACATGACCCTTTATCTCAGTGATCAATAGAGTCCAAGATATGACCCCCTGAAAAAGCGCATTTTCGAGCTCGACTTTGGTACCGTGCACGACAAAGATCACGATGGTCGGACGGGTATCTACGCCCTGCCGATTTTGAACAGGTGGCACCACATTTGGTCTCTAGAATAGTGTTAGTATGAAAACTATTATGAATAATATATGAATCATTAAAACCATGAGCTTCCAAACACAAGTCAGAAAAACTGTTCTAGTCAACACCACACAATACGGATACATAGTTGTCGTAATAAAAAAAAAGCCATTTATTTGACTCTATTCTACCTATGAAATTATATAAGGATGCCGAAGAAAAGAGCTAAATAGCTGAGAGAATACATTGTCGCTAAAATTATAGCCTTGATTACGATGTCCATTGGTTGTTTTCTTTAACAGCATGTAAAGAAAGAGGTAGTAGCGATGCATTTCTTCCGAGTGACATAACCATTCCGAATGTTTACGCGTTATTTTCATCGGTTTGGTACCGGATGTCCACTCTAAGAACGTACCGTACGTATGAACGACATTAAAGGAATGTTGTACGTCAACTGAATATGAAAGTTAAAAGATGGATGTGCTTTATTTGAAATGAGCGATGTCACGCTGAACAGTTTGGTGTTGACACGAAGAAACGACAATCGATTCCCGCTGCAGGCGTCATTAACGCTATTATAAGACGCAAGAAGTGATGTAAAATTCAGAGAGAGCTTTGGTCTACTGGTCTTTAGTAGAACAGATTATTGTGCATTACGGTAGTCATGGGAGGTACTGTGTACGGCAGTTATTTTCCTCGGCGAGCGGAAATATATGCACGACGACAGTTGTGCTCACTGCAATGACACAGTTTTATTTTGGGTACCGCACCGAGTTCAATAAATGGGAAAAGAAGCTAAGTAGTGTAATACCCTGTTGGCGTGGAGGCCAGTAGAAACGGAGTACTAACTGTAGCCGCCTAGCATGGTGTGGGCAATCGGCCGTCGCTACTAATCGACTATTCTCCTCATGTTATTTAGGATAACGCGGGACAGCTTAAATCTGCACGGCCAAACTGGCTTCCACAACCTGCTAATCGCGCATACGAGCCCTGCATCGTAGCCTCGCTCCGTAGTTACAATGACTTAGTTATAACTACACATGCGTGTATCTAGCAATTATGTTACCTGGCCGGCTGAAAATGAACGATCGTCAATGTTACAGTGATTCAATTTACTTTGCGTAAGCTTTCAACATAGCGAATCCACCGGCAAAAGTAAAATAATCTCATATTATTTGTGTTAGTGTAGAATCTGATTTTTTATTCAGTAACACTCTAGATTATAAGATAAATTTTTCTGAAACAATAAGTTCCAATGTGTCTTCTTCATAGATAAACCTGATTGCTTCCTGCAGCTTTTCTTCTTCTAGACTTATGTTGATTTCGTGCTCCATACCACTCTCTTAAATATTTTCAGAGTCCAAATGTATTGGAATTTAAATGATCGTTGATCACGTTGTATGGTGTAAATTGCATGCTACGTTTGCTGAAAGTATCTGAGTAGCGAATTTCCCAAGTCTTGCTTCTACACGGAGGATGCACGAACAACTTTCGAAAATGGTTCAAATGGCTCTGAGCACTATGGGACTTACGACGCCGAATTTGAACTCAACTACTCTTGAATACGAGTCCAGTGTCTTAATGACTTAATCCCTGCTCTAACAGCCTCAGCAGATATCACTCAGTTTAAGAATTTGCTGTTATCTTCTTTTTAAGAGTCGGCCTATATTTGAAAATGATATATTTGTGATTTCCACTAGATATGTTGCCTCCTTCGTCATTGAAGCTACCTTTCCTGTATTGATATTATTGAGGAGACCTACAAATTGTACTGTCTACAATTTTTACAATGAAAGGCTTGCGCAGTAGCATGAAAGCAAAAGTAAAAGGGAAAAGAAAGTCTACACTACCTGCACAGTTTAAATTACGTTTTCGACTACCTAATAGCATCGAATTCATTTACAAATCGACCTCTTTCATCACGCAAAAGCCGATAATAATATGCTAATGAAGGTGGCGGGTACAGATAATTTTAAAAATTAATGCAGCTGACAGGACCTCCATTAAAATTTACATGGTCGTCATATGATATGTGATGAAAGTTGACTGAATGGAAGCGGCGATGCTTTCATCTCGTTATCGGCCAGCACAGCTAGGCCGCGGATTTGTTCGAAAGTTGGCACTTGTGTAAGCGCGGGGCTTCCCGCGCTTATCCGCCCAACTGAGGAAATCCACAGAAATCCGTCAGCTCGTTAATTGGATCGATTATCCCACGTTAACGAACGTGAGCCGCTGTAATACTGACCATTAACGCAGGTTGCACGTAGCATTTGAGAGGGTGTTCGTTCGCGGTCAGGTAGGAGGATTATTCACATATGAACGAGCTTTAATGTAATGCTGGGCCAAAAGTTGAATCAGCGAGGCACCGCCGACTGACGCATTTTTGTATGATGATAGAAGCCTGTCATGACACTTACCCTGTAATCTTTCTCGTATCACAGTTTGCGCATTTATGTTTCAGTCATTCCATCAGGATGAGTCTCGCGTATTAGTCTCAAGAGTTACTCTCCTACAAAGGAAGCAAGGAAGATTTGAGTTCAACATCCCATCTTCGACGACGTTATTAGAGCTGGAGCTCCGAAAGGAATTATTTCGGTATTCACCTTAACTGATTCAGGAAAACCGCGGAAATTCTAGATCAGCATGGCCGTGAGGCGATTTGCTACTACTGCGCGTAGTTTCTGAAGCACTGCGCCAAATAGCTGCTGTCAGGTAATCCCCCCAAGATCAATCTACTAATTAATATTCAATAGGCAAGAAATAACAAGCACTGACACGTCAGACAACATACTATAATGTGGCTAGAGGTTCTAAATCACACTTTCTTCTACCCTGAGCTCCAGCAAATGGTCATACCGCTTATCGTGTATTAGCCTACTTGACTCGCAATTCAACTACTTCCTTAGTGCCATCATTAAGTACACAGAATGAAGATAAGCGTTACAAAATGTTTGTATCTTCTTAAATGCATTTGATAGCGCTTTTTCATTCACGTCTTCACTAGATGAGGGTGAAGTAGGCGGCAGCTTACTGCTTTTTAAGCAGAAACCACGGTTGAGGACCCATTATAATATCATAATGATTCGATTGTTGGTAATCCAGATTTACTCTTCTCCGAGACTAATGCTAAGATTCATTGAATTGTATCTCATAATAATTCTCCCATCACAGTAGACATTTCCCTTTCTGAGTAACTTTACTTCATCATTAAATATCCAGAAATCGAGAAAGTTTTGGCATTCACGTTTCTCCAAGAAAGGCTCTCATGCTTGAAACGGCGTTTCGAGTGAACTGTCATTAATTGCACGCCGCGTCCTTTTCTTACTTTCTTTGTAATGTTTCGTGACAAATAGGTTGTTCCCTGTCAAACACGAGATGCGTGACATGAGAACGAGAAGCTTTCGTGACAGAGATGTGCAGCGAACGCTCCGTCTACTAATAAACTGAGCTTCGCCCGTCCCTCACAACACAGAAACTCTTCGAATCTTGTTTTTCCAGTCTTTGAAATGCTCCGCCTCACTTGAAGCTTTCTTGGAGTCACTGAAATTTAATGTTTTGGGTGATGCATAAAATAAAATTCGCATGTTTCGCCAGCGCCCTATGAGTCGATGATCTATTAGAAGCCGTGGCGCTCACATGAGGTAAGCTGGATACAAAAGGAACAGCCTTATTTCCGGAACACCGAAACGATTTACACATCGTCAAAACTAAAATGGCTTTATGGCTAGCACTTCAGCGACCAGTTTAGGAAGCTAAAAAGAAAATGGAAAATTTAATCAAAGATGTTGAAACAGCTCACATTTCCCGCTTCCGTGCATAATATAACTGATCGACTGTGGACATGTCGTAAGTGAGTAATAAAATGAATAACGATTTATCTGTAGCTTAGATTCCAGCCCTGTAACACCTTCCGAAATAAACTACGCTTTCGGTTTGATTATTGCGTAGCCGAGCAAACGTGCGTCGTATTTCATTTCGGTTTGACTGGAGAACTAGCGCGCGTCAACTCAAGTCCTGATTACTTTATTGGAGCCTTCCGACCGTGTTGTTACGCCACCGCAATGGACAGGTAATATATTATAATGAGAATTACTTGTAGGATACTGCGCGCTGTTAACCTGAGCGAAGAAAAACAGATTTTGTTGGTTGCCTGTAAAATTCAAACGGTATTTCAGCCCCCTATTACACTGTGACGTACGTTGGTGGTTTTAATGCCGATCGTTATATACTTTTAATTTCTCCATCTCTCGATTTACATAAGCTTTTCACGTGAATTAGAAAAAAAATTGGGCTGTTCGTCTAGTTTAGTGAAAAATATAATGAATGTTTGAAACTGCACATGATATCTCGCACAAGGTGTTTAAAACAAAACTAAACAAAAAAGAAAAAAAAGGAACTTTTTCTCCTTTTCAGTAAAAAAGTTGATAGTGTTGACTGAGAACTGTTTACCACACAGTCAAAATTATACTGTCTTTTCTGGTTTGTGATTCTTTTTCCTTATGTAAGAACCGCTCTTCAGCATGAAACAGCTTTTCAGCATATAGAGTTGACGTCACTTCATTATTTGTCTTGAGGTTGGAAAAGAAAGGAAACTGCGGGTGGTGGGAGGCGGGAGGGGGGGCATGAGAGGGGCGGTGCGTTTGCTAACTTTGAGACTCGAATAATGAGCGAATACGTGGATGTTTTGGCGTGCGCTTTTTATAAAAGTTGTCGTGCAAGTCTGTTTTTCTCAAGGGACTTATATTTTTCCTCCCCGTCAAGTCATTAGAAACTCCTTGCAATGTCGTGAAACAAATCGCAAATCGAAGGAGGAACGGTCATTTATATTTTTTTAAGAACTGACATATTGCGAAACGGGAGTTTATTGTGACAATATGGAT
Source organism: Schistocerca americana (assembly GCF_021461395.2). NCBI lineage: Eukaryota > Metazoa > Arthropoda > Insecta > Orthoptera > Acrididae > Schistocerca > Schistocerca americana. The sequence continues at coordinate 452,464,736 of NC_060130.1, forward strand.
TATTAATTATAATGTTCATATTGCCGGTTCCGGCAATTAGCAGGCAGTTGCCGAAACCGGTAATGTGAACATTTTCATTATTAAGTGATCTTGACGAATTAATTAGTACACTCCTTACCATTTTTTCGCTAAATTCTTAAAAATTAATATAGATGTATAAAGACTCACATACGTTTACAGCTATAATAGTTTAGAATTTTCTGTGACGGGTTGTAAAATTGGAAATTTGTCAGAACAAGATGTACGAATAACAAGATATGGATAACGTACCTGAGAGGTTCGGGAATTGTGAAACACCAGTGATACACTACGCGAATGTAAACAAAGGAGCCCTATTCTAAATTGTAAACAGGCGGTTTCCCTTAACGTACTGTGTTGTTTTTATGTCCGTCCGCATTAACGTACATGAGCTAAGAATCAAGCCCATTGGCATAATTTAGTTCAGGACAACGAAAAGTTCTCTTGTCACTCAGAGGTGACCCACGAATGTGAAAACAAATGTGAAGCGAGAAACTTGGGCGCAAATTCCGGTCTACACAAGCAGAGCTCATGTGTCTCACAGCGTGTTCCAGAGAGCTTTATAAATTATTAAAATGCAAAAGCTAAAAGCTTTTTATCCGGTTATGTCGTGGCAGCTTTCCGCATTTTTACGGCCCGACTCCATGCAGCAGTGCGTTTCGGCGTTTCTGGTAATTTTTACAGCGGAAAGTAACAGTAGTCTGAGTAAGAGCAACATTTTTACAATGCCTCAAATCGTGTGTCACGTCACGCTGACATATTAGTTGAACCACAGTTCTCTCTAATGTAAAAGTATGAAGTGTAATGACGTGTCGTTTAAGTAAAATAATCATTATTTTCATACGTAAAAACAGAAATATCTCTTCTAGTAAACTGCGCTTAGGTAGCGAGTAAATCATTTTCATAAAGTGTACTCCGTCATCGCCCTAAACCAACATTAGAATTATATTCAAGATAGGCAGCTACTCACATGGTATGTAAGAGTCCTGAAGTTTTAACAAAACTAAATGGTGTCTTTTTTATCGTAACACATCAATATTTAAAGAAAAAATACTCGTTAATAGGTCTCAATATAAGGAAAGAGGTCTATTATGCCCCTTTCTCGTCATATCGCAATGTTCTTTAAATAAAGCGTGAAACCGTAAATGAATCTGGCCAGGACATGATTGAAACTTCAGTCCTCTAAACGAGGCTCTTATTCATACATAAAGCGCTTTGGAGAATTTCCAAATTAAAATATATTCTACAGAAAAAGAACTATTACGTTATCTGTCACTTAGCTTTTGCAGCTGGATCACAACAATACTGGTACCCCAAGCTTTTCTAGTTTTTGTTATTTCTTTGCATCAGCCTTTCTAGTTTTTGTTATTTCTTTGCATCATACTGTTAGATAAAACATGCCTTAATTCTTAGACATAATTTCCTATTTCTTGTGTGTCCTGCGTAAGATAATCTTCCTGTGTGAGATGAATCAGCTCCCTTTTCTTCAATATTGTCTGTTATTTTAAAAGAAGGAAACTAATTTAGAAACTACTGAACTTTAAGTAGCTACAAGTTCATAAATTTACTTGCAGTTAATCACAACAAAAGAATAGCAGTAGCACAGGCTGCAGCATTTTTATCCGACGTATTATAATACAGTAGCTGCTGCTGGCTGGGACGCTTTGGTCGGCTCTAGTCCGCTAGTCAGTGCTCCGCACTGGTGTGAACAGTTCGTTCTGTGCACGAGCGCATAACGTCGATCTGGAATACACGGAGGAGACCCTATGTGTCATAAAATGATGAATGGCTTCTGTGAAGTAAGATGATAAAACGCCCACTTTCCGTAACGCCCACTTTGGCTATGGTTGCCCCAGATAGAGCCTCTTCTGGAGGGGGAGACACCTCTTGTAACTTCCCCCATATGATAATGGCCTTGCCGACTCGAGTGGCACTGCGTACGTTGGGTTTGCAGGCAACATTTGATGCTAGTTTAGAGTCCAGAATTACATCGGATTCGTCGCTTTCCGATTGGATAGATAGGAGGATTCGAGGTTTCGTCACCACAAGCTTTCCCATTATTCGATTATAGCTCTTTTTATATGAGTTTTGCAGTGCGGGTCATTCCTTCTTATTGGTTTTGCCTATTACTGTTGGCGGGCTACCCAGCATAAAATAACTTTTTACGCTTTCAATAGAGCATATTATTTAGGGAAGCTATATCTCATTATTTTACGGTGTGAGCCGGCGCAGTTGTATGTGGTTCAAATGGCTCTGAGCACTATGGTACTTCGTTGTATGTGGTAGAGATTTGGTTAGACTCCCATCGCCCTTTTTTGCAAAAATACAATGCTAACTACCTCAAATACACCTGTTTAATTCGAACTCGTCCTCCATCTCGTAACTGCCATGTGGATGAGGCTTTAATCCAACCCCCCTTTCTCTCTCTCAAATATTCTCCAACCCACCCAGATTTTGGTTTCTGTGCTATGCCCTTAGTCAGTTTAGTAGAATCTTTCCTACCCCTTCCACCCTTCTTTTTCCCTCCAATTTAGTAACTGTTAAACTGAATTTGTCTTCTGTCTAAAACAACACCAAATGGCAACTAGACGCTAATTCATAACTTTCGTTTCTGTTTTGTAACACGATGTTCTTTGGCAACTGTTTTCTTATACTAATGCTGTGTCTGTTGAGTCACTTCCATTTCACAGATACGCCATACAGCAATAAACGTACGTCACCATCAGAACGTTTCATTCAACCTGATTCAGAGTGCCATTGTGTTGCAGGTGTTTGTAGAACCCGAGATGTCCAATTTTTTTTCTTCGAAACGTGGCAACAGTGCTAAAACACTGTACCAGCTGAAATAGGCAGACGTGCTGCGATCACCAGGGATTCTTTGAATTTAGTTTTGTCAATCCATCTTATGATTTTATAGTTTAATCTCAGTCCCTGCCATCGCTTTCGGCTATTGAGATTCTGTCTTTCAAATATAGATGCCTTTAAAACACAAAAGTGTTAAATAAATGCGTAAGCAGATTGGGAGTTCTGTTCAGTTTGTAGCACACTAGCTCTAAGAAACTGTACCACAAATATGAAATAAAGGTTGCCATCTGACAGGCAACTTGCTACGATTTTAGAGCTGTTTTCCCTTCCTGTTTACGATGTTGAGTGATATTAAATGTTAAGCCTTCATACGTTCGCCGCCACAAATTTTAAGCGAATTATTTAATTATGACATCATATTCCTGTTTAATTAAAAACCATCATCGGTAATATGTGCGGTGGAAATTGCGTCGGATGATCGATGGAGTGATTTCCCTTTTTATTAACAGAAAGCTAAACAATTTACAGCACAGTCTACCTGTAAGCTGATGGCGGATCCGCAAACGTTCCAAAAAAAGAATATTGCCTTTAACAATGAATAACAGCGAAAGAAGAATCGCTCTGCAGATTGTGGTAGAGTGGCAGACATGTTTGTCATTAAAGCCCATTTGGAATCGTTGCTGATGAGTTATATTCATACCTTCCGCACCTCTTTCAATGTTGTATGTTTATGCATCTATCAGCTACTGAAAGCTAAAACATGCTTAGCTAGACTCGTACTAAAATTACGATTGTCCGTTCATTGATGCGAAAATTTTAGTGAACGAAAGAAAAAGGAAAAAGTTCGTAGTTTAACTTCCCATTGGTGTCGATGTAGGCAAAGGCTGAACACAGTATCGGAATCAACATGCATGGAGAAGTAAATCGGCTGTTTTTAAGGAACTACCCCGACATCTGACTTACGTGATGTAGTGAAACTACAGAAAGACTAAATCAGGACGAACAGACGAGCATTCGAACCTCATTTCACCCCAATATGAGGTTTTTATGGACCATTAAGTATTGCCTCTCTGTTAATTTATAAAAATAAGTTACAACCGAAGATTTCTGCCATTTCAAGGCCCGTATTATTTTCTTTCAGTGCAGCTATATTCCGTACACTGGTCAAAATATTTGGCGCCCTGTATTTAGCTATGGCGTTTGTAAGCTCTTAAGAACCCTCACATTGCCCAGTGTGATTTGCTCTTATTTCTGCAAGTGAAGGATGGGCGCTAAATGTAACGATTTTCGGCGCGAGAATATCTAGAGTCCTAATATATATCCCATTAAATACAATCCATCTGCGTTACATATTCTCCAAATATTTTCCTTGATCACTCATCTCTTCCTCTGAGTATGTATGCGAAATCGAATTCTTTTTAATTACAAAAATTACAAACGTCTCATTCAGTTCGCCGTCTACACAGCGAGGAACCTGGCTTATGATACAAGAGAGGTATCGTATTATACTCTTGCGGTCAAACGAACTTTGCCCCACGTTCGATAAAACCGTGCACCTTTAATATGAACAGAAAGCCCAATAATTTACCGAGTTTCAACATCCTAGTTGTGTCGAGACAGTTGTTGCATTTGACGGTCGATGTATCGATTCAGTAACTCAGATCCTCCGCTCCCGTGTTTCTATATGAATACGACATTTAATTTTGAACAATCAAGTCTCCAAGTGTATTATAAAGGCTGGTGTCCGACAAAGGTTGTGTCATACGCAGAATACTTAAATTATTTATCCATTTATTTTCTTCTGCAACTGACTTAAACTGACCTAACAAAAACACACACAGAAATTCTCCCTCAGGCGAGACGCTGTAACAGTAACTGCCTTGACATGTATACTGGAAATTGATAATTCGAACTATAGTCCGTCCATTATGATTTAGGCTTAAACACACTGCATGGATCACTTCGCAAAATAAATTGTTCATACCGCTTGGAAGGAGACGGCGTTGTCATACCCCCTTCCTTACCGAGATCATTGTTCTCCTCCGTATGAAACACTTTAACGATGAATTTTAAACACAGAGTAATAATGAAAGAAGCGCTAACACAGAGGACGTTCTTGTTAACAGTCACCATACGATGATACTGATCATATATATATATATATATATATATATATATATATATATATATATATATATATTTCAAAGTAAAATCGTTCTGTTAAATACTGACTTAGTATATTGACTTAGTGAGCTTCTATTTCGGAGTCGAATGGGAGTGTTATTAACTAATGTGGCCTGTCTTCTTAATCAAGTAGATGACGTTGGTGTAGTGTATACTATGACATTCTACGGATAGTTCTAAATGGGATGCAGAAACTGTACTTAGTACAGCGCTAGTCGTTGCTAGAGTAAAACGAACTGTGCTTAAATCGAAGGTTTGGCTGAGTACGACAGTTAGTTACTGGTCCATCTTTCTTCAAAATATCTATGACGATTTGTTTGGATTCATGTGTGCAATGTTATTCATCTTTTATTCTTACCCTGAGAGAATAGATAAAGAGAGCCGATAACGCAACGATCGTACTCTGCGTTCTAAAGGATACGAATCATTGTGTGAATGATATGCATGTGAAATAATGCTGTTTACATATATAAAGGCTATAACGACAGATTCTTTTTTTTTTCTTTTTTGTGTGTCAAAGGCTACCTCGAATGCACCAATAAAGTGAGAATTCGTATTTATTGCTGACATCCCTTGAGAAACAATGGGTTGATGCAGCTGATGTCAGTATACTGAAGAATACACACGCCAATGCTACAGCATCCATTAGATTACATCAGGAAGATGTGAATATCTGAGATAAAGAGGGTTCAGTGAACGACATTCTATAGCACAAAAATTATACTCTTTAGTCCTAGAGAAAGTTTCCGATTCTTAAACTGCAGAACTTGTATGTAAAACCTTTATTTTGCTTATGACGACGTACTATTTCCCCATAGTGCAAGTAACCTCCAAAAACGAATGGAATAAATTGTAAGCAGACCTGGAATTCAATTACAATAAGACTAAAATAAATTATAACAAACAAGTCGGAAAGAAAATATTAAAATTAGTTATATGTTTATAGAACAAGTTAAGGAATTCTTGTATTTGGAGCAGATGATCAGTTGAAAAACAAATCAGCAGAAGAGTGAAAATGTCCTGGAGTTTCTTTAATAAACCTCACAAAATGATCAAAACTAAGTTTATGATGTGCCTGGAAAGAAATTTTATAGTTGGATACAATGGGACAAAAGAGAGCTATTCAGAAACTAAGGATCACTCAGCGCGTGGTGGACAGCAACATATCTGGAATTAATAGGAGCCGCGAGGGTAGCCGCGCGGTCTCAGGCGTCTTGTCACTGTTCGCGCGGCTCCCCCCGTCGGAGGTTCGAGTCCTCCTTCGGGCATGGGTGTGAGTGTCGTCCTTAGCGTAAGTTAGTTTAAGTTAGATTAAGTAATGTGTAAGCTTAGGGACCGATGACCTCAGCATTTTGATCCCATATGACCTTACCACAAATTTCCAATTAATAGGAGAGAAAGGATCGCAAACAAGTGGACGAAGAAACAGACTGGAATAAAAGATGTAATTATGGCCGTAATGAAAATGAAATGGAGCTTGGAAGTATATGTAGCCAAGACAATGTGTGGGTAATGTACAAAGGAAGTTCTTTGATGGATTCCAAGAAATAACAAAAGAGAAACACGATAACCAAATTGAAGGTGTGTAAATGTCATTAGGAAACATGGTGGCATAATATGGTTGCGTATATCTGAAGACTGTAATACGTGGATAGTGAAGAGAAAGGTATTATCCAGCAGTGGATGACGAACTGCTAATAATGATTATTATGAAGAAGTTGATGATAAAATGACTTCTTGACATTATTTGCTTTTGAAGTCAGGCTTAAGGATTACTCGAACGACGTAACCACGTAGCCAAAAGGGGTATTTCGGTGACTACGAGACACCGAGTTCTCTTCCCGCGGCGGGAGATGTCATCGAAATGACTTTCCGAGTCCCAGTTCGTTTCTCTCGAAGTTCCCTTCCTTCCACCCACTCAGACGCATTAAATCTGCGTTAGTTCCGTTTAGGGAGCACCGTGAACATTGGCGCGACGCCGTAAGCTATTTCGAAATACGTTTTACTGCTTGGCGTGTAATAGACCATTACCGCGCGGAAAAGGGTGCAACAAATGCCTACGGAGAGTAAGCTGTACATCTTCGAAGAGGCCGGTAGCCGGCCGGCATGTAAATGGGCACGCGTTTTGCACGCGATCGCGCCCTCCCCCGCCTCCACCCACGCCAAGACGAATGGCGGGCGGGCACGTTGCGAGCCGGCTGCCGGAGCCTCGGATACGTGTGCGTCGCTCGTTTATTCAGCGCCGCTGTGCTAACTAACGACCAGCCGCGACGCTTCCGGAGATATTAACTACAATCACATGTGCTGAAGGCAGTTCCGCAACAAATTCATCACCGTTCGGCGTTAGGTCCCCCGTTAATCGTATCTAAAAGACATGTAGGAAAATAGCCATACTCTCACCTTTAGATCGTACCAGCATCCTATGAAGTACCATGTGCGCCACTATTTTTAACGCCGGAAATGTTTATGGCGATGTTGACAGCGTACTCGGGTTAATGAATATATAATCGCAGATTTCAGCCGAAACGACAACGCCTAATGCTAGGAATTTCTCTTAATCATTCTGTCTGTGGTGGTGGTTAGTGTTTAACGTCCCGTCGACAGCGAGGTCATTAGAGACGGAGCGCAAGCTCGGGTGAGGGAAGGATTGGGAAGGAAATAGGCCGTGCCCTTTCAAAGGAACCATCCCGGCATTTGCCTGAAACGATTTAGGGAAATCACGGAAAACCTAAATCAGGATGGCCGGAGACGGGATTGAACCGTCGTCCTCCCGAATGCGAGTCCAGTGTGCATTCTGTCTGTGGAGTTTTATTTTATTACTACATAACTGCAGTCGTTGGTATTTGTTCGCATGATATTTTATTCCATTAGTTGGCCATCTGTCGGTTTTCATTTGTGCGTTTCCACCACTTAAAGTACTAAACTCACTACACGTGTCATTGTCGATTGACGTACTGCGGTAACAGTTGCATACTTCGAAACTTTTAGAGCAAATTTAGACGTAGTGTTGTTCATTAAATTCTGCTGTACATATTTCAGCATATCACAAAAAATGGTTTCATTTTGGTAACTTGTTACTCTTCCCATTAGCGAAACGCAGAAGAATTGATTACGATGTGAAAAGTAAGACTGTAAATAATAACTTGCTGAAGTGTGGTTCTGAAGTGTAAACTCATGTTTGGATGAAAATGTAGAAAATAATATTCATTTAAAAAGATGAAAACTGTTTACGAACTTGACAAACAGATTAGGAAGAAAAGCCGCAGTATTACACGCACTACTAAAGATGTCTGCAAATAAAGCGAAGCGCCTCTGGTCTACATAAGACTTTTTTTACATTCGTAAGAGACGGTATGCTATATTATCTGTAAAACTGCGAATACGGAAGTGAGACTAGAAAACCAAATACACAAATTGAATAATGGCGTTTTACAAAAACCTAGGAAACCGATTCCGGTAAAACAGTATGGTATACAAACATTGTAATAGCAGTCTCTTATTTATTCCAGAGACGAGAAATTTTTTGCACAGTGAAAATACTTAGGTTATTTGTACTCTTAAATACTTTTTCGACGTTGTACTTAGAACAACACGTACTAAAAATTTGCCGCTATTGCCGAAGTATTCATGGTGAAACAGCAACATCAGAAGAGGTAATCCAATTCAAGATTTACATATCATAGTCCGAAGGTAGGAAGAATTTATTTTCAAGTTATCAGAAATATTATAAATCACCTTTTGAAGGAGGATTAATCCCCGACGAAGGAATGAATTATCCTACACCTGTTAACTTTAAATGAGAAATGAGGGACGAAAAACCACTGTGTTAAACTTAATACAGTGTGAAATTAATGTTGTAACATGAACGACGAAAAATATACCAAAATCAAAACTGGATCTAATTCATTTGTAGAATGTAGCAGGGCACTCGTAGGGAACGTTGAGTTTTATTATTTTTAAGTTCGGGTCTCTTGAGTAATAACTGTAAACGCGGCGTCTAGAAGTTAACTCTTGTTCAGTTCAGGCTCCTTATCTTTCAGTTGGCTAGGTTACATACAGGAGGCAGTTACTGTACTCTATTTCTGTACTGTAATATGATAAAGAGGGGCATTGATGTTTCCACTTCCTTCCTGTGGGGAAAACACCGGATGGGGTCCATCATGTGCACTAATTACAATTGTAAAACCAACAATGAATGTCATGGAGTAATTTATGAAGGAAATCCTACAACTGAAAAGATGCAGTTTTTGTTCTCAGGGTGTGTCGTGTGAAAGTCTGAGGCTCGAGAAAGGCGAACGTGGAGGATAACGTATAGGAATGTTATTTGTGAATATTGCAAATTTTGATATATTTTGTGTCTTTGTCTATTCGTCTCAAAACAAGTTTCCAGAATGCGATTTGCGCCCAAGACGCGCACAGTCACACTCGTTGTTGCTGCGTTTCAGTAGCTGATAATAATTGCTGTTCAGAATCCGAGGACTACAAATTACTCTACACACATCAGTCTAATTACGACGTTCCATTTTGCTTTTAGCAAAGACCTTTCATGATTCAGTTAACTTCTGCTGATTTTTACTTACTGTTTGTAATAAATATGTTGTTTTCAGAAAGTAATAAAACAGAAAACAAGTAAAGCAAAAACTATTTTTTTTCAAACGTGCTTCAATGGCCTGAATCATTTCTTACGTTACTTTGAATTAGCTTCCGCAACACTAGTTGTTTTCTCTTCAAGGAATTACACGGATATGACATTCCATGGAACTGTAGCATCACGTGTACTACGGTGTTCGGCATCAGTAATATTTCCTATCGCTGCGAAAGTACACGACTTTCATCGCATGTACGAAGTAGAGCGCAATACCTAGAGAGAGAGAGAGAGAGATCTGCGCTATTGCTGTTGCTGCCGTGCAAAAGTAGGGACTCGTTACAGGAGAACGCGTATTATGTTTTATTCGGTACTTTGGTACATTGAACGTATAACGTAAAAAATTGTGACGATGTGTTTCACTGTTAACAATGGAGGGGTTAGTACGAATAGAGGCTAGTTGAGAAGTTCAGAGTATAGCTTATGTTGCAAATTAGTATTGCTTTTCCAGAATATGCGTAAACTGCTGTAGATGTAGCATTACTCAGCGTGTTTCATGCGATGGAGATCGTGCATATTGGACGTAATGTCATGCTGCTCTTCTTGCGGTAGCACTCACGATATCTGGGCGAATACTTTGATCACTCTGTCAGGAGTCGTGATCAATAACATGCTGGCAGCCTCTCGTTCATTACTTCTGCCACAATTTTGCCTCCTTGTGGCGTACATTGAACCGACGTTCTTTGTGCTGAGACCAATAAATTGCAGTAATTTCGAATCTTGCTACCACCGTATAGTGTTTGATATCATAGTATTTTCTGAAGACCTTGTTTGTAACGTATATTTATATTACGAAACAGGTTTTTGCTGTTCGTAACTAAAACTTCAATAGAACCCGTAGTAAAACACAGTAAGAGCATGTCTTTTAGAATGCCATATCGATGATTGATAAGATCTCTTTTATTGTCCATTCGCTGTCGGAGTGTGCGAATGATTCGCGTTTCGGAAATGTGCTGAGTTTACAAGGAAAGACGAATCTGAAACTTGAAGAATAGATGATAGTTGCCACTGATGATGGTGTAGCTAATTGCACAGCGTATATTCCTCATTTCACGATTTAACAGATGAAATGAATTTAAGCATGCTAAAATAAACAGCTGTCTGAGGACATAATTATGTTTCTCATTGTCAGTTGTTATCGCTGTAAATTGCACACCGCATCAGACTTCACAGCGTTTCCTGTGAAGATAAAATTACGTTCCACTTTGCGGCCACCACAGACAACGGCATCCAGGGCCATTGTCTGAAGCCGGTACGGAAGTTAACATTGTGAAGAGATCTACATAAATGTTGCCATTGAAATGGTCCTTCGTGCGTTTTCCAGGTCTTTCAAAATTACAGTAGTCATATGTGAGCACTGCTGCTTTTAGTTTATAGCCGAACTTGAGAAGTACCGTACAGAAAAGGCCGTAGTCATTATATCATGAAATTCGTTAATGTTTCTTAGTTTCAGGTCAATATAATTGTATTTGCTCACGCTTTAAATTCTATTCGGACAACTACATACATATTAAAATCATCTTGTAATTAGCAGATGTGTTGTGCCTTGTGTAGACTGTTCGATGCTGTATTCGTAAACTGGAGAACTGATACATGGTACCGAGTCCAATTGAGTAAATTGATTTTTAAATTAAGTTGAGGTCGTTCCATTCGGAAGGAAGCAACCTGTTCTTCGCCATCTTTTTCGTCGTTTGTTGTCGTTTCGCATGTCTGTGGGCGCTTTGGGATGAATATTCCCTGTAATAGTGTTCCCATGCTTTATCACCTCGTTGCTTCGCAGGACAGCTTGCGCGCACGCAGTGGAAAAGTCGGCTCACATTTGACCAAGTAGTGCTTGGAGAAGAAGGCTTAAGCCCGCGTAGCTGGATTAGGCAAAAAGCTGCGGCGCCAGCGCGTGAAATCTGTTTGTTTTGCTGGGTGCTGATGTTTGCCAAGGCTGCTTATACACCGTGCAACACAATAAACAAGCAGTGCTTGCGCCTGTCTTACGACTCTACGCAGCTGCCTCTCAGCCGAATATCGTGTCTTCTTGTTTAAGTGCGCACCAAATAGCTACACTGAGTCGTCCGCCAATCGACTTTCCGTACGGTGTTAAAGATGTTTGTTGAATATCAGCAAAGTGTTGTCTTAGATAGGAAGAGTGGTATTAATTGAATGGTACGAGTGCAGTGCAAGTGCCTTTGGTGCCTCGTTTACAAGTAAGCATCGTGAAAATTCATAAACGAACACACTGGGGTTTTTGTAGCTTACTGTTTTATAGCGACAGGTGCTTGCTTTACTATAAAGAACCATCCTGTGGTTTGGGGAAAGGACGGAAAACCTAACTCTAGTGCTCCGAGGTGACATATAAATTCCACTTCTCCCAGGTAACTCTGGTGGTGCGTATAGGAATATGAGGAGCTGTTCGAGTACTCAGTGCAGTAGGAAACTAGGAAACATCCTAAAAATGTGTTACGTAAGTATGTATGTGAAAGACGCACTGGGCTTCTGTACGTGTTAATCTTCCAATAAATATGCTTATTCTCCCAAACACACACTTCAGCTGGGCGAGCTACAGCCCCGTGTTGTCTTTTAAACAATCAACATATTTCTTCAAAGCTTTGAACGAAACACAGAGCCTTCCTTCACTCTTCAGTTTTGAAAAAGTAAACAAAAATTATGAAAATTTTCGTTACAATGTAATATGTTTTAAGTAAATGTATGGTTATTTTCAAATGCTACACTGAAGAAAATATTACCCTGTACCACATAACACAAGCGTCCAGCTATGTCACTGTATGTGGACATCATGCATAGTTTTTGTGTATATTAAGTGGAAATGTTACGTCAGTCTTACCTGTGTCAACAGTACCAAAGAAACCTATACAGTGATAAAGGACCTTACTAGATATGGTACAACAGAACTGAAACACGTTTGGAGAAAATAAAGAGAAAAGAAGTAGCAAGGCATATTAAGGCTTCTCGTGCTATCTGGTGAGTATGTCGTCACACACTCTGCACACACTCGTACACTTCAAGAACGGCGAGCAGCACGATGCGTTACATTTTCAAAGAAACCATCCTGGTTACCTTAATCGGCTTAGGGAAAACACTTAAACGTTCATTCTTGGCGGCTGGGCGGAATATGAAACGAGCTCCACCCAAATGCGCCAGAGCCTCATAAGCTGCCTCGCCCCGTGTAGTGAGAAATGAAATGCTTTTTCCTCAGTGTGCTTACTACAAATATTTCTTTTGTGTGCTTAGACTGGACTCATAGACTTTGGGGAAACACATAAGAAATGCTTTCGAACTCGTTCCGGAAATCTACTGTGCTCTACAGTCTGTATCATGCATACATGGCACGCTGTAGCAACTTAAGCACTAAACATAATCATAAGCAGCTGTACGGGTAACGCTTTCTATGTGATTTAACAGTCCTTAGGCATGGCTTAAGAACGAACTCTTCCGAATGTTCCCGTAGGTGGCACATCTTGATATCGCTTTTATAAGATTTTTAAAAAATTTTCTGTATTTGTTAAATGTGAAGCATCTGTATATTCCCAGTAATACCTTTGAACCAATTCATAGCGTTATAACTAAAATAGGAACCATAAGTGTGTTCGAAAGTTATGAGAAGTGTAAAATATATGTACATGAGCGAAGATAAACTTCTTTTCCAAGATCGCTAATAACAAACTTTTTTCTCGATAACCGGTTACGGTAATCAAAGTGTGACTGTATGCTAAACAATTGTCTTATTGAGTATCAGGTATAGTATACAAGAAAAACAAAACAGTAAAACAACATACCTCGACAGACAGATTATTGCGTATGTCTTAAAATAGCAGTTAAATTATTGTTTCTCATGAATGGGCAAGTACGTAACAGGCTTAAAGACTCATGCATCGACATATCAAAAGTAAAACAACTGTATACACTGTTAATCACCACATACATCTGTCTTATGTCACTCACAACAGATCACTTCATTGCAGCCAGGGCGCCGCTAAACTGGCAGTTGGTGACCAGGAAGGCTAGGCATTGACAATTGGACCGATAGGTAACATGTATTTCTTACTTAAAATCATTTATGTGATTACATACACCGAGCTAACTAAAACGTGGACGAAAATAAATCTAATAGCGTGTTTATAAAATTGCCAAATAGTAATTAAGGCAGACTCTAAAAAAATTATTCATATAACGTTAATTACACCATGTTCCTACGCCGAAGCAGAATTTATGTTTGGTACAGGTACCACAAACTAATTGACTATAGATTACTTAACAATTGACAAAAACCATAGACACACTTACAAGGTCATTAAAATACTTTGAAAATGTTTTAAAAGTTTTAGAAATCGTAAAAATGCTTGGGTAGAAATTACAATCTGGGCTCCTTCAGTATTATTAAAGTGGCGGTGTAAAGTGTGGTTACATGCAAAGCAACGACAATGTACTCAAATTATAACATAGTAAAAATATTTATTATAAAGTGTGGAAATATGATTATCAGTTGGGCTTACACAAGGTCGTTTGAGCAATCTGGGCTTCTATCACGTCATTTAAGCAGCCGTGTAAACTAGGGCTATGTCCAAAGTAACAACAGTGTGCTCAGATTGTAGCATAATAAAAATCAAAACAAAAAAATTAAAACATTATTATAAAGATGCGGAGAAACAGTTATCAGCAGGGCTTACACATGCCTTTTGAGTAACCATCCACGCTGCAGAAAAATCTGAGTGATAACCACATGAGCCAAAAAGGAATAATTACAGCAATGGTGGAAACAATAGTTCAGCGTGGTAGCATTAGATCGACGGTGTGATCACCTGCTTCCGAGATACAGTCTATCCATACACTAGTCACATTATAGCGTGATTGCTAATAACGTGGAAGAGCTCTCAACTCGTGTTTTAAAAATTATTGCCAAATAATTATTATTTGCAGAAGCTACAAAAATTATTCTTGTAGCGCTCATTGCGTAATGTACGTATATGAGGCTGGATTAATATTTGATGCAGTTATTGCAACTGATATATAATGATACACATTTGGTAATTAATAAAACGCACAAACACCGTTATCGGGCCATTAAACATAAACAAAAAATTTTAAACAAATTTCTTATACACTCCGAAAATTGCTGACATAATGTTACAAATCGGACAGCCACGAAGTCTTTTGAGTATCTATGTACGCTGCGGTTATAGTCTGAGAGAATCCTATGTAATCACATAATAAAATGAAAAATAAATGTTTACATAGTTTCCTTTTTTAAAAAGGAGGAAGTATAGTTACAAGCGGGGCTTACATAAAGTCATTTAGGTACAAGTCTACGCTGTGATCAGGTTCTTGTCGGGTCTTCAGCCGGCCCAAACTGTCATATTTCCGCTGTCTACCTGTCCGCCATCAACAGTTATCGGCGAGAGTCCCTTAGCTTTCCTCACCTATGGCGGCCCCGTCGACTGCGGAAATATTGTGTGCAGATGACAGTTCGACCCTGCTGAAGACATGTCAAAAATCTGATCTGTTAATACGCCGGGAAAGTCTACATAGTTACAATCTACGCTGTGATTACATCTAAGTGAACACCACGTGAAAAGAAACTACTGAAACAGTGGTAGCGCACTTGATTCAACGCGGTGGCAGGAGATAGGGGATGTCATGGCCAACCTCAGTGTCACGATCTGTGCTTACCAAGTGTTCTCTTGGGTCTGCTGCTTAAAAGTAGAATATCCAAAAGAGTAAAAGATGGATTAAGTCAGTGAGTAGTGTACTTCCGACGCCAAACAAAAGCACCACAGCGGAAGGGTGGAAAAAATCGAAATACACAATAACACGTGTGCATTTCGTTTAGGTTTTTATTACTGCTTCCTTTTCAATACCTCCTATACGTGGTATGGCGCCACTCTGAAGTCAATCCACGAAAGGAGTGCTGTAAAATCAACTAGTATTTCGCCCGTGCATGCTTTTCCAACCAAACTAACTGCGAGATATTTTTGGTCTGCTGTTTTTGAAAGACAACACGTCTTTAAATAGGAAGGAGCAAGCATTTCATGAACGAGCCGTCACAGGGAGACTTTGCTTACTGAAAACACAAGGCTGGCATCCTCGTCTAAGCATTACTTTTTCTTTTACAGATCTTGTATGAATGAACGAACGTCATTAACGTTCTTTGTGAATGTGACTAACTTCTTTTTTCTCCACTAACAGGCCTGAAAATACTTTCCACGCTGGCCAATCAGCAATCAGCCCTCTTAGAGAAATACTCCCGTGTTGCCATTGGCTCGAACACAAGCATCCCGCTCTCTTTCACTAACAGCCGAGTGTGTGACACTCCTCACTCTACAGCCATTACTAATATATTTGAGAAGTGTAGTGACCGGCTGGAAACGGTAGATTTAAAATAGTGCACCTTGTTGGCAGGGATCCAGGAGGTGTCGGCCGGCGCGGACCAGGGCAAGCTGCGACAACGTCGGGGAGCAGCGTGTGCCGTGGTCCTCCTGCATGTTAACCAACAAACTACGCTGTGATATTAATTTTATTATCTATTCTTTAAATCTAATTGCCAAATGTAGCTCGAAGAGACTTCCTTTTTTTACATTTTCCTCTGCAACGTTACTAGTGTGTGATTATTGTGTATTATTATTTGTAAATACGTAAAGTGAACGTGTGATTGCTGTATAAATAGCGCTACGATATTGCTAATTGTTTGTCGGTTGTTTCCTTCATATTTCAGCCGAATTCTTGCATTCTCCCTTTAAAGAACAAATTTCGCAATTACTAAGCAGTATTATATGTATGATGTGCTGACTGAGTCATGACTTGTCGCTGTAGTGAATGTACTTTTGCATTCTTAAGCGTTTGAGTGTTTTCTCCAGACTGAATATTACCTGTATTTGTTTTCATTGTCAATAAATGTGTATGCCTGTCTTTTATTTAATAATATTATATCTTTATTTTAGCTATCTGAAGCAGTTGTTACTCCCATGATCTTTTAACCGTAATATGCGATCACTCTGATTTTTATTGAGCATCAGTTCCATTCATTTCTGTTATGGTGGCAAAGCTTTCGTTCTTGGTATCACACACGTGGGTTACACTCCAAAACCTAAACACGAAAAGGAAAAGGTGTACGAGATTAACATTGATGTCTTTCATTGTTTCACTGTAACGTCAACATGCCCCGTTCGTTAAAAGGTGCTATGTCCATCAGTACCTTTGGTTCTATGAATACTTTTAACTAGGAAAAAAAGCAGAAAATATACACAGTTTATTTTTTGGCTTCAGCAAATTACCAGTGATTATTTAGGTAGTAATAGATGGTCTTGACTAAAAACAGTACATTTTAGAAGTCAGTATTTCGGGATTCTCCGGCAAAGGCTTAAAATGATATTGGTACGATTCTGTGGCAGAGGGCACAGTAATATCTTTAACACTCGAGCAGGCTGGCTAATAATAATCTCTCAATTAACCTAGACACTCCTAGCAATCCATAAACAACTTAAGATAACGAGATAAGGTTTTGCACATATGACAGCGCGCCAAGAAGTATCTTATGTGCTCAGTGCTCTTAATTGCGCTGTTTATAGAAATATTCAAATAAAAATAGTATTAAGTGCTATTGTGTACATTTTTCACATACTTCTAAAGCCATTTAAAAGAGCCATTTTGGATGTACAGTGAAACGTTTTTTAAGCAAAAGCGAATATGGTGCCAAATATGAAGTCCCATACTGACGACACTGCAAAGCGTAACGGTTAACGGGATGGGGGTTGCAATGAACGTACTTATTTAGCTTTTCACGAAAATTTCACTGTATACTATTGTACTCCTCTTTACATGGCTATTCTTTAGGTGGTTTCTCCAGTGTCCTTTACGGACATAAATGTTTCCAATTGGCGATACTATAACTGATTAATCTCATAAAACAAAAACGTTATAAGGGTTAACTACACTGAAAAATATCATCCGGTCGTGTGGGATATTAGAGATGGGGCAGCATGACGCCGGACAGTAAGTATACGTACAGTAGCAGAGAATCCATCAACAACGATGTTAGTTTGAGAACTACAGTGCTTTACTAGAATTTCTCTTTTTGAAGATGGTCTGACCCTTTATGCCCTGATCTATTCACTAGGTCTCCGAATCACGATAGAGCATATGTTTTGCATGTACAAGTCATTCACAAAAGTGAAAAAAACTATAGGTGACAATGAAACTAGAGCAGTAAGTTGACGAAATCCGAATATTAGTATTTATAGTCTGACCCTTATTAGCTAGGATTTCACAGTCTCCTATTAAATGTTTCGTTGCTTTGGCATTAGTTTGTCTCCACATTAATGTTATATCCCAACTGCACAGCGAGAAAATAATTATACATTGTTTGTTCTAAAGTGTCCGGACACCTATTAGTGGACATTAATATGGATTGTGGCCGCGCTTCACCTTTATGATGGCTTGAACTCTACTAGGGACACTATCAACGAGATGTCTGAGTGTATGTGGAGGGAGGCAGTCCACTCTTCCTCAAGAACCGAAAGCAGAGGAGGTTGTGAATTTGGAAGCTGGGGTCTGGAGCGAAGTCGACTTTCTAACTCGCCCCAAGGGTGTTCCATTGGATTCATTTCGGGACCCCGCGCAGGCCATCCCATTACAGGAATGTTACTGTCCACAAACCATTGCCTCACATATACTGTATCATGACAGTGTGCATTGTTATACTGATGCGAACCATTATCGCCTCCAAAATGTTCCTTAACTTAGTACAAATGCCGCTAAATATATTCATATTCTGACGCCTTTAGCATTTGCTTAATGTACCACCACATTCACCGCGTTACACTGTTGGCGTTACAGGACATGACAAGTAACGTTCTCCAGACATTCGTCGAACCCAAACGCTAAACATCTCTTCAAGTGGCGCTTAGCTCTGACTACAGATCTCTGTAGTTTATGCGGGTCTGCTCGACCACTGTAGCCCATTATTTTTAATCCCATTTTACCCCAATTCCTTTAATACCGTACTCACAGTCATTGCGCTAGCTGGACTGCTCGTATCTCACTTCCTTTCACTGGCTTCATACAATTTCTTACACCCAACTTCCGCAATGCTCGACGGTCCCTGTTAGTCAGTACATGAGGTCTTTCCGGTCTCACTTCAGCCGTGGCAGTTCCTTCGCGTTTCCACTTCACAATAACATCACAGACAGCCGACTTCAGCAGCTTCAGAAGAATTGAAATTTCCCTAGTGGATTCATTCAGGTGGCATCCAATGACTAGTCCACGTTCGAAGACCGAGAGCGCTCTTGACCGACTCATTGTGCTATTACTGCTTTTCTACTGACAACGCTATATCCCTGCCTCCCATTATACTGCCAGGTCCACGTCTCGTCGCATCTAGAGGTCATTTTCGCATTACATAGTGTTCTCCGGACACTTTTGATCAGATAGTGTATGTGAGTAAAATGTAACGTGCAAATTCTATGATTTTTTGCAGTTCAGTCCACTTACTTCCACAGATCGTAACTGAAAACTGTAGTGTATCTTCGAGGCACCACTGAAAACAGATGTTCACTTTTACTTCTACCCTCGAAGCATGTCAAGGAAACCAGATACACGCCGTCACTGAGGCGGCGGAGTGAACAACAGCAGCTGTGCAACAGAACCGCTGTTGTTACGAATCAGCATAAATCCACTATGTTGAATCATTTTCCACAGCTATAACGAACGGCCCGATCGGTGGCATTTTCTTCTGCGTAGCTCGCCGGCCGCCAACGACCAGGTATAGTCGGAAATCGATTGAAATCTTTTTTTCAGGATGCTCTCCAGACATACTAATAACGTTTCTTTCTCCGACAGCATTATTTTTACAGTGGATGCAGCTGTTGCTCAGAGCGTTGCCAGCATTATACATACAGTTTCCCATGCTCAAACTTTTTCCCAGCTAGGACGATGGCTGCAGAAGCGTAGAGAGGAGCAGAGCAGCGCCATCACTGGAAGACGACACAAGTTTCCGGTGCACGGTCAGTTGATATACACAAAAGCGGCCCCTCGTTCCACTTAGGCTATACCTCCCGTCGCTATAGATACAGCAGTTGCCTTTACCTTGTAGGCTTGGCGAGGAATGCAGGAGACGACATCCACATAAATACCAACAAGTGGCACATGGAACACTGGTTTTCTCAGTGAATCGATAAAGTATCACAAGCCAGTACTTCCCTGCGTTATGAAATGTTATTTCTGCGAACAAGTGTCAAGTTTAAGGGATGTTTCTGCATTTCTAAAACTGCACTGTTGTCCTGCTTATCAGTATTCTTCAAGCCTTGTGAGCGGGACTTCAAGCTACTGTCACATAAGAACCCCCCTCTTAGACTTCATGTGTTTGCTGAAGACAATCAACAGTGTTGAGACACATCCTACATCTACAGGCCGTTTCACAATTCATGTTACACACTTATAGAGGTTGTAGAGGGGACTTGGTAGATCAAGTTTTACACAGGAACCCATGTCCAGAAACGTCATCCATCGACACTTGATAGCGTCAAAGTTATAGGTGCAGACACCTGTAAATATATGTATATACAAAATGAAACCTTAATGATGTTACAAACTTTCTAGGATGATGGAGGAGGATAAACGTAACAATTTGACGTAAGAGCCTGTATACTGGAAGCGAACGAGTCGAAAATTATAAGCGAAAATCGTTCTGATCCCTCTGACAGCGGAAAACATGTGCTGGTACTGTTTTTTCTAAGACTGTGGGGTAGGCAACTTTCAGAGGTGGCAGTATGGATCAAAACAAGGAAAAAATGTGTAGTAGACAAGGGCTCTAAAATGCATGCCTTAAGAACTATGAGCACTTGTTCAAGAAAGGAAATTTGTTTCACACTAACGAAGGTGAACAAGTGCCCATAGCTCCGCAGGTATACATTTTAGAGCCCATGTTTACCCGGCATTTTTTCCTTGTTTTGGTCCATACCTCTGAAAGTTGCCTGCGCTGTAATCTAGACAACAACAGTACCAGTACATGTAGTCCATTGTCAGAGGTATCAGAACAGTTTTCGCTAGTAACTCTCGACGCATTAGAACTTCTACGTACCCGCTCTACAATCTATAGAAGTGTGTAACATGAATTGTGAAACACCCTTTATAACAACAGATGTCCGATTCATCTGCGTCCTTTGATTCACATTATTTCCTTTTCTTCGGTTATGCCTCTTTTGTATTAGGGAAGCAAGTTATGTTGCACTTCGTGTCCACTACAGTTTCTAAAGAGACACTGCCAATTTAAGTTTGGGCGGGACTAAAAGTCCAATGGAAGCTTGACATTTTCCATGAAAAGCTCGCCGTTACATAAAATTATTGCGTTTCGATATTATGAGCTTCAATCCGAAGACTGGATTGATGCAGCTATCAGTGCTAATCTGATCTGTGAAAGCGTCCTTGCACAACTGCTGCAACCTATTCGAACTTGTTTTCTACAGTCGAGCTTTGGATTCCCTCAATAATTTGTACACCTACACTTCTCTTCCTTACCAAATTTACGATACCTAGGTGCCTCTGGATGTTTCACATTAACCGAGATCAAAATATGGAATATATTTCATTTATTTTCTCCCGCATGTGATTCAGTATCGCGTGATTAGTTGTTCTGTCTACCTATCGAATCTTCACCATTCTTCGCTATCACCATATTTCAAAACCTTGTAATTACTTCTTGACTAAATTGTTTCCTGTCCGCATTGAATGTGTGTACAAGACTACACTCCAGACAAATACCTTCGGAAGGTACTTAATAACATTTAAATTTATACTCGATGCAAAAAGTTCTTTTTCTTCAATAACGCTTTTCTTGTGGTTGTCAGCCTGTAATTTATGCCCTCTATACTTCGGCCTTCTTTACTTGTTTTACTGCCCAGACAGCAATAGTCATCAATACTTTAAGTTCTTGTTTCCTGATCTATCATTCTCCACATTGCCTGATCTAATCCCACTACATTCCATTACCCTTGTTTTGCATTTGTCGATATTCACCTTATAACTTTTTTTCAAGACAGTATCCATTGGGTCCAACTGTTTTTCCAAGTACTTTGCCATCTTTGAAAGAATATTAATATCATCGGCAAAGTTCAAAGTTTTTATTTCTTTTCTTTGAAGTTTTGAAGTTTATTCTTCGTTTCCGGTAGTGCGCGGACTGGATAACATCACGGATTGGGTAAAACATTTTCTCAATCCCTTCCCAACTACTGACACCTTCAGTATTTTAGAACATTCCAGCAATAAGTGTCAAAAGCTCTCTACAAATGCTACAAACATATGTTTTCTTTTCTTCAGTCGTAAAACAGGAATAAAATCCTTTTTCCATCTTGATTCTTACTAATTCACTGAGAAACACTTTCACACTGATCACGTATTAAAAGCTGACAGCATTAAAAAGCCGATGGCTGCAACTTGATAGCCCTCCAACATATTAAAAGTATGTGATTTACCAGCTTAGTCATCGACATTAAACGTTGGTCGTTCCTAAATATCCGTACATACATCGTTTCATCCCTTGTAGGTGAAAGTACAATCTACTTCCCGAAAAAATTACCAACCGAAGTAGCACTTCGCTTAAGACACTTGACTGGCAATCGGAAACGTCGGTTTCAGGTCTCTAGCTTGAGGTTTTCCACGCTTCTTAAATCTTGTAAGGCAAGGCCGGTTCTATTCAACTCTGACGCTATGCTTGTCCATTCCACGTTTGTGCTCAGTCTTCAATTACCTTTTTGGCCGATGGAACGTGCGGCTCTAACTTGCCTTCCTTCCTTCTTCTGACATGTTTGTCAGTGACGTACAATGCTAGAACCAAAGTAATTGACTTGTCTTTCTCTGCTTATGGGCTCCACAGAAATGTTTACACTTACATAACTTTAAGACATCAGTAAAAAGTATCAAAACCCGTCTGTCTTAATAAGCACTATAGTGATAGGATAGGATGGTTTCTGAAACGAAATCCTGTGCGATACTCGCATCCTACGATTTAGTTTACAGGTTAACTGCAATGAATGAATCTTGTCCGGAAAACACTTGTAGATACACAGACTCGGAGAAGAAGTATAAAAACCGATACAAACACATTATATCTTAACATCGCAGCGTGAAACTGGTAAACGTGAACCACTGCGATGAGGTTATTGATTTTTAATTTTCGAATTCTTGAAACTAATTGAAGTTGGAACATTTCATTTTTGAGCAATTTCCAAGAGAAACAATGTGCGCAAATGAAGTATGAAAAAAATTGTTGGCAGACGGCAAAAACTAAAATACATGCCTTATTGTGTGAAGAAAATACCAAATACATAGGGGATCATAATATTAAACCTATGCGTAGCATAAAATAGTGTGCTAAACTTGATTAGCCTATGAGTAGTACCATTACTTCAAATTATTTAAGTGATTTACAGATTTCTTCTGGGTGTTTGCGTTTTAAATAACTTGGGTACTTGAAAGGAAAACAAGTGGCGGTACATGCTTCATTATTGCCTTTGAGCCTTTGAGCTGTCTCGCTGGGCGTTGGCTTGCTACGTTCACTTGTGTTAACGTGCCACAGCAATGCCTCGGCGACGTGCATGGCGTCGTCGCGGGCGGCGCAGCTTTCCTGTGTATCGCAGTTTGAAAGCTATTGACATTGATTTGGCTGGACAGTTTAATAAACAACAGTTAATTGGAGGTCCAAATGTCTTTCGTGGACTCCATTTGAACTTTACATGTGATGCACAAGCAGTTTTCGGAGGTAGTACATGGCTTACTCTTGCTGGTACATAAGTAATTCAAACGCTAATAGGGAACTACACCGGAAAGAAAGCTTGAAGGGACAACATACTGATGGCACACTGGGACACATTCTATCAAAAGAAATGAATAAGGTAGACCGAAAGAACGAACAAAGTAGTGAATATCCACAAGGCAACAATGGGCAGCATAAATTCAGAAGCAAGATACAAGATGAGACATAACGTTGTATGGAGCAGTACCCTTGGGGGCTAATGGAGATCAACAAAGGTAAAATGCTGGTATTTATTTGTAACAATTTTCCGGACCAGCTGTGTGAAGTTATGCGTCTATCCTTTCTGCAATCAAATTCCGGATAATTTTATAACGATTTACAAATAAACTTCATATACCTTTTATTACACAGAACGTTTCACAAATACACTGAAGTTCTTGTCATGTTCTGGGTTGCCACAACTTTGGCGGTCTCCCTAATTCCTCAGTTTGTGGTTCTTACAAATTCTGAGCAGCTAACTAGAAGTTTAATCCAGACTTAAAAGTAAACTTGTGCCACTACAGTCCACACAGATTTTTATACTATCGTCCGTTGCTACAGCCTCTGCATTAGACCTGATCATACAGCAGCACATCTACATCATACTCCGTAAGCCACTTAATGGCGTGTGGCGGAGGGTACTTTCGGTACCACTACCTGATTCCTCCAACCCTGTTCCACTCGCTAATAGCGCGTGGGAGGAATGATAGTCGGTAAGCTTCTGTATTGGCTCTAATTTCTCGAATTTTCGCCTCCTGGTCAATACGCGATATGTATGTGACGGGAAGTCCTATACTGTCCGACTCCTCCTGATATGTGCTGTCCCGAAATGTCAATAGAAAATCTCTCCGTGATGCACAACGCCTCTCTTGTAACGTCTGCCAGTGGAGTTTGTTTAGCATCTCCCTTACGCTCTCTCGCCAGCAAAACGATCCCGTGACGAAACGCTCCGCTCTTCTTTGGATCTTCTCTATCTCCTCTATCAGTCCTACCTGATAGGGATCCTAGATGGATGAACAATATTCAAGAATCGGGCGAACAAGTGCCTTATCAGCCAATTCTTCTGTGGATGAGTTACATTTCCTTAAGATTCTTCCGATGAATCTGAGGCTGGTGTCTGCTTTTATCACTGTCGCCGGCAGGAGTGGCCGTGCGGTTCTAGGCGCTACAGTCTGGAGCCGAGCGACCGCTACGGTCACAGGTTCGAATCTTGCATCGGGCATGGATGTGTGTGATGTCCTTAGGTTAGTTAGGTTTAATTAGTTATAAGTTCTAGGCGACTGATGACCGAAGTCGCATAGTGCTCAGAGCCGTTTGAACCATTTTTATCACTGTCTGTTTTATATGGTCATTCCACTTAGGGTCGCTCTGGATAGTTACGCCTAGATATTTTACGGCAGGCGCTATCTCCAGCTATTTGTCAACAATATGTAGCGGTACAGTAGTGGATTTCTTTTCCTATGTATGTGTAATATGTTACATTTATTTACGTTCAGGGTCAACTGCCAGAGTCTGCACCATTCATCAATTCTCTGCAGGTCGTTCTTCAAATTCTTACTACGTTCTGGCGTTGCCACTTTGTATAGAAAACTGCACCATCTGCGAACAGCTCTAAAGAGCATCCGACGCTTTCTACTAATGTTGCGATATGCGGTCAACATACCAATTTTCCCGGTACATTATGTCGGTCTACGAAACCGCGGCCGATTCTTTTCAGTTAGTTCCTCAGTAGTCCACGTGAGGCAGTGGCGCAGACGTCATTTCGTTTACCATTCCAGAACATTGTTTTAGGAACCAGCTACACTTAGTTGATGTTTTATTTATCTATATTTCATTTTTTCTAGTAACCCCTTTCTGAAGCGCTCATTCATGTGTACTGCCAACATGTGTAGCAGTAGTCTTGCCTCATCTGCACGAAAAAATGAAATACAAAGGAATGTACCAAAACCAGACTATAGTTGGGAAATTTTTATTTCCAAACGTAATACTTTATTAGCTACGACCCCGCGAGTAGAGATCTTCTTCGTAAGTGATGGAGAAGTTTATTTAAGAATACTCGACAGTCTCAATGACTGAACCTCGTGGTTCTTAGACATGTTGATCGTTCAGCCCAGAACCAGCTTGATACAGACATACTCAGTTGAAATATAAATGTGAGTCAAATGACAAAGGGGCAGACAGAAAAAAAGTAAGAAGTAAGTGAACTGTCAGTAATTTCAAAAGTAGTCGACATAACGGTTAACACATTTACTCCACTGTGAGGCCAAGCAGTCAGCGCCTTCATGAAAAACATGTGTGTTGTTGCCTTAGGAACCATGATTGTACCCATGTGTGCACATGTGTACACCTCTTCATCCGAAGCAAATCAGTGGCCACGAATGTCTTTCTTCAGGGCTCCAAAGACATGGAAACCGCACAGGGAGAAATCACAACTGTGTGAGGATGTGTAAAGGGCTCGCCAGCGAAACTTCGGCAGCGTAGTTGAAACAACTTCGGTAACGTGAGGGGTCCGCCCAGCCTTCTTTTGATCTGTATTTTGTCATCGTGTTTATACACTTCTTTCTCACTTCTTAATGTAAGTATTGCTGCTGTTGTTTCGTTTTCCCCGCTGTCCTTCCTTCTTTTCTCCTGATTTGTGTAGTATCTATCTTTAATGCTAAAATTAGTGTGCCGGCCGGAGTGGGCGTGCGGTTCTGGGCGCTACAGTCTGGAACCGAGCGACCGCTACGGTGGCAGGTTCGAATCCTGCCTCGGGCATGGATGTGTGTGATGTCCTTAGGTTAGTTAGGTTTAATTAGTTCTAAGTTCTAGGCGACTGATGACCTCAGACGTTAAGTCGCATAGTGCTCAGAGCCATTTGAACTTTTTTTCTTTTTTTTTTTTAAATTAGTGTTCGTAGTGCATATTGGCATATTCGAACACGAATTCAAAGAAATATTTCAAATCATGTCAACCTGCTAGTCCATATGGGCAACACCTCATTTCTTTTTTGTGACGTTTATTTTTACATTCAGATGAAAAGTACTAAGAGTTTCCTTTTTAGACTTCGTATGTTGTTTCCTCACAGTAGGTTCATGGCGCTGAAATGCTGTTGGTTTCTAGCCTCATGAAGGCACTGAACCAGAGTTTTGCTATTCTCCATGTAGTAATAAAGTTTCCCACGCCCCTCCCCTCCTCCCTCCCACTCCCACCCCTCTCTACTACTGCGTACTCTTCACGCACCATTCCGTAGTCGCTTTGAATTCTGCATCGCCAGATTTTTAAAAGTTCTTCTGTATCTCCAGCACTTTCACTGTATTTCTTGAGTAGTGGGGAAGGCTTCATAGAGTTTCCATCGCAACTCCTGCATAATGTGCTGGCTCATATCTGTAAA
This sequence comes from Schistocerca americana, assembly GCF_021461395.2. Lineage (NCBI taxonomy): Eukaryota > Metazoa > Arthropoda > Insecta > Orthoptera > Acrididae > Schistocerca > Schistocerca americana. Next base: position 452,491,553 of record NC_060130.1, read on the forward strand.
CCACACATTCACAGGTCTCTTAAAACTCCTACGTTGTCAAGTAGCATTTTGTAATCTGTTCTTCATCTGACGGCATCTGCTAACGTTCGATTCCTAACTGCCACACAGCTGTTTGGATCCTCGTGTTTCGTTAATGACCACGAACTTAAAATTAGAGTCGTATTGTCCGCGTGAACCAGTTGTGAACTACAAACTGTAAGATGTGTCTCAATGTAATCACTTCTATAACTGCGTCGGTTGTCAACCGTTGCTATTTGACAGTGAAAGTAAACTGAATGCTCTGGTCACTTTTAAGAAATTAGTTGTCGCAAAATTCAAACGCTAACGCGTCTGTTGTGGAAACTGCGTCAGATGTATTAAAAGAACACTATAACTCGTAATTTTAGCGCCTGGAATGGGCTGCTACAGAATGTAATATCATTGACCTCAGTTATCAAAGCTTCATCTCTGAGTGTGAATCGATCTACGGTATATATTTCGAATGACGAATTTTGGGAATAACTAGTCATACAGTCGGTTAGTACAATAACTCTTGGGAGTTAATATATGATGCCTCACGGCTTTGTTCTACTTTTTACGGAAACCTGTGACGCAAACCATTCAAACTGATACAAAATCGGAATATTGGGAGGCGATAACTAGAATCTGTAATGTATTACATGTATTAGTTTTACCTAGCGAGCTATTTGGGGTCTACGGAATGTCTTGTACGAGATAGTGGTTGCACCAGTAGAACCATTTGTACGCTGTCTTAACTCGACAACCGGCGCGGTCGCTGATGTCCAGTATTTACTAGAACCGGTCTAACCTGTTACGATGCGGGTCGAAAATTTGTCGCGAAGGTGAAACTGGAATAAGGAAAAGAAAAAGGCGAGCGGCTGTGGAAAGAAAGTTGACGTGTCCAGTTACAGGGCGTAACTGCTGACGTCCGGCGCTGTTGTGGCGGCATTCCGGCTGTCGGCGGTCGAGACACTGAGGAACGTAAGTCGGCGAGCCTCTCGAGGCGCGCAAAAGGAAAGCTAAACGCACTCAAAGCAGTACAAAGTGGAGCGTAATTGCACGACCGCGTTCGGGCGTCGCGAGGAATTCGTGGCTGCGTCGTGACTAATGCGAACCACGGAGCGCAAGGCGGGAGGTTGGCGACTGCCAGCTAATTTGTGCATCCCTGGCCGCCGCCTGGACACCCCTTGCGGCGCGATCTGTCCCACTGTGGGCTTCCCTTTCCCTCGCGCCTGACAAACGCTACGCAGCTGGAATGTGCACGCCCAGGACCTAATTTCCTTTACACAACTATCCCCGGTAAACTGACGGCACGCCCCTCAGTCGCCCCCGACGTGTGCTGCTGAAGTCGTGGGAGGTGCTCGCTGTCCACAAGGGAAAAACTGGATAAGAGGAAAGAAAATCTGAATCTCTCCCATGGCGCTGCTGCCATATAGAAGCAGTGCCATAGAAACTGATGTTAAATAAAAGCGCCTCGATAAGAGTCGGTCATGTGGACAAGTCCAACGTATAAGATTTACAAGCGTAATGTTTGTTTGTAAAAAGCACCATTTATTTTTGAGAAACCACGGGATACGTAGACCAGATGGGTAGCCGTGGTTTCGAAACCCGCAGCTTATAATTACCTAAACCAGTATGCTGGGTATTGCACCTCCTCACTCGTTATAACTTACAAACGAGATTATTCTCCATTTCTAAATATTTCTGTTTTGGGATATTTTCGTTTTTCATCTAAGTCAGGGGTGTCCAACATACTTTTATGAGCAGCCCAAAAGTACTCGTCTTCTTCCAATGTGGCGCAGGTAAGCTAAAACGTTGGACACCCTTGATCTAAGTAACAGATTCTGCGTCGTAGCTTTTGGGTATTACGCAGTATAAGATGTTTTTTAATTACCTAGCAGTCATTGAATAGGCACTAAGGAATTTGGCGATACTACAGACAGTAGAAATATATTAAGAAATAAACACAACAGTGAAAACTTTAAATGGATGTCGTGAAGTGTGGTCACAGATGTCCATGACAGAGAATCCCACATGGCACAGGACAGCTGTTTATAGTTCCAAACTAGCTGGTGTGTCAAAAAAGGACCGTATAAAAATGTTAGCAAAACGAGAAAATTCAACAGTTTTGCCAGTTGTGTGCCAAGGAGTTAGAAGGAAAGAAGAACGATCAAGGCTTAATCCTCTGAGCCCCAACATTTCCAAAAGTATCCTTTGTTATCAGAGTAAGCAATGATTAAAAAAAAAGAAATTGGCAAAAAGCAAACAATCAATTTTTTAAGGACACCACGAAGGCATACAGTTTACAACCACCCACATTTCCTGTGCTATATTTGTAAGCAAATTCTCAGTTTTCCTAGACACAATCCCACGTTTTGAAATTTCCCTGAACTCATAGCATCTAAAACAATTTATAGTGCTAAATAACAAGCGAAAACCAATGTGTTTAGTGACATAAAGTATTGTAAGTACGTTTAGCGAGTGTTGTTAAGATTTTGTGACTGTAATGTAATGACGTATGCCTGCGGGACCATATGGAGATTAATGAATTCTGTCTCGCAGCTACGTGCTGCCCCACTGCTTTCATTTCCAAACCATTGATAAAAGCAGTTGTATAAAGTCAGATTTACAATAGCTTTAGCTGTTGTTACGGAATTTCACTGCCAGTGACCTCCTCAACGTGGCCGCTGTTAATGTCACAATCTACTACAATCACGTAGCACAATCTCCGCTCCACCTGTTCTTTTGAACGCTGTGTGTGCTGCAATGCTCTACTTTTGTGTAAGTACCTTAGGGTATCACTAGATGTCTGTGTCTTGCAACAGCGTCGGTGGTTTCATGCTAAAGGCACTGGTACTTCAGTACAAAAAATCATTATCAGTATTCTGCCCCAAGGTTGGTTTTCACGTGGTAACTTTCCATGCTCTCCTGTCTTGTGCCATCGTCTTCAAAGTCCGCGTAATTTCCTTTTCCCTTTATGTGGTTTATCATCTTGTATCTCCTTCTTCCTCTCAATCTCCTCTCACGAACTAGACCTTCAAAAGCGTCTATTAGCAGGCACTCACATCTCAAAGAATATCCCATCCAGTTCCCCTTCCTTACTCTTATAATCTGCAGCAGTCGTCTGATCTCACCACTCCTTTCCAACACTTCCGTCACTTAATCTTTCCATCCAGGCCTTTCTCATCTTCTCGTCTCCGTGTCTATACTTCTGCCGCTAGATTGCCACACTGGAGACATAACATTTGCCAAGTCTTTTCCTCAGACCTATAACTAATTTGTCAAATAGAAATCCTTCGCTATAGCAATGGGAGTTTCATGTCCCTGATAGTATCTCAAGTCTTCAGTAATCGTACTTCCAAGATATTTAAATACTCTTACTTGATTAATAATGATTTGTCACATCTTCCATTGACTTTCACCATACTCCTTGTTTTTGTTGTACTGATTCTCATCCCTTATTCCTCACAAGCATCGTTCAGATCTTTTAAAATTTTATTTACAGTTCGTTCACTTTCTGGCACTAATACCATGTCATCAGCAAATCGTATACGTTCTGTTCTCTTTCCATCAATACAGACTCGTCTTTTTCCATCTAAGCCTTTCCCAATAATCTCTTCCAGGTATCAGTTGAGCAATAAAACGGAGAGGCAACAATCTTGTCTGACGCCCCATACAGTGCTGCTTCGTTCAAACATTCCATTCCCCATCCTCTTCATTTTTGGAACACAACATACGACCAGCTTAGAGACAGAAGTGATGACTCTTTCGGCAGGAAAGCAAATTTTGCAACACAATGCTCAATAACGTGCAGTGCAAGCTGTTACTGATTTGTTTGACTGATGGGGCTGCTAAGTTCTATACCACCTACTGCACTCGCTTGACTTAAGCCCTCGTGATTTCAACTCGATTTCTAAACTGAAGGGAATGCTTCAAATGGCTCGGAGCACTATGCGATTTAACTTCTGAGGTCATCAGTCGCCTAGAACTTATAACTAATTAAACCTAACTAACCTAAGGACATCACGCACATCCATGCCCGAGGCCGGATTCGAACCTGCGACCGTAGCGGTCGCTCAGTTCCAGACTGTAGCGCCTAGGACCGCACGGCCAATCCGGCCGGCGAAACAGTTCACGGCATTCGCTTCAGAACTGCTGCAAAATCGTCGGGCAATAGACCGCGCCGCTGGAACTGTCAACACAACTGGCACTGTTAAGAGTATCCTATGACTTCCACATCGCTGGCAACAGATTATACACAATACTGGTGACTACTTTGAAGGTCAGTAAAACTTTGAAAGACGTGTCTATTTTGTACGAGCTGTGAATGAATAGTTGCCACTATTAAAGTTCCAACCCTCGTACATATCACCCCATCCTCACTCAATACTGAAAATATTTCTTTCCTAATAATAACTGACACATCTATGAAGTTTGGTTGAAATACCTCGAAGCACCCGAGTATCACGTCCTCCCTCCATCCTAGTGTTGTTAGGATTGAACCCATTTAAGATAGTGAGGTGCATAGGTACCAAGTTTGGTTAGATTTCCTCCAACTGTTCAAGCTATAGTCTACACACACACACACACAAGGATGTATTTGAAGTACATCATCTTTTTCAGTAATGTGTTGTTCATCCTAGCTGTCTTACATTCGCTGTACTTGTTTCTGTGCAAACTGTGGTTGCTTTTCAGCCAGACATAAAAATCTCGCTATGTTACTCTTATTCTCTGTTTAAATTTTTCTGCGGCGAAAGTAAACCAAATCAGTAGCAAAACACTCTGAAATGCACTACATTTCATATCGATCCTGAAGTTTAAAATCCACTTTCAAGTTCACAGACACACTATCGATAGATGAAATTCCCTTGTCTTACTGCATTTTCATTCCTGAACTGACTTAACTGTATGTATGGGTTGCGAATCGATTTACTGGGATTCGGTTTCGAGTTTCTAAGTTGCTGTCTACAAAGTATAACTTTTTTGATTCTCGAAATCAATAAATCTAAGGTAAAGTCGTAAACTGTATCAGTTGCTTTTCTCTATAACCTTGTCGACATCTTGCAGATGGTTAATTGCAAAATATTGAATTCTAAAATCAGCATCATCCGTGGTTAAAACCAGCATCATCCTTGGTTAACTTTTAATCTAGTTTTTAATTTTTTATGAGTCATTATGGCCAGTTATTTCTTTCTTAAGTCTATTGGTGCAGAAGGTCTGTGATAGTCTTTGTATGCCGCTTAACGGCAAGACGGAGAAGCTAGTGGAGCTGGCTTCGTACTTCGGCTAACCCTTAATCCCGCTGTGAGGAATTAACGCTTTGGCACTGATTTAAGCAGGAGCTTAGGGGACTTGGGCGCCATCCTAAGAGAATTAGAGCAAGGATATACCCCAGTTCCTATCTGAGGCCGTATAACTGATCTTGCATCAGCAACTATACATCGCTCTGTCCGTAACCCTGTGACTTCTCAAGCGATTTACAAGGATACAATGCCGCAGGCGCATGTCAACAGTGAAGTATTTCAAGTTAGATACTGAAAATAGAGAAGCAAGAGAGCATCAGATATCTGAATAAACGATCAGTTGCAGAAAATTAGCATGAATCTATCTTTTTGAATGGTGAAGTCTATAGTGTTAAAACGATGATTCTGATTTGAAAACCGATCTTTGCAGCTTAACATTTTACGGAAATGAAACTTCAACCGTGGAAGAACCAAGAAGACGAAGTGCTAGAACACTTCAGCTAATATTACAGAATGCTGTCCTAAATAGCATTTTTGTAAAACTCGTTAGCGTGTCCTTTTACCTGGTAGAAAATAAGAAAAAAAGGAAGAAATATTTTCTAAAACTAAAGAAACCTGATATCCTAACAGTTTTTTAATCTGGTACTAAGAGAAATAATCATTAGTGTTCATTAGGAATAGTAAAACTAGTAGAAAACGTATAGCTCAGAGTAAATTGCCGATGCGAGATAAATGAAATCAAATCAGTAGCATAAGACGTGGATTAACCAAACGAAAATTTTTCTGACATTTTATAGTGTAGTGAATTGTAGTTCAGTACCTCTCATCCTTCACTCTTGCGCCTTTGGAAACACTATACATTAAAGGGCCCTATTTAGTGGCTAGTTTTGCCTACCTTCTTTCATCTGAAGTTATTACTTATTTGATTATAAACTATATCTTTATCCTGTATCATCTCTGTTGAATGTTTTCACGTAATTGACTAATTACACCCATAAATTTGAAATAAAACACAGGATTGCTAATACTTGAGTAATCTCTTAATATTCAGTCAGTATTATAATGATAATAGTCCGTCTTTCTTCATTTAGATCTTCATTGATTCCAATTTTCTCTGTTCTTAAGCAAATTGTCACTTGCGAACATGCACGACGAAATATAAAGTGGTATTTCCTGGTAGAAAAATTGTAAAAGACTTGCTGTTCTAGCGCGCTAACACCTATGGACAGACGTTACTTTCTACTTAATTAGTGTAACTAAAGGCCCTTCAGTTCTGTGCCAGTCGGTATTTGGGGTGGCTGCATATTATTCTTATTCAAGACGTGTAAGTGAAGGGTGTCCGTACCGGACTGTTAGTTAGCCAGCTGGGCCGTGGACACAGTTCTGCTCCTTTGTGGGCCAGGAGCCGAGGAACACAGCCGTTGGGCATTGCCTATACACTTTGGGCGACGGCTTGTTTATTCGTCCACTGTTCACGGGTGTGTGCACAGTACATACTATTCAATAGCGCAGGCGTTCCGTTATACATCCTAGCAAAGTAACTTAATTTTTGGCAATGTTCTAGGAGAAAAAAGTTAATCGTCTGCACCAAAGTAATGTATTTTCATCTTCTAGGATTTACAGCCTTACAGAAAATTTCTGTTTATGCTGATACAATTATTTGTTTTGGCTTCAGTTGTACATGTTGCAGCACTGCTGTGGTAGTACATGTGTGCCTGTTTTAGTTCGCTGTTGGTTAAAATTTACAATATTTTCAAATTTCTTAAAAGCAGGCCCGAAAACATTTCTTTCATATTACGTATCTCAACACAAACACATTTTCTGACAGACATAAGGATAAGGCAACAGTAATACTAAAATTAATTAAGAGTATTAGAGTTAATATATGCTACGTTTTTCGGAGATAAACTTCATTTTCAAGAATTATTCTTTGAGTTTTTTCCAGCTTACATTTACTCCAGTTTTTCACTTAGCATTAGGTAAAACCAAGTTACATTATAATTCGTGTGTCAGCTTTACAGTAGCATAATTTCAAAGTGGTTTAAAACTGCCCTACAGAATTAATGGTTACTTACTCGTTCAGCAAAAGAGGTAGAGTATCTGATCCACTTATGTCGTTCACCATTTGTATGTGCTACTTGCCACCATCTCTCAGACATTCTGTAGCTGTTTCGATAAACAGAAAGTTCGTGAGTAAAATTTTAAGGGCCACAATTGCTGAGTATTACATGACATACTTTCTGTATCATGCCCGCCGAGTATTTGACATATAATGGCTTATATAGGAGAAAAAAGAAACTCAAAACGATGACCATTTCGTTTATTAAAGCATAACCTTTAACCTCGAAATGATTTCAGTGTACATGAAGGCCAACGTGAAAATTGGAAATGAGGCTGCGGTGCTGAATCTTGGAAACCGTATGTGCATGGGATAAAATTGAGAACCATATAGTAAGCAGATGAAAATGTGAGCTAGGAGAAACACGTTCCATCTAGGTCGACATAGATATGACTTACATATATCTTCATAAATCTGTTTTCAACGAAAAACGTAATTGCGTATTCGACTAGTCAGGGGGTTTGGATCGCAATATACCCGAGCCGCGAACTAGAGGTTTGGCAAATGTACCACACAAGGTTGTGTTTCCTGTTTAAAATTCAAAGAATTATTAATCTTGGTACTTCTACGATAATGGTGGATTTCACATACCTCTTATGTGTCTGGAGTTTTCTTGCGTTGATTATGTCTTTCACTTATACAAGTACATACTAAATCACTCCAACACTGATCCTAAGCTGAATTTTCTGGACCATGTGATCTACTAGTGAATTTCACGCTACTAAAACCTCTAAGAGACGAACTGTGTGACGTGTTCGTATGATATGATCAGGAAGAATTCTTTTTCTGCCTGTGACTGATAAAAATTAACAACTGATGATCCTTTCGTCATTGTTTTACACTTCATCTAAGGATATTGACAACACTCTTTTATTCTGATTCTACAGCTACACCTACATCTACATAGGTACATTGCAAGCCACCGTAATGTGCGTAGCGGATGGTATTCTGTACCACTATTTGTCATTTCCCCTCCTGTAGCACTCGCAAATAGAGCGAGGGAAAAACGACAGTCTGTACGCCTCCGTATGAGCCCCAATTTCTCGTATCTTATCTTCGTGGACCTTACTCAAAATGTATGTTGGTGGCAGCAGAATCGTTCGGCAGTCAGCTTCAAATGCCGCTTCTCTAAATTTTCTCAGTAGTTTTTCCTTGAAAGAACGCCACCTTCCCTCCGTGGATTCCCATTTGAGCTTCCGAAGTATCTTCGTAACACTTACGTTTTGTTCGAACCTACCGGTAACAAATCTAGCAACCCTCCTCTGAATGGCTTCGATGACTTCCTTCAGTTCGACCTGGTACATATCCCAGACTCTTGAGCAGTACCCAAGAATAGATCGCACCAGCAACTTGACTGTGTCAAGCTGGACACTAGTAATACTGTATCCTAACATTACAGGTTTGTTCTTCCTACTCATCCGCATTAACTTAAAGTTTTCCCATTTAGGGCTCGCTGCCATTCATCACACCAACTGGAAATTTCTCTTAAGTCATCTTGTATCTTCTTACTTCGACACCTTTCCGTACACCACTGCATCAGCAAACAACCGCAGACTGCTGCCCACCCTGTCCACCAAATCATTTATGTATACGGAGAGCAACAGCGATGCTAACAACATCGAACCTTCAGTGGCGCACTCCTGACAATACACTTTCTCTGATGAACACTCGCTGTCGACGACAACATATTAGGTTTTTGAGAAGTCTTCGAGCCACTCACTTACCTGTGAACGTATTCCACATGCTCGTACCTTCGTTAACATTCTGCAGTGGGACACCGTGTCAAATGCTTTCCAGAAATCTAGAAATATGGAATCTTCCTGTTGCCCTTCATCCATAGTTCTCAATATATCATGTGAGAAAAGGGCAAGCTGAGTTTCTCACGAACGATGCTTTCTAAAACCATACTGATACGTGGACATAAGCTTCTTAGCCTGAGGAAAGTTTCTTATACTCGAAGTGAGAGTGCGTTCAAGGATTCTGCAGCAAACAGAAGTTAGGGATATTGGTCAGCAATTTTGCGGGTCCCTTCTTTCACCTTTCTTATATATTGGAGTCACCTGCGCTTTTTTCAGTCGCTTGGGACTTTGTGCTGGGCGAGAGATTATTATTATCCATTCGGGAGCCTGTCCGATGGTCAAATGACGGTATGTTTGTACTTTTCTCCTTTGCGAACGGTTTCTTGAAAGTGAAATTTAAAACTTCAGATTTCGTTTTGCTGTCTTTGACTGCCACACCAGGTTGGTCAATAAAGGACTGAATGGATACCTTAGCACCTTACTGGTGCTAAGAGATGCCAATTCATTGTCTAAGTGAGATGTTAATAACTGCTTATCTGCTCTATCTACCAGAAACACTCTCCTAGCCTTCTTGACTGATTTATTAACTTTCGTATGGGGCCAATGCCGTAGAGTACTCTTTGTAAAATCGAACTGGAATTCCATCTGGACCTGTTGACTTATTTGCTTTCAAATGTTTCAGTTGCTTCTCTACGCCAGGTATGCGTATTTCTATGTCATCCATACGGGAGCCTGTCCGATGGTCAAATGACGGTATGTTTGTACTTTTCGCCTTTGCGAACGGTTTCTGGAAAGTGAAATTTAAAACTTCAGATTTCGTTTTGCTGTCTTTGACTGCCACACCTGGTTGGTCAATAAAGGACTGAATGGATACCTTAGACACACTTAGCAATTTTACATACGACCAGAATTTTCTCGGTTTCTCTGCCAGATCTTCAGTAAGGCGTGACGGTGGTAGTTGTATGCTTCGCGCATAGGTCTTTTCACAGACGCACGAATCTCTACTAACCTTCGCTTGTCATCGTTTGTGCGTCCCCTTTTGAACCTAGAGTGCAACAGCCTCTACTTCCTCAGCATCTTACGAATTTCGTTATTAAACCATGGTGGGTCTTTTCCATCCTTTATTCACTTACTAGGCTCGTGACTCTCCAGACCACGATTTACAATTTGCTTGGACCTAACCCATAATTCCTCTACATTCACCTTACTGGTGCTAAGAGATGCCAATTCATTGTCTAAGTAAGATGTTAATAACTGCTTCTCTGCTCGATCTACCAGAAACACTCTCCTAGCCTTCTTGACTAATTTATTAACTTTCGTACTCATAGTTGCTATAATAACGTCATGATCGCTAATCCCCGTTTCTATACTGACATTGTCGATAATGTCCGGCCTATTTGTAGCTACGAGGGCTAAGATATTGCCATTGCGTGTGGGCTGCCGTGCTAGCTGCTCAAAAGCATTTTCAGAAAACGTGATCAAAAGTATTTCGCGTAACTGTCTGTCCGAGAGTTCAGCTGGTTTCATTGTCATGGCGGAATAGCCTCATTATGGTATTATATCTCTTTTGTTCAGCTCTTTATTTCGTGCTTGATTTTTACCTTGGGTAACAGTCACCTTTTTACGTCGTCCCCAAAGGTTAACTTGATCGTTGTGACAAGTCCACTACATTTTTCAAAAAAAAATGTTCAAATGTGTGTGAAATCTTATTGGACTTAACTGCTAAGGTCGTCAGTCCCTAAGCTTACACACTACTTAACCTAAATTATCCTAAGGACAGACACACACACCCAGGATCGAGGGAGGACTTGAACCTCCGCCGGGAACAGCCGCACGGTCCATGACTGCTGCGCCCAAGACCGCTCGGCTAATCCCGCGCGGCACTACATTTTTCATCCAGGTATTAACTCATCTCTTTCGTTCTATTTTTACTGTTGGAGATTTCTACAAAGTTTGATCACATATTTTCGTTCTGTTCACGTTATTTTTACTGTTCGACTGTAAGGCTTTGCTGTCATTGTAGAAAAGTCAACACACGTTCCGCTTTATACTAGAACTGTGATACACCTAATGTTTAATTTTTTAACAGAAGTATGAAATAATGTACTTATAAGAAAATTCAGAAAACTCAGCGGTGATCGGGAGCAACGTGTGCCGGTCGTTTAGGAAACAGAACACTGGCATAGTTTTTCAGTTTTTCAGGACCTTTTGGTAATAGTGCCATGAATGACATGCGCTAAAATATTTTTGTTGTATAACAAGTGTAACAATTAATGTTCCCTAGTTACAGACATAACAACACAACTATTAGAACTACACATGTTCGGACACACCAAAATCTTCACGCGAAGTAATTGTCAATCTAACAAAAACTAGTAGCCCTAACGTTGCTTCTTTAAGATAAGTAGAACGGTATGCATGTGCGTAACTCAAAACCACTGGCTTCAAAAAGAAAATAATTACATAGTCGCTCGTCTCTCCATTGAGACTCAGGCACGCTTGAATTTCAGTCTAATTTAGCTTCATTTTTCTACGTAAGTTATTTGCTATTTCAAACAAAAAGTGAAGAGACAAGAGTCACAACGCATTTTTGTCATGTTCTACCTGTAAACCTCGCATAATTTTTCTATTGCGAATAATTTTCATCCATGCTATTGTAACTCGTCATAATTAGACTTACTCTTTGTGTATCTCGGTATCCAAACATGTAGTATTACAAATATTGTAATGGAGCATGTTGAAAAAATGAACGGGGCACAAGGTTGAATTAGACAATAGCTGGGAAGGAATCAATCTGGCCTTTTGGAAGGAACATTCTAAAATATCGACGGAAATTTTTTTAGGGAAACCATGGTAAAAATACATCATGGGTGGTGAGCTGAACACCTGTCCATCAGATTACAGCTATTGGATTGTAACAATTCGCTCATTAATCCTGCTGGTCGGTATCACTTTGGCGTAGTAATGATGATGCTGTGTTACAGTTACTACACTACACGCAGCTTACGTTCGTGTGGAGCAAATACGCCCTGTGGATATATAACTTCCAAGGAAATGCTGCACTGAAAGTAATTTCGACACAATGGGAATAATAACAAATGAGCCTCTCTATTTTCTTGTTTCAGTCCCTCATTCACGTGTAGGGAGTGTTCGAGACGCTGAGCTGAGACACTGCGTAACACGGAGATCTTTGGTGGCTAACGTTAAAGAATTGAATATTTAGGATGGGTCATGCAGTTTGGCGATGTAAATTATAGCTCTACCAAACATGACCAATGTTAAGCGTGTCTGCGTGTTTCCGAGCTCCTCTATCATATGTTTTCTAGGCTAGTATGTCGTGCGTAAAATCGATGGTAAAATGTACATACTGAATTCCCTGCACTTGCAAATTGCGACTAAAGCTGTAATACATACGTATAACTACTACTGGCATTGAGTCGGGTGCCATTTGACTTATTTTGGAACTGTAGCAGCAAGACTATGGCTCGAGTCGGTCGAGGACAGACTTCAGACACGAGCTTTAATTCAATGATCTCCCGATACATTTGGTATATTTTCACTTCTAAAGTTCATTAAATGTTGACCACACAAAGACAGAGTACACGTAACACGGAGGAGCTTAAAAATAATGTTTTGATACACACAGCTCGCAAGCAGTCATCGAACATTGGACCATAAGAGCGTTTCAATAGACTATGAGCTTCGAATAGTTTCTCTTCTTTCTTTCCCTCTTGCATTTCTCTCGTTTTTAATGTCTTGTCTACAATAAGTTTGTTATAGACAGCACATTGCCTCGGTTCCAACCAGGGTGGGACCATGATCATAGCTGCTAGAGACGACATTATGGGCAGCTGCCGGGTGTGTTATCTAATTTAGGGAGACGAATTGCCATTCAGATGAGATGGCCTGGACTGTTGCTTTTTCTTGGTCTCCGTTAGCGTAGGATAGTTGATTTTCTGGTCCATTTCGACGACTTGTGCTATAAAGACCTTCCTGTCATGAGGTTTCCTTTTTCGGAACACAGTTTTCTGCATCTAATAAGACTGCACTATGTGATATTGAAGTATGCAGGTGGATAACTTTAGAATTTTAACCACTGCTCCCACAAACCCTTTGAGCCCTGCGTTTTGGTTGCATCAACTACAGGATCTCTGTTGCCTTCTTGTTCATTCTTTTCGACCACATACGTCCTTTTACTCAAAGAAGCGCAGTGTAGAACCGAAAGGAGTTGGTGGTGGAGACTGTACTGAAGTAAAATAATAAATATAATGAAGCATTTTCAAGCGATTCGATTTTGATGCTCAAGATATTCTATTGTCTGAGATGTGAACATGGAAGCAGTCCAACATGATGTGCGGCCACAGCAAAATGCCGCACAAGATCGGTCGGTTTTGATTATCACGTGATCCAACTTTTTGTCCCGAAAGTGGCTACTCAATAACCTACGCTATGTAAACGTACCGAATGTTGCCAGATGTTAAGAGTCTTAGTCAGAATATGAACGTTAGGTGGTGGCGCTGGGGGTGGGGATGGGGAGAGAGGATTTGAGAGCCATGCATTGCCGTACAGGGGAAGGTCTTCGTGGCTGTGATTTGTCGTTACCTTCCTCCGACTTGTTATGATGTGGTGGATGTGTACCCATATCGTGTGAGTCACTGAGCCAAGAAGCTACCGAGCCTAACGTCTCCATCCAGCCGACGGATAACTACAACTGTGCCTCAATCTCTCACTCCATAACACAATGAGGAGAGATTTAGCTTTTAATTGAGTTTCAGTCCGTACCGAATTGAACGTTATAAAGGGATTATACCAGTGTGCGTGATAAAACGTGGGCGGGACTTGTCTTGAACCAAGACCGCTCCAGATTTCAGCTTTTAACTCCATGACTTGTGAATATCATGTCCCAGTTTCAAATGAGTCTGGGAGTACATCTCAGATTGTGTGGATGATCGATGCTCTAAAAATTCCGTCTATACTCTTCGGTCCCAAAATGCTATAGCCAAGAATTCCTGTGAAGACTGAGTCCGTTCAAAGCTGCGTAGCTTTGGTAAGGTTGATGGTTGCACTGCGTCGACAGCAGTTTAAAATACACGTTGCAGTCAGAAATTCATGTTTCACACTCCGTCAGGAATACTCTCTCTTTTAATGGGAATTTCATAAGCGGTGGGATTACTTATTTTTAAAATCTTATTAACTTGCTTCTTTCATGAAAAGAAAACTACAACAGAATGACTCTAACAAACCAATAAAATGGCGGCATATAAAATGACGGAGTTTGGAACAACTTGAGGCGACGTATGCTTACAGGCTTTATAACCAAGTTATTTTGTTTCTTGCCGTGAGGTTCTAGGCGCTACAGTCTGGAGCCGAGCGACCGCTACGGTCGCAGGTTCGAATCCTGCCTCGGGCATGGATGTGTGTGATGTCCTTAGGTTAGTTAGGTTTAATTAGTTCTAAGTTCTAGGCGACTGATGACCTCAGACGTTAAGTCGCATAGTGCTCAGAGCCATTTGAACCATTTTTATTTTGTTTCTTCTGTAGGCGGAGATTAATCCGATCGGTAAAAGGACATATCGTATTTTTCTTGTTTTACCACAGTGCCCACGTAATCTCCAAGCCATTGTCAAAGTGCAACACTTCTTTTGGCCAAGCTGTATCAGGAACTTCGACAAATCGTCGGCGAAGAACAGTGGAAATCTCCCTGAGCGCTGTAGACAGTCATATACTGCCTTGGAAAGAAAGATAATTAGAAGTAAATGAAACGAAACTTCATGTATTTAGACGTTATGTGGCTTACAACAAAGCTGGCAGTACGATGATGCGACTGGTCGAGCAGGGACCGACAAACTACTTGTGTAGTTACGGGTGTCACACATCTGGTGTATCTTCTGCTGATACCCTGAAGCATGTGTCCAACAAATGATGTAACCTACGCTCCATATCCAGGAGATTAATAGCGATGTGGAGCTGACGTTAATGCTGGTAACACAACTGTTCTGATATGTGGACCTAGCTAGACAAATGAGAAATATAATCGTCATGCATTCAGTTCACAGCAATAGCTACTATGTGAAGAGGTATAGTCCCTATGAAAGATGGTTCCAGCACTCGGTTTCGTGATGGGAGTGCCCCAGGGAACTGTGATAGGATGTTTTTCTGTGTAACATATTCGTAAATGGTCTGACGGGCAGGGTGCGCAGCAGTCTGCGGCTTTTTGCTGATGATGCTAAGGTGTATGTGAAGGCGTCGTCGTAGAGTGACTGTAGGAAGGTACAAGATTACTTGTAGTTGGTGTGATTAGTGGCAGCTAGCTCTAACTGCAGAAAAATGTAAGTTTGAGTAGGAAAACCCAAACCTGTAGTGTTCGAATACAGCACTAGTAGTGTGCTGTACGACACAACCACGCTGATTAAATATCTATACGTAACGTTGCAAAGCGATATAAAATGGAACGAGCATGCATGGATTGTAGTAGGGGAGGCAAATGATAGACTTTGGTTTCTTTGGAGAAAACTAGAAAAGTGTGGTCCATTTGTAAAGGAAATCGCGAATACAACACCAGTGTGACTCATTCTTGAAGGCTGTTCGTGTGTTTGGGATCCCCACCACGTCGAATTACAGGAAGGTATCGAAGTTGTTCAGCGGCGAGCTGCTATATCTGTTACTGGTAGGTTCGATTAGCACACCGCTATTACGGAAATGCTTCGGGAACTCAAATGGGAATCCCTAGAGGGAAGGTAACGTTCTTTTCGAGGAACAATATTGAATATTGAAAAAATTTATAAAGAACCCTCATCTGAGGCTTACTATAGGAAGCTTCTACTGCCACTAACATACATTTCGCGTAAAGAGGACGAAGACAAGAGATATTAGGGCTAGTACGGAGGCATTAAAGGCAGGCGTTTTCCCCTTGCTCTGTTTATGAGTGTATCAGGGAAGGAAATGACTATTTATTAGTGGTGCAAGGTACTCTCCGCCACACACCACACAGTGGCTTGCGGAGTATGTATGTGGATGTAGATGGGTAACAGGTGAAGACCCAGTATAATCGTGTCGTAACGTTGTGTCACATGTTACTCGTACCATTACCATAGATTGCTTGAAGTTATCAACCCCGAATATAGGGTGGGGATGGGAGGAGGTCAAACCGGGGTATCTGCCCGGAACGGCAATTTTTCAGGGGGCACCAAATTCATATTCTTGAAGAAAAAAACCTGTTTCACAAAGCCCTTAGCATCCAGCGTATGTTGGTCTATCGATTAATCATATGATTTTGAAACGCATCCCAGTTGGTTTTTGAACAAATTATAAGTTGATTTCTGAACGAATCATATGTTGATTTTTGAATGCATGCAAAAGGAGCCGAATAAACCCGAACCGGTGAATGCCAATCGCGTTTGTTTATGTGGTTGATTGGGTGTGCGAATGATCAGCCTTGTTGTAATTGTTAGAGGAATCCACAGATTGAGACTTCCAGAGTGGAAATAAACGACTAACAGGAATAACAGGTTAAAAGGACTAGATATTATCATCTCAGCGTATCCAAGAAAATGAAATTTTAACAGAAATATTTTGCCAGATGGCTAAACTGCTAAGGACCAGTTGTACAGTCCCCGGTTAGCAGCCGCTTGTTCAGTTCTCGGAATAGCGCGAAAAACTCGTTGTACGAACCTATAATAACACCTAACCGGAGAATAAACGCGGGAAAGCTGAACCGATGATTCTGGCAGAGTTAGCGAAGTTAACTGGAGAATAAGTTTTGACAATGGCAGTAATAGCTACAGAATTAGTGATGACAAGATCGTTTGTTAGAACAAGGAAGGAGAAGAGACGGGTACATCACACAAATTATATGGAAGAATATAACGATTCCAAATTCATATGAAAATTTCTTTCTACTACTTTCGATCTCAAGCTTGAGAAACTGGAGCATGTGAATGAAGTGTGAAACTATTTCCTAACATAAAACTTTTTGCTTGTAGTAGGCCAAATAGGTATTTGATATTGGTATTTCGCGAATTATATTCTGTTGTGTTACTTATGTAAGTAGGTACTTAAAAATGACGATTTGTGCCAAAATAGTCTCTGGTATTTGTCGTGTATTACAATTGCTGGCAAACTGGAAAGGTCTGTTTCGTTTTATCTAGCAGACAGTGACCAAATAGACGTCATTAAATCCAGAATCCACACCTGTCTTGGGTGCTATTCGTATTAACAGCTTTTTCAGTATTAGACAATGACATTTTGAGTTTTCACATAGCAAAACGTTTGATGGACATTGATGAAGTAATAGATTCTTTGGCAGAAAGGAAAGCATGCTACTATGTAAAGCTATGTAGAGAGAAAAAAATGCAGGGACCTAAGGGTTGAAGAAATGTGCATTCTCTTGTTTGTTTCTTGTCTTTGCTGGTTTTATGTCTTCATATTTAATTTTATGTCACACAAAAGAGAGTTATTAGCTAGCAGGCAAAAAGGAGTGCTAATTTTCTTAAGAGTTCTTATTCTCCAGGTCACATATAATCCTACCCAGAATTAAATGTGTGTTTTTTTTAAGGGGGTAGGATGCCAAACCGGCCGACTGGGAGCAGAAGAGGCACCACAGGATATTTTGATTTCCACTATCCAGAATATAGGTTTGATGGCTTCCATTACAAAATATACACGTTTGAATTCCACAGAGCGAAATACATTGACATGCGATAGGAGAATGCTATGCGAAGAGGCGTGGCACAGCACTGTGGCACACTTGAAACGAAATAGTATGTCTTACATTTCCTCGAACATAGATGTTTTACTTATCAAACTCTTCCGAAAAATCTGCCCTTCAAAATGAACACATTTTTGAAAATCGAGTTATTAAACTTTTTGACGTCTTATCTGAAACGCTCGAGGGGAGGGGAGGGAAGGGAGGAGCCACTATCAAGTTTTCCCCCATTTTGGAAATATCGTAGATTCGGGGCTGCAAGCTATACTTCATGGCTCCATACACTGGTACGACCCTCGAAAACGATGGCAGAATGTGTTGTGTCTCCAAGGGGCGAACATATTCGTAGACGATTGTCATCCGAGGTAGTAGAGAATAAGAGTCATCGTTGAGAAAGATGCAACACCATTTGTCAGCAGTCTATGCTTCTCGAATGCGGAAGCACTACGAAGCCGTCTGTGTTATGGTGTTGCCGGCAACCTTTCCATGGGACGGCGATGTTTTATGCTCTCAGCTGCTGTTCTGCTATCAGTAGTGCAGGAATACATGGTGTGTTGTAATGAGTCCATAGCTTGCGTACGGGTAGCAGGCACAGACGTGAAGATGTTACGTGCACCTGAAATGCAATATGGGGTTACGATGTTCCTAAAATATAACACAGCAGTCCTTCAGTGTTATGGTCTGGCTTGGTCTCTCGGTATCGTGACGACGAGCGTGCGTTTCTTCTCGTTAAGCAGTCCGACTAAAGTTTGCTTTTACATCCAAATGCGTACGTGCCTGAGATTTGCAGGATTCGACCTGCTAACCACGTGCAGCCCCATGGTGAGGGAACTGTCAAAATCTGTCAAATGCTGTTAGAGTTGTCGCACATGCGTGCGCGATATTGTCGTGTCCCTTGACAGTATTCACTAACCGTCTGGTGCTCCGCACGCCCATTACCCTACCAGGCGTGATAACGCAGGTGCATGGTGGCAATACTAATTGATTCTCGAGGCCGCTCTTAGCCAACACAGATCACTGCAGCTACAATCATTATGTCGCCAGTGACTCGCTCATCTACGACATTAGATTGACATCGCACCATTTCTGCAAGGGGCTTAATGTTTTTATATAGTTCAATGTGTAGCCTTGTCAGTTTTCCAGTACATTTCAAACTTATAACTAAACTGTTGTCGAGCGATCGAGTAGTGATGTAGACGCAGGATTAGTATTTATGAGGAGCAGCGTTCGTGTCACGTACACTTGATCCTGATTCAGGTCATTCGCTGTTTCCATAAACTGCTTCAGGTGTATTCCACGTCCATTGAAAGTCCAGTGACCAATTTCCTAACCTGCTCTTATCCAGTGTACTTGAGATCGACAACCCGTTAAACCATTAATTTTCATCTGTTGTTACGTAGTGAAGATTCCAGTTGTTGTAAACAACAATAGCAACCATGTTATAATTCAGTGATGTCGTTTCCGTCTACCTTTTGAGTGGAAGGATGT
The DNA here is from genome assembly GCF_021461395.2 of Schistocerca americana. Lineage (NCBI taxonomy): Eukaryota > Metazoa > Arthropoda > Insecta > Orthoptera > Acrididae > Schistocerca > Schistocerca americana. Next base: position 452,510,906 of record NC_060130.1, read on the forward strand.
TGAAAGCATAGAAATTTTTTTTTTTTCATCTTTGTGCCAGTGATAGTGGCAGTGGGAGAGGCGCCATCGTTAATTCGCAGCGGCGGCTGGCGGCGCGCGGCGGACCACACACACGGCGGTGTTTGCTGCGCTCTCGAGGCACGCCCAGTTCCCGTTCATTAGCGCCTGTCCATTTATACAGAAGACCTGAATTAAGTAACACAGTGGCGTCAACCTTCCACTCGGTGTCCTAATGGCGACTCCGCTGTCGCAGTTATGTGTTTTACAGATCGTCCGCCGTGAGGTCGTTAAGTCCTCTCGACGTATTTACTACTCTCTCGTGTATGTGGAGTTCTCTGCACTAAGACGCTCTTGGCCATCTGGAGGCGAAGCTCGTGGAACATGGTTACTGGACAGAGAAACGATGTGGCGGCACACAGGTTTGCCCACCGGCCTGCTTAATAGGCCACTATGCCCGCCTCTGCAGTGATTAAAACGCTCCCAAGAAGCTGTTGTAGAACATACTTCCCGAAACAATAACAGAATATCAGATATGCGTGCGTACTATCCTCCTTTATCAACTCCATTTTAGCTAAGATTTAAATAGCATCTTTTCATTTCCCTCTTACGTGGACTGATTTCAGGATTTTTGTAGATAAAGACAATAGCTCTGGTCATAAACATCGAGACAGCTACTGATCACAATTTTTCCATTTCGTTCGAAAATGTTTGTAGAACAATCAGTGGCAGTGAAACAGAGTAATACATGTTTGGTTACTCAGGATTCTTGGTAATAAAGTGAGGGAATATCTGAAACGTTGCCAGCTGTTTCAGTCTGGAACAGCGTGACCGCTACGGTCGCAGGTTCGAATCCTGCCTGGGGCATGGATGTATGTGATGTCCTTAGGTTAGTTAGGTTTAAGTAGTTCTAAGTTCTAGGGGACTGATGACAGATGTTAAGTCCCCTAGTGCTCAGAGCCATTTGAACCATTTAAAGCGTTTTAAATCACGAAAAGACCAGATTAAGAGAACGCGTTGGTCAAGTATCGCGGACTACTCTTACTCAGATTTTCCATACATCATTTGCTCTTCATGACGTGATGACATGGAACGAGTTAATTTACAGTTTATATTTACTTTTTTGTGAGTGTGTACCTGCTGCCCATTTAGAGATCAGCGTATTTTATTGTAGCAACGAAAAATATTTTTATTATTCCTTTTCTGCGTATATATGATACAGTTTCAACATAAAAACTTCTTTATGAATTGAAAAATGTCCGTCCTCCTACCCCATCCCCTACCACCACCCCCTTCAAACCACACACATCATGCGTAATAGCCGGCCGGAGTGGCCGAGCGGTTCTAGGCGCTACAGTCTGGAGCTGCGCAACCTCTACGGTCGCACGTTCGAATCCTGCCTCAGGCATGGATGTGCGTGATATCTTTAGGTTAGTTAGGTTTAAGTAGTTCTAAGTTCTATGGGACTTATGACCTCAGAAGTTAAGTCGCATAACTTAAACAACTAAATAATAAAAGTTCATTCATATTTAGCTTCTTCATCTTGAGACACACAAATAACTGGTCCATAATAAGCATTCAACATACGCAGTAATATAATGTTCGTCTGCTCACATGAACTACGACAGTCAAAATACCCTCTTTAGCTGCACAGTCTTACCTGACTTCACAATGTCTCTTCATACTAAGCGAGACAGATAGGAGGGATTACAATAGTAAGCGAAGAATCTAATCACGTACATTGCTGGCAACGGAAGTATTTAAATTGCCCTTAAGTGTATTTTTTACATAAATATAACAAAACTTAGATAAAACAGTATTATAAATGGCTCTATAGTCGTTAAATTTCTGCAGCTATGTTTCTTGTTAATTAACTTCAAAATTGTTCTATTCAAATTGAAAGGAGTAGTTCATAAAGTACAGGATGAGCACAAAGTCTTACCCTGATCATAAAAATTTATATCAGAATAACCGTTTGACATAATAATTTACATTCGATGGCTTTACGTAGGTTAATGTTACTAGCTTTTTTTTTAAAGACCACTTACGTTAGTAAAACTCAACGTGTGCTCCCTTGGCAGCTCGGAGAATGTCGAGGTGGTATTTCAGTTCCCGCCACGTGTTTCGTAACATGTGTTCTGTCACAGTACCCACAGCAGCTTGCATCCTAGCCTTCAGTTCGTCGACGTCAGCTACTGGTGTGACGAAGACTCTGTCCTTGATATAGCCCCAGAAAAAAAGTCAAGGGGCGTAATGTCTGGCGAGCAGGTTGGCCAGGGTGTTGGACCGTTCCTACCAATCCACCGATCCGGACATTACTCCCCTCCCCAGACATTACGGCCCTTGACTTTTTTTTTTCTTGGGCTATATCAAAGACAGAGTCCACGTCACACCAGTTGCTGACGTCGACGAACTGAAGGGTAGGATATGTTACGAAACACGTGGCGCGAACTGGAATACCGCCTTGACATTCTCCGAACTACTAAGGGAGCACACGTTGAGGTTTACTAACGTAAGTGGTCTAAAAAAAAATAGTGACACTAACCTAAGTAAGGGCATCAAATGCAGATTATTATGTTAAACGGTTTTCTGTAATAAATTGTTATAATCTGGGCAAGACATTGTGCTCACCCTGTATATTGCTTACGTAGAAATCAGTTTACATAAAGTCATCGAATTGCTAAATGAAATGATCGGCACTCAAAGGTATCTAGGGGTTCCTAGTATGCAGTAGCCTTGATTACATCACAATCTCCATTTGACTGTATGGTCGAAACGTGCAATATCCAGATTTTTGTGGCAATTAGGTGTGACAGTGGCCCAGTGTTGAAAGGAAACGTGAGGGCACGAAACTCTTCGTCACACTTCCAATTGACCAAATGCGACGAATGTACTGTACATCGTAATCCTTTTACATTTGCGCGTGCTATCCGAGAACAAGTAAAGGAGTCCCTGCAAAATTCTATTGCCATGACGTTAACACAACAACACAAAAAACTGCGTCTGGAATGGTGCCGGGTTCGGGGAGCACGGACTACTGACGAATGTCTTCATATTTTCTACAGCAATGTATTGTGGTCCTGCAGTACCAGGGATGACCATCGTCGGCGAGCATGTCGGCGAGTATGGCGACGACATGGAGAGACATCCCATTCTTCCAGTGTTTTCGAGACGTGCAGTGATGTTGTTACTCATGGCACCATGGTGTTAGGAGGCATCGGGTATGACTTCTGGTAATGACTGACGGAAATCTGGACCCGCAATGGTGCGTCACGGACATCTTACGTCCTCATTTGTTATTTCTCATGCGACAGTACCGTGACGCCTTTCTGAACAGGACAACGCCAGTCCATATATTGCACGTGTCTCAAATTTACTGTCTGAATGATGTTGAAGTACTCCAGTGGCCATCAAGATTCCGAGATCTGTACCAAACAGAACCTCTGTGGGAACAGCACGGATATCTGCTCCGCCCCAGTGTCTGTTCCAGAATATCACGGACTAGTTACAACGGTTGTGGTCCAGATTGCTTCAGGAGAGGATACAGCGGCTTTTTGACACCTCCCCAAACCAGTCAGTGCATGCATCCAGAAGAGAGGGGATGCAACTTCAAACTTATAAGTGGGCTCATACTGCCTACGTCATACCCTCTCAGTCCGTGACGTTTCATTTCGTTTCCTTCTACTCTACTGGGTGCTTCAGCTTTTTTTTGACAAGCAGCGTGATTTTTTTAGTTTCTCGCCGATCCACCGATATGATAGTTTTGCAATTCAACGTTTCATTGCCTAACTTCTGTGTATTATTACATCTGCCCGTATATTACCTGCAGTCAAAAGATCGTGCTGTTAAATGTATTCTGTAGCTATTGCAATTTATATCAAATAGTTTAAGATCACAAAATAAAATTTTTGACATTACTGACTTCACGCCGCTAAAATATGTGGCCATCCTTCCAGTTGAGTGAGTGCCTGACCTGTATCAAAAACTACACTCTGCCACTAAAGGGCAGCGGTTGTTTTTATCCCCAGAAGTGGGATAATCTCAAGACGATGTCTCAGTGAAGAGTTGCGATAAAAATAGTGCCAACCTAATTCTACAGAGCCTTGTAAAACAATCAGTCTAAGGAGGCAACCATCATTATCATCATCATCATCCGTATGGCACGAACATGCAGTACATTTATAATATGTAATGAATGTCACTTTATAAAACAAAAGTAAATCGACTAAATATTAATATCCAGGTTTCTAATCCATTCCACTGCTGTGGCGTTGGCAGTAATAAAATCATTCCACATACTGTTATAACATCGGAGGACCCACTCCTCCCTTATATGTCTGATAAATTGTTTCAGTACACCACAATTACAACTCGGAGACTCCACAGTACCCCATTTATAGAGTGAGTCAGAGACCACATCTTGTGAGGATTCTGTATACTTTGACCCACAGTGTCACAGTTATATTTCTGGAACCATTCTAGTTCTCGGTAATATTCGATGTGTTGACAGTTCTTGTTCCAGAGATTTCTGACTTTCACGTTACTAGCAGTTAGCTGCTCAGCGTACAGTAGTGTCGGCTGTCTCGAAAGAAGCCCATTTCTTCGTAAGAACAGGTATGTTGTGATGAATGGATAGTTCGTTACTCTCTTGCATACTGTGGTAATCTCTAAGCAGGTTCTCAATTCTGCGAATGTGTGGTGGGCAGATACTGCTTAGCAGTGGAAGCCAGTAGACAAGAGTTCGTATGACTGTACCAGTAATCACGCGTATCGTGTTATCGAGGGGATCATCGATGAGGCTGATATGAAAACTATTACACCACACTGAAGCACAATACCTTGCGACTAAAAAAAAACCAGTGCAAGGGCCGATGTGCGCAAGGTCTCCACTGAAGTCCCCCCCTCTCCCCACGGTTGTGCCACACAGCCTCTGAATGATATTGTTGCGAGTTTTTATCTTGGCTGATACATTTGGGTACACCCATGAGTTCGTTCTTTCGGCGTGACAGCGACTTAGCATGTCGCTGTAAAAATTATTCTAACTGTTCAACTACAGAGAGCTTACATCTCCCAGATACTTTGCCTATAGCTTGGCCAGTGTGACATGCTTGTTTCCAAAAGTGAAGTGACAGCTATATTTTTCTGATGAAGAACTTTTACAGCCGTAAGGTGATGAATGAGTCCAGCTACCAGAAGATACTCGACAAAATTCTTTTGATGAGTGGCTTCGAACTGTGAAGGGGTGCGTCAAGTACAGAACAGTTAAATTTAATAAAGTGAAAGAAAATGATCTGTGAATGAAAAGTATCCTAATACCTTTCCCACTCCTCACTGTAATCTGAGAAATATGATAACCCGAACCAAGAGCGTGCGCTGAACAAAGAGATGTGGAACCAAACGAAACTTATGAGGAGAAACATGGACACGATGAGCGCGTGTCTCGGAGGACTTTTCGTCCCCGAGAGCCGACCTGCGGGCATTTACTGATGAGCGTCTCCATCGAATTCCTGGCGCCCACATTTTACCCGGCCACGCCCTAATTTCTTCACAATTAAAGAATGGAGGAGGCAGGTAATCTGGTTGCTGGGTCCCGCCGTTTTTTGTGGCCAGCGCTCTTCGTACCTGCGACTCGCTGCGGGCTACATAAAAACACTACCCACACTTTATCAACATTTTATGACGTGCCAGCATAATAAAGTGAAATAATAAAGCGGGTCAGCGATCCAGTTTTACGGCGTGTAGGCGATTTCATCATTAAAGCCACACAAACCTCATTCCTAAATGCTTTTATTGCGTAGAAGATATTTCCATGAGGGAATCATTTAACCCTGTTGCAAAGGTATCTCCACAGAATTCTGGGATGCTAATTACTCAAAGTTTGTGTTCCAGCGAAATTTTCAATATACACCTCCAAAATGTGAAAATCTTGCCAGCCCATGTTTATAAATTACCGACGTGTTCCTGTATTTGCATACTTAAATAGAGTATTTTCGAAGCCACTTCAGATTAAATGCGGTGTTGATAATTGGGTTGTCGTCAAAGGCCTGTTTATAATGGAACTGCTAAAACTAGGGACGGAATAGGAAATTATGTGTTTCAATTTTAATCTCAATATTTTCCTGAAATTTTATCGGGGTCAGTGGAGACTTGAATTATAAATTTAACATTTTAGAAAATGTATGTTGATTTTGCTGTACTGAGTTCTACTCGTTTATTCCGACTGTTTTCAGTTTTAAATCATTACTCAGGTAAAAGCAAAAAACAACAAGCCTTCTACATTTCATATATAATTCTGCAGCCGAGTGCCCCACTATAGGGCATATTATGATATATATCAACAGTTTTCAGTGAAATATTCTGAGTCATTCAACTTAGATACTGAGACAGTCTCTGTATTTAACATGTATGAGCACAATATTTCACTGATAAGCGTTGATGTATATGTGCCTGGATTTGTGATTTCCTGTCAGAGAGGTCACAGTTCGTAGTAATTGACGGAAATGCATCGAGTAAAACAGAAGTGATTTCTGGCGTTCCCCAAGATATTGTATAGGCCCTTTACTGTTCCTTATCTATATAATCTGAGCAGCCGTCTTCTGTTGTTTGCAGATGACACTGTCGTTTATCGACTAATAAAGTCATCAGAAGATCAAAACAAACTGAAAAACGGTTTAGAAAAAATATCTGAATGGTGCGAAAAGTGGCAGTTGACCCTAAATAACGAAAAGTGTGAGGTCATTCACATGAGTGCTAAAAGGAACTCATTAAACTTCGGTTACATGATAAATCAGTCTAATATAAAAGCAGGAAAAAAGGAATACAAACGTCTCAAAAATGAGATCGACAGGAAGTGTAAAATGGCTAAGCAGGGATGGCTAGAGGACAAATGTAAGGATGTGGAGGCTTATCTCACTAGGGGTCAGATACATACTGCCTACAGGAAAATTAAAGAGACCTTTGGAGAAAAGAGAGCCACTTGTATGAATATCAAGAGCTCAGATGGAATCCCAGTTCTAAGCAAAGAAGGGAAAGCAGAAAGGTGGAAGGAGTATATAGAGGGTCTATACAAGGGCGATGTACTTGAGGACAATATTATGGGAATGGAAGAGGTTGTAGACGAAGATGAAATGGGAGATACGATACTGCGTGAAGAGTTTTACAGAGCACTGAAAGACCTGAGTCGAAACAAGGCCCCAGGAGTAGACAACATTCCATTAGAACTACTGACGGCCTTGGGAGAGCCAGTCCTGACAAAACTCTACCATCTGGTGAGCAAGATGTATGAGACAGGCGAAATACCCTCAGACTTCAAGAAGAATATAATAATTCCAATCCGAAACAAAGCAGGTGTTGACAGATGTGAAAATTACCGAACTATCAGTTTAATAAGTCACAGATGCAAAATACTAACACGAATTCTTTACAGACGAATGGAAAAACTGGTAGAAGCCGACCTCGGCGAAGATCAATTTGGATTCCGCAGAAATGTTGGAACACGTGAGGGAATACTGACCCTACGACTTATTTTAGAAAATAGATTAAGGAGAGGCAAACCTACATTTCTGGCATTTGTAGACTTAGAGAAAGCTTTTGACAATGTTGACTGGAATGCTCTCTTTCAAATTCTATAGGTGACAGGGGCAAAATACAGGGAGCGAAAAGCTATTTACAACTTGTACAGAAACCAGGTGTCAGTTATAAGACTCGAGGGATATGAAAGGGAAGCAGCGGTTGGGAAGGGAGTGAGACAGGGTTGTAGCCTGTCCCCGATGTTATTCAATCTGTATATTGAGCAAGCAGTAAAGGAAACAAAAGAAAAATTCGGAGTAGGTATTAAAGTCCATGGAAAAGAAATAAAAACGTTGAGGTTCGCCGATGACATTGTAATTCTGTCAGAGACAGCAAAGGACTTGGAAGAGCTGTTGAACGGAATGGACAGTGTCTTGAAAGGAGGATATAAGATGAACATCAACAAAAGCAAAACGAGGATAATGGAATGTAGTCGAATTAAATCGGGTGATGCTGAGGGAACTAGATTAGGAAATGAGACACTTAAAGCAGTAAAGCAGTTTTGCTATTTGGGGATCAAAATAACTGATGATGGTCGAAGTAGAGAGGATATAAAATGTAGACTGGCAGTGGCAACGAAAGCGTTTCTGAAGAAGAGAAATTTGTTAACATCGAGTATAGATTTAAGTGTCAGGAAGTCGTTTCTGAAAGTATTTGTATGGAGTGTAGCCATGTATGGAAGTGAATCTTGGACGATAAATAGTTTGGACAAGAAGAGAATAGAAGCTTTCGAAATGTGGTGCTACAGAAGAATGCTGAAAATTATATGGGAAGATCACATAACTAATGAGGAGGTATTGAATAGAGTTGGGGAGAAGAGGAGTTTGTGGCACAACTTGACAAGAAGAAGGGGCCGGTTGGTAGGACATGTTCTGAGGCATCAAGGGATCACAAATTTAGCATTGGAGGGCAGCGTGGAGGGTAAAAATCGTAGAGGGAGACCAAGAGATGAGTACACTAAGCACATTCAGAAGGATGTAGGTTGCAGTAAGTACTGGGAGATGAAGAAGCTTGCACAGGATAGAGTAGCATGGAGAGCTGCATCAAATCAGTCTCAGGACTGAAGACAACAACAATCTAAAAGCCGTAAATTCAACTAAATACCTAAGTATTACAATTACAAACAACTTAAATTGGAAGGAACACATAGAAAATGTTGTAGGGAAAGCTAACCAAAGACTGCGTTTTATTGGCAGGACACTTAGAAAATGTAATATACCTACTAAGGAGACTGCCTACACTACGCGTGTCCGTCCTCTTTTAGAATACTGCTGCGCGTTGTGGGATCCTTACCAGATAGGACTGACGGAGTACATCGAAAAAGGTCAAAGAAAGGCAGCACGTTTTGTATTATTGCGAAATATGGGAGAGAGTGTCACGGAAATGATACAGGATTTGGGCTAGACATCATTAAAAGAAAGGCGTTTTTCGTTGCGGCGAAATCTTCTCACGAAATTCCAATCACCAACTCTCCCCTCCGAATGCGAAAATATTTTTTTGACTGTTCATTCTTTCCGCGCGCTATACCAGATGAGAATAGTAGAGAATTGTGAAGGTGGTTCGAGGAACCCTCTGCCAGTCACTTAAATGTTATTTGCAAAGTACTCATGTAGATGTAGATGTAGACAATATACCCCATAATAGGGCACTGTCTGTAGCATGATATATGAAATTTAAAACTCGTGCTATTTCTTGATTTTCCATGGATAATGGTTAAAAGTCAAATTGGTCGGAATAAATGTGTAAAATTCTATACAGCAAAGTTGACATGCATTTTCTAAAAGACATTCATGCTGTGGACTTCCGCTTATTAAAAATTTTACAAATTTTACATCACCCTGCTGTAAAATTTGTAAATTTGTTTATAGGCGACAGTCCACAGCATGAATGTGTCAGTACACGGATCTGCTACTCATCGTTGATGTATGTCGCTTGACAAGTTACTTTAAACCACAATTACAAGTAACCGAATGTCGACAGAGTGCTCACGTTTTCTCGAAAGACAAATAATCATCTATGGATATCTCTTGGAGTTTGACTCTGATGCAGCTCATGAAACCCGTGTCGCGAATACGTTTGCAACAAGTCACCTCAATGCATCATAACAAGGGAGGCAGGATCCATATAAAGGTATGCATGTCACTATAAATTTTATTTCAAATCATGTTTACGTGCACCCGATTTTACATGGCATCTACGAAATCACTCACCTGACTAACATAGTGAAGACCTATATTCTTATTTCTCCTCTAATATTAATACCATTATTATTTTTAAAGACGCGTTTCGAAAAGATGGCTGGATCAAGGGAATGGTTCAAATGGCTCTGAGCACTATGAGACTCAACTGCTGAGGTCATTAGTCCCCTAGAACTTAGAACTAGTTAAACCTAACTAACCTAAGGACATCACAAACATCCATGCCCGAGGCAGGATTCGAACCTGCGACCGTAGAGGTCTTGCGGTTCCAGACTGCAGCGCCTTTAACCGCACGGCCACTTCGGCCGGCGATCAAGGGAAGCAAAGGAGAAAGGAGACGGCAATTACGTTCATGCTTTGAGTTGCAATGGCATTCGGCAAATTGATTGCGGAAAGCTTATTAATGTTCTGTGAGGAAGAAAAGTGAAGCGAGGTATTACATGCCCCAATTCGTTCGACCACACTCGAAGGGCTAATGGTCTTGCACTTCAGATAATTATGAAAAATATACGCCGGATTTAAAATAGGCCTATGCCACTCGAGTTTTTCTGGCTCTGCTGTCTATAATTTAGGCTTAATTTTCCTAATAAGCAGTAAAGGTACCCAAAATGTGAAAAACAAGTGCGTGGCATCATTAAGCACGTAATTTTGTCAATTCCGTAATTTAGTTCACGAACGTGACCAACCTTAGGACAACTGAAATCTGTTACGGCAGCGGAAAATATATCGCCGTGTTTTGCCGCCTGAATACACAGCTGCGCACTGTTCAGATAATGAAGTCATTCAGATCAATTAATCCATGTCAGTAGCCTCATACATATCCAAGTAGCTCGCTGAGCAGAGGCGGGACACTAAAATACATAGTCGATATGTTATTGTCTCACATTCCTATAAATGAGACGACTTCATTTATTCTGCTTGTTCTTACACGGACGCATTCGAGCTACAAGCTGCAGTCGTGATACGATCGGAGCGCGTGACATCTTTTATTTTGCAGTCCTTCCGTTGTAAGTAGCCTTCGTAAACAAGGTCAGAAGCGTGAGAGCAGCAAACTCGTTTTAGTGCAGTACTTAAGCCGTAAAGAGTCCCAGAGGCTGAAACGTATCTGCGGAGCATATTCTCATTCATTGATGCCCCCCTCTCTTTTCTAACGCCCTGAAATTATTTCTCCAGTTACTGAAATGACAATTTAATTCATAGGTGAACTGTGAGGTGCTGACGAAGCTGAACTATTGCGTTCGAAAGTCTAACTCGGAATGACACGTCTTTCGTATTTCTGTTCACCGAGGAGTGACATGTGAATATCTGAAATCAGCGTTTTAGAAGATCTTCTGATTTAATTATACCAGTACTAGTATTTTGCATTCAAAAGTAAGACGTAGTGCAGTGCTCAACAAACTGTTCTCGAATTCAGAAATGGGACGTACTGAAGTCCACATGTAGTCGTGATACTACCTTCATGTAGCTAGCAAGATATCGCTCTGTAGTCTACCTTCTCCTCTCTGTCCAAGTGTTCCTCCCTCTTCTCTCTCCACCTTATAACTTCCACCGAAATATAAAGTTGCTGGTTCTTACCCCCCACAATAATTATTTCCAGATAGTATGTAACATGTGTACAAAGTTTTGTTGAAATCGATACAGGGGCGGAGAAGGAGTTTTTTCATCCACGGCATTGCCCTCACACGTACATGTCACATGTGTTTCACATATATATGATATATGTCACACATATTTGTGCACATGTTTCACCTGTATCGCTATCGAATTTCGCCCTGTAGTTTCGTTTTCAAGAAGCTCAATGTTTATGACGTCAGATCGCTTGAACTATGTGTTTTACAATGATACATTTTTGTAGGTGCGTTCACCGGCATATCTCTATACTGTCTGCTAAATTTGCTGTGAATGGAGTTAGTAGCAAAGAAGTACTAAATTTAAACGTTGCTCGCAGCAAAGAAGTAATAAATTTAAACGTTGTGCATGAGGAGGCAGTTTTTCACGCACCTCAGTGTTTATAACATCAGATCTTCTGAATTACGTATCTTACAGGGGTATACCTGTGGAGGTACTTTCGATGATAAATGTGAATACTGTCTCCAAAATCTGTGGCGAATCCTTCCAATGGTTTAAGAGAAGTGGAACATACTGACATACAAACATAGATACGTACGTACTTACATACACTTTTATAATATGTTTGGATATCGTCAATTTACAATACGTACACATGGTAAACTCCCTCTAGCTACTTCTACCATCTTTTTGCAGAGCTAACCTCGCGCATTAGCGGTAATCGCTGGCCTTGCTTCGTACAAGTCGTGCAAACTACTCCCGCTGTTTATTTATGGCACTCAAGTGCGCGGTGGACGTCTAGATAACGTAGTGTACATGTTAAGGAGTACAACCCAGCGTCCACCTGACTCAAACTGCCTCTAAATTCGTTAGAGCGTTGTGACTCTACTTGCACTGCTTCATGTTCTGTAACAATATGTACAAAACCTAAGTATAAACAGAGACAATAAAAGAATGCCATAACGTTGTTAATTTATCGAATTAGGCCAGCGCGTCTGTAAAATACACGAGCAGTAATTCTCTAAATGCTGCATGGAAGCAATACAACTTTAGCTGCTACTCTCACACGAAACTGACTTTGTTAATAGCAATAATAATAATAAAAAGACAAATAGTTAATGTCAGACTTCCTCTGACTGGCTGATCGCTGCTGCTGCTGGTGGTGGTTCATACTGGATGTACGTAGAGATGGTACATGACGCCGTCTGTGCAGCGGAACTGTAAAAATTACAATTTCTGGAAAGGTGGGGGGATCCACCTTGCGCACTATTGCTGCCCCAGGGTTACATCTGCGTAACGCTTTTGGCTACAGGGGGAGGCGGAAGGAGGATGTCACTGCATGAGTGCCGGATACAGGGTCAGAGATTTGGGGAAAACTGATGCTGATGTCATCAGTTGCAGGAATGGTGATGCCGATGTCAACAACTTTGAACTAGAACATGCACTGATCGTCTCCTATCAGAGTCATTACTTGTGGTACGTTTCCCTTAATTGTATATTCAAAACGTTTATGTGTAGCCGGCTGGTGAATCGTGTTGTAGATTTCACTACAACTCAGCGGGACATCGTCATCGTTTGGGGAAGCTGGTCTGGTACGTTAGATTCAGCTTCTTCTTCTTCCTCCCCTCTCTAGCTTTTTAAAGTTTTTTTTTGCTATTATTTTCTCGTATAATGAGTATCATATTATAACTCATAACCAAAATTAGGTCACTAACTCACAGTTACAAAGTAGCTTGTGATCTACGAGTATAACGCAGATACTGATGCTCTACTGTTGTTTCCCAAAATACATACCTAATATCAGTTCACAGACAAATACATATTCATTGTAACACTAGAGGTGAATGCTGCGATGGTTCCTTCAGCAAAGCCGTGTCTGATTCCGTCCCCTATACTTACCAATCATGCTTACTCAGTCTCTAATAACCTCGAGGACGCTGTAGCCTCTATTTCATTCTTTACAAGTACACCTTGAAACAGATTATGAACTACAGAACACCTTGATATTGTTAATTTACTTACTGCTTTCGGGTATCATCGTTTTCGCCATGTTTAACATCCTGATGGCTCCCATATCGTGAGTGACGTAGCATTAGGTGAGCTGAATACGGAGTGGATTAAGGAATCTGTTGTGGACTTGCAATGGCTGTATTAGTTTTCAATGATGAAGGATGTCAATCGGATCTGAAACATGGCTTCTGAAAAAGACTGTGAGTTAACTGTTGCACCTTTTCGGTCTTATTGAGATGCATCATGAACCCCGAAGTATTGTACAGTAACCAACCCTACACTCTAGAATTCAGCCCAAGAATCTTCCACTCTCCAATCTCTTCAGAAGAAACTGTCATATGGAATTGTTGTCTTCTTCAGATTGAGGACCTCTGAAGCTGACGAGCTGGAAAAGTTTTCATACTTCCCACAAATTTGCGTCTTTCCTTTGTGATATGTTTGTCTGGTGGCATATGTGTTTCGGTTTCTTTATCTACGTCTTAACTTCAGGAATCATTATGAAGCGCTTAAGGTAGGATACTTATCACTGTATGATACGTTAAGGTTTCTTTTCATTCGATTCACGTATGGAGCATGGGAAAAATGTGTACTTGTACACCTCTGTAGGAGTTATTATTTGCCTGATCTCGTTTTCACGGTCCCTTCGGAACAGATACGTAGGCGGTTGAAGAATATTCGTGATTCCTTTCCTAAAAGATGATTCTTGAAGGCTCCAAAGAAGTTACCGTGAAAAGTACAGCGCCTTTCCTCGACTGTCCGACAGTTAAGATTTTGAAACGTATCTGTTACATTCACTCGCCGGTGACAAGACTGTGACCATTCGCATCTCCCTTTTATTTACTGTACACTGTCCGTCCAGGAAATCCCGAGATTGGTTTTATTCCTGGCGTATAAGTTACGTCAGCGTAGTAGCTACGGTGGCGGCTTGAACTAACAACTGTAACAAGAAATGTGCATTCGTCCATTCAGTTGTGAACAGGAAATGTCAAACAGGGCGGCTGTAGTGTCTCTACGTTGCTGCATCATGAATTGCAGTGAAGCAACATCTGTAAATAAAGTGTTCAAGACATTTTTCAGAACTTTTTGAAGAATAGAAAAGTGTGTGAAAAGTTTGTCCCTCAATCGCTGACTTCCGAACGAAAACAAAGGTGCGTGGACGCCTGCCGTAACTTGGCTGAAATGCAAAATGTGGACACTCCTTTCCTAGAGAACATCGTCACAAATGACGAGTTTTGGTGTTTCCGATGCTAACTTACCATAAAGCGACATAGTGCAGAAACTCGCATGAAGGGTCAGCGCTTTTTCTATATTACCGGAATTCAAGCCATGTGACGATCAACTTGAACAACAAGCCACAGAAGGACTTTTGATAATTTCACATGGTTGTATGGACGTTTTGTGCGTCTTAACCATGTGGGGGGAAGGGGGATGGGGAAGGGAGGAGAGACAATGTAGAATAAAAGAAGTATTAAAATCACAGTCTCTGTTTTTTTATTAATCCAGTCTCCAAACCTGCTCCACTGTGGGCCTCACAAAATGATCGTATTATTTTCTTAACTAACGGAAGTTTTGTAGTATATTACCAATCAACCGTACACCACCGTTTCTTTACCCAGTATTGAGCGTATTTGGTCGTTACACGTTGTTTCCAAAAAATATTTGAGCGGAATGGCTGGTTCTTGCTAGGGTTAATTAATTCTGTAGTCGAATAATATCACACTCCTACGTTACGCTAGGTGCAGTACTGCTGTTAATGGTTTGTAAGGTCCGAAGCCGGCAAATGCCCTGACCCTTCCAAATTTCAACTAGCTTTCTGGTGCATTAGAAGCCATATTGGATTCACACTCGGGAGGACAGTGGTTAACATTCTCACATGGTTACCCAGATGTAAATTATCTGTGGTTTCCCGAAATCTGTTAAGTAAACTTCCGGGATGGCTACTTTGAAGGGTGGTTTCCTTTGCGATCGCTGTTCAGTCACACCGTGTGGTGCTTCTCTAATGATCTCGTAGTCTACGAGATACACAAACTTAATCTCCCATCCTCTCAAATAGCATCAACGGTGCAATGTTTGTTAAAGCTCTCACTCGACATTAGATAATTATCAGTAGTGTCGTGCAACTGTCCCCCACACTGTCATTCAGTGACACACTAAAGAGAGATTACTTATGTCGATTCTGGTGGTCAGAAACTGCAGGCAACCACTTCTCTCCTTCCTGGCAAATTCTGGTGATGAAAATCTCATGATGAAAATGTGTTCCGGTACCAAGATTCGTACAGGCTAGCTCTCGATACTGTCATAGGTCACAGACCTCGGTTTCAAAAACTCACTACACGAATGTAGTACATATTTGTGAACGTCTGGGAACTCAGAACGGGGTGCATTTACGTGGTCGCGTTACTAGAAGCCTCCGAACAGGTACTTGTGCTGATAACGACAGGGTCTACCACTAAAAAGCATTCTATTGTTCGTTGTGAGCAACCGCGGATGTGTCGGAAACCATCCGGCGTCACGCGACGCTGTGCTGCCTCCGCGTGTACAGCCAGCCGGCTTTGTCCTCTCGCTCCCGCCTTCATCTCGCTCCGCAGGGTCGCGTAATTACCTGGCCACCGTCATGTACTTTTCCTCACAAATTAAAAACTTCCAAATTCAATTCTCAATTTATATTTTCCGCCTTATAACATGTACATCCGTCTTGCCAGGAAATTATCATGCATTGCATTAGTGATTTATGGGAAACATACAAATGCTCCGAGGATATTTATGAGTTTTCCCGTGCTTAATATGCGTGCGCCATTAATCATTGCTTCGGTAGGAAAAAAAATCGCATAATTACAACACAAATAAGTTACCTAGATTTATTTGCCACGATGTTTTATTCATAACGCTAAGACGTTCAAAATACTCGTGCATCTTTAGCGGCATTTTTCAGTATCGAATAAGAGTCACGTTTTCAGATCTCGTCCAATATAGCGTTTTATCTTTACGGCCTCGAAACTTATAATGCTCTCCAAGACTATCTCCTTGTGGCAACATTATTCTGGGAATCAAGGCAGCACGCGCAGTGGTAAAGGCGATGACCTTGACTTCCGTAAGGGGAACACTTTGCTTTAGGATTCCTGTACTGTATCTGGATATTTCAAGCGAAAGCTGAGGTTACTCTTCCGTTAAGGCAATGCCAATTCCCTTAATAACGGGAAGAGGTGTTGTAGAAATGTCCAGAGGCTTGTTGTTGGCGGGACGTTCAACAGCCACACCCTCCCCCTTTCTGTCTTACGTGATTTTCGTATCTTTCGTATTTCAGGTAAGAGAATAATTTTGTAATTTTCTCATTAGTGGATTTTTGTTTCTTCTGATCTTTGAAGGGAAACATCTGTGGGCTCCGAGTTAAACCTAATTCATTACATTCTAGAGACCCAAGGTACATTTTCCAGCGAGCCATACAGATTTAGCTTTCCATAGTTCTCTTAATTAACTTAATGAAAATTACGGGACGGTTCCACTGAAAATATCATGGCACATTTACATGTTATCCAAGTTACGTTACATCCTAAAATCCTATCGTTCGTACTTTATTTCACCGGCTAAACTTTGGTACGATATACAATTCTAATAATTTACAAAGACACGATGTTTTTAGTACTAGATTTAATACATCATAGCTCTTCAGAAACTTTCGAGTCATTATTGCCAATTTCTTCTTCCCTAATATTTTTTGTTGAGCATTTTTTTCAGTTATGCTCTCTAGCTGAAGAATTTCAGGCGTCAGACTTTTCTAGCGCAGATATATCTGAGGAGTCACTGATATTCCAAGTTGGAGCGTTCGACTCCGGAGTGAGCCCTGCTATCATTATGAGAGTCAGTCCACACCAACTGAAACAGTCAAATTCCATTGGTACAAACAGACCACCTTCTACGATATTTCTGCAAAGACAGGACGTAAATCGACGCAGAACGTCACTAACAACATTTAAAACATGAATAGGGGACGGTAAAATATGAAACGAAATATTTCCGCTCATAATAGCAATTTGTGGTCGCTGTCTTCCCCTAGTCAGTCACGATAAAGACGTCAAACACGCTCGAGATGTGGAGCCAGTATAAATGCGCAAGAAGTACTTCGTTTAAGGTCGACAACAAGAACAGACACTGCAGGCTATGGGCGCTTCCGAATGTATACTCCAATGTCAACATTCAGACAATAAGAGATCCGCGTGTTGCTAACTGGTGCATAGGTTTGGACACTGAAGTCGCATCGCGGAAGAGTGTGATTCACATAATTCCGTATGGGCGAGTATTTTCTATTGTCACCGTCTCAAAATGGAAACTAGACTGCTCGAAGTGCTAAGGACTGTGGCGTATTGGCGTGCAACTGATTTCCGGATATGAACTCTGTGCTTACGCTGTGTCACGTGATAACGAAATAAATCAACCAGCTGGCACTGGACGAGTAGCTAAATACGTACGCGTTCTTGCGGTCAGCCCGAAAATATCGTATGAGAGGTGTACACAAAAGACATGAAACTGATAGTGCTAAATCGTTTACTTACCAAATATGTTGAATTAAAAAGGGCCACTTTCAAATTAGGGGTCCATATGGATCTGCATCCATTCAGTTGTTACGTATCTTCATCTCTGACACTGTGCAAGTTCTCCGCAGTTTCTGCCTTCCTGCGGAGGATAATACGTCTGTAACAAACTACTCGCTTACAGCCACTAGTTTATATTGCTTGATGATACGTGGCACAGCGAAAGCACAGAGTTCAAGGTCGAAAATCGGTAGCCTACTAATTCACCACGACAAAAATTCAACAGTTTTATTTATTTGAGTTGAGGCAATACAAAGAGCTAGATCATAATTTATTACCGTACTTGTCCGACGCGTGAGCTCGATGTCAATACAATGTTAAACTTGGACCTTCCAGCTTGAAATACGCGGCATATCGTCATCGAAAATGAGACCACGTTGTTTCAGGAAGGCCAGCTTCTTTATTAACGCTCCTCTTGGCTACCGGATATCGTAATAACGTCTGCAGCTAAGTACCGGTAATTCTAGAGAACGTGGCTAGTGCAAAGGAAAATGATTCTTGTCTGTTACTTTCTTGTAATTAAGATTATGAAAAAATACAGTGTTTTACTGAGGGACACGTGCTTGAGTTTGGTAAATAAAAATCTTTTTCCATGCCTTGGTTTATCTTAAATCGTTATAGAAAGCACATCTTTTAAATAGCTTCCTTGGATATGGTTCTTCTCTCAGTTTAATTTTACCTGAGTTAGTGTCTAATTTCGGTCGGTGACACTACAGAACACCTGCGAATAAACGATAAATTCGTAACAGTATTAGACAACAGTGGTTAAGGAATACCATTTGTTGATTGATGATCATAACAATAAGCTACGAACGGAACATACCATCAACATTAGTAAAGGACTTAATGCTTGACCCAAAAACATATCCCTATTCTAACTTCCCCATAATTACGTGCAACTTACCTAAATATTTTCTATATTCACTTTTTTACCGTAACAAGATTAGGGCCTTCACGCCTTCCCTTGCATAGTACCAAGCACCTCACTGGTTGTAATTAAGACACACAAGTTTTACACACAATTTAACGCAGTAAACGAGAGTATGTAGTTCCTTATATTATTTACTTCTTTTTGATAACCATAACTCCGTACAAATTTACGAAGAGAAGAAAAGATCAGAGTGTAAAAAGAATAACGAATGAAAAAAGGAAGGAAATAGAACATATCTGAACGTTTAGGTGATAACGATGACGCGGCAGATTATGTTTTATTTGGTAATGCGCGGAAATGAAATGGGGTGCGGTAAAAAATTTATATGGAGATCAAGTAATTAGGTCCCCATAGACGTAGGCTGCAGTGGTTACGCAGAGATGAGGACGTCGGCACAGTATAGACTAGCGTGGAGAGCTGATCAACCCAGTTTTCGGACTGAAGCCCACAACAACAACATCGATTAACTGACAATAAGCTACCACTATCTATTTACGGCCAAGTTAGAACTGTAACTACACAACTGCGCAAGCATAGTCGGTAAACAGGGATGCTGAAAGAGGATACTTCAGCAATCACTGTACAGGACTGTCAAGAGTTTCCCAAATACATGTGTAGTACACATGAGTTCCCTTTTCGGCAGTGTATTGCGTCCGTCATCCCTCAGGTTTTATCTCAATTTCCTTGTGGATAGTGTGTGGTCTCTTGCTAAAATTTACAACACAATTCCTTAAACCCTCCAGTTGGATGCTATTTTGCAAGTTGATACCCTCGGACAGCTCGAAGTATGTATATGTGTACATAAATAGTGTAATTCGATACTATTGCTACGTCTGAGGTACATGTCTTTCGGAAATAATTAGTATCTTTGACTTTAATCTGAGGGTTCTGTAACTTTTTACTACATATTTGGCAGCGTTTCTAATACCATGCTCTGACTGTTTGGAGACAATGAAGTGTATGTCACAAATAACGTACTTTGACATCTTTTTTTACACATAATATAAAAACTACGTTCTGATTGGTTGAAAAGAGGAGGGAGTGTGGGGTAGAAAGTACACAGCTAGTCTATTTGCATCAACTTGGATTTTTAATATTGCACTATGACCGGACTGAGATAAGAAGTACGGCACTGTGTGATTGGTTGGAGATAGCGGGAGGTAAGGTACTTTTTGAAATTTTTTCCTCTAATGCAATTGGTCTACTTCTCTCATCTTGGATTTTTCTGATTCTGTGTTATGACTTGCTCATGATAAGTAGCACTGCACTGTGTGATTCGTTGGCTTCTTACTAATAAGGATAGTGAAGTCACTGGTAACAGCTATGGCGTCACTGATTATATCATTGATAAGCCCGGTAACGTTACTAGGACAGTAACGGTCACATGAGTTTACAAATGATAACAATGTGGATCAGCTACTACTACTACTACTACTACTACTACTACTAGACACTACTAGATTTATAGTACTACTACAGTGCTAGATTTTCATTTTCCAAACCCATCATAACGCTTGAGCACAAATTCTGTATTATTATTCTACAGCTGATTGGTGAAAACGATATAACTTATAATTGTGTGCATCAATACGACGACATTTCTTGAAATCGGAAATGACCTGCAGTTAATATTTTTTTTTTCAGTCACTTACTATCTTTCATTCCTCCAGCAACCTACGGCCAACTGCTGCTAGAAAGAGAGTAACGACTTTCGCGTAATCTCTGAAGAAACCACCTTCATCTCACCCACTATTGAGTGGGTTTATTTGATTTTCTATTCCTTAATTACTTATCTCAATATCCGTGATTAATTAAGGGGAGCGCCATATTACAATCTTCTTCGATGAAACAATTTCGAAATACCGAATTCAGAATTTTGCCCTTATCTCTGTCATCTACCGTTTCCGCACAGGTATGGTCACTGAAGAACTGACCAGATGATGTCGACCTGAATATTGACCTTACGTATGACCGAAATTCCTTAGTAACCTTAGTCAGATCTGTAGGAAAATTTTTGGTTTGAATTCATTCAACGCTTTTCTCATTGCTCTCCTAATGCTCACTTCGCTTTCATTCGGATTTTGTTTGTCAACTAGAATTCGGCTCCACTTAAATCGGTAATAGAGATATGTTTGCGTTCGTAGTAACCTACTAACATGGCTAACGAACCAAGGTGGATTTGCACAATACTTTCGATTTGTATCCATTTATGTTACTTAGCTTCGTTCTCTGAGCTGCATATTTCATGTAAACTATTCAGCTGCTCTGGCATTTGTTTGTTGTCACAATTGCTAACCAAAAAAATTGTCCTGGCTATCTTAAAATTAACTGTAGCACTTACATAACTGTAGCAGTTACATAGATTGTTTAGGGAGACCTCCGGATTTACATCCTACAGAAAAGTCCTGTGACGTTCTAATCAGACTAATTGTGACCAAACTGCCGGCAATAGTGTCAGTCACACATCTCTACATATCTTATTCTCTGGAGTGGCATCGCCTGCCGTAAGCGCTCTATAACCACCGCCGTGTCACATCCTTGCAAAGTATGAGTGGCTGCTATGAGTACTCATAGTCCATATTACATGTTTTAGAAATATGCTCTCGTCTCGTGATTAACTTGTGGACAGCAGGGCAGAAATGAGTCGTTAGTAACGGTACAACAATGATGGAGATGAATTGAAACGTGAGACAAGAAGTGAGTTTGGGGAACAGCTAAGAAATTAAACGTGAGTTTGAAGTGTGCGGGTGTGGTTACGCGGTAGAATGGGCCTCCGAAGATAGTTCAGACGGTACGGATGAAAGATGCTGATATACAGTGTGTAGCACATCATTTTTAAAATGGCAGCAGTGCTTGAGGTAATAGCATAGTGATACAAGTTTCAATTATGGTTCGAAACACTGCTTAATGAATGAGGTAAACTGACATTTTTCGTCCAACTATTCTCATCATCTGGCTGCGATACTGGAATCGTATTTGCTGAATACATGTTAGCGTAGATTCAAAACGATCCAACATCATTTGAATATACTGCAGGTAGACAAACTCTGTCATTTACCGCAACTGTCAGTGTGATCCTCATTTAGGAAAAAATATGGAATTTATCACTGAGGAAGTTCAGTCGCGCCGTTCTGTGAGTGCTGAGTGTGGTATTTGAAAATGTACTCACGTAGATCCACACGTCCTTCGTGATACTATGAATGAGAGTAGGCCATGTTTCTTGTATGTCACTTCCAAAACAGATAAAATATATCCATTCAGATAAAATGGCAAGATCCCATACTACACTCTGCCGCTTGAATAACCACTGTGTTTATTCTGTAACATAACTATGTTAAAAACAATGGGGGCACCTGTTTAGATCAACATGCCGCATTATTTTGTGTTGCCTTGCAACAAAGCAACATTGCTCACGTCGCTCGCAAATCAATCTCTGATAATATGTAGTGGAAAGATATTTCCTGTTCATAGCAGATTTTATTACTTACCTGACATCTCGTAAGTCTAATTGATATAACAATAATACTAATAATAGTAATAATAATGGGAGAAACGTTTATATTTCAGTGCTACGAGGTATTATGTAGTGGCATTACTGGTATGACATACCAGATAAATCATTTTCTTCTTGGCCAAGACACGTATCAGGATGTTAAATTACACTGGCTTAGGATAGTTTCTGTTTCCTCTGACGGCTGTACATGCCCACGACTTCAGTCGTTGCAAAAACCGAACCATCATTGAACGCGTATGTGACAGCTTCGAATGATCTTTTTCTTTCTCTGTCAGAGGTCATTCTTTCATGCTGAGCCTCAAGCATGAACTAAACAGTTTGTAACTAAAGAGAATCTTCTTCCAGTCAGCCATCAATCGGCTAATCATCCCGTCGGTAGCCAATTCTGCGATGACCTACCACCAGCTTCGCACACCACCTCCGAAACTAGCCCAGAAAATCACCATCTTAAGGGGCTGGGTCCTGTGAAGAGGTGATCCTGCCAACCCAGGGATCAGACAACTGTTGGGGAAAACGCCGTCCGGTCTGCCCAGAGGCTTGGTCGTCGGTAGGAGGGAAAAAAAAGGTTCAAATGGCTCTGAGCACTATGGGACTTAACTTCTAGGGTCACCAGTCCCCTAGAACTTAGAACTACTTAAACCTATTTAACCTAAGGACATCACACACATCCATGCCCGAGGCAGAATTCGAACCTGCGACCGTAGCGGTCGCGCGGTTCCAGACTGTAGCGCCTAGAACCGCTCGGCCACACCGACCGGCGGTAGGAGGCCGCCTCATTCACAGTACACAGCAGTCTGCACCGCTTTCCGGCGGACATCAAAAGGCACCGAAACGTTGTTTCGCCCCGTCCACGGAAATTTTGTGCCGTCGCGCGCTGTCTCATTGGCTCCTACGGCCGTAAACCACGTTCCCACAAGTGACATACTCACGTACTAAGCCGCGATATACACGCATAAATTCGGATATGAGTACTCATGTTTCCATGAAAGCTCAGGGAAACACAATTGAGAATTCATTTAAGATTACCATAGAAGCAGAAGAGATTTATCTAACAGAGAGGGCACTCGCTCTAGAAATGGAGTATGCAACACTTTTAAACATATTACGTATATTGAAGAAGTAGAGAAAAGGAAAGGAAAGGAATTATTCTAATGATATCACCTGCAACGGGGCTTTCTGTGGAATAAGAGGTGAAGAGTGAAGATGTGTACCAGACCGAGATTCACACCCGGGATCTCTTGTTTATAAGGCAGTTGCGTTAGCAACTGCGCCTCCTAGACACAGCGTGTATCACAAACGCGCGGACTGTCTCCGCACTCTCCCCGGCTAACACACGCTCCCACCTATCCGCAGTCCTCGTCCATCTCCTCCATGCTCTCTAGTTTCAGATGCACGCTGGAGGTCGGAAGTTACTGTGCATCCGCACTCAAGGCTGTGGATTCATCCCCCATCTAGGCGAATCAATTATTTGAGTGCGTGGTGTCTATTCTTTCGGACATCTCCGACAGAACGGGCATAACGCACTCATATAACTTTTAAACGTCGTCTCCGCTCCCTAGCACCTACAGTGTGTCTGCTACACCCAGGACACCCCGACTTGTATAGTTTCCAGTAGCTCCCAAATTTTTTAAGACATTGAGACTTTTCAGCCAGTCAGTCACTGAAGCACTCTCGCTGCTCATAATCTTCTTCCTACTGATGACCTTATTAGTTTAGTCCCTTTCAACAACAAACAAACAAACCTCTTCTTCCGTGAAAAGCACACCAGAATAAAGTCCTTTCGCTCATTAAAATTCGAATCGGAGAATAAATCTGCCAAAATGTTGTCTCAACGAATTGGGAACGACAGTTTGCAGCATGCGGCACCAATTCTTCAATTGATTTGAAAGCAATCCCTCGCGAATCTCTCTAGGAAATTGATAAATGTTGCCTCGAACACAAATAAAGGCACGTGATTCACATTTTCTGTGTTGTATGACGTTGCAGGAGTCATTTATTTACCGAGTTAGTTAAGATTCGTTTAGTTTTTGAACAGTGTCGCTTGCTCACCAACTCGTAATTTGTCAACAGTTGTGCGCTGTAAATCACTTTCTTTTTTAATTTCTTTTAGGGCGCTTTCTTGCAACCCTGCTGATTATTATAGAGCGCTTACTTGTGAACGTTGTGTAATTTTGAGAATTTTTGGACACTATAAAAGTGAGTGTCATCTAAACGTCGGGAGCGAGGAGCCGCTCACTGAAGATTTTAGTGTTTGTTTTATCACATCGTCTGTAGCCCCCGCCAGAGGTAATAGTAGCCGGAGAGAGCACAAGAGCAATTCCCCGCCGGCCCCACACGGGGCGCTGCCGTTGCCAAAACAGCTTCCTCGAGCGGAACGAATCGTCAGCCTAAGAGGCGTCGCAGTGTAATTATGGTGGCACAGAATGTCGGACCTGTTGTTGGGCTGCCCGAGTCGCTTAATAGCAACCTTGCTGCTCGAGCAGCAAAACAGAAGGCCAGCCGCAGACAGCGCGCTTACTGTTCTCTTCCCTGGAAAGGAAGCGCCGTGGCTCATCCCGCCAGACTCATTGTCTGCCGCCGTTCGTCGTAAAGTAGTCTCCGTATTGACGTCGGAAGCGGTATGTTCCTTCACGCCTTACGGTGACAACTGAATAGCCCTTTCTCGCCGTGTTCCGACGGACTTTGTAGCTTCTTTCCTTCGGGTGATCGTCCCGCTTAATGCAGAATTGTTTTGCGTGTGAACCAGACCGTACTCGACAACAGACACCTGGCGCACCGTTCCGGTTCCGTAACTACTATCGATCCTGGCAGAGGTAGCAAACATCAGTAGCCATTAGTAGTTTACTAAGAAAAACTTGGTGGGCAGCTACGATGTTTGAATACACCAGCACAAAAACTCGTTCATTATAACGTTGGTGTGGTAGTTTTTCTTTACTTCTCACATGTCAGTCTTGGTACCTTAACGGAGTGACCAAAACACGAAATTCTAAAGCGATCTCTAAATAAATAAAAGGAATATAATCAGTCACTAAACGTCAATTATGAATGTTTCGGAGATGTTGCTCTGTTCTTACCTCAGCGGTGTAGCTCCCAGGAAAGCAATTCTGTCGAAAGTTGTGAGTGTCGTGGATAGGCATTGCGTGTTTCCCTTTTCATTTGAGATTCACACCTTTTCTTTGGGAGTGAGTGTGTAAGTAAAGTTCAACTGATGTATTCTTGAGAAAAATGCACAAAGCACATGGACAAGGCCGCCGAAATTTCTTTATTGTGTCTTTCCTGGGATCATTCCTGCAGAGATAAAAACAAAAACTGTCACCGAATGACGGATCAATGACCTAGAAATCTGCCCTAATTTAAGGATTGAAGTGTAGCGATTGGTTACGAAGGGTTTATTTATTTACAGTTCAAATGTATAAAGGTGATAGTGGTCTATAGAACATATATACGTGTAAATCTACATAAATCATTAGTAGCCTGATTAGTAATTACGTCCTGCTCAATGGCTTGGTGCAAGTGTTTTAGCTGGAAGCCAATTCAATGACTAGCGTGTCCCTAATCTAGTGCGATGTGGAAATGGAAAGATTACATTGAGGAATTATATCCCTGAACACCTTTATCGGAGAATGCAATAGGAAAGGAAAAGGAAGCTGGCGAAGATAACGAAGGAGACGACATCTTGCAAGAAGAATGTGAGAAAGCTCTTAAAGATCTACGGGAGAACTAAATAAGGGTACTGATGATATTCGAGCAGAACCTATCAAGATTGTTCGTAACAACACGAAAATGATGCTGCTGAAACTGTTTAGGTCCATCTGTACACAGGAGAAATACCAACCGATTTCCAGAAATGCATTGGATGAATAACATGAACTCTTAAGAATATGAATTGGACGAGAGGAGCTGGAAGTACAACAGTTCAAAACTGCATTTAATTGAAGAAAACCAGCGACAACACTTTTCTGGAAATAAGGAAACGGGTTATGGAAGACTTTGTTTAGAATGTGGCCCTCTATGGATGTGAAACTTGCGGCATAACAAACAAGAGAGCAGAATCTTTTGTTACATTAGTCTGGAGCTATATATTTTTTGTGTTATACATGTTTTACTATGTTTACCATGAAAGGGGCACTAGTTCTTAGCTAACCAAACATTATAAGCAAAGATAAAATACACTTGCATAGAATGTTGTGCATCGGACTTGTTTCTTAACGTTGAAATTATACTTCACACAATGGACAATGTTAATCACAATAAATAATTAAACCACACAATATTGTGGATTAAATGATCATAATGCTATAGTTTGTGAGATCTTGACATTGGCTGAGAAACTGTTAAACTGAGCACTCTTCATTTATGTTGTTCAACGAAGATGTTTTTTTTTTAACATTGTTAACTAAACTTTAGGCAATGGACAGTATGATACGCAATAATTAAAATATAATTATTTCTCGCATGATACGTTCCCTAACCACTCACATGTTTTTATAGGGCTGAGACCTGATGCAGTAGGAGGCTAGTCGAGAAGAGAAATCTCGTTCTGCTCGGCAAACCACCACAACGGAAACGTGTGTTGGAAATCGTTCCTGCTGGAAAGTGCTTAGCTCCCAAGGATATATTTGTCACACTGATAAGATCATAACATTACCCATAACATGAGTATACTGCGCGGCATCAAGTCTGCGATATATCCTGGAAGTATCACAGGAGCAAAAGTCCATAGAAACGCATCCAGCCACAGACATATCCTCATTTTTGTATAAATTGGGAAAATATCTGTGGTCGAAACGGACAGCATGCGGCATTTATACTGATAATGGACCACCTTTTGATGTGGAAAATACTGATTCATCAGAAAATATTACATTCTAACAAAGGCAATGGATATTTTCCTCGGCAAACGCTAATCGGTAGAGGGGTGATCATCACGGAGCTTCCCATTGACGACTGCACGTATGCAATGTAGTCCAGCATCTGAAAGTCAGAGCGAAATCATGTCAGCTGACCCGAGAAGTGCAGTAGTATATTTCATCTGCTTAGAGCTTAGAATCAGTTTTTTAGCGATGTGGTTACTAGATCACTGTCCTGTTATGGAGCTGTTACATGCCAGAGTCTAGAATCCAAATACCTACTGCAATCTCCAATAAGGCAATATTGTTGTTATGGCCCAGTCCCTGCAAAGGATCATCACGGAAACGGAGAGGCTGATCAGCTGTTCACGTGCTACCGTAGCGCAATGCAAAGTGCTTCGAGAAAGGTTAAACCACGAGAGGGCTACAAGACTGTAGGCTTTCCAGTTCTGTAAAGCTGGATAGGAAGCAATCTATGGCAGATCTGGCGACAGTGCCCGGGCTTCCATGGACCTGTGGCAGTAATCGAAGGCACCATTACAGCGATGGACCACTGAACGTTGTTGCAGACTGCCTGCATCTTTTTATGCCTGATGTCATCCCCGACGGCAATGGCATCTTCCAGCAAGATAACTGCCTGTGTCACAGGACCAGATCGTGCTATAGAGATTTTAGGAGCATGGTAGTGATTTCACGTTGATGTATTAGCCACCAAATTCACTTGGTCTGAATCACATGGAACATATTTGAGGTGCTATCGGGCGCCAGCTCAGCACTCATAAAGCATCAATCCTAAATTTATGGGAACTACGTGACCGGTCTGTAGACATCTGATCTCACATACCTCCGCATACCTGCAAAGGACTTGTCCAATACATGCTAAGCAGAATACACGCTGTATTGTGTTCAAAAGGTGGACTAGCACGCTATTAAACAGGTGGTCCACAATTGCCATTTAAATTATTACTGTCTGGATTCTCTACCTCTTGTACTGACAGCTCATTAATTATTATTCTGCTGAAATTTATGCACCATTTTCCAGTCGCAGTAATTACTTTCATATTAATTTTGTACTGTTTATCTGCATTTCCCCTTGCTTGACACGCCAAAACGCTTCTTTAAGGTTTCATATTTATTACAAGTGACAGTTTACTAGACTTTTAAGTTAATTTTACTATCACAGTTTTGAAAACTAAGTTACGCAGCATTTGAAAGAGCGAAAATCTTTGAAAACTGTTGTGGCGTAACAAGCTAGCTACGCCACACTGAGAAGGGAGCCGAAAGGCACGCGTACACACACGCCGACTGGCGTCAAGTCTGGAACAGGATAAGTAGTGAATTCTAATAAGAAAAGTATGCAGCTCCTCAAATACTTAACTTTATTCCATGTGTGGTACATCGCTGTTGATAATACAAAAAAGACTCTCTTCAAATACGGTAAATGGCGCCTTGCTAGGTCGTAGCCATGGACTTAGCTGAAGGCTATTCTAACTGTCTCTCGGCAAATGAGAGAAAGGCTTCGTCAGTGTAGTCGCTAGCAAAGTCGTCGTACAACTGGGGCGAGTGCTCTTCCGTATCTCGAGACCTGCCTTGTGGTGGCGCTCGGTCTGCGATCACACAGTGGCGACACGCGGGTCCGACATGTACTAAATGGACCGCGGCCGATTTAAGCTACCACCTAGCAAGTGTGGTGTCTGGCGGTGACACCACAAAAACCAACCTCTGAAAAGTCCTGTAAAGTTACTCGGCTAAGCTAATGTAACGATTCAGCGGACATGTGTTGTTGTTGTTGTTGTTTTCAGTCCTGAGACTGGTTTGATGCAGCTCTCCATGCTACTCTATCCTGTGCAAGCTTCTTCATCTCCCAGTACTTACTGCAACCTACATCCTCCTGAGTCTGCTTAGTGTATTCATCTCTTGGTCTCCCTCTACGATTTTTACCCTCCACGCTGCCCTCCAATGCTAAATTTGTGATCCCTTGATGCCTCAGAACATGTCCTACCAACCGGTCCCTTCTTCTTGTCAAGTTGTGCCACAAACTCCTCTTCTCCCCAACTCTATTCAATACCTCCTCATTAGTTATGTGATCTTCCCATATAATTTTCAGCATTCTTCTGTAGCACCACATTTCGAAAGCTTCTATTCTCTTCTTGTCCAAACTATTTATCGTCCAAGATTCACTTCCATACATGGCTACACTCCATACAAATACTTTCAGAAACGACTTCCTGACACTTAAATCTATACTCGATGTTAACAAATTTCTCTTCTTCAGAAACGCTTTCGTTGCCACTGCCAGTCTACATTTTATATCCTCTCTACTTCGACCATCATCAGTTATTTTGATCCCCAAATAGCAAAACTGCTTTACTGCTTTAAGTGTCTCATTTCCTAATCTAGTTCCCTCAGCATCACCCGATTTAATTCGACTACATTCCATTATCCTCGTTTTGCTTTTGTTGATGTTCATCTTATATCCTCCTTTCAAGACACTGTCCATTCCGTTCAACAGCTCTTCCAAGTCTTTTGCTGTCTCTGACAGAATTACAATGTCATCGGCGAACCTCAACGTTTTTATTTCTTTTCCATGGACTTTAATACCTACTCTGAATTTTTCTTTTGTTTCCTTTACTGCTTGCTCAACATACAGATTGAATAACATCGGGGATAGGCTACAACCCTGTCTCACTCCCTTCCCAACCGCTGTTTCCCTTTCATGCTCCTCGACTCTTATAACTGCCATCTGGTTTCTGTACAAATTGTAAATAGCCTTTCGCTCCCTGTATTTTACCCCTGCCACCTTTAGAATTTGGAAGAGAGTATTCCAGTCAATCAGCGGACATGACTACTTGCTAATAACAACTGCGATAATAAACGGTTCAATCACATTAATGTGACCACCACCTGTGTTCGACGCCAACGTACAAATGACCACTCAAAGACGGGAGGTGGCAGCTCTAGCAGCGGAGCGTATATAAAGTGAACTGGGGTACCCGGAAAGCACAGCAGTCGTGGTCGTAATGCGGAATCGGAGGAGCAATTTATCTACCGTCGAAGAAAAAAATGGTTCAAATGGCTCTGAGCACTATGGGACTTAACATCTGAGGTCATCAGTCCCCTAGAACTTCGACCTACTTAAACCTAACTAACCTAAGGACATCACACACATCCATGCGCGAGGCAGGATTCGAACCTGCAACCGTAGCGGTCGCGCAGTTCCAGACAGTAGCGCCTAGAACCGCTCAGCCACCCCGGCCGGCGCCGTCCAAGAGGGCATGATCATTGGCGTTCCTGACAATGGTAGACACATCCCCGAAACGACTATGTTTGTAAATCGTCCCCGTGCTGCCGCGGTTAAAGTGCACCCTGCATGGCAAAATGGCGCTATCCAAAACCAGCGCCGACGCATCTATGGGGCACCACATGCAATAATGACGGGGGTGAAGGACGGCTGCGGTGATGTGTACGGGCGAACAGACGTGCAACTGCTGAGCAGCTAATCGTCGAGACGACCAAAGGGACTGCCAACAGTGACTTCTCAACGTTCGTTCAGCAGATGTTGCTGTGTATGGGCCTCTACAGCTGATATTTTAACCTGTAACTGGAAAACCTAAAGTTTTTTGACATGTGTCCTCATTCAGAATTACATCTTTTCTATCCGCACTACAATCCACGAAAGTGACATCCTTTATGTGAGAACACTTCAGATACATTAGTAACATGAAAGGTACATGCAGCTGCTGAACCCAGTACTCTCGTTCACGGAAGACGTAGTCGTGAAAACAGAAAGAGGGAGATTACGACTGAGGTAATTTCTTTATCTAACATCGATAATCCGATACCATTAGTCTAATCTGTGTGACACATTAATCTCTCACTCCAAATCCCGATTTAGTTTAGTTCAAGCGGAAAGGGAAGATACCTGTAGCTAGCAGCGCTGTAGCTGGTTTTCAGTCCTGAAGTGCAAGCGACTACCGCAACCCTGTCAGACAGTCATAGTTGGCAGACACTACGGTGACACTGAAAACTTGCCATAGGAACGTAAAAAAATCATGTTATGTCATCGGTTGTGACGGACGCAGCCGTTACAAAATGGTTCAAATGGCTCTGAGCACTATGGGACAACTTCTGAGGTCATCAGTCCCCTAGAACTTAGAACTACTTAAACCTAGCTAACCTAAGGACATCACACATATCCATGCCCGAGGCAGGATTCGAACCTGCGACCGTAGCGGTCGCGCGGTTCCAGACTGTAGCGCCTAGAACCGCTCAGCCACCCCGGCCGGCGCAGCCTTTCGAGGCCCACTTTAAATGCCAGGGAAATTTTCTTATGGTGCGGGCGACGGTATTAGAATTCAGTCAATAGTGTCGTAATAACTCTTGTTAATATGTTGTAATGAGCTTTTATCGCTTCACACGTGAAAATATTTTAAGTGTTTAATTAGCGGTATGAAGGGGGACTTGGGACGAAAACTTTGCGTTTTAAAATAAAGCACTCTTTCACAACACGTGAATATTGTAGTTTCGATACATGTGCGTTTGCATCGAGGGCCTTCCATTAATGCCACACTCCAAATTACAAATACTGGCTGACGCAACCTCGCGGGAGTGCAGTGGCTATCGGCCGTGCACGCAGCCCGGAACTTGACCACTAACAGCGCACAGCGAACCGCTGAAGCGACGTGTAACGATTAATATGTTAGCAAACAGAGAGCCAGCCAGCGTTTATCATTAATTAAACGATGCCGGGGAAGCTGACTGACGTTTCACGCTTCTTTCCCTTGTCGATGCAAATAAATTCACGCGCTTATAAGCGCACAGGAACAAAATGCGCTGGCAAATAAAATAACAGCGCCAACCTAGTTCAAATAAATAACTAATTTCTGGACCGTTACCGCGTCCTCTCACACGAAACAAACCGTGATATCGTGTCCCCTCTCCCGATGTGAAACAAAATTTTGCCAACAGGCGACTGTCAGTGTTGCTCTGATACCTGTAATTATACCTGAAATTTTTCGTCCACGCAGAAAAACATTTGAGAGAGACAGACACGGGTTGATGCAAGTAACCTAATAAGACATTCGGGACGTTTAACAGTGCTACGGTGCATTAACGGTAAAATGGTAGATATTTCAAAGCACATCTAGCAGACAAATTCTTACCGTAATACTGACATTCCTAAAATCACATCACAGTTGTGTGTGAAAGCTGACGTCAAAAATTATTGAGGAGTGTTTGATTCCGTTTTCACTAACAGACAGATTGACTGTCAAGGAATATTCGTATATACAGTTTATTACCGCTACACCACATAAGTCGTCCACCGTAGATACTTACTGCTACTCATGTGAAGCCTTGACGGTTCGGTAGCAGAGTATGAGGAATATAAGGTCAACCAAAATCTTTAAGCAGAAGAATAGCTGCACGATTCTGCACAGCACTTGTTCTCCTTCCAGTAGCAGATTAACGCAGTTGTTTGGAGGAAGAAAGCATTAGAAAGAATTGGGAAAAGGCGCAGTTCATTCTCATTTTCAAGACGAGGCGTCGGACAAATGCGCGTAACTATAGGTCTAAATCAGTGTCGTGAAACTGTTCTAGATTTATGAAAACATTTTTAAGTTCCCATACGAGAGGTAGTTATACGATTTTAGTTATCACGTCGAAAAAATGAAGTTACATAGTTCATGTTTCGTTTATTTGCAGGTAAATATTTGTTTTTTTTTTTTTTTTTTTTTTTTTTACACAGTAAATCTCCGCTCTATGATGTCATGTCATCCAGCTAGAGGAGCCAAAACATTTTACACTACTGAGCCAAAAAATTATGACATCCTGCTTAATAGCTTCTTTGTACATCTTTGGAACGAAATATGTGACTGATTCTGCTTATCAGGGATACGAAAGTTTGTTGGTATATTTGTGGAGATATGTGGTACTAGATGTCTACGCACAGGTCATGTAATTCGCGTAAAAATCGGGCCGCTGATTTGCGTACGCGGTGATGGCGCCCAATAGCAACCTAGGTGGACTCCATAGGACTTCCTTCAGGCGAATTTGATGGCTGAGACATCAACTTGAGTTCACTATAATGCTCCTCAAACAACTGTAGCACCGTTCTGGCTCTGAGACACGGACAATTATACTGCTGAAAACATCAAACATGAAGGGATGCAGGTAGTTCGGAGCTGTCAGCGTGTCTTCGCATACTACCACAGGTCCCATGCAAGCGCGGGAGATTGTCTCCCATAGTATACTACTGCTCCCACCCGCCTGCGTTCATGGCACGGTGCACGTTTCGAAACACCGTGAACCTCGATGACGGCGTTTGTGGAGACGATCATCGACCTAGCGCATTAAAAATGTGATTCACATTAAGAGCCGACACGTCGTTTGATCGACGGTTGAATCCCGATGGTCCCGTGCCCACTGCAATCGTAACTAACGATGTCGTTGGGTCAAAATGTGAACCCCTGGGAGTGGTCTGATGCGAAGCTCTATGTTCAACAATTTACGATGAACTGTGTGCTCTGGAATACTTGTGCGTGTACCAGCATTGTGCTCTTTCGGCAGAGATGTCACGGATCACCATGTATCCTGCATCACAGAGCAGACAAGCCTCCGATCCCCACGTTCTGTAAAGAGACGTAGACGTCCAATCGTTTAGCACCTAGTGGTAGTTTTACTGCCCTTCTACCGCTTTCCGTAGATGCTCACAACAATAAGACGTGAACATTTGACCAATATCTCCGTTTTCGAGATAGTTGTTCGCAGGCTCTGCGTAATAATAATCTGCCCTGTTGTCAGAGTCGCTTATCGAAATGGATTTTCCCATTTGCAAACCATATCTTCGCTAGAGTGAAATCCCTTCCGTGTCTGCTCCGCTTACATACTTTCGTTAGAGCGCCACGTGACAGCAGCGTCACCAGGCGGCATCCAACGTCGCGGTGGGCAGTGGTCTTAAAGCTTTGGGGGATCAGTGTATTTTGGTTCTTCTGACATGCTAGGTCAGTGGGCGCCAAACTGCTGCCCGAATCAAGTATTAATGCTGTCCGCGATTCTCAGCCGTATTTTATAGCAATACACATCTAGCAGTTAACAACCGAATCCAGAAACGTAAGCTAACATTAAGAGGTTCTTAAGTGTGTGGGTTGCCTGATAATAAACCAAAATTAATACTTACAGAGACAGTAATGTTCTAAGGTGTGCTTAATTTTAACTGTCGTTTGTGAATTCGGTCGTGAGCTGAATAAATTTGGCCGCCTATCTCATGGCAGAGGATTAGCAGGGCGCTACATGGCAGTCGGATTTTGGTGTTTTCTTTATTTTTACGGTACACGATGTTCAGAACTCAAATATTAACTTACCGAAGAAGCGTGGTGTCACGGGTCGACACCAATCTACGGGTGTTCCACAGCTGGCAACGGAATAACAAATTTCCCTCTGACGCCGATAGTGGGCGCACGGGATCTGGCGGACCCAATGGTGGGCGCCCGCTAGTGCACACGTCCAACGGCTCTGGACTACGAGCGCTCTCTGCTGCTGCGATACAGGACGGTTGGCACTCAAACCATTTGCTCTTGGAGCCTCATCGCTACGACGCCATCGTTCGTGCTTCAGTCCATAAAACGTCATCGTTGTTGCTATTGTATGAGCTGGACTCCAATTCTTGCTGCATTATTTGTAGTGAGTTTTCGTACGCTTGGAGAAATACAAGTTACGTAAGTCTTCTGTTTCTTATGTTAACTTCTTCGCGAATCATTTCTGCTCCTGTCCAGCTTTCCTACGAAGACAGCTGCCGCACCACTCTGTTGACCACCTTGCCTTATCGTTGTGTAGCAAGTTTTACACAACACGAAGTTTCATGGAACTCTCAAATTCTCGAGAAAATCGACTCTGAAGTTTTCTGAGCAACCTTAATACCCTACAGAAGTTTGTCTTTCCACTGGGCTGCTTGGATCTGTGGTAGAAAGCTCGCTATCACGTGAGTGGCTTGGTTTCCATTCCTAATAATGGAAAATTTGAGGCAGAGATGCATTTTCCATGAAAATTTCCGTGATGCCTAAAATACGCAAGGACGAAAAAATTATTTTTAATGTTTTTTTTAATCTAAACTATCTTTCATAAAAGGTCAGTAGTAAAGGATTTATATTTGCAGTGAAAACTGGATATTTATGTGCGATATGTAAGTAGAAATTAGAAAATGAACATTTTTCATAAAAATGACAATTAGATAGCTTTTACTTAGGGGTATATTTGATGAATTTTATATTTGAATGAATTAGTTATTTGAAACGATTAAAAAAACGAAAAAAACTAAGGACCAAAATGAGACTCGAACCAGCAGTTATCAGTCTTGAGCGCTACTGATTTGCTCCATCTTAATGTATTTTACGCTTCACAAAAATGCTAGTAAAACATGCATCTCTATTTAAAAATTTGTGTTCACCAGGAACCGAACCCAAGACCCCCAGGTGTTAAACAAGCTTTCTACCACTTAACCAAATCAGCAGACTAGAAATGTCAAATTCGCTTTTTCTTCTTCAAGAAGGTAGGAAAACGTCAAATTCGATTGTCTCGAGAATTTTTAGAGTTACTTCGAGCTGCTTTGTTAAATATATTTGAATTCTGAACTTCATGTACCGTAAGTATTTAAATTTTACAAAAATCTGACGGCCTTGTGGTCTCCTTGTACGTAATGCGGCCACTGTATGGTCGGAGGATGTGAGAGGGTGAATGTTTAATTGTTTGTAATTCAGTACTGACAACTCACGGGAATGTGTGACTCGTACCGATCAGCACCTATAGCATAAATTTTGATACGAAAGTAGTATAGACTAGTGAATGCATATTACAGAGACGGTCATCTTCAAATGCGGTGCTTATTTGTAGCAAGGAATACGAAATTAAATTAAGGGTGTTGTGATACGACGTATGAAAACATTAAGTAAACATTTGTGATGCTGTTTTATATTGCATAATACATTTAAATAGAAGCATAATTACTGTTATTAATCAGTTAATCACCTGCTCACACAGACAACACAACACCACTTCGTCACGTAAATTACAATGTCTTAGTTTTGGGATCGCTGTGGGTGGAAGCAATCTTAAACAGGAACAGTCGACATGAAGTGTTCCGAATGGTGCCGACTTTACTTGGTGGGAGCGGGAGAAGGCGATCGCCTTCTTACCTCTCTCGCTTAGTATAGGTTGCGTATTAGAGACTCATGGGGTTGGGGTTGGGTTGTTTTGGGGGAAGAGACCAAACAGCAAGGTCATCGGTCTCATCGGATTAGGGAAGGACGGGGAAGGAAGTCGGCCGTGCCCTTTCAAAGGAGCCATCCCGGCATTTGCCTGGAGCGATTTAGGGATATCACGGGAAACCTAAATCAGGAAGGCCGGACGCGGGATTGAACCGTCGTCCTCCCGAATGCGAGTCCAGTGTCTAACCACTGCGCCACCTCGCTCGGTAGAGACTCGTGACATATTAATTCATGTGCACTACCAATTAATAATAAGATCGTTACATATGTGGGGCGAGGTGCCACTCCACATAGTCAGTATTGGATCTTCAGCAAAAATGTTTGACGACCACTGTGCTAGTGTATTGTAGAAAGAGGATTTCAGTGTTTATCAGGACTACGTGAATGTAATTGCGAAAAAAGGAAAACTATATTTTTTACGCTTGATGATCAAGATTTTATCATTAACTCTCGGGTTAAGAATTCTTTCTAAACCCAAAATCTTCTCTGGAGGTTGCATAAACACCGACCTAGCGAAATCCAGCTCACTCTGTTCGTTCAAGTGATGCAGAAGGCGTTACACAGAGGTTCTCATATTGGAATTTCATTTTTTATCTATCGCGAGACCTGCAATACTGTTACGCACCATTACAGAGTGCCATACGAGATTACGGAACATCAGACGAGATGTGTGACTATTTAAGTAAATTTAATGTTATACCAAAGAGGAATGGTCACTTAAAACTAGTTGCTGTTATGACTTATATTATCATAAGGAAAGGTAACTAACTCACTAAACTGGTAGCCTACAGAATCCTGGTTTGACCTATATGGGACCCATTCCAGGTAGGTTTAATGGAGGAAATAGAGAAGATCCTACGAATAACAACACGTTTCTTCACGGGTTTGTGGAGCAAACGACTCAGACGCACATACATGCTTTTCAGACACCACTGACAGACGCTCCAAGTTACACGTTGTGCATCACAGAAAGGTTTAAGGTTAAAATCATGAGTGCTCATATTCCAAAAACAACACGTTTCTTCACAGGTTTGTGTAGTAAACGACTTAGACTCACAGAGATGCTTTCCAGACACCACTGACAGACGCTCTAAATTACACGTTGTGATCCGCAGAAATGTTTAATGTTAAAATTATGAGAGCTTACATTCCAATAACAGTTCAGCAGTATATTACTTCTTTCCACAAACATAATGTAAAGGGGTCATTATGAGAAGAAAAGAACATACGAACGTTTACTAACAGTCGGTCTGTCCGCTCACTATTCGTAAACGTGACAGGAAATGCGGTACAGGCCATAAAGTGCCTTCTGGATTATAGACATTAACGTAGAGTGTGACAAAATTTCAATATATCCGAATAAACAAGTAAATTTGTATTCTGATGAACATTATAGTGCCCAAGTTTTACATTTCTTTACTTGTACTTAGGGAAATGAGACGCGAGTGCAGACAGAATAACTGGAATTACAAAAGGATGTTTGAGTGTGCTTGTTTTTAGTACCCTCACCCGTCCGAGAACGTATTACTGTTCACTTCTCGGGCATCTGCTTTTAATAGCCTTTGGAAATATCAATGAAACTAAAGTGGGTCGCACACGTTCTTATGTGTCCCTGCAAGGAGAAAGGAAAAAACCTTCTGCGCACCTGCTTGTTAGTGCTTACAGTCCAGTCGATAACAAGGAACATCTGCATGTATCACAGCTGATTACGCGCACTTGACCAATAAATGAAGGCTTCGAGCAGCCTTCCGGCCCCTGTAATTGTCGCCGAACACAGACTCGGGCTTGAGCAGATGCTGCAAGGGAAGACGCGCGAGCTGTAACCAGAGATGGCCTCTGTTTTCCTTAATTTACATAAATGACGAGGGCGGTAATCTGAGCACCTGCTCCGGGCAAGGAGTGGAGGACGCTGCCGTGAATGATGAACCCAACAAGACGACCGTGTATTCAGCTGCTGCAACTGGAAATTCTTCACCTCCCTACCGCCTTCGACAGTCACCAGATTTATTCGGCATCTCCTACAGTGCTACTATGGACTTAAAGCTAAAGCCTTATTTTATTGCTCGTACAACTTTCCTACATCACTCGCAACTTTTCTGGTCTCACGTGATTTCCTCCTTTTTTCGGGGTAGCTCATATTTAAGATTTAGCATATTAGATCATGAAAATTTCGGCTATACTGCGCCCCGTAGCCGTAATACACTTGCAAAATACTATTCTTGATGAGTAGACACAGTTATGTGCCGTACGCAGGTATTAAAGGTGTCTGCTTGAAAAGAAAATCGTATTTTATCATGATTTGTGGTAATGTGACGACATTCGACACAATTAAATGGTAACTTGCCCTGTGGTACCTCGTCTGCCATGCGATAAAATTAAATACTGTACTATTCCACTGACAGTGAATCTTGCTAAGTCAGAGTTGATAACAGTTGACTTATTTTGGCTTATTGCTATCAGTTAATCTTCACACTTGAATATGTGTGTTGGAAACTCTAAAGTGTCTAATAAGATCCGAACTTACTTCTTCAATTTCGAAGAACATCACTGGCTATTGAAGTGGAAGTCACGGGTGTGATTCCAGTCTAGGGCGTGAGTATGAATTTTAAATATGATGATACTATCAGCGTTACGAAGATGCATCAAATTAAATGACAGTATTGAAATCAGCACTAATGAAGAGGGAAAATATGTGACGACTAGAATACAACACGATTATCTGAGCTGTGTGGCATAACGAGACTGAAGCCATTTAGTTTTTATTTCTTGGAAATAAAGTTCTAAGTTGGACAGCGAAAGAAGTAAGGCAATCACCGAGAAACCAGCGTTTGAGTATATATGAAGCTCAGTCGAATTCATTCATATCGGTGAATGTGTTTAGTAGGTAGTAATACTAGGTAAATGGTTCTTGGTGAGGGCTACATTTTCCCGAAACAGATAGTTGGATACGGAAAGAAAACTTAAGTTATTCCTTGAGCAAATATACGAAGACCGAAAAAGTCTCACGTGGGGAAGCATATACGTATAAAATTTGATTCAATACAAAGTCCTCTTTCAGACACAAATAACTTTAGTTTAAAATAACGAGAATGCCACTTCGAACACTGTGGATCTCTCTGCCGGTACTCTGATTTTATGCCATCTATTTGTTGTAGTTCTATATAATACGTAACTATCGTCCCTCAGTTCCTAAACGTTAACTACAGATCTTTCGACTATGCTTGTCCATTATGGATATTTTAGAACCGTGACTGTAAACTGAATGTAAATAACTTATTTACAGATCTTTAAGTCGCAGTTTGTAATGATGCCAGCAGAACAATTAACAATTGCAAATTCTTCAACAAAATGATGACAGTAACTTGCATATGAGTCTAATGGCCTATCCTCAACAGCTAACTTGGAGCTGTTCTTTTTCGACAACCAGTGGTGGTGCTAAAACTCTGAAGTCACCTTCACAATACGTCAGTTTACTATACAGACCATTAAGTAGGAAATGTGAAGAAAATAGTACTAAGCTAACTGCGATGTAACTGTACTGTTTTACGTCTTAAAGTACTGCCAGTCCTCTCAATTATTTCTACTGCCCTCTGTCAGCTAAACAATACCGCCAGCCTCCTTAACATTTCTCGTATAACCAAAAACGAATTGTAAAAGTTACAGAACACTGAATATTTACTATTAGCAAAATATAAATTTAGAAGTCCAAAACAAAAATTCTTTAACTTTTGGCACGTGGGTGACGTCGAGACATTTACTTTGTAACAAAGTACTGTTTTCCGCAAAAAGGTAAGGTAGATAAAATTTTATACACGGTCGTTTCTATGGAACAAAATGGATATTGCTATAAGGAATATAACTCATTGTAAAGTTCTTAGTCCTCCTGCATATCTTTTCTGAATGCTAGAACTATGTGGCTTAGACAGATTGTTTGAAAAATCTTTCCACGCTATGTGAATCGTTCTTAAGCTTTATTCTCTGGAGACAACTCAGACAATAGGCATGCCTCAGGCGAATCTTAGTAATCGATTCACTTTAGCATTTGTGGAGTTTTATCTTATAAAATTGTGAGTTCTACGGAATGATAGGCTGGACCTCTGCTTGAGATACTCCTCCATCGTTAACATTATTCGCGAAGACCTCAGCTTAATAAGAGTACTGTAATTAATGCGTTTCAGTTTCTAAGGCTTTGTGCGATTGATAGTTCCTTTCAAAATGACAAGGCGCTTAATGAACGCATAGTGCATTAGGATATATCTGTTGGGTAATAATTTCAGCCATGCGTTTATTTGATTAGCGCGAACGTTGTAGCGGTCAGTGTGAAACCCACTCTAACAAGATACGGTATTTCGTCTAACCTGTTTAAACAACATTGAGAAGCGTTGCGAAAACAAGTGCTGTTGTAGTCAAAACCTCATCTAAGTAAACTCTTCTACAGAATGAGGAGGATATCAGGGCTAGCTTGCCGACAGAGGCATGACACGTATCATAATAGATATAGAAACCCCATGCTAAATAACAGTGCACTAACACACATAACCATCGGTTGTACACACATCCACGACTAAGTTATATTCTACGTCAAATGCTATAATATGGACTCTTTGCTCAGCAGTGTGTCTTCCTCATACACCAGTTTGCTAAATGCCAGAGTGGTCAAAGCTAGTAACGAGCATGGAATTCCGGTGACGTTCGAGATAAATGACCGGCCGTTGGCACACTTTAATACTGATTATCGTTTATATTGCGCGTGAATATATCTTTGACCGAGGTACCACGAAAACTGATCTCGCGTCGTCGTTGATGTAAATAGAGAATTATCATCTCGGTAGCGATGATGTCAGTATCAATCCATGCGTAGTTGAGAAAGTATCCACCCGGATTTGCGCGTGAATATATCTTTGACCGAGGTACCACGAAAACTGATCTCGCGTCGTCGTTGATGTAAATAGAGAATTATCATCTCGGTAGCGATGATGTCAGTATCAATCCATGCGTAGTTGAGAAAGTATCCACCCGGATTTTCATGTCGCATGCAGCGGCTTTTGTACGTTGTAATTTACGTACACCACTCTCCGTTCTAAATTAAAACGTAGACAAACCACTTTTTATGCATGTGATAACTGTAAAGGGAAGTTGTTGCCGCCAGCTTACACGGAAATCTGTGTCTACGTTACTTATGAAGTAATAATATACAACGAGTAAACTTCCCATTTGAATGACAAAAAATTCCCACGTTGAATTTGCTGTAGCATGTCTCGAATTTTTGTACATGCTATTCTTGAATCCAGCAAGACACCCTATTTCCCATGCAAGTTAGCATGAACTAAGCGCATGCGATATTCCCACGTGTGTTTCCCTTTAGTATACCCAGAGGTAGGCATTCTGAACCAAAACCTTTACCATAAAAAATCTGAATTTACATCTACGGCGTTCTAGAATTCAGAAACTACCGTTCACTGTTTAGAAATGTGGCAAATAAATTAGCACTAAACTAGCAACCCGCCCTGGCTTCACACGGGCAGCATTAAGTATCAACTGCCGGGAGATTTGTCTGACGTAATGGTAATAAATTATGTACCCAAACCTTCATCGTGAATCAGTCTATCTGTCAGGAAAACCATAACAAAATCTCTGCAGCCGTTCCTGAGATTAGTCATCACATACAGACAGAAAAATGAGGTGTGGGTTTTAGTTTATAATATGTGGTGATAACAAAATCTCTGCAGCCGTTCCTGAGATTAGTCATCACATACAGACAGAAAAATGAGGTGTGGGTTTTAGTTTATAATATGTGGTGATAGAAGATATGTATAGATGTATAGACTGTGGTCAAACATCACTACTCTCTGGAGCTGCGGCGGCTGCTTACTTTAATGTTTTTCCACCTGATACCGCCTCTTCTGTAACTGATCAGCTCGTATCTTCCAACGTTGCTACGAGATATCACTCCAGTTGCCAATTAAATACGGAACGGGTAACAATACTTACATTAAACACTCATTATTATAATAATTATAAGTTATATACACAAATCTTCCTGTTGAATCAGTCTATTAGTGAAAACCGTATCAAGGTTTCTACAGTAGCTCGTCAGACTAGCCTTCACACACAGATAGGAAAACGCAGCTGGGGACTTTAAATTATTAACATAGTGGAGTATACCTACCGACCATATTGTTGTCAGAGAAGAGAAGAAATGGCGTCAAAACGGGCACTGTAGGATGTTGTTATTCGATGAAATAAGGGATATTTTTACGAAATTTTGAAAATACTATAACTTTCTATTAGTTTTTGTAACTGTATTTCGCTAATCTGATGTTTCTCCTTGCACTGACGTAAAGTATATTATAAAACTGTGTCGCAGAATGCGTGTAATAGCTTTGCAGAAGTTCAAGAATTTTTTTCAATTTATATTATTTGCAGTTAGTCATTATTCCAG
Source organism: Schistocerca americana (assembly GCF_021461395.2). Classification (NCBI taxonomy): domain Eukaryota; kingdom Metazoa; phylum Arthropoda; class Insecta; order Orthoptera; family Acrididae; genus Schistocerca; species Schistocerca americana. Next base: position 452,553,835 of record NC_060130.1, read on the forward strand.
TGGGCGTTTGAACAGTAAACAATGATGACCAAGGGACCTCACTAGTTCCGACAGAGAAGAAAATTTGAGAAATTAAGAAGCATTTTCTTAAAATTTTGTCCATTCGGTTCAGTCAACACAAGTATTATGGGAAAATCCAAGCAACTTGCACGAGAACGACAGGGTGAATGTTGAAGTTCCTCCCTCGGAAGGCTGTTGGATACTGATTCAAATAACTATATTTAAAACAAACTACCTGTATATAGCAGGAGTACTACTTCCACCGTATGCTTCTAGCAGTTACCGTAAGTATAAGATTAGAGAGGCTAGGACACATTCGGTGACATATAGATAATCATTTCTTCAAAAAATGGCTCTGAGCACTATGGGACTTAACTTCTAAGGTCATCAGTCCCCTAGAACTTAGAACTACTTAAACCTAACTAACCTAAGGACATCACACACATCCATGCCCGAGGCAGGATTCGAACCTACGACCGTAGCGGCCACGCGGTTCCAGACTGTAGCGCCTTTAACCGCTTGGCCACACCGGCCGGCAATCATTTCTTCCTGGGCCATATAAATGTTTACGCTCTATCTGTAAATGGTGAGTTAGACCACGATGTGTAACACACAGTTGTATGCCAGAGTTAATTTCATAACTAAATGTGTCAGTTTCAGCGGAATTATTGCCTTCCTGTGAACCTAGCACGTGCTGTACAGAAAATATCACGGACATAAACAGTTCAACCACATGTAATTTTATGAAGCAACGGTGGCTGGATGAATGACAAAATGTAGCAAAAATGCATTGTGCACTTGTTTACTCTCATTTTCAGCCACCTTTAGGTCGAACAATTCCATGGAGTTACGGTCTATGAGTCCTGTGTGACATTTCCAGAAACTAATCACACAGCGCTGTTAAGCCGAAATGGGTTTACGACCCATAATTTTCATTTCCCGACGGTAAAACAGAACACAGTACATGTGGCATAAATCCGTTGGCCATTAACCATTTATAGCCCACTCTTTTATTTCTCTGCATTTATTATCGAAAGAGTTGTTATGTTTTAGAATTTGGCTAAGTTCTGGATGGAAATTTACACAAACGCTTTAAGAACTTCAGCTTAATTGCTGAAGTGACCTGTTAATTTTTGCCGGAAGATCAGAGAAGTAAATCCGGTGAAAAGGTATAACGTTTTTGGATTTATCTAAGTTCTGGTTTTGATATTTACTGAACGTAATTTATCGTCGCTGTATTAAAAAAAATGCTTTTAGACCAGTAAGTAACGTATCTCCGTAAAACACAGAATTGTTTGATATTTTGATGATGCCAATAATTACTATCAGTTTCTTAGTGGCGGACAATTCTGTGAGTGTCCACAAGTCATATCGATGATTACGTTAACGAGGTGCAACGCTGCATTCCTCTGTTTTATATCCGTAATGACCAATGCCGATTAAGTACAGAATATCACATGTTGCTGCTCCTAGTATTCCTTTGTTGTTCCTAATACACAGTAATGATTACCATCGACGTACAGTTTTAGAATAAGCACGGTAATATTCGAGAAATGGCAACACCCGGAAAGACTGGTTTTAATGAATCCTAGCACGTGTGATGTGCAGAGCAATAGACCTGGAGAAATTGATTAAGCTTCTTGAGAGATGTTGTACACATAGGCTCAGTAACGCTTTCTCTTGTGTGATCGCAAAATACCGGTATTATGGCATGCTCGTTTAGGAGACAGCCGTATGACCATGAAAGGACATTCCTGTATGCCTCGATGACGTCATAGAACACAATGTCGGCATGTGAGTAAGTTCCACCGGGGCAGAGTCTCTGGTATTCGAAACTTGGGTTCGTCAGGCCGTCAAATTTCGCCTAACAGGGGCGATATTGTTATGACAGGGAGTCGTTGCACTGTAGCATTTTTGACAGATAACGGTAGCCAGGCACTTGTTAGCTTTTGTTGTGCTTGGCTTGATTCGCACTGAGAGCCTGCTTCCTGAAGTACAAAAAGACATTTTTGTTTAATTTTTGTTACTGATCTGTACCGCTAAAATTGCGATAATACCAATCGAAGGTCCTGGTGATTCCCTTCATAATTATCAATGACATTTATTTTCGTCTACAAATTCTCATCACAAAGAATGAGACCTGTTGGAACAAACTACATCAATAGAAGGATAACCAGATAGCGTGATAGTAGTTTCCGGGTGCATGTATCGCATTCGACTGATATCCAAAGTGGTACAACATTAATGATTTGATCAGTTCCTTAGCAACCTGATACTTTTCAGTAGATATATGAATGTTAGTTCAACAGAAATTACTATAACGTGAATGTAAGAAAATTTTTGTGTATTTTACCATTTTTAGATTTACAATACCGTTCACCCAACTTCTTACACTGGTAATGTTGATGAAGTGCGGCAAACCTGGTTTTGATTTAACAAACAGAAAAATAGCCTGTAACAGATTCTTAAACCACAGCTCCCCCGAGAGAGTTTGCAATAAATATATTTACGTACGGGTTCAAAAAGATTATGCTTTCGTATGAGAAGAGGGGATGCAGTTGTTTTAGCAGTAATTAAAACTCTAAATAATGTTTAGGAAATCGTTTTTCGACGTATACTGCTCCCTCAACTAGTGTGTTATTCAAGTCCCACCTTCAGAATGATACGAGAATAATACGGAAAGAAAGGAAGAGTTGTGTTTAGCATTTTGTCGACCGCGAGGTCTTAGAGGCGGAGTAATAGCTTGGGTAGCAAAAGCATGAGGAGGTAAATCGGACATACCCCTACCAAAAGATCCTTAAGCGACTTAGGGAAACCATGGCAAATTTAAATACGTAAGGGTGGAGGGGGATTGCAAACCCGCTCCAACCAAATGCGAGATCATTGACTTAATACTGCACCGTACAGCTCAGTAGAAATGCGTGAAGATGTACGAATATAAACTCCAGTCAGAATTTTACTGTGACCATATCTGTACTCATAAGGTTGGTGTACCCAGTATATATTATGAGAAAGCCCTACAAACAAATTTAAAATGCATGGTTTCGAAAGATGACCACAGTATCAAAAGCAGTCATCAGCACGAAACAATAAATACGGTTGTTCATCTGACTACCACATGCACTATGTGATCAAAAGTATACGGACCCCTGGCTGAAAATGACTTCCAAGTTTGTGTCACCCTCCATCGATAATGCTAGAATTCAATATGTTGTTGGCCCACCATTAGCCTTGATGACAGCTTCCACTCTCGCAGGCATACGTTCAGTCAGGTGCTGGGTTTCTTGGGGAATGGCAGCCCATTCTTCACGGAGTGATGAATTGAGGAGAGGTATTGATGTCGGTCGGTGAGGCCTGGCGCGAAGTCGGCGTTCCAAAACATCCCATAGGTGTTCTGTATGATTCAAGTCAGGACTCTGTACAGGCCAGTCCATTACAGGGATGTTATTGCCGGTAACCACTACGCCAACGACCGTGCATTATGAACAGGGGCTCGATCGTGTTGAAAGATGCATTCGCCATCCCCGAATTGCTCTTCAACAGTGGGAATCAAGAAGGTGCTTAAAACATCAATATGGCCTGTGCTGTGATAGTGCCATGCAAAACAACAAGGGGCGCAATCCCGCTCCATGAAAAACACAACACCATAACACCACCGCCTCCGAATTTTACTGTTGCCATTGCGCACGCTGAGAAATGACGTCCATTGGGCATTCGCCATACCCACACCCTGCCGTCGGATCGCCACATTGTGTACCGTGATTCGTCACTCCACACGACGTTTTTACACTCTTCAATCGTCCACTGTCTACGCTTCCTAACCAGGCCAGGCGTCGTTTGGCATTTACCGGCGTGATGTGTGGCTTATGAGCAGCCACTGGATAATGAAATCCAAGTTTTCTCACCTCCCACCTAACTGTCATAGTACTTTCAGTGGATCCTGATGCAGTTTGGAATTCCTGTGTGTTGGGCTGGGTAGATGTCTGCCTATTACACATTACGACCCTCTTCAACTGTCGGCGGTCTCTGTCAGACGAGGCCGGCCTGTACGATTTTGTGCTGTACGTCTCCCTTCACGTTTGCACTTCACTATCACATCGGAAACAGTGGACCTAGGGATGTTTAGGAGTGTGGAAATCTCGCGTAAAGACGTATGACACAAGTGACACCCAGTCACCTGACCACGTGCGAAGTCCGTGAGTTCCGCGCGGCGCTCCATTCTGCTGTCTCACGATGTCTAATGGCTAATGAGGTCGCTGATATGGACTACCTGGCAGTAGGTGGCAGCACAATGCACCTGCTATGAATAACGTATGTTTTTGGGGGTGTCCGGACACTTTTGATCACATAGTGTATGTTTCTCTTCCTTCCTGTACCAATGTTAAGATTGCGCCAGCCTAGGCTAGGTCAGGCTTTCAAGGCGAAAATAAATGACTCAGAGACCATTCTGGTAAACACAGTGCATAGTGTAGCCCCTTACTTAAATCTTAATGAGATGTAGATATAATGTAATACTGCACTGTGTCGTTCAAGCAAACCCTATGAAAGCTAATAGTTTACTTACACTCCTGTGAAAAATAAAGAATCTATGTCTGTTCTTCGAAAGGCAAGATCACATTGTGAATCAAGCCAGCCTCAAGAAAAGTGACAGCAGGTGCATGGCTCCCGTTATCTGTCAAAAACGCTATTGTGCAACGGCTCCTTGTCACTGCAATACGGCCTGTGCGCGGCGGGATGTGACGGGCTGACGAACTCAGTTCTCGAGTACCAGAGATTCTGCCCCAATTTAACTTATTCACACGTCGACGTTGTGTTCTGTGACATACTGGAACTTACTTTCGTGATTGTACGGCTATTTCCTGAGCGAACGTGGCATAACACCAATCTTTTACGGTCGCATAAGAAAAAGCGCTACTGAGCCTATATTTACATGACATCTGAACAAACTTAATAAATTTCTCCTGGTACACTGCTCTGCACCTCACCCTAGCTAGGCTTCCAGTGTTCCTGGGTGTCGCAGTTCTCTGAAACATTACTATGAAATACATTTGTCTTGAATTATCTGTATATATTTTGCTTATTCTATAACTGTTCGTCGAAGATAATTATTTTTACTGCGTATAAACAACAAAGGAATTCTAGAATCTGACGGTTTGTACTTAATCAGTATTTGTCAGCGTGGATATAAAACAGAAGACTATAACGTTGCACCACAATGTCATAATCATCGATATGACTGGTGGACACTTACAAAATTGTCCGTCATTAAACAAGTGATATTAATTTTTGGCATAATTTAAATATTATACAATTGGGTATAGTACGGAGATCCGGTACTTACTTGCCTGAAAGGCTTCTTTGGGAGCAGCGACGATAAATTACATTCAGAACATACCATTACTCTAGCAAAGATACATCCGTTTATCCGCATCTTAGTTCAGTACAACGTTAATAATGCCCTTGCCGAAAGCCAATTTTCAGACGCCAGTCTTAGAGACATGCACTGATTCTTGGCAGCATATGTTACATTTACTCCATATTTTGTTTCATTACTCCCGCTACGGTCGCAGGTTCGAATCCTACCGCGGGCATGGATGTGTGTGGTGTCCTTAGGTTAGTTAGGTTTAATTAGTTCTAGGTGACTGATGACCTCAGAAGTTAAGTCGCATAGTGCTCAGAGCCATTTGAACCATTCATTACTCCTATTGATGGTCGACACGCTGGTACATCATCGTTATTTTGCTGTCGGTGCAAAAAGCAACTGAACCCGTTGATACTTTCAGCTCAAGGCTTCCGCTCTGTTCACTTGCACCACATTCACATGCTTCTTCTTCGTCATTTTTCTCACTTCGAATCTTGTTTCTGTGTGGTTCCATTGCAGTAAGACACGAGTCGTCACACACTCTATGTTCCACGGGTTGCAGTTGATAAAACGTATCTCACTGTACCGTGTACGATGCTCACGCGCATGTGAATTAATTCATTTTTAGCACGAGTTATCAACGGTAAGCAGTATAATTTTATGACTTTTTAGACGCGTCACGCTCGATTAAGCGACAAAATTTTCTCCGTCACTACATAAGAAGCTGTTACCTGTAAAAAGTGTTGGCAAAATTATTTCTGGTGTGAATGTGCTATTTGTTGGTCAACTGCTAATGGAGTCAGCGAATTTTCCCATCATTGAGACCCTACCTACCTTTCCATGTGACAAGGGAAGCCTTAGACTACTTAAGTACCACAAATTGGAGGCTGCAGTTCTGTAGGTAATCATAAGGAGTTAGCTCCATGGAACAGAAGTTCCGTTTCTATTCGAACGGCAACACCCGTCTTCACAGACGGAGTCCGACTGAGCGCAAGGTGCCAACCTCTGCCCCTCACTGGGAGAGCCAATTAACAAGTTGGCAAAGTGGAGCCGAACAGGCACAATGCACTCGTCGTGTCGGCAGGCATGTTTAATTAGTGTTGGGGTCCGGCGCCGGCGGGGCCTGCAGCTGCGGGGGCCTGTGGCGCTGTTTCCTTTCGCTGCCCACCTGGACCACTGTCTTCCTCCCTTGCTAGTTTTTGAATCGGTTGACAATCGTTTGCACTTCCAAGACAGTTACTCCGTTTCGAACAATGATATGGACGGAAGAAGAGTTAAACGTCAGGGCGGGATTGCGAGCAGCTCTGTTAGGCTGTATCGACATTACTGCGTGCGAAGAAACAGGTACTTGCCGTTGTAGAGTGAGGTTGTGAAGCGGTAGAGTACTGGACTTGTCTTTGGAAGTTGCAGAGCTCAGATCACGGCCATCACGTTCCACTTTAAATTCAATGTGACTTCTTTAAAATACGTCTGGCTAATGCACTGACTAGCTCTCCTTGTCCCTTCCCGTAGGACACGATGTGTCCTACGGATTGCACCATCCTTGGCTAAGCCGAGCTTCATGTCTACAGGGCTTTAGAGTTGAACTTAACGTTCCTCTGCCACGTTAAAGACCCAGCACCATTAGTCCCCATACATGGGCATAGGACGTTACCTAATGCAGACAAATTACTCAAAATCCGGTACTATTTTACACTTCACAACCCAGGCTGAATACAGCATTGAGACAGTTTTTTAAATAGGCACACAGGAGAATAATAGGTTGCTACCCAGTTTCAGCATATTTCAGCTGTAAAATGACGCACGCGTGAAACGAATATTGCGCCACAACTATTGAGTGGTGGGGTTCGTGTACTAAATTTCGAACTGGTAACTGAGAAGACAACAGCACGTATCGCGTTTCTTCCATCGACAGTTATCACTCTAGGAACGTCCTCAGATTCGTATTGGCAAAAGCCAGCATGATACCTCAAGCAAGCCTGTACAAAAATTACATCCCAGCCACCTAGCGTCTGGGAAAAGCTGCTGAGGTCTTAAAAACAACTGAAAAAGAGAAGTAGCAAGGCGCATGATATAATTTCGACTATACATATATTTTTATTCCTCAAAGTCTCTCTTCAAAATTAACTTCAATTTACGTACATTGATAGGCCAAAACGCTCTGACTGTTACCCACCGCGAGACTGAATGGCGCCTGGTGGCATTTCGGGCATGTGTTGCCATGAGGATGGTATGTAATCCGAGCAGAGACGAATGGGCAATCAGTAGGGTGAAAATACGAACAGGAAATCGGAAAATCTACTAACAGAAGCGACTTTGACAAGCAAAAATTACTATGGCGCTGCTTCTGCGAACGAGCATCCACGATAGTAGTTCCCAAAACTTCTGAGAGCGTTACTCCTGAGTGTAATCAGATATTTGCTACTACCCCTGACGTCCAGCTGCCCCCCCCCCCTCCCCCCTCACTATCGCCATTATTAACGCCTAACTATGATTTAGAATGCAAAAGAATGTTCTTTGATCAATTTTATTTTTAAAATAATGAAGGAAAAATGAGATGTATGTGTTTTATGTAACTAAAAACTAATGAGACTATCGGTATTGTTCATTCTTAACCTTTACTCGTAGATGAGTTACAGTTCTTAAGTCAGTTGATTGCTCCAACAATTACTTCTGAACTGGCAGAAAGTGAAGACCTCAGCCTGCCAGTGCTTTGTGTATGACCACTGCCACTAATAATAATAATAATAATACGGTGTAGACCCTACAGCAATGTAGTAGCCATTAAATAGTTACTGTTGTGTTGTGCTCTCAATTAGTCAGTTTATCTATTGCGAAGTGAATAATGCAGCATTTAATTTACAAAATCATGATTTCGGCTTTGAAGCAACTCTCAAGTGCATGCTGAAATGTTAAAATATGTCTGATGTATCTGTGATTTGTCATCGTCGACACGTCAGACATATTTTAACATTTCAGCATGCATTTGAGAATGGCTGCAGAGCCGAGATCACGATGGTGTAAAATAGATTAACAATTAACAGTTAAATGGCGGAAATTTCTTTCAAAAAATTCTACATGGTTATAGTCCCCCACGAAGCTAAGATCATTAAATAATGAAGCAGTTCCTGTTTTAAAGTAAAACTACCTACACCTCGGAGAAGGCGTTTTCATATTTGATGTACGACATGCACACGTCTGTTTTACTGTTATAAATGAGTGGCACAAAGTATGTGTGTAGTGGGCGGACTTTTTGAAGAAGATATTCATACATTCGTTCCACAAACTGTAATCACTGCCACATTTTGTCACACGTTACTGCTAGTATTTGAAAAAAACCTTCGTTTTGGTAACATATGTAATCAGTTTTAAAGTCTTATGAAATAGTGTAATAGTAACGATCTTTTAAAAATAATTCAGTTTCGTGGGCGAAACACAACCCCTAAGAAAATTACATTTTACCCCTCAGGGGTAATTACCCGCAGGTTGGGAAGCACTGATCTAGGAAAAGCTGAAGTTGACCGGCTGTTCTCGTACCACTGCCGTGCGCTTCCGTCGCAATTTGTTGGACGATGAAACCACGGATATGCGACTAGGTGCCGGACGTCCGCAACCCACAGCAAAACGTGGAGGTTGGTAGCTTGCCCACCCTGTAAAGCTGGACTGTTGGCGATTTGTTGCAGATCTGACCACAGAATGTAATGCTGGTGCAGGTGTAAGTGTTTGGGAGCTTACCGTTCAGTGCCCTCGTCGGAAGTGAGCCTCCGAGGCAGATGACACCTGTATGTTCCCACACTGAACCAACGACATCCTCAATTGCACCGAAGCGGGTACAGGATCATTGGAACTGGAATGTGAATCAATGGGGACACGTCGCCTGCTGGGATTAGTTAAGTTTATTGCAACACTAGGTCGATGTTCGCGTCTGTATACTCCGTCGTCCAGACGAACGCTGCTCGAAACGTTCACCACGCCACGGATCCAGGCCGTTGTGGTTGAGTGCTATGCTGAGCGGGACTTTTACATCGGCTTCCATTGTATCTGTGGTAGTAATCGAAGGCACCATAAAGGCTGTGGTGTACATCAACCTTATTATGGGTCACATACGTCCTTCAGATCTGATGTCTTCTGCGACGGCAGGATAGATGTCCACGTGACGAGGCCAGAATCGTGATACAATGCATTGATGAACATACAGTGAACTCAGGTTGATGTTTGGGCCCTTAAATTTTCCTGATCTCAACCCTTTAAAATAGATCTGGGACGCTATTGAGTGCCAGACCGCCGGAAACCCAGCAAGCAGTTGTCGAATCCAAACCACACACAGTCCCGGCTGACTTGGGTTTCGAAAGTGGACCTACACGCTTTTCAGCAGTTTGTCTTAATAGTTTGGCTTATCAGTGTATTAGAGGGGTCAGTATGCTTGTAACATTATGCTGAGAAGTGTTGATATCTTACAGATATAGCGACCGTACACCACGGCCTATGGAAGGATTTGGTGTGTCAAGTGAATGCTTTACTCGTCTAACCATGTACTAGTTGTCGGAGGGGAGTCAGGTGCAGGATGTGCAAGACGAACGATGGCAGCGCATGTGGTCGCGGACAGATCATGGATGTCCGAAGAATGCGACTTACCACGCATGAGGTTATGCAGACACTTTTCGCATACCGCCATGTGAACTGTGACCTTGGAGACGACGGGAAAACTTTCGCCGGAAGGGTCAGATGCCCAGGACAACAACGTGTTGACTGCAGGTATTTAGGTGGACAACAGTGGAGTGTTATAGTCGATAGATGGGCCATGGTGTTGCAGATCAGTCGTCAATCCAATGAAGGATATTAGTAACTTCTGAGCAGCCATAGCATCTAATAACACCTTGTCGGGTTACAGAAGCCAGAGTCCCACGTGGGAAGATCTAATCACCATAAATCACGGGGCACAAAGACTTTTATCATCGTAGAAATATCGCAAGTGGACGCTCGCAGTACGAAAAATGATTTATACACCTTGACTGCAGGCTATGAGTACGTCGAGGTGGTGAATCTCGTTTTGCTACAGCCCGAGTAGGCCTACGTCGTAAACCGCAAGAGGTTGTCAGCCTCGTTTTGCGACAGGTTAGGGTTCAGGTACATAGTGTAAGTGTTCCCGTGCTGGGAGTGTTTGCCTGAGATGAAGTTATGCTGAGAATTGTCTGCTATCGTCTCTCACTGGCGAATGATACAGGAACGTACTGTCCTGTCACGTGTCCCGTTTCGTTCGCCTACAGAACCCTGGAGGTTATCTTTTTCTTCAGCAAGAGAATAGGTCTCCCCAACCCTCCTTAATTGTGTTTGAACGATTTGTGTCCACAGCCATGGGTGTATTTCGGCTATTATCCCTTCACGTTGCCATCTGCGCTTTGTTTTGATGACGATGTTATACTTGCCTCTATCTCATAGGCAACTTACTTTTTCTTCTTTAAAGTGTATCATGCATAATTTTCGCATAGATATTTGAAGATCTCTCTCTACAGTTCTTTCCTGGTTTCGATCCACGTTGTTCAGGATATCCACATCGCTTTTGTAGTGCATCAGTTACGGAATCCTAATGATATTTCTTTCTGACTGCAATTTAGCTGTAGGTACGCTTTTTCTTTGTTCGTGCCGTGTCATATGATATCTTGTACAGTGGAATCTGTTCAAATCAAATGGCTCTGAGCACTATGGGACTTGACGTCTGAGGTCATCAGTCCTCTAGAACTTAGAACTACTTAAACCTAACTAAACTAAGGACATCACACGCATCCATGCCCGAGGCAGATTCGAACCTGCGACCGTAGCAGTCACGCGGTTCCAGACTGAAGTGCCCAGAACCACTCTGCCAAACCGGCCGGCAGTGGAATCTGTATATCGTACTCATTTACTCATTTCAGACTTATTTTCTGCTGTTTTTCAGTCTGTCTTAATCCAGTTCTGATTCTAATTGAACGCCTATTGTTATTGCCCGGCTTACTTTTTTTATAAATAGGGTAGTTGGTCGTCAAAAAGCCGCTTATCAAGAAGGTTGGTCCACAGGCTCTACGTTCACAGTTAATGATGTGCAGCTGCTCTCGGTGTGTTTGAATGCATTTCACGTTGCTGATGTGTACGAGGTGCGGCTACAAAAAAACCGGACTGATGCTGGAAAAAACATTTATTTACAATTATTTACAATTTCATGTTATCTCCTTCAATGTACTCTCCTCCTCGGTCTCTACACCGCTCCATACGAATTTTCCACTGTTCATAGCAATGCTGCAGATCATTTTCGGTAAGTCAATACATTTCTTCCGTCGTTTTTTCTTTTACTGCTTCAACAGTCTCAAATCTAGTTCCTTTCAAAGCTGACTTGACTTTAGGGAAAAGAAAAAAGCCACAGGGGGCCAAATCAGGTGAGTAGGGTGGATGATCTAAGATGGGAATGTTGTGTTTTGCCAAAAACGTCTTCACTGACAACGCACTGTGAGCTGGGGCATTGTCTTGGTGAAGGATCCATGACTTTTTCTCCACAAATCGTTCCGTTTTCTCCGTACTCGCTCACGTAGGGTAGCCAGGACGCTAATGTAGTAATGCTGATTCACTGTTTGTCCCTCTGGTACCCAATCAATGTGCACAATCCCTTTGATGTCAAAAAAAAAAAAAAACAATCATCATTGCCTTGAATTTCGATTTTGACATTCGTGCTTTTTTTTGTCGTGGAGAACCAGGAGTTTTCCAATGCATCGATTGGCGTTTAGTTTCGGGATCGTAAGTAAAAAACCACGATTCATCGCAAGTAATAACATTTTGTAAGAAGGTGGGATCACTTTCAATGTTTTCCAGGATGTCAGAACAAATCATTCTTCGGCGTTCCTTCTGTTCAATTGTGAGACACTTTGGAACCATTTCTGAACACACTTTGTTCATGTTGAAACTTTCTTGAAGAATCTGCCTAACACTTTCCTTGTCAACTCCTGTTAACACAGACACTGCTCTGATTGTTAAACGGCGATCTTGTCGAACAAGTTTACCGATTTTTTCAATGTTTGCATCAATTTTTGCTGACAATGGTCTGCCAGTGCGAGTGTCATCACTGGTGTCTTCGCGGCCATCTTTAAATCGTTTAAACCACTCAAACACTTGTGTTCGCGATAAACAATCATCGCCGTACACTTGTTGTAACATTACAAACATTTCACTTGCAGATTTTCCTAGTTTGAAACAAAATTTGATGTTAACACGCTGTTCTTTCTGTACACTCAACATTTTCCGACGCACAGACAAAACGTCAACTACTTAAAACAGACGCCACGGGGAGACTGAGTGCAGGAGGCAGATGAAACTCGAGCAGTAGGCGGAGCGAGAGTCACGTGACAGGCCACGCGACTTTCAGCCTTATTGCATTCGTTTTATTGTTTCACCAGTACTAGTCCGGTTTTTTTCTAGCCACACCTCGTATACGTTGCAAGGCCAGTCGTGTTGTTGTATCCCATACTTTCCTTTCCTTGGGACCCCGCTTCAGGCTCGAGATTATGGTAAATAGATAGGTTCTCTTGTTTTAACTAATAAGGCACTTTCATTATTTATAAATAAAGAAGGACGTTATTTTCGTATAGAAAATATAGGCTGTGTAAAAGGGTAAAATATAATCAAGAAATTAGAGTATATTTCGTGAACATTATAACAAGATGGTTACACTACCACTCTACAACCCGAAAGATTTACCAGCAGCTAAGAGTAGAACAAATTCAGATCCAAGAAATTTAGCGTTCACATTTAATTACAAAAGATGCATTTGTAAATAAAATACAGCTACACTGAGATATCTACTTCACATCGACAATAAGGTATCACACTTGCCTGTAGGAGTCTGCGAGATAGTTCTAGAGGTCTAATGGCATTCGATCCCGGTCTGTACGAGGTGGTTCAAGAGATCTGTAGCCTTTCCATCTCATTCCTGCCAATGGACTATTCGGAGACGTGGGACAGTTTTTGCTGGCGGCTCACACGCAGTAATTCCTCTCCTGACATTCTACACGGTCTAGGTGTAGAGGCCTCACTACCGAAACCACGCAGAAGATATTTTCACCATGAAATTTTCAACCAGCAGGTCATACCATCGCCGACAGTTATTATTTTCGATATAAAATTCGCCTATGTAAGTCATACCTGTGTAAAAGCACAGATATTGTCCAGTAATTCATCTCTGTTCTACTTTGCCTCAACGGGATACTTCTGATCACCGGCGATGATGTGAAGCTCTGTACAACCGTTCAACATTATGGGTTCCAACAACTCAGCCTAAGAAGTGTCTCTGCACGGTATTCCTGTGACTGTTCGGGCTATCACTTTCTCTCCAGGTAAATGCATGACGAGAAATATCTTGCAAATTAAAGTAAGGTTCAGCTTTGGACAGCGTAGTTCTGCAACCTCCACAAGTAATCGTCTTGTAGACGAATTTCGTCAGACAGTTACGACGAAGCAACTGTTTTATTGTGGAGTATTTTCTATTAGTGATCTTTTATCTGAATATGACAAACATTTCCTGTTTGTTGGAACCGTCGCTGATGCACTCAGTGGCACTGCATTGCACGTACGTCTCTACTAGTTCAGAGGTCGATATCTAATGTGCTTTGGACGTTCGTGGGGGGTACCCTCCGGAAGAGGGTCCGAATGTGGTATTTATGGATTTATGACACCAAGTTGTTGAGACCGAGAGACTGCGCACTGCACACATCGAAACTGTAATCGCAACTGAAACACTGTGGGTCAAATGCTAATTCCACTTGTATTTGAATCACGTGCCTACTCGAAGTAAACATTATTTATTTCTTAAACAGATTACGCAGTTCAGGTATACGGCTAAATCTTAAAGGTCATTAAAGTGGTTACTCATCTTTCCTTTCTCCCGTTCAATGTTAAATAAATGAAAAATATTAATCGTGGATTTAAACTTTATAGTAATTGTTGCGTCAACTTCGGCGCCCCCGCTGTAATAATGCCCAAAAGCCAGTAACTCCTCGTTACTGGAATCCTCTGACTGTGTGTGGAAGACGCAATCCGTGGAAAATTTCCTCGTTCGATGGCTAGCGTATGCCATCCTTCCCCTGTGAAACCCGAGCAGCCTCCTGGCTGGCGGCTGCAGGCTGGCTGGCCACGACACCGAGTGGCAAATGTGTAGGCAGCGCCACTTGAGAAGAAACCTCTCGGGTTACCCGGCTGGGGGAAGAGTTATGCTACCGTAATTAAGCAATTGCTCTGCTCCCACTGCTCTGCGCCCAAAACTCGAGCCTTACATGACCGTAACAGCCTCTCCCTAAATACACGGATCATATGTATTTGTATATACAGAGAGTACACTCCTGGCTACCAAAACTGCAGTACCATGAAGACGGCGAGCAAAAAACGCCAAATTGGCTTCAAGACGTCCCTAGAGCTTAGAACTACGTGCCTTGATACACAAATTAGCCGTGTTACCATTTCAGTGTAATCTCACAGTGTATTTAGCAGTGAAACCAACTACATTCTGTTTTTAAGGAAACGTTATCCTGAGAGAGATTCAAATTGTGTATGTTTCATGTAATGCCTTCGCTCGCTTCCGTGTTATATCGACCACCGAAAATGTAAATAATTTCATAATACTACTGATGTTATCTATTTCCGAGGTTTACGTAAAACCTGTTCTCCTCTAATATTATTAGAAGCTTTGGTGACCAATCTGGGATGAGTAAAACAGTGTTCAGTCCAATCTAATATGGACTGGGACGAGCGACTAATGTGTTTATTAAGACAGTGCGGCTAAATTTGGCTGCAGACAACCGATGCGAGTGCTTTTGCTCACAGCACGGCATCGTCTGCAGCGACTGTCCTAGGCTCATGATAGTATCGGTTGAACCCTAGACGACTGAAAAACTGGGGACTGGGCAGATGAGTCACCATTACAGTTGGTGAGAACTGATGGTAGGCTTCGAGTATGGCGTAGACTCCACGAAATTATGAACTTAAGTTGTCAACGAGGCACTATGCGAGTTCATGGTTGCTCTGTAATGGTGTGGGTTATATTCACAGGGAATGGACTGGATCTTCTTTTCCAGCTGAAGCGATCATTAGTGAAAATGGTTATCTTCAGTTGGTTGGAGACCATTTGCAACGATTCATGGACTTCACGATTCCAAACAACAATGCGGCATGTCACCAGGTCGCAGTTGTTCACGATTGGTTTGAAGAACATTCTAGACAAATCGAGTGAATGGTTTGGCCACCCACATAGCCGGCAAGAAACCAATCGAACGTTTATGGGACATAAGCGAGAGGTCAGTTCATGCAAAAATTCCTGCACCGGAACCCTTTCGCAATTATGGACGGTTATAGAGGCTCAATATTTCTGCAGGAGACCTCCAACGACTTGTTGAGTTGATACCACGTCGAACTGCTGCTCTACGCCTGGAAAACGTAGGTCTGACACGATACTAGGAAATATTCCAAGAAAAAAAAATTGTTCAAATGGCTCTGAGCACTATGGGACTTAACTTCTGAGGTCATCAATCCCCTAGAACTTACAACTACTTAAACCTAACTATCCTAAGGACATCACACACATCCATTCCCGGAGCAGGATTCGAACCTGCGACCGTAGCGTCCGCACGGTTCCAGACTGTAGCGCGTAGAACTGCTCGGTCACTCCGGCCGGCTTATTCCAAGACATTTGTCACATGAGTGTATATCGAGCAGGGAGATAGTGGAATGCTTCCTTTGGAAAAATCATGGCATATTGAGAGGCGTCAGTCCGTAACCAACCATTGATGTATACTTGATGCTAATTATGGTAACGATATCAGTATCTGTACAGGTCAAGCTATCGTTTGCTATCCATTAACCTTCATTTTTCCTATTGGAAATGTTTGCATATGGAATATTAGATGTTGGTGAGAACCAGAAGAGGCTGCAGGCCTAGATCCCTGCTGTGATGCTTTCCAAGGGGCAGAGAAAGACTTCTGTGGTCCTGTCTACAGGAAGAGGAATAGTGCCCTGGTCAGCCGAGGCGCAGGTACACAACTGGCCCATATTTTTCTAAAGGGAGCTGTTTTGGTGGTCCCCGAAAATATTTTGCAGTGACCTTTAGCCGACAAGTGCAGACAGCACGTCTCCGGCTAAAACCCTAATAATGATGAACCATGATAAGACTCGCTAAAGCAAATGCTTGTACATTCTTAAGTTATTTTGGAATCTGTGTTGTTATAATTACATTGACTCTACATGACTACCTGTAACGCACTGGTAATGGCTGCGCTGTTGGCTGAAATCTAGATCTGCAACAAAAAAACGGATGATTTTATTAACCATGCTAACCTTCTTTCTGTCCTGAAATAAATGGTTTTTATACAACCACGCCCAAGTTGGTCAAAGCTTGCTTTGCAGAGGGCATTGTACTTAGCCCCGTGACTTCTCGGAAGACAGGCCGAGTGAGAAACAGCTTGAACGTGTCCCTGTCTGCCTCCCTGCCGAAGGAAGGATTTGTTTAATGTTTTTTCTGTCCCTCGGTGAAAGCGAGTTGCGGAATTTGTTCACCAAAAAGGCGGGAGATGAACTCATTGGGCATTCTTTAAAAACGATGTACGCATGGGGACCAGGAGGTGACTCTGTAAAATTTTTGTGCGCTGGAAGACCAAACATTGGCGAACTAAAAAGAAATCGGTGAGTTAAGAACGCATCATTGACAGATCTAGAGAGGTCGTTGATGGGAAGCAGACTAGGCTAGTCGGAGGAAAAGTTACACAGATCCTTTGGTGGGAGAGCAGACGGCGCCTCAGCAAATAACATCATTAAACAGAGCTTGGCGGACCCTTTCCATTGGAGGATTACATTTTGCGATGGGGACCCTACTCAGAACAGGAACAGAAAACGTGGAGAGAAGACTCTGAGAGGGGATTTGAAGCAGTAGCCATGCTACTGTTAAGACAGCAGACTTCAGAACCCCAGGAGAGAACGCAGCAGCAAGCAGAATTTGTGTTCTTAGAGGCAGCCTGTGCGTTGTTTGATAAATAGCAGTGAAAGCTATCTGAACCGAACGCAACTTAAATTCATCCACAATGATTATGATGAAATCGTCTGTAGGCGTCAGCTAGTTAGAAAGGAGTGAAGTTGGGAGTTTTTCAACACTTCATTAAATTTATAAGAGCTCTTCCATGACAGGTGAGCGCGAGAAGTTGCATGTTATTTTCATTTCGTCACATGGTAGGGGTGTCGAATATAGCATTTCTGTCAGCCTTTCTCGTTGATTACTTCGTGAGGTTGCAGTTCATTGTCCAACTGTTCCAACTAATGAGTAACAATATTATAAACTTCCCTCAGCAGTAGGAATGAACGCTCTTCGGTCACATGGAAGCCACACGAAGGTGTGCTGGTGATATATAGAAAATGTACTGAAAACCAATGATTTATGCTACTTAGAATAAGAGTATATAGATTCCGATGGTCCATCGGCTGAGAACTGTTGTCACAGAAGATGGCTCCCTCGTAAACCACGTTCTTTCGACATTAACAACCATTGGAAGTGAAGTAATTACGGCGAAGCCACCAGCAGATGACAAAGTGTTGGACATTCGTGTCTCATATTAGAATGATGATTTGCAGAGTTTTCGTCTAGGTACAACAGGCGAAAATCTTTCGCGCCGTTGATAGCAGAATGCTCTTGTGGGATGGCATGAATGTATGACACCATTCGTCACGATCTGTTGCGAATAACGTTCAGCAGCACTCGAAACGTATGTGTGCGTCGTTAGCTGAACGAGCACAGTAGAACAAAATACTGGCAGAACGCGCAATACCAATGCATTCTATCACAGCCAGAGCGCTGAAGCACGAAAACACACGGCGCACATTCGTCCAGCCCTTTTTTGCATATCTTTGCTGCTTTTACTGAAATACTCTTCAATTTTTTAGACCTCAAACTAATAACTTATTTGTGATTCCTGTTTCGAAGTAGAACTGTATTTGCCTTTCTGCTAGAACCTTGCTTAGTAGGTGTCTTGGAGGGTAATTTCGCTTTTTTTCCCTTCCGCAGCTCGTCGTCTGGTGGCTAGCGTTGCGGCCTCTGTATCACGGGGTCCTGGGTGCGATTCCTGGCCGGGTCGGAGATTTTTTCTGCCCGGGGACTGTGTGTTTGTGTTGTCCTCATCATTTCATCATCGTCATCATCATTCGTGACAGTGGCTAGATTGGACTGTGTAGAAATGGGACTGCGTAAAAATTGGGACTTTGTACGGGCGCGCATGACCCCGCAGTTGAGCGCCCCACAAACCAAAAATAATCATCAGTACTTTTTTTCCCAGTCTTCTTTTTCTTTGTTTGTATCTTCCTTTTGATCCATATCAGAGGTTTGCTTAGAACGGATGATTTCTTTAACTGATTCTCTGAGATTTTCACACGCCACCGTGTCAGGAATGACCCTAAGTAACTGGATTCAGAAAAAAAAGTAGCTACCGTGAACTACGTGCGGTGGCCGTGTTCACAGTTTGCTTTCGCGGAAATGAGCAGCAGATAAGACAGCTCTTTGTGTAGTATTTAACACGCTGTTTCAGTTCTGGCGACAACAGCTTCTGAGGAATCTTGCGACCCATACCCACCCCCTCGCTATGTGGCACAGAAGTCATCGTCACGTACCATTGTCCACGGTATGTCACGATACACAGTAGTTTACCACCATTGGGCCCTAGCAGTACAGAAGACGATTCGTGATCACGTTAGTACACATCGATGTACAATTCGAGCATTAATCATCATGGGACGAAGCACCGAGCAGATCTGAGTTGGAAGGATTTTCGCACTGACGCTATTCATGGCTGGAGATGAGGCCCTTATAATCGCTTCCAACATAGTTGACGACCTGTACTTTTGCATCCCATCTTTTCTGAAGTATGTCAGAATGGTGTGAGGAACACTCTTCGGATACGAGGGGCCTGTGTGGCTCACTTCAAATCACCGTATCTTGATAAGATCTGGGGAACGACAAGGGTGAGCATTTTAAGCCAGATCTGAACAGTCTTGGTGAGTGATGGGCGCTGGATGAACGGTCGTAGATCTGGATGGCTCCGTAACGTTTCCGGTGCGCATGAAGTCAAGGTAAAAAAGGATAGCACTCACTGTTTCATAGATCTTTAAATAAATAGCTCACGAGTTACCTCAGAGAGCGGAATGAGCCACTGGACAATGAAGAAAAGTTGCCCAGTAGCATACTTCACCCTATATCTTACATGTAGTAAGTATATCAAATCACTGCCACCATACACTATAAGCTATAAGATGCTTGAATTTAGCAGACATTCATATTTTGGGACCTTCTATAGAAAGTATAATAATGTTTCCTGGTGTCAACGTGATCACCCAGAGTCATAAACGGGCTTAATTTTAGCGTACTGTAACACCGAAACCGATTGCAATTGAATGAAACCAGTTAACGCAGCAGATGATGTTATCTGTACTACATTTAAGATAAAATACAAGCTGTTGTCCCAATATCCATCAGAAAATGGAGACACAGAGATATCACTCTTTCTGTAAAATCAAGACAGTGGTTGTGTCACGTCATGTACCTTCTAATAGAGAGGCTATCCGAAGTAATACATCACAAGAGGTGTGCAAATAGGTTGTTACAGTAGTATGGTCGTTGGTATATTCACCTGGGCCTTACTGGCATATTCGGTTATCACAGAAAGGACAGTGAAAGCTTACCCCTACGTTTATATTACTGACTGCCCAGAAATGTGTTTAGGGATTTGAGAAGTGCAATGATGGCTTGAAGTTTTTCTGGTCCGCTATTTTGTGAATATCATGAGTGAGTGTACATAGTATCGAATGACCCTTGAAACCGAGTGATTCTGTCCTCTTGCAGCCCAGATGTCTTTGCAGCCATTCTGAGTCAGCTTACTACTTAGGGGATGGCTCGTTCAGCGGTGTCATCACCAGTTCCTCTTGGCCGGCCGTTGTGGCCGAGCGGTTCTAGGCGCTTCAGTCTGGAACCGCGCGACCGCTACGGTCGCAGGTTCGAATCCTGCCTCGGGCATGGATGTGTGTGATGTCCTTAGGATAGTTAGGTTTAAGTAGTTCTAAGTTCTAGGGGACTGATGACCTCAGATGTTAACTCCCATAGTGCTTAGAGCCATTTGAACCAGTTCCTTCCTCTTGTCCTTGTGCTGTTTCTGTGACGATGCCGAGGTCGAGGACACTTAACACTCTACGTTTCTGTCCTCACTTCAAACCATCTCTTTGTTATCTGCAGCTGTTGCGTGTTTATCTGATGATATGCACGCTTGACAGCACAAAAAATATCCCTAGCTGAAATTTTCTGTTCAGAAAAGTAAGGGTGAAGTAGAAACATTAACACCTTCTTGATACTTAGTATAAGGACGCTCCTTCTAAAAATACGCAAGATAACTGTGCCCCCTCACCCATAGTATTGCAGATCAAATAAAGGCATCTCATTTTGTGACTTGGAGTCAAGAGCGGTACGAAGTATTTAAATGTCGTCAACTGTAGCACCCGGCATTCGTAGTTTAGTGGCATAGGCAACCGTCTAACAGGCTACTGCCTGGAGACTACGTTTGGTTCGTACCAGGCTTTATTCACTTTTTTGAGCTGCACTGTTTGTTTGTTTAATCAGTAGAAATCACGGACTTAGTAAAACGAACAGTTCGCGGTTCTTATGTAGGTATTTTTGGCCTCCAGAAGGCCACAGCATGTGGCTTCTGAACCACTTAATATCCCGTCCGTAGATATTCAAGTTCAATGACAGTCTCTGCAGTCTGCGAGGAAGGAAGTCCATGAGGTGATTAACTAAGCTCTCATTTTCTGCCACTTTCTCCCATGCAGCTAGGGTAACATTCCAAAGGTCATCACGGGCTCTTGGCTCATTTTCAGATCATTTTTCTCACAAGATCCGTTTCGTTTCTCCAAATACGTTTTCAATAGGGTTTAGGTCTGTTGCAGAAGGAGGCCAGTCGAGAAGAGAAATCTCATTCTGCTTTGCAAACCACTCCTGCACCAACGCAGAAATGTGTACAGAAGACTGGTCCTGGTAGAAAGAGGTTAATCATTCAAGACGGAATTGGCGCACTGATGGAACCATAATATTACTCATAATATGGGTATACTACGATTGACATTTTCATTGGCACACCCTAATCGGTAGAGTCGGCGATCATTACCAACTCCCTCCTTGATGACCGCACATTTCTTAAGCACCCTCTCCACTATAATTTCTATAAATCACTTCCGAAAATAAATAAGGCGAACGTGTCGTAATTATTTTGCTTTTGCTACTCAAGTAAGAGCCTTTTTTCGCTAAGCAAATAAATATATATATTTAACGCTGCCATGCCTTTATTTTTCTATCATTCTCGCGGTAGTGGAAATCTCCTCGCAGTAGTAATATTTATAATTTATTATCCATGTTTTCTAACGTTCTCTTGAAGAGCAATAGTTTCTTACCCACTATGGAGAGTATTTATCTTATTGTTGTTTAAGGAAGTAAACAACCACCCAGCAGTTACGTCATAAATGAACATCGTATTGTATTCACAAATGGTCACTGTCACGACTTATAGTACAGTTGACTGCCGTATTCCATTTAGTTGCTAAAAATTGTGTGCGTACTACAAATAGCATGTTAACCAATGTTATTGTTCTTCTAATTATTTTCAAACATTTGAAATCAGTAATTAGTACATCACGTATCGTATGATTCATATTTTTTTGTAGTAACTGGGCTACTTTAAAGGGTCAATTGTGTTATCCAAGAAGAACTTTTAGTTTCAGAAACACATTCTTGCCGCCTTAATTCACAACGTTAAGTAAGTAAAGACGATGTCTCTGAATGCAGTGATAACGCTGCAAAAACGCCTCTGAGCTTTTAAATATTTAATGCGAGAAACGACACTTGAACTTGTTTAAAGATTAAACTTCTGCGATAGCAAGCTGTACTTTCTTTCGAGAGTAACCCGACTCCATGTATTACTATTAGCTCCACCTAATTTTTATCACTTCACCGAGGAGAAAGATAGTTCGTGGCCTCGCGGCTCAGTCGATGTTCGTTGAATGGGTGGTTTCAATTTCCCTGCGTCGGCGGTACGAGAGGCCACATTAAAACGGTTTCAATTACGTAGCAGCCAGGCAGGAAACAATTAAGTTCCACGGCGAGCAAGACCGCAGGCTGCGTCGTCACACCTTTTGTGCCCGCCAAGGAGGCCGGAACGGACTGTATACAGATGCCAATCAAACCCGTACACGAGTATCTGAACATGTTCGGCGCTTGAAATCCGTGACTAAATCACCGCCGTATGTAACAGCCGTGATCTCCGAAGCGTTGCTGCACGCAGCGCGCCTTTTCTTGCTTAATATTTCGGCATCACGTTATCTGCAGCATGGACATCGGCTCGGTGCTTGAGTAACTGAGTAAAGCTCATCCTTGCATACTACAATTACATAATTTTTATTAGTCACAGGGAAATAGCTTTGGCAACGGCCGAGGTAAATAAATCGAGATTCAAACACCTCCTTCACTAAGTTTTGTTGTTATTGTTGTCGTTGTTGTTGTTTCTGTTGCGGTTGTTGAAATAATTTCGAGATGCAATGGTTCTGGATATCGTAAAGTCAGTATGGCATAACACAAGACAAGGAAAAATACCCTTTCCTGTGAAATGAAAAAAAAAAAAACAAGACAACATTCGAATCATCCTAAATGGCTCATCAATGTCCGGGAATCTGAGTTTTGGACCGCGTTGCAGTCATTTAAGAGATGTGTTTTTACAAAACGCAGCACCGTAAGAATTTTGTACTGTTCACACATACCTATAAGATTTTAATTCATACTTTCCGAAGTGATTTAATGGATGAAAAAATAGTACCCCTGTATTTACTATTTCGAGATAATGGCATAATTCAATTTTAGAGATTGCAAATAGAAATAATTAACTGTAAAAAAGCACATAATAGCACCCCATGTGTTCAGCTCCATCTCTGAAATACTTCGTGCTTTACACCGCTGCTCATATGTTTCGGATGGTTTTGACGCAAACCGACACCCCTCCTTTAATAGTGAATAGCAGTAATAATAACAGAGAATTACATTCAGTATTATGTAAAATAGCACTATTTGCAGAACAGGAACTGCAGCACAGTCACGTTGGACATAGAAAGCTAATAGTCCATTTTTAAGCAGCAATAAATGATTTCCGTGCTATCCGCAAGCAGAACCCATCTACTGGAATGCTCGAAATGAACAACAGAAACGAAACTGTGTAAAGGAACTCGGTTAACTAACGCCGAATGTTATGCAGAGCTCGTTACATTGTGCGCTTTTATGAGGAACCTCGCAAGATCGAGTGGTTTCTAGGTTTAAAAATGCGTCCAAAACGACAGACGGTGTTAAATACATTTGCCTAACAAGTACTAAAAATTTATGCAGCTTTATGAAAGATCTTTAATTTATTTTGAGAAATATGGTTCTACGTGATAACACCGATTGCTAGCCTTATTTTTCTATATATCACAGTATTTTCATAATAAATGAAAAGCACCAGTTTGCCTTTGTTCTACAATATTATTCTATTGTTAACAGGTTTTAGGCTTATAAGGCCATCTTCAGACATTTACTGAGTATTATCATCAAAGAAGTTAAATGTTTGGTGATAATACTCAGTAAATGTCTGAAGATGGCCTTGTAAGCAGAAAACGGGTTAACAATAAAAGTAATATTGTAGAACAAAAGCAAACTGGTGTTTTTCATTTATTATAATGTTGTTCTACCAAGAACCGACGGAAGGTTCTGTTAACAGTATTTTCATATTATCGTACAAATCGTAGCATGCCAAACTCAAAAGACTCTATTATTAAAGGACGTAATGAATCAGCTGAGGAAATAATTATCAAACGTAGAATATACGTTTCAGTTTAAAGCGAAATGTGCTGACATGTGACACCAATCGTTATTTAATCCCATACACGTCACTTTCTGGCAAATGATGAATTCATTATAAATCTGATCTCGTATTTACTTCATCTAAAGATCGTATTAGATCTCCATCAAGATCACCATTACTCGTTTTCACACATTTGCCCAGTTGAGAAAACGCTCCAGTATTTTCGATGTTGACGAGATGCAAAGCCGTAATGAAACGATGATGATGTTTGGTTTGTGGGGCGCTCAACTGCGCGGTAATCGACGCTCGTACGAAGTCCCAGTTTCTTCCACAGTCCAATCTAGCCACTGCCACGAATGATGATGAAATGATGAGAACAACACAAACACCCAGTCCCGGCCGGGAATCGAACACGGGATCCTGTGGTCCAGAGGTAGCAACGCTAGCCACTACACCACGAGCTGCGGAAGCCGTAATGAAATCAGTTCCTGGTTACATGAGAAAACTAGCATCGAAATTGGTGGGGCAGTCGTAGTGAATACTAGACGTTATCACAGCTGCGAGAGTAAGTCAAAGTTCATAAAAACCGAAAGTCTCTAGTGTTTTCTTCTTCATTTTGTGTTCTTTATCTTAGTTTAACACTTCTTAGAATAGTAGATATTTAGAGCCTGACTGTGTTATCTAATTATCGACCAATATACAGGATGAAGAAAAATTCGCGCACTCAGACTTCGCAGCGCAATTCCTTACGCACTTACAGTACAAAAATTTCTGTCACAAAATTTCGTTTTGCGCATATTTCCGGCATTAAATGGACATTACAGATAGGGCAATCAGGTAACACTGTAATCACTTGCATGGTAACGACGTCCGTCAGTACGCTGCAGTGGTGCTGTGCAGTTGGTGCGGTGGGTAGTGTTTTATGTTTGGAAGTAGGAAGACGCTTCAATTTTATATTGAGGCGTAGTAATTTTTATTTGTTACAAGTGGTCTGGGTGGTACGGTATCTGGCTTCTTTATTGTCGTACAGCGATTACAGTAGGTCTTCTACAAAGAAACTGCAGTTATTTACTACTAACATAGAAATGGAAGTTCAATCGTTTTCATTGATCAGCTTTTAATGAAGAATTTTGCACGTCGTAGACGCGAATTTTTTCGCACCACTGCATCTACTAGACCCCAACTTGTTTTCTGTGTACCCGCCCCCAATGGTCTCGCCGAAATTATTTGCAAAGCACGTTGCTTGCCTTAATGGTGACGTAAGGCCCTAATGACATGTATGGACCTGAACGTTGGAAGAAAAACAGCTGGTTTTAGTCGATGGGACCACTGGAGGAGAGTACACATAAAACAAATTTGGAATCTAGAAGATGCAGTGATGCAAAACAATTAGCGTCAAAGGTGTGCAAAAGGCTTCTTTAAAAAATGGCTCTGAGCACTATGCGACTTAACTTCTGAGGTCATCAGTCGCCTAGAACTTAGAACTAATTAAACCTAACTAACCTAAGGACATCACACACATCCATGCCCGAGGCAGGATTCGAACCTGCGACCGTAGCGGTCGCACGGTTCCAGACTGTGGCGTCTATAACCGCACGGCCACTCCGGCCGGCGCTTCTTTAAAAGCTGACTAGTGAAAACGCGTGTACTTCCATTTCTGTGTTCATAGAACGTAACTGTAAATGTTTTATAGACGACCCACTGTAATCGCTTTGTGACGATTAAGACGTCAGATAGCGTAACACTCAGACTAAATTTGGTAAATAAAAACAAATAAGCCTCAGCCCATTATCGAACCCTCAAACTCCTGCGTGTTGCCAGATTGACAGTCTATAACGTCCATTTGCATATGCGCAGAACAAAACTTTGTGACAGAAATTTTTGTATATATGCGCAGGACAAAATTTTGTGACACAAATTTTTGTATTGCTAGTATGTGAGGAATCGTGCTGTGAAGTCAGAATGTTCGAATTTTTCTTCACCCTGTATATTTAGCATCTTTCTGTCAGCGTCAGCCGTCTCATCTACATATATCTCAATAATGATGATATAGACAGAATGTTTGGTGAGTATACTACGCGCTAAGTATGTAGCAAGCGAGAAATTATTGGTGTGCATCCGCTGTGCGCGGTGTGCCTCCAGCTGCGCTATCCGAGCTCGCCCTGGTGAAAGAGTGAAAACGTTAGGTATCAGTAACATTCCTGACTATGCATAATTCGAACTCTCCACTACATCATTTCGCCGGCCGTAGTGGCTGAGCGGTTCTAGGCGCTTCAATCTGGAACCGCGCGACCGCTACGGTCGCCGGTTCGAATCCTACCTCGGGCATGGATGTGTGTGATGTCCTTAGGTTAGTTAGGTTTAAGTAGTTCTAAGTTCTAGGGGACAGATGACCTCAGCTGTTAAGTCCTATAGTGCTCAGAGCCATTTGAACCATTTTTGAACTACATCATTTCTTCTCTGGCTGTCAACACAGTAACGCCGCAGGAGAGCTGGTGCAGAAAGGCATGCAGACGAACTTGTGTCGTGCTATGGCCCGGACGATATTCGCAAGGTATAACCAGAAGACGCAATTGGTAATTCAGTTCTTCAAGTTCGAATCCATATTTTACACATTGTTGTTACAAAGGCTCATTTTTAACGTAATTACTCTCTCCTCGTACGCCACACATATTTTTATCGTTACCACGCTTGAGGCATTCATTATCACACAATCCTCTTCTGCCTTTCAGGAAGATGAAATGAGCAGACTGTTAAACCGCAATACATAGTGCAATGACTTAGACAATGTGCACATGCAACAAATATACAACGTAAACTAAGCAAAGGGGAGAGCGAATGGGGATGGTAAAGGGGAAAGATTAAATCTGAAGCGACACACTGGCTTCCCATACCTGAGGAACCGCTAAACTATGTCTCAGAAGAACTAACGCGTTCATGAGAGAGTACAGAAGAATTTCCGCCTACCAGCAGATTTCAGTCTGTGCAGCCTGACCATCACTCAGAAGAGCAGGTTTCAACTCTAGACGATCATTTATAAGGGAAGAAGAAATACTCACCAGAACAACAGTAACTCGTTAGAGGGATCCCGCAAACCTGTCGAGTTTGTTTGCAGAATATCATCTACAGAATAAATTTACAGGAAAAATTCTCCCTACCTAGATCACAAATATAGTGCAAGGCCAGGCTTACACTGAATCCAAACAGGTCGCATAAGGTGCGTGAATTCTCTTCTCCAAAAATGTATGAACAATGTTGTGAGGAAGTAGCACTTCGAGGAAATGGAATGGCATCAGCCTCTGAGCACTTTAGAAATTTATTTGCTCTCTTCTTTCGCACACCTTGCTCCAGTCTTTTACACATTTATGTTTCTTTTTTATGTCTGACATGTCTAAATATTCATTTTATTCCTACATATACGTAGTCTCATCTTATCATGCGTGCGTTGCGATAAATAAAGTTAAATAAGTTCATAATTTTCGTTAATACTACGTATTATGAAATCAAACAGCTGGCAGCCTACATAGCATACAGTGACTATCGAATCATTGAAAAATAGTGACCTTCAATCAGGAATTTAAATCTGCAAAAAATAATATAGAGGGATCCGTGAATCGAGTTTTACCGAGCCCTTCACAGAACTGAAGAGCTGTAGAATCCATGATTAGAATTAAGTTTTCACACAGGTGAGTGTTTACTATACAATAAAATAAAAGTGCAATTGTACTTATGGTTATCGTCTTATTCTATTTTTTAATTTGTAACCACCTTTTTAGAAATTTTTGTTCTTTCAACTTAATAAATACTATTAGTATTCTGTTAAACTAAAAGAGATTACTGATTACTAAAGGGACTTCTATTGTCGTACTGCGTAAAGAGGAGATGTCCATGCCACCTGTTGATGGCCACAAGAAGCAGACTGTGTAAACTGAAATCTTCAATAAAAATCGCTGTCACGTCATATTCCTGCTAGGACTATTGATCTATTCCGCATGACATAACCGCCGTCGGTACCTTACACCCTGACAAAAATACGTAAATAAAGCATAGCGAACGTAAAAACTTTTTATGAGGCAGCAATTCGCAGTACATAAGTAGGAAATTGCTTCCGAAAGTCGTAAGTTTCTTCTAAAAAGGATTTCCGACCACCTGACCAAAAAAGTTAATAAATAGAGGGAAGACCATCGAACTAGCTTAGAAATAGCTATGCACACAAACTTTTAAGGAGTTACACAGGATACATACGTAGCCACAACAAAGACAACAGCATATTAACAAATGGCTCGTCTGACAAAAGCGCATAGCTGCAATCGTTAAGGTTGTATATATATATCACCTCTTAACAACTTACAACTTTCTCTAGTGCCTCCGGTGACAAACCGCATGTTACCAAAGTAATTTGTAAATACGTTCAACCTCCCGGTAGTGTTTTTTTTTTTTTTTTTTTTTTTTTTTTTTTTTTTTTTTTTTTTCAATGAATCCGTCAGTCGCTTTCCTCGGCAGGGAATGGTGACGGCCCAAAATTTTAAAGAGGTAATGTGAGCACACCTGAGTTGTACAGATGAATATTTTACAGAAATGTAAATAATGTTGATGCAAATTACTAAATTAAAGAAAGAAAGCATGTTGCACATATTACGCTGTCCACAGATGCACTCTCGGTCACAATTCTATTAAAGAAAATGTCAGTGTTGAGCGTTTCATTTGTTGCAGTACATTAAGCAAAAGCAGATTACCTACAGTCGAGCGAGGAAAAGATAGTGCATCAATTAAATAACACAACAGCCATAGCATACCAAGCATTTATACAGCGGCGAGGAATCATACAAAGAGAAACGTCTTCTGTAAGCATTTCCGAGTGCGCCCTCGCTTCGTTTGCTCTTCAACAGGTGTTAGTAGTAATCTGCAGGATGGTGGCGTGTAAGATCTCACAGGCAGCCTGCATTCGGCCAAAGGTGTTGCACAACTGAGCGGCCGCGTAATGGGACTCTTAAGCATTGTTCGGAGACAATACCAGTACACTTGCATAGCAGTTAGCCTCTAACTGCCTTTGTGGGAGTTTACAAGTTTACGAAGTACATAAAGGGCGTCCACACAAACGCAGACGGTCTGTTTACAGACTATCGTCACAGTTTTTTGGCTGTTTGGGAAATATATTTTAGGCTATGAGCTTTGAAGTGAGTTAATGTGGTTACAAAAACACAGGCAGTACACTATAGGTGCTGCGTCATTACAGAATTACATGGCAATATATCCAGCAGTCTACTCTCTTTCGCACTTGAACAGACTGCAGGAATAACCACAAGATTAATAAGCCCATTCTTTTAGGGACTCATTCATTCAGTTGAAGTGCAGCCGTCTGCTGTCTTTAAGAACGAACATCTGCGTGTATCATCTATTATGTACACAGGTGGCAGATTAAGAAAAAAGGAAACGTTAGAGGAATGTTGTCACGAAACAGGAATGGTCAGGTATTCACACTCAATCATCCTTGATGTAAACGTTTTACAGGGTCAAACTGTTTAGTATGTCAGATACTATTGTGGAGAGGCATAATGTCACGCTGTTCCAATCCTGTTACTACTGATACTGAATGTGTTGTAGCTCGTTAAGTATTCGTTTTCCATTGCTGGCTTAAAGTGAGTTGCCGATGTGATCTTAATTTTTCGGCGTTTTCTGACAAGACATACTGCATCATCGCGGTTACTGATGTTCTATTTTCTTTATAGTTACATTACTGCCTCTTATTGGCTGAATGATACACACACGCTGATGCACGACTGGACGAAACTTGATAGCTGAAACAAAAAGAGGTAGCGCGGTGGTGAGAGACAAAACTCATATTCGCGAGGAAAGCGACTCCAATCCCCAGCCAACGATCCAGCTTTAGTGTACTTTTCCTCCATTTCCCTAATTCGCTTAAGGCGAATACCGGGATTGTTCCTTTCTTTAGGAGCGGCTGAACACACACTCTGGAACTTACAATCCCAGTTTTAACCTCGGAATGGCCCAAAAAGCCATCTCCCCCCTGAATTTCAAACAACTATGCATGATGTCAATTTCTCTAGATATAACTACTCCAGGAGGTAACCAATCCTCAGCCGCTAACAGCAGCGCAATCAGGCCTAAGGATTCTGGAGAGCCTGAAGCACCATGTCGTTCAAGAAATTCAAAATCCTCTAAACTGAAGAAAAACAACGTGCATTTCTTTGGAACCCTAAATATTAACTCGCTCTTGAAGCCGGGAAAACTGAAGCAGCTCACCAAAGTCTTGAAGGTATATAAAATCCAAGTATGTGCGCTGCAGGAAACCAGATTTACAGATGAAGATTTAATGGATTATGAAGGATACAGGATATTTAAAGGAAAGAAAGGCTGGAACCCATGTGGAAGAGGCCTTCCCCACCTTGGAACAGGCTTCATCGTGAAATCTAACTGGGTAAACTCAATAACCGACTTCCAGTCACCTAATGAACGCTTGTCTTTTCTCACATTCCGCGCCCTAAATAAAACCTATACACTTATTAATTGCCACGCACCCATCAACAGTGACAATAAGAAAAACCCTCAGAAAGTAGATACATATTGGGAATCTCTAGACCACGAACTTTCTAAAATCCCAACATCAAATGTGAAAATACTGTTTGGGGACTTCAATGCACAAAAATACAAAAAAACAGTAGGAAACTACCCGGCTCACAAAAGGACAAACAGAAATGGAGAAAGATTAATAGAACTATGCAAGGGTCATAACTTAAAATTAATGTCTACAAATTTCTAAAAACCTCCTAAGAAACAGAAAACATGGAAATCACCAAACACAAGCATTGGAGAGATCCAGATAGATCACATAGCCATCACACACTATAATCAAAAAGAAATAATGAATGTGAGAGTTCGGAAAGGGCCAAACATTGTAACTGACCACTACTTATCGACAATCAAATTAAATTTCATACCACAAAGAAAGAAACAAATACAAAACAGGAAAACTCAAAAGATAGACGCAAATATCTTGAAAGAGAAAAGAGAAGAATTCTGTCAAAATATAGTTATATGTTCGGATAAATGGAAAGATATAAAAGAAGGAATGATAAGATCTGCTCAAGAAGTCGCAAAAATGAAAAAGAGAAAGAAACACGAATGGTGGGATGAGATATGTGAGGAAGCAATAGAACAAAGGATGAAGGCATGGAAGAAATGGCACTCATCCAAAAGTGATAAGGACTACCTGGAGTTCAAACAGCAAAGATCTTCTACAGCAAAACTCATTAGATCAGTAAAAAGACTATTTGAAAAGAACCAACTTACACAAATGGATAAAGATTTTAAGAGAAACAATAACAGATCCTTTTACAGCACATTCAGACAGAAACTACAAAAATATGTAGCACCAAATCTGTGTTTTAAAGATACCAGTGGAAAACTGGCAATGAATAATGAAGAAAATTGTGAAATATTAGCAAAATATTTTGAACAACTCCTCAACTGTCAGGAACCTATTGAAAAATTACCAGCCAACACCCCAAACACAGTAAACATTAATTCTGAACCCCCATGCCTCATAGAAATCAGAGAAATCATTAAAAACCTTAAGAATAATAAAGCACCAGGAGAAGACATGATAATTGCAGAAATGTGGAAAAGTGTGGATAATACAACCCAAGAAAAACTACTGGGAATAATCAATGAGACTTGGAGAACGGAACGTATACCGGAAGAATGGAAAACTGCATTAATCCACCCCATCTTCAAGAAAGGGGATAAAACCAATGCAAATAACTACAGAGGGATATCTTTACTTCCGGTAACGTATAAAATTCTATCTAAGGCCCTACAAAACAGATTGGAGAAACAACTTGATCAAGAAATTGGTGAATACCAAGCAGGCTTTAGGAAGGGAAGATCTTGTGTGGAGCAAATTTTAAACTAGAAGTTAATTATTAAATATAGACGATTAAGAGGAAAGACATCTTTATCACGTTTGTTGACTTCAAGAAGGCGTACGACTCCGTTGACAGAACAACCTTGGTTAACATCCTTAGTGAGTTTGGAGCAGACAAGAAAAGAGTCACAATCGTCAAAGAAACACTTACGGATACCTATGCAAAAGTAAAGTTCCGTGGTGAGGTATCCAGACCATTCAAAATCAGAACAGGATTAAGACAAGGAGATGGGTTGTCACCTACCCTATTCAACTGTGTGTTAGAAAAAGTTATTAGAGAGTGGAGGAAGAAAACGATTCTTCAAATCAGATTAGGAAGAATAAAGGATGGATTAGAAGTAGATTGCCTCGCTTTTGCTGATGACTTAGCGATTCTGGTAGGAAGTTTGGAAGAAGCAGTCAAACAGATCAATATTCTGAATGAAACAGCAGAAAAAGCAGGACTGAAAATCTCCTTTGAAAAGACAGAGTACCTAACCAATGTAAAAGAGGCACCGAACAATATGATTACAAAGTATGGCCAGATAAAGAAGGTTTCTAATTTCAAATATTTAGGGGAAATAATCCAGCCCAACGCTTCAGATAAAGAAGGAAATAAAACAAGAACAAGAAAAATGGAAATGGCATTCCAGCTAACAAAGAATGTGTACAACAAGAAGTCAGTATCAATTAGCGCAAAAATAAGGCACTACAACACTGTGATTAAGCCAGAGTGTCTGTATGCATCTGAATGTTTAGCAATGAATACTAACAAGGAAATGGAAGCTATAGCAAAAAAGGAGCGAAAAATCATTAGAAGAGTACTTGGGCCGAGGTTTGAGAATGGGACTTGGAAGCTTAGAAGTAATAGAGAAGTGAATGACAAAATTGAGAAAGTGGGAGATACTATGAGGAAGAGAAGAGTAAGCTTTTACGCCCATTTGAAAAGAATGAATGATGAAAGGCTGACAATGAAAATATTCATGTTTTTTGACAAGAACCCCAGAACCCAAATTACCTGGTTCAAAGAAGTCAAAGCAGACTTAGAGGAGATGGGTACAGGAGAAGATGATATAACTAACACTTAATGAGAGACAAAATTCAACATTTTGAAGGATTTGAAGTGAAGAAGAGAAGAACTGGAGGAACAGTGTGGACAGAAGACCGAAGGGAGCAGCACAGAGAGAGGATGAAGACATATTGGCAGAAGAGAAAAGAGGAGGAGCGCAATAGGAGAAATGTACATTAAAAAATAGTTGTTTAACGCGGTCCCTAGACGGCCAAAATCGGAAAAAAAAGACGATTTCTTTTTCCAATCCTCCCCAGTGTTACCTGGCGCTTCGCCTCTAAAAACCTCGTTGTCGACGGAAGTTTAAACCCTAATCTTTCTTCCTTAACAGCTGCCGTTTTCTGTACCCAATAACCGGTCGTGACAGTACTGTTATTTAGCTGTTGGAATCTTCGAATAACACGAAACAAATTCTTATGCCGACATTGCTATAAACACGCGAAACTTATGGCAGGATGGTTAGTGCGGATTTGATATCATATCGATAAAGCGCTTAAATAAGCATCTTTCCTCAGATAACGAGAAGAATGTAACTCGCATTGTTAGAAAAAAAGATGTCTACAATTCAAAGCTTTTTATACCGCGTCGAAGTGCATTACGATAGTGTATTAAAACATTGCCTTCTTCCAATGTCAGACGCAGTTTTCCCTAACAGTGAATATGAGACTTCTTAACGCTCTTCATACATGCCACTCAGTGTAAGATTAGTTGAGGGACAGAAAAAGTTGTAAAATTCGTTGACAATAGAAACTGTTAGCATACGTTCAGTAAATGGAGGCACCACAAACACGCAACATGCCGTTTCTTAAGGAGAATGTAATTCGAGGAAAGTTACCAACTTAAACCACTCTAAAGTTTTCTGCATGTGACTCTTTCGTGCAGTAATTGCTGGCTTGAGAATGTTACCATTACTCAATAAAAAAATGTACCTGAATTTGAAAACATATAATTCTAATTTTAATACTTTAATTACAAATGTAATAATTCTAAAACCTTATATCACTGGTTGGTACTCACGCAGTGAAGACGTTCAGAGAAATGCAGTGTGGAGAAAACTAGAACACAGCTTTCATATATCGCTTTCAAGTACTGAAACAACGACAAAATTAGGGAATGTAGCTAACTTCATAATCTCTAGTTCACGGGAAGATGAGAAATTGCTACACACATTTATCGGAAGTATAACTATAGAGGGTGAATCCAAAATTCCTCGACAAAATTTCGAAAATTGTTCGGGAATATTTTCTGAGTGTTTTGATAGAAGAGAACCGTGGTTTTCGGTGGCTCGTTAGAGAGTACTTGGATTTCGTTTGATTTTTTTTTTTTTTTTGTCTTTTATCTTTGTATCAGTATTAAGCTGAAAACTTCCGCACAATAATGGGAATGTCGGCGCTACGGGCTTTATGTCTCGTTTGGGAACAAACGGGTTCCATTCGCTCATGGTACTTCCTGTTGATAACTTTACTCTCCGTTCTCTAGCTCAAAATCAGTATTTCTCGGTTCCGACTCGGGCTTGTTTATTCGACTTTGCTAGTTGTACATTATCAGTGATACATAGCAGAATGGACAGGAGTAATGATGGACAGTAGGTCGATATGCACTTAATGTACGAGTTCGCTAGATGCAACGAAAGAACGTCACGACGAAACCATGTTGAGATGCTCCAGCGTCGATGGCAACTTCATCACAATACTTTTGCATCTAAAGATCGTTGCAACGTTGTTTTTGATGTTGTGCGTTCTGGTGATTACGAGTTACAAGCTTTATCACTGTTGCGAAGGTACTGTTACAGAAACGAAGGTAACTGGCGTAACAAATCTAGTAAATCTTAATTAAGTAAAGGTTCTTTAACTCTTTAACGTGGCAATTGAGGCCACGTATCATTTACGCCAAAATACTTAGATAATACCCCCGAATAACCTCCGAAATTTGGTCAGTGGATTTGGTTTTTGAAGATAGAGGACAATCTCTAAAGAATTTCCTAGTGGTTACTGGTAAACCCAGTAGAGATTCGTTACTATCTGAAACAGTCCATACAAGATATACAACTGAAACACACTGGAAATTCGACAATTTTGATATACATCCTAAACAACTTTCTCGACTTCTAGTAAGTGTACTAAGTGTAACAATAATTTTGTAAGTACTAATGGGATCAATCATAAGATGCGTCGATTGGCCTTACAGTAATCAGTTTTACTAGCCAACGGACTTTTCGAAGCACAATTTCACCCTCGTGGCTTCTAATAGCTGCTTGAGGTTCTCTTCGATGCTGTTATAATGGTCGTTCAGCAATAA
The DNA here is from genome assembly GCF_021461395.2 of Schistocerca americana. Lineage (NCBI taxonomy): Eukaryota > Metazoa > Arthropoda > Insecta > Orthoptera > Acrididae > Schistocerca > Schistocerca americana. Next base: position 452,589,399 of record NC_060130.1, read on the forward strand.
GCTGAAGCACTGGATATGAAACTGTGCTCCATAACGAATGAAAGAAGTTATTGTACACACAGCAGATGGATTTTATCCTTGAATTTCATTCATTTGGTGTATACGTTTACCTAGAAACCCGCCTAAGGCTACCACAGTAAATAATTACTAAATTTAAGTATGCGTGCTATCATGACTGATACTTTGGTTGTCCACATTCAGTATGTATGGTTTGCTGATTTTAGTTACTGTTCGAACTATAGCTTTTAAAACCGATATGTGCTGTCAATCGGAAGTTCATGTTGTTGGCAGAGATCTTTACGAACGAGTTAGCAATCTGCCAAAAAAGCTTAGATTATCTGCTACTGACCTCCTGCTGCTCCTTCTCGCCTTCACGTTGTTTGAATCCACACTTATTTTCACGTCGCCCTTCACGGAAAATATCGCTTGAATATATGTACTAAAGAAAATGGGTGAAACTTGTTGAGTCATGGTGCAGCTTGAAGACTGAAAATACAATTTATGATGAATGGTGTGGAGACATAGCGAGTGGATTAAGATAAATGTTGTTGGCACAGACATCTTATGAGAGGATACTGAGCTTCAGCGATGTTCTTCCTATTGGGTTCGCATTCTGAATCGGCCGGTGACGTTGAAACCGTCAGGTAAATACCAACGATGCATATTTTAACTAATTTATTGTCGGGATGAAATATAAAGGAATGTTGACCGGCTGCAGGACAACCTATGCATAGGCGAGGAGCATTTTTCATTTAATAAATGTTTAGGTGCGCAAAACTTCGGAGGCAATTATACAAGTTGATAACTAAACTTACATAACATGCATCAGTGAGAAGGGTAACCATTCTCGGAATAATTTTCTTTTTTCTATGAAGACCGCTCTGGCCTACTGATAATTGATGTCGATCGATTAATATTCTGCTTTTTTTGTAACTTATTATGTCTTGAAGCTTTAATAAATATGCTATTGGTAATTTCCCCTTATTTGCAAATAAATATTTTTGGGGATTGAACGCACCTTACGGGAACACAGTTTTGTTTCTTTTCTGCCAAATGTGTTTCAATGTAGCTGTGTATTAATTAGTTTCTTCAATATTGATTTGACGTTTCTATTACTGTTATTTTTCATTTACACATTATTAGGGGCGTCAGTAAAAATAATTTCTAGAGCAGGTAAGATTCTACGATTGCCAGTTTTAGTACAATTTATTTGATGAGTTTCAATACACGTCGTGTTCCAAGAAGTACTCAAAATGTACCTCAAACAACTGACGTTTATCCACTCAGTATGTTTAAGGTGGATTATTTTGATACCAAAACAGTAAGCATATTCGAACTGTGTATGCAAAGTTTACTATTTCCCGTTATTTATATGCATATGGAGGCCACCTTTTTGAGTCAAGGATCTAGAATTAAATCCTCATATGATTAAATCCTGCCGGCCGCGGTGGCCGAGCAGTTCTAGGCGCTTCAGTCCGGAACCGCGCGACTGCTACGGTCGCAGGTTCGAATCCTGCCTCGGGCATGGGTGTGTGTGATGTCCTTAGGTTAGTTAGGTTTAAGTTGTTCTAAGATCTAGGGGTCTGATGACCTCATATGTTAAGTCCCATAGTGCTCAGAGCCATTTGATCCGGGACTTCTTTCACAAATAAGTCATATTCCTGTTATGTTAGGTTGCAACTGAAAATATGTAAGTCTGAAATAGTAAAACGTCAGAGCAGTTTTAAAAAATCCTGTTACATATCGCCAAAAATAACCAACAAAAAATTCCAAAAATTTTAAAAAGACTTATTCAACTTTGATGCCATCTAAAAGACACCATTTTCTTACAATATTTTGGATCCGATCACGTTAATGTATTTATTGCGCACATTTCTTCGGTTATAGTTCACGTGGAATTTACTACTACTTGCATTGTTTGATTTATGAGATGTGTTTAGGAACGAAAGTGCTATATTTTGAAAATGCAGATGAAAATTTGGATAGTGTGCAATGATTCACATTTCGTGTTCACTGAGCCGTCTTGTGACTGAAAACTGCAATGGTGCGAATAGATTTCGTGTGCTGTTGACTGCGTGATTGAGGAATTACCAAAATAAAAACCTTTATAACTTTCGTTGCTTCCCTAGAGAGCAAGAGCAAGAGATTAGACAACAAGGAAACATGGTTATACAATCTATCTCAAGGCCAAAAAGTTTTTGATGCTGCTGTAACATGAAATGGTGTTACTGTTAGTTTCTTGTCACTGATTTAGACTTAGGGGCTGTATCAATCATGACATTTCACAATTTCATGACTATTCACGGTTTAATAGTCCTGCTTTATTCATGGCCTGAATAAAGAAGTAATATCTTGCATGACTGTTAGAGCTGTATTTAACCAACGTACAATAATATTGGCGTGCGACTTGTATCTCCGTTTTGGAAATCTTGGGCATCCCTGTGTTTGCCTTGTTTAAGCTTTAATATGTCTGTCAAAAGAGGAGAACGAAGCTGTTGAAGTTATTCTGCAGATCAGTTTACATCCAGCGAAACTCTTTCAAGATGAAACGGCTTCTAGAGCGATCGTCATAATATATTACGCACTTAACAGAAGGCAAGGGTCGCGAGAGACTAATGGCACAAACCCCTTATAAAGAAAGTTTGCGGCCGCCGCCGCCGCCGGTCCAAATATTTTTATTGTTGACTTCCTCCCGGTTGGAGGGTCTAGTGCGCTCAATTGTTCGGTGACACTGGCCCAGGAAACAAGCTGTGCTTTGTGTATTGCGGAATAAAGAAGGATCTCTGGCATCTGAGATGGCGGGGATCTGTGACGGCAGACTTCTTTTCATGCCTGGGTCCGTGTGTTTATACTGACGTCGAGCCACATGAAATGAAGAAGATTTAAGTGGCCTGCCGTTGTGACATCACAATATCCGGTGTACTGTTTTCAGTCATGTGCAGTTTATCCGCCTTTATGGGCCGCTCGGAGAAGAATGAGGAATCTGAGAATCTGGACGTCTTTCTTTTCCTTGTCCCCGTCCCTCCCCCTCCTTCTTTTTTTCCCTTTGCATCTATGCCTTTGCGCCGCACTGTGAAAGAACGGGGGCATTCAGCCTCTCACAGGATGGAACTCTGGAGTAGCTTTTTCCTTTACGTATCGATAATCCTTCTAGTTTATGCGTAGGCACACGGCGCCCCTGTTCAATATTCAGTCCGCGTACGCACGCTTCGTACAGAATGGAAATAGCATTCTGTGACGCACAATTAAATCGCACATGGCATGGTACACAGCCCTAACGAAATCCGAAAACATCGCTTATCCTCTGATATCATTTCGAAGAAAGCATTCTCGGTTTCATTTTCAGGTTTTAGTTTTAGTGTAGCTACAAGTTTACAATACGTTTATACGTGTTGATACTCGCAATCCCAATAATTTTAATGTTTTTGGAGGGTTCATTTAAACCTCTGTACGCTGTTTACTACGTAATAATTTCCTTCTTTTTACCTCGCCTCAATTTACCATGTAGGATCCCCTTCGAAATACACACAATATTTAGTGCATTTTTTTGTCACCGTCTCTACTGCACCATCCCACTTAATAATTTTATTGTGTAGCAAACAACAGGAAACACTTAGTCAGTAGCAAAAATATATACTAATCCGGAAAAAAATCAGTTTATGATGTAAATTTCCATTACAATCTGAAAACGAAACGTTCTACATATGAACGTGTTTACGATACTGGCCACCTCCGTGGTTTCCCAAAATAAATTCTTTAAAACACCGGAAAGGACACGACAGTTCCCTCTCTCGTCCTTGTGCTCCGTCCTTAAAGGCCTCATCGTCAGCAGAATGTTAAATCCTGTTTTTACTCCTTCGTCTGAAGCGTTAAGACCGTAATTATAGTATAACTACTAAAAGAGAGTCGACAGCGTAAGAGGTTTTTCGTCTTACAGGTATTTATTCCAGTTGCAGAAGTGCTTACATTTGCCGCACATACGACCGTTTCTGCATTCATATGAGAAAGAAGTCTACTTCGAAACCAGAGTTTTCTTAATTATACTACGGGCTTATTTCATTTAATTTCTTGAAGTCCGGTATGATTTATTTAGTGCCTTCATTCACTCACGACGTTTCGGTTTCATCTGTCTCTTGAGGGAACGAAACAAAATATTTCATATAAAATCTCAACTACACTAACGTAATCAAAGTAGCAGAAAATAAGTTCCATAACTTCAAAAAGTGAATGAGAAGAATGTACAGTTTACAGGTATACTAGTAGGTTTTTTTAAAAAGAGTTATTGATATTATCACATGATCAGCCAACTATTCAGAGATTCGTCGACGCACAAATATTACTTTATTTGAAATGCAAGAGCACTTACTGCAAATGTAACTTGACGGGATTTTACTTTAACATTCAGTTTCACCTACTGAAATCACATGGCATTCTCTACATTTTACTTGTAATTGTGTATGCCTGAAGATACGTCTCATTGCACTACCACGAGGCCATCTAGACAGACAGGCCGCAACGCATACGTCACGAAAGTACGCCTGAGGTCTCTCGATCGCTCAGCTCAGCAGACAAACTACGTTTCTACATCTCTTAACTTGTAACTAGCTGTTTAATTACAAAGGGAAATTGCATCTTCTACTGGAATCTGCTATTTCGTGTCTTACTCTTTATTAGACCTCCAACGATCGGAAGTTCATAGGCCTACAATAATTTGTTACGGCTGTACTGCGGTACAACAAAATTAAAATTGTACCATAATGATTATCGGTTGCATGAGGCATCACATCTTGTAAGAAATGAGGATTGTTAAGCAGAAGAGACTAAAGGCTGTAAAGAAGTCCTCCGTTATACGATTTGTGTCGAGCAGAGACCTCAAATTAAAGCATACTGCAAAATTGTGTATTTCTCATTTCCTCCTTTGTTACTCTATCTTCCATTCGTTAATGACATGCTGCAGGGACGATAGTAGGCAAGCCTCTTACGAGCTCAAGTTTCAGTGATCTTACCACTGCATTCATTTCGCGAGACGTTTTGCATCTCTTCTTGGAACGTCAATGACACTTACAGCGTATCCTGTAGCGTCTTCCAGTGGAGTCGGATGAGAATTCACAGGCGCTCACTAAATGAAGTGTTCTGTTCCTCAAAGAGTCTTCTCTACCTTATTTATTAGTAATAACTACAAAGCCCCAGATCGTTCAGCAATCGTACTTGTCAGTTTGTTGTCGTACTTCGTAATGGAAGTAGGCACGCCCGGTTAGCCGAGCGCTCTAACGTACGGCTTTCCGGAGTGGGAAGGAGCGCCTGGTCCCCGGCACGAATCTGCGTGGCGGACTTGTGTCGGGGTCCGGTGAGCCAGCCAGCCTGTGGGCGGTTTTTAGGCGGTTTTCCATCTGCCTCGGCGAATGCGGGCTGGTTCCCCTTATTCCGCCTCAGCTACACTATGTCGGCGATTGCTACGCAAACAAGTTCTCCACGTACGCGTACACCATCATTACTCTACCACACAAACAAAGGGGTAACATTCGTCTGGGGTGAGACGTTCCCTGGGGGTTCCAACGGGGGCCGAACCGCACAATAATTATGGGTTCGGTGTGGGGCGGCGGAGGGGTGAAGTGGACTGCGGTAGTCATCGTGGGGTTGTGGACCACTGCGGCTGCGGCGGGGACGGAGACTCCGTCGTTTCTAGGTCCTCGGTTAACATACAATACAATAAATAGAATGTAATGGAATTAATTAATGAGACTTTTTGAGAACATTTGGGAATCCCACGGTTTGCATTTACACACATCAATCATTGTGTTATGGGCAGCCGGTACCTTGTAAACAGCGAAATGGCAATGTTAAACTAATCCTCTTCTGTTCTCCTAGTCCAGCTCTGTATTGCCCTATCTCAGACTGTGGGGCATAAGTCTCTGTTTTGCTGATTAGGTAGGACTGGACAATGATGCAGCAAATTACTGGTAACAAGTTTCGTGGTTATTATCTCGTATGTTACACTAACACCAGTAAACAAAACTACATGCTGTCTGAAAAATTTCTGTCAACACTCGATGACCTTTTTCACTCTGAAACTTCAATCAACGAAAAATCCTGACACGACCAATTAATCTATACTGCCTGGCAAAAAAAAGTGGAGCGCTCGTAAGACAAGCCTGGACGTCACTGTAACTTCGCTACGTGTACACGCCATCGACAGGTACGAAAACGATTGGTACTGCAATTCTCTGTGACAAGTGGAGCGGCCATCAGAGTGCATTCGTGTTGTTCGTGTTTAGTGTTGACACCAGGCGTGGTAGCTAATATAAGGAGCGCGAGCACTGCCAGATGTAGCGTGATGGCTAGGACCCACTCGGAGATGCCGCGTACTCATGTGAGCTAACGCTGTCAGCGCCTGCAGAGCCTGAGCCGGCCGGGTTGGCCCAGCGGTTCTAGGCGCTACAATCTGGAACCGCGCCATCGTTTCGGTCGCAGGTTCGAATCCTGCCTCGGGCATGGCTGTGTGTGATGTACTTAGGTTAGTTAGGTTTAAGTAGTTCTAGGGGACTGATGACCTCAGAAGTTAAGTCCCATAGTGCTCAGAGCCATTTGAACCATTTTTTTGCAGAGTTTGAAAGAGGTCTGTCTCTGGGTCTCCATTGAGTTAGCTTACCGAATCATGCAACATTCAGATTCGTATGAAATTCTGACTTTTCAGTGGCCCGATGTTAAACTGCATGGGAGCGTGACAGCAAGCTGCCTCTACAAGATTCAGGTCAGTCGCGTCTGACCACCAAAAGATAGGATCGGCGTACTGTGCACCAAACACATCGCAAGCCATTCACATCTGCGCTTGCCATTCGAGAACAGATAATTGACTCCCTGCAAGATTCTGCGTCCTACACCACTGGTCAGAGACCAGCAGCAGCCGGGCTGGTGAATTGCTGTCCCAGGCCAGGCTGCCGTTACCAACAAAACACCAAAACACAAAACACAAACGTGGTGCCGTGACAGGGAAACATGGACTGCTGATTAATGATGTCGCATTGTTTTTAGGGATGAATCGCGAATGTGCACAACCGCAGATGACCTCATCAGCGAGTCTGGCGGCGACCTGTATAGATATCCCGTTCTTCCAGTGTTGTGGAGAGGCAGCAGGCTATTCCTTGCGTCATGGTGTGGAGAGACATCGGTTATGACTAGAGGTCACTTCTGGCACTGGTTGAGAGAACTCTGACGGCACAACGGTACGTCATGGACATCCATCGTCCTCACGTATAACTTCTACATCTACATGGATACTCCACAAATCATACTTAAGTGCCTGGCTGAGGGTTCATCGAACCACCTTCACAATAATTCTCTATTATTCCAATCTCGAAAAGCGCGCGGAAAAAGCTAACACCCATATCTTTCCGGTGCGAGCTGTGACATCCCTTATTTTCTGATGATGATCGTTTCTCTCTGTGTAGGTTGGCGTCAAGGAAATATTGTCACGATCGGAGGAGAACGCTGATGACTGAAATTTCGTGAGAAGATTCCGTCGCAATGTAAAAACGCCTCGCATGTGACATTATCGTGGTGCCATTTTTCAGCAGGAAAATACTTGTCCACACATGGCACGTGCTTGTATGAACCGTCTGTGCAATGTTTTCGTACCCCCGCGGCCAGCAAAATCCCCAGATCTGTCCTCGATAGATCATGTGTAGGGCCAGCTCTAACATCAACTCCGTCTGAGAGAACATCAAGAACCAGTTACAATACTAGTGGGTCAGTTTGCTTCAGGAGAGGATGCAACGGCTTTATGAGACTCTTTCCAGCCGAATCAGTGCAGACATCCAGGCCAGAGGGAGTGCTACATTATACTGACAAATAGGCTACTATTGCCAAGGTCTTTGTAAATTTGAGCGAACATCCTATGTGAAACAAACACGAATGATCCCGACCAACTATAACCTCTAACTGCAACTGACTCAAATCGTACGCCCCCGCGTACGAAGCGCGAACAACAATACCACTAGACATAACCTAACGAGCTGTTGCTGCACGATTTTCGATGCTTGAAGCCACAGGAAATAATGAACGCAATAAAAAATGTGAAAGATGTATGTGACGTGTTAAGATGTAGTATCCTCACAAACCGTTCAGGCGGACCTTTGGAGCATTCCATTTATGAGGCGCAAGGGATTGTTAATATCATCAAAATATGTTGCATCGCATTATAGCAATAGCCTTGTAATTACATGGAAATATATATTTTAAGACTATGCGTTTTTTACACATCACACTTACAAAACTTATCGTTCGATCCGTTTAACTTCGATATTCGTACTATCACCGCTTAGTAAGACGAATATCATGGTATAGGATAGGAGAAAACAAAAATGGACAGTTCTAGCGTAGAGAAATCTATCTGTATCAGTATTGTGCCGTTTGCGGTTGCAGAAAAGACAATAAACAATAAATGCTCTGTCCCTAACTGTCAGCTAACTTTATAAAATTATACTACAAACTCTTTCCTTACAGTCATGACGAAATTCCTATTCAAAAGCAGCTGAGAGCTCTGTGCCTGGAGTTGAGATGTAGGTGGCCGCAGCCCTGTGCATGCGCACCGCTTGTAACAAAGTCCCATTCTTCACTGAAACCATTAGCGGTAAGCTGTGTACGCGACGAGATTGCTACAGGGCGGCAGCGCGCTGCCAGTGGGAAGCAATTACATTTGACCGTCCGGAACGAGATCTCACGACGTCAACGACGATAAGTTGGCTACCGAAGCACTCAATCAGCGATCGGAGCCATTCTCTCGAGCTGGCAAAAAAGAACCTTGGCCTACCGGTGTGTTGGAATACCACTGGAAAGGAAGAACAGGGATCCCACGACAATGGCTGTGCAAAGCTAACGGCTCGGTGCAGATTGCACGCCGTAGTCCTTTTCGGAACCGTTGCATGTTCTGAGATTCGATCACCCACTAATGCACTATTAACGCGTTTCTTCTTAAGAATTTCACAGGAGGCCTCCAGTTGTAGTTTACATCAATTTTAATGATTGCTACATAATCATACTTCAGTTAAGTTGCATCAGTCACTACAGTCATGTAGATAGTAGAAGATTGCAAAGTGAAAATTTTACATGAGAAGCTAGTAGTCGCAAATGAACAGTTAGCATATTCTTAGCAGAAGCGAATTACACCTTAAAGCAGCTACTGGAAATGATGACCGTCAGTCTCAATGAGCGCATTACAACGTAATCCACTAACACAACTGTGTTATGAGTTTAAAATAATTAATCCCCATTTCTTACAGACATCGTTCATTGTTTAGGGGTGCAATTGCAGCTCCACCATCAGTCTTCATTCCATATCCTCCGAAGCATGCATATCACGACCATTTTGACTACAATTAATTGATGCGCCTGTTCCAACACGATCCTACAGAATGTCTTCAAATTCTGTTGTGGGTACAGTATTCTTTTCCTGGAGTCTCGACCAACACTCTGTAGCTTCAATGACGCAGTTTCTCGAAAGTTCCTATCTGCAGTAATAAATTGCTCACAATTAGGATACGCGTCGTACAGTGGCTTGGAGTGTATACGGGATTAACTAGACTCCACCAATAAACTTTCGAAGACTGTTAGGGATATCTTCTGTGTAGTCTGAAATAAGAGACGCAAGGTCTCCGGTGGCTCTTAAAAGAGAAAAAAGGGACGGAAAAAAATCTTAACACAAAGGAGGATTTGTGTGACATAAAAGAAAGTAGGTAGGCGTGTTTCTAAATGCGAAAGAAGATATCTAGCCAGATTTCACGCCAGTCGTTTAAAAGTGCCGCTAGTAGCGCCACTGTGAGGATGCAAATGAGGTTGGCTTTAAATAAAAGATCGTGAGCGTAGTTAAATTTTGAAATTGAACGTAGTGAGTCGATGCTTGTCAAGAACGCCCTTAAGCAGACAAAGACGCCGCTACCAACACCACACTGAATTTGAACGAGGTCATGTAATAGGGCTACGAGAAATTGGGAATTCCTTCTGCGATATTGGAGGAAAACTTGACAGGAATGTAGCCACTGTACATGATTGCTGGCAGCGTTGGTCTCGATACTGTACGATTGCAAGAAGACCAGGCTTCGTACGGCCACGCGGCACTACCGAGACGGAAGACCATCGCACTGTATCTGCAACAGCAATTTGAACAGCAGTTGGCACCACGGTGACTGTTACAAATCGGTTATTTCAAGGGCAGCTCCGAGCCAGACGCCCTGTAGCATGCATTCCACGGACCTCAAACCACCGCCATTTGCCACTTCAATGGTGCCAGTGATGACTGTGTGTTGATTGGAAGGTGTCCAGTTGACAGCCTGCAGACAACCTTTCTGCTTACTAGATAGACTGGACCTACACCTTGATCTATGGCTACAGCATTCTCGTGGCTATTTCACACTCACACACCAAGACTGCTAATCTGTACGTCAGTCTTGTGATTCGACCTGTTGTGCTACCATTCATGAACAGAATTACAGTGGTGCTTTTCAACAGCATAACGCTCTCCCACGTATCGCAGCTGTAAGCCCACATGCTCTACAGAGTGCCGACGCGTTGCCTTGTCCCGCTCGATGACCAGATCTTCATATGGCTCAAATGGCTCTTAGCACTATGGGGCTTACCATCTGACGTCATCAGTCCCCTAGAACTTAGAACCACTTAAACCTAACCAACCTAAGGACATCACACACACCCATGCCCGAGGTAGGATTCGAACCTGCGACCGTAGGGGTCGCGCGGTTCCAGACAGAAACGCCTAGAACCACTCGGCGGTAACCAGATCTATCTCCTATCTGGCACATATGGGACATCATCAGATGACAACTCCAGCGTCATACACAGACGACATTAACGGCATTAACCGTCCCTCTATTGACCAATCAAGTGCAACAGGTATGGAACTCCATCGCACAAACTGACATCTGGCACCTGTATAACACAATTCATGCTTGCATTCAACATTCTGGCGATTACACAGGTTATTAATGCACCTGCATTTCACATTTTCTGTGGTTTATTTCTCCCTTAGATTGACCTATGATCTAGCAATGATATGTTACGTAGACAAATGTATTTCCGAATTTTCGTTACTCTGCCTTATTTATTTTTTGCTACCGCGATTTTTTCTCTTCAGTGTGATTAATTACGGTTTATTCAATTTTTTACCCCAATTACCTTTGTTTCTGAGAAAATATCGTCACAACTAAAGCTGAAAACACAACACGCAGGATCTCGTTTCTCGTAGGCCACTATGTATAGCTTATATGGTTGGCGTCGCTGCGGGGACAGCTCAGCTTTGCATCGTGTGCGAGTCTTCCATTACAATCAGTGAAACCATACATAAGGTGCGTATCAGCCAACTATTCATCAGTAACCCTATCCATAGCTCTGCTCTATGTCAATGTTAGCGCACTAACAACGGAAACTCCCCATCGTATCCCCCTCAGACTTAGTGGTAGGATGGCCCAGTGGCTAACTCGTCAAAAGCAGAACACAGATCAAGTATGAAAACATGAAGAAGGTGCTCTGACCTGTGAAAAAAGAGGAGAAATAGGATCAGTGAACGGTCGAAGTTCAGGATATGTAACACCGAGCGGGCAAGAACCACGGCGTCGTCCTTTCGTGGTCACGGTGTTGGTACTGCAGAGCGGGATATCAGTGTTCAAATCTCTCTCATGCCCTTTTTTCACAAAATTATAAACTTTCCGTCTGGGCAATGAAGTATCTGTTCTCCTCCTGCAGCCTTGACAGTTGTCATACTATACATTGGTTATAGAATATGAATCATTTGATAAGAATATATTGCCGCTGCAAGTTAATGTGATGAATAGTGAGAGCAGGCGAGGTACTGTATAGACTTCTCAAAGAAATGAACGCAAAAATAAACGCATGTGAACTTTGTTACAACAAAGGAATTAACGAGTCAAAACTTCCAAAACGTAATGCAAGATTCATAACATGAGACACTTCTGTAGAATAAATAGGAGGTACGTACTTCCAAGGTCCCTTCCTTACGCCTCCCCGTGGCAAACGGACGCTACACCTCGACACAGGCACAAATTTGATTATAGCGAACAGCCTATCAATGCCCAGACAGACAGTTCACAATTTAGTGAAAAAAAAGGAAAAATGGGGCACGAGGGAGATTCTAACACGGATCTCTCGCTTTGCAGTCCAACACCGTGACTACATAACCACTACGACGTGGTTCTTGCATTTCCATCGACGCTGAACATCTTGAGCTCGAACGGTTCACGGTTTCTATTTTGCTTCTTTTTCACAGCACAGTACACCTTTTTCCTGTTTTCATGCTTGATCTGTGTTTAGTTTTTCACGGGTTAAACTCTGGGCCATTTTATCACTAAATCTGAGGAGGATGCGATGGGGAACAAAACCCTAGACCGAACCGAACAGTGATGAATGCAAACTTAAGGGCAACGATTAGAAAAGGGCACTGCCGTTGGGAATAGCAGGCACCGCGAGCGACTGGAAACAAGGCATACAGATCACACCGCATCTGTACTGCTGTGCACTGTTTTCAGTGCAATAAAGACGCAAAGTTAACTGGGGAAGTTACGAAACGAAATGCGATAACCCCATAACGAACCATCGGAGACCGTAGACCCATTACATCAAAATACTGAGAAGGTGTCCCTGAACAAATGGTTCAAATGGCTCTGAGCACTATGGGACTTAACAGCTGAGGTCATCAGAACTTAGAACTACTTAAACCTCACTAACCTAAGGGCATGACACACATCCATGTCCGAGGCAGGATTCGAACCTGCGACCGTAGCGGTTGCGCGGTTCCAGACTGAAGCGCCTAGAATCCCTCGGCCACTGGGGCCGGCTATCCCTGAACAACCACTGAAAATTTGTTGTTGGAGTTCTCGTTAAACCCTTATATGGAGAAGAAACTTCTGTTGCGGTACCTTTCTCTTCACTTTTGTTCGGCTTTCTGGGAGTTCGTTTCTTAATCAAAAGAGTTTTCCATATATTTGTATATATTTTCCAAATCAGAACAGATAGATGTTAAATGCTAGTTAGTGTTAGCATAGAAACAGACGATTCAAGTAGTGAAGAACCATCTCGATGAAAGATCTTTCTTTTCCTTTTCTTTTTCCGGTATTTATTGATGTTGGTTGTGTACGCTTTCGATTTCTGAGCTGGACGGATTCATATTCAGGCGCCTTCATAGATACATGAGTCCATCACGATCCGTAGACTTATGCAAACCAAGGCTGTACACTGTCAACCTGTGTGCCCCACATTTATCTGAAACGCGATTAAATACAGAGTTTCAGGACAATACTGAGACAAATGGCTTCTACCGGGACGATGCGGCAGAAAGTTTAAGAAGGTTAACTCAAGAAAAGCTGAGTGGCACGTACGAAGAAACCTTTTTTTACCAGAACTGCATCATGGGGATGAAATATTGGCTTGAAATACTTTCAGATTCTCCTCTGGTTTTCTCCTTATCCGAGATTAACTTTTATACACTACTGTAGTCTGATTTACACACACATCTGTATTCCAGATTTACACCGTCACGACTTTCGTCTTCATATTCACGTAGCCCGAACCCCACTCGCCCCAAAGTAGACAAATGAAAAGAAAAGAGTTACCAGAGCTTCTTATTGTGCCGTCCGCAAACTTTTAAAAATGTATGATCCATTGCATTTTGTTCAAAAATATTTAGTAGGTACTGGGAATGTGGAAATGATACCGGCGTCAGTAGTGACAATAATAACGTTTTGGGTGCTCAGCTATTTAGCGATCAATGAAATGCTAGGGCATGCGTTTCAGAACACACGTTTTATTTCTGCTACCGTTTATAAAACGCATAACATCCCGTACTTTGACGTCTGGCTGCGAGTAAGACGTTGCTACGCATTTATTCACGTTAATAGTTTCCTATTATATTTAGTGTACATCTCTATTGAATTCGTTGGCTTTGCCATGAAAATAAATGTAACCAATGCTTGTAATAGGATGCAGAAGACTTATGCGACTACCATAAATAAGAGAGCGACACGGAGACTGGTCGAGAACCGGTTTACTACCACTAATTTCACGGTTACTTTGTGTTCATATAGTGCTATGCATATATGTTAATATGACATGCCACCAATCACGAAATGAGCTTCAGAAATTGAGAATGCATCACGTTAAAAAAAAGTAATACGAAATAAGAAAAAATAGAAGGCCGTGGTGAGATAGTCGCTCCTACCACACGAGAACGAAAGCTCTTTCCTTATAAAGAAAGATCCGCGCGTGGATAAAAAGGGGAAAAAAGGTTGTTTGGGTACCACTCATGTGGACAACCTGGCAAGAATTAGAAAACCAATATCATCTTACAACTGCAAATAACTGCGCGGTTTAACAGCTGCAGCCAAGTTCACGATGAAAGAAATTTTCCATCGCTCAAGAGATATGAGTCAACGTTACGCCTTCAAGATTCTCAACGTTAATTACACATTATGGTCCAGTCTCAGGAACTGAGCCCGCTTTACAAACAGGTTAAGGTTCCGAATATCAAATAAGTGTTGTTCCCTCGAAACGTTATCTGGTTTCCACAGTTTTAAATATTAATAAACTGAAAATGCAGGACGGGAGTGGAACTAAGAACAATGAATCAGAAAACATGAATATGGGTAAGCTATTGCGAACAGCAAAGTGAACGCATAACGGTAACCATGACAGATAAAAAGTCATCATCCACCACACTAGTACGCTTTGAATGTGTACTGACTGTGTAGATGATGAAAAGATTTAAAGAATATATGAAGAGATAAAAGATGTTAGTTAAGTCACTAAGGGAGACGAAAGCTGAATTGCGATGAGGCACTGGAATTCGGTAGAAGGGAAAGGAAAAGAAGGAAAAATTGCACTAAAACATTTACTGAAGGGAAAAAATGGAAGGAAAAGCCGCATGGTACAATTTTACTCAAAGCACACTGTAATAACCACTAACACTTGAATAATGAAAGGCTAATGTATTCTTAGAAGAAACCTGGAGACACACGGTGGTTTCGCACAAATCCTATTATGGATTTAGAAACAAAATTTTAAACTGGAAAATATTTCCAGGTACAGATGTGTGGACTCTGACTACGGTTTATTGATTATTAACTGAAGATAAAAACTGTGGAAATTGCAGAAAAGTAGAAAATGGAAGAGGAGGGACCTGGATGAACTGAAAGAGTCACTGATTGTTGAGAATTTCAAATGGAGCAGTTAATTACTACTGACTAATAAATGGAACACAATAAAGACGAATGATATCGGGAAGACAACAGAGGAACAAAGACAACGAGAAAAAGGCCAGCAGAAATCGTTGAATAACCCACAATATGTCGTATTTATTTGAAGAAAGCAAGGGACATAAAATCACAGCAAGTGTAGGCAAAAGGGAACAAATACGTCAAAAACATGAGTTTTCAAAGCAGGAGGGCTAGGGGACAAATGCAACGTTGTAGAAGTACGCATGACTGTGTGGAAGATACTTGCTGTCTATAGGAAAATTAAAGGAACCTTTGGCGAGAGCAGAGGCAACTTTTTGAATATCAAGAACTAGATGACAAGACAGTACTGAGCAAAGAGAGGAAAGATGAAACGTGCAAGAAATATACAGAAGACCTGCAGAAAGAAATTTAAAGACAATTTTATGGAAAGAGATGAGAAATTAGATGATGTGATGTGAGATGTGATACTGCGCGAATAATTTGACAGAGCGCTGAAAGACAAATCGAAAGAAAGCACCAAGAGTAGGGAATTATTTAGAACTTATGGAAAACCTATCGTGACAATACTATTCGAGGAATTATGAGACCGGCGTAAATCCTTAAGTTTCAAGAAGAAAGTAGTAATTGCTTTCTCAAAACTGTGAACATTTCCAAACCATTTGTTTAACAAACCATGCCAAAAAAATAGTGAGATGAATTATTTGAGAATAATGGAAAGTGTGCTGGACCCAGACTCGGGGGAGATCAGTTTGGCATCCGAATCAATACAGGAACGCGCAAGGCAATACCAAGAGTTATATAAGAATGCAGACTGACGAACGTCAAGCGTACGATTATATCATTTGAAACATTTGTTAAAAGTATTTTGAAAAGAGGTTATAAATTAATATCAACAACAGTGAAACTGGCGTAATGAAATGTACACGAATAAAATAAGGTGATAACGACGTAATTAAATTAGGAATTGAGACTGTAAAAGTAGTAGATGGGTTTCGCTATTGCGGCACGAAAATAATTGGCAGTGGCCGAAGTGAAGTGTATATGAAATGCAGACTGGCAATAGAAAGAAAAAACTTATGAAAACTAGAAATTTGTAACACTGAAGACAGCCTTGAAAGGAAGTGAAACATTGACGATAAACTTTTCAGATAAGAAGAAAATAGAAGCTTTTGAAATTTAGTGCTACGGAATAACGCCGAATATTAGATTTGCAGTTCGGATTACTGATGTGAAGATAAATGGGCATCAGTAAATCTCTTGGTAAAACTTATCCTGAGCTATGGAGGACACATTGTTAATAATGGAGGGAAGTATGTGGGTAAAAATTTTAGGTGGTATCCAAGGCCTGATTACATTAGATTTCAGTGCTATGTAAAGATGAAGATGGTTGATCTGATATTAGTTACACAACTAATAGCCGAAACTGCTTATCTCTTACCTACGCTCAGAAGAAATTATGCAACATGTAGACCGTATTTCAACAGCGGGTAATGGACGCCAAATTAAACGGGAAATCCTGCAGAAAGAAGGATCTCATTTACAAATTTTTATGAGAAAACTCTTCAAGATTTTAAAATAAAACAAACGTTATTCCCATTCAAAATAATTTTTCTTCGTGTATCCATATTTATTATTTAACACAGTCACCCAGACGACGAACAAATTTCTCCCAACAAGAGACAGTTTGTCGATACCGTAAATGGTGAATGTTTGACTTTGTTGGGGCGCCCCAAACTCGCCTCTGTTTGCACCGCTTCATCACTATCAAAATGAATTCCTCAATTGCTTTCTTTAAGTTTTGGAAGCAGATTAAACTCTGAGGTGGCGAAGTCTTGACTGTATGGAGGATATTCGATGACGGGGAACCCAAACGTCGGATGGTTGCAGATGTCGCAGCGCTCGTGTGTAGTCTGGCATTGTCATGGTGAAGGGGATGGTGCTCCACGTGTGGACGAACTCTTCGAACTCTGAGCTAGATTACAGCAAGCTGCTCCTCACGTACCGACTAAGTAACGTTACGCACCGCCATGTTACACGCTACAATTCGGAGCCCTCTAGCGGCAGATGGCTGCTCATATACAGACGGAAAAAAAATCGCAGCACCAAAAAAATAATTAATGTAGAGTAATAAAAATTCGAGAATGATCTGTCTATGTAACATATGTAAGTCATTAACATTGCTAGATCGCAGGTGATGTAAGCGCGAGGTAACCCATTGCAGCTGTGAAATGCTGGTACGTCATTAACTGGTGTAACTGCCAGAATGTTGAATGTAAGCATACAAACGTGCATGCATTGTATTTTACAGGGCCGGATGACAGGTTGTGGGATGGAGTTCCATGCCTGTTACACTTGGGCGGTCAATCGAGGGACGGTTATTGCCGTTGGCGTATGACGCTGGAGGTGTTGTGCGATAATGTCCCATATGAGCTCGATTGGAGATAAATCAAGTGATCGAGCAGGCCACGGCAACATGTCGACACTCTGTAGTGGACGTTGGGTTACAGAAGCGATATGTGGGAATGCGTTATGCTGTTGGAAAACATTCCTTGGTACGCTGTTCATGAATGGCGGCACAACAGATGGAATCACCAGACTGACGTAAGAACGTTCAGTCAGGTTGCTTGAGATAGCTACCAGAGTGCTCTTGTTGTCATACAAAATCGCAGCTTACGCCATAACTCCAGGTGTAGGTCCAATGTGTCTAGCACGCAGGCAGGTTTGTTGCAGGCTCTCAACTGGTCTCTTTCTAACCAACACACAGCCATCACTGACAGCGAGGCAGAACCAGCTTCCATCAGAAAATACAACAGACCTCCACTCCGCCATCCTATGAGCTCTCGCGTGACGCCAACATCTGCGGTGGTGCTGGTTTGGGGTCAGTCGAATGCTCGCTTGAAGGGCGTCTGGCACGGAGATCAGAAAGTCATCAATTTGTAGCACTTCGTTGTGTCACAAAGGTACCAACTTTTGCTCAGATTTCTGCTGCACATGCAGTACGATACGCCAGAGCCATCCACCGAACACGATGGTCTTCCCTTTCGGTAATCCGATGAGGTCTTCGGGAGCCCGGACTTGTTGAGACCATACATTCCCGTGACCACCGCTGCCAGCAAGCAACTGTAGTGTCTGCATTCCTGCCAAGTCTTTCGGCAATATCGCAGAAAGAACATCCGTATTCTCGTAGCCCTAATATACGACCTCGTTCAATCTCACTGAGGTTTTGATAATGACATCTTTGTCGCCTTAAAGGTATTCTTTACTAACTTCAATTAATCACGTCCAATCTCAAAGGTATCTAACGCTCACGCCTGTTACAGTGCGTATTTAAAGGAAACTTGACTTCCAACCTCATAGTGGCACTGCTAACGTCACGCTTATGCGACTAGCACGAAATCTGAACATATATAAGCTTTCAGATGTAGAAACAAGCATACCAACTTCTGTTTATGTGATACAACTCCTTCTTGGTGTTGTGATTTTCTTCCTTTTTGTGTATGTAGACATGAAGAATAATGATGTAAAATACCAATGTTAATTGTTTTATTTAAAAATCTGTAAGAGTTTCCGCACAAAAAATTCGTAGTCATTACTTTTCAGCACGTACTCGTAGATTCGTTTACTAGCTATTTACTCATAGCCTCGACAAAGGATGAATAAGAATTTACAGCGTAGTCATAGCCTCCCCTTCTTCCTCTGGCTGTGTTCTCCTGCCTAATTACACAATCAGATAACATGTAGCAGTGGTCCTTGCTCTAATCACTCTCCTCGCGAAGTAATATGGTTCTAATTAATCACTGTCGTTTATAAAATCTCAGCAACAGGATGACTTGTTTTGGTCTCTTCATATACAAATATACCGCCCAAATGCAGAAGCGAAGTGTTTCGAATTAATCACTATCGTCCATAAAATCTCACTGCGATATGGGATTGCCTCTTCATACACAAGCAAATACAGGGTGAGTCACTAACTATTGCCACCAAGGAAACTCTGAACGTATGATTGGAGATGAAAAGTTTGTGGGACAAATATTGCATGGGTCAACGGGGGCCATAATATGACGTTGGTTTTTTATTGGTAGCTTTGGTCGCTTCGGAGATATGAAGGTCAACTTTTTTATTTTAAATGGGCTGCTATAGTTTGGTACGTCTTTTCTGGTAGCGGCTATCGAGGCGAATCCAATGATGTGTAACAGTAAGATCTTTGAAGGTCAACGAAGGTCACAAAGATGGCATGAACGTTCGTTTACAGAAGGTGTTCGAAGTAATGACCATTGGTATCAGTGGAATGCTGCAGTCTTCTTATCATGGAACTGAGTGGTATTACTTATCACATCGGCACTTATCGAAGCAAATGTTCTTATAATTGTCTCTTGCATATCTTCAGGTGTAGTTGCATTGTCTTTATAAACAATGTCTATTATGAATCCCCGCAAGAAAAAATCCAGAGGCGTCATGTCTGGTGAATTAGCCGGCCACGACACATCTTCTCCGCGTCCAATCCAACGATTTGGGAATTGTCTCTGCTAATCATTTCTAGCCATCAGCGAAAAATGTGCCCGACACCCATCGTGTTGATACCACATTCTGTTCCTTGTTCCTAAAGGCATTTCTTCCAATAACAGACCTAATGTTTCCTGCAGGAATTTGGTGTACTTCCTACCAATAAGATTTCCTTCGATGAAATAGGGGCGTATAATTCCGTCCTCCAGAATCCTACACAATACTGTCACCGACCACAGGTTTTGGTGTGCCACTTGCTGCAGCCAACATGGATTTTCATTTGCCCAATAATGCATGCTATGCAAATTAACATTTCCATGGTTCGTGAATGTAGCCTCGTCATTAAATAAAATCAAATTAATAAATGTGCTCAAAAATGGTTCAAATGGCTCTGAGCACTATGGGACTTAACTTCTGAAGTCATTAGTCCCCTAGAACTTAGAATTACTTAAACCTAACTAACCTAAGGACATCACACACATCCATGCCCGAGGCAGGATTCGAACCTGCGACCGTAGCGGTCGCGCGGTTCCAGACTGTACCGCCTAGAACCACTCGGCCACCCCGGCCGGCAATAAATGTGTGATCCCTTTGAATCTGAAGTTGAGCCCATGCGACGCATAAAATTCGTACCAGTTAATTCTTGGTGGAGACTGATACGGTAAGGATGATATTTATGGCGATGCAGAACTCGAACAACATTACTCTGGCTCATGCCAGACTCTTGCGATTTGACGCGAACTAACACAAGGATCTCGAACCACAGTGGCAAGGGTACCAACTTCCGTTTCCTCGTTAGAAACTTTCTTTTGACAGATATGTTTCCGATACGTTAAAGATCCAGTTGTTCTCAGTTTATCATACACATATTTAAATGTACGAAGTGCGGGGTTTGTACTTTGAGGATATCTTTGAGCGTGTAAGTCTCTAGCTCTCACTGAATTTCGTTGGAATTCTCCGTAAATGAGAAGCATATCGACTTGTTCTTCGAAGGAATACATCATTCCCATTTGCTTGATTCGACGATACTAGTCTTACCTTTTCTATTAGTGCTGTATTGCGAAACCGTCGAATGGTGTTTACATGCCAATGGCACGATAGATGGATACGGCGCGTTCTTCGAGTATTTACTATTTGCACGATATACGAGAGAGAACTGTCACAGCATGTGTTTCGATAAGTGCCGATGTGGTAAGGCATACCACTCAACCCATGATAAGAAGATTGCAGCACTGCAGTGGTACCAACGGTCATCACTTCGAACGCCTTCTGTAAATGGACGTTCATGCCACCTTTGTGACCTTCGTTGACCTTCAAAGACCTTACTGTTACACATCACTGGATTCGTGTCGATAGCCGCTATCAGAAAAGACGTACCAAAGTACAGCATCCCATTTAAAAAAATAAAGTTGACCTTCATATCTCTGAAGCGACCCCACCTAGCAACAAAAACCCAACGTCATATTATGGCCCCCGTTGTCCATTGCAACATTTGTCGCACAAACTTTTCAGCTACTAACATACATTCGGAATTATTCTAGGTGGCTATAGTTTGTGACTCACCGTGTATCTCGCTCTGATATGCTCTTTCATTAAACCATTTGAGAATGTTGCAGTTTTAAAACGTACTAATTGTTTGCTGAAATATTTATCAGGTATACATTGTGCGCTACGCTGTATTCAACAATGAGAATGAATTCTAAATAAAACGTTTCTTTCAAAAGCCTCCCAAAATGTGTTATGGATACAAGCATTAGAAATTCGCAGGACATCGTGAATGTGTTCCTTTTTTTATTGATTTGATGACAGTTTCGAGTATCTTCTGTAATTCTGAAAACTAGAACTTGGATCATATCTCGGAACTAAGAAAAATTATACCGATGTTGTATGGATTTCTGTATATTTTGTTGCCTGTTATCCGTCGATGACTTCCAAGCCGAATAGACAAGACAACTAAGATCAGGATTTAAAGGCTTTTCGACGATGACGTGATTTGAGACGGATCACAACCTAAGGTTGGGCAAAGGTGGGAAGTGAAATCACCTAGGTCATTTCCGTAGGAACGATTCCGGCTATTGCTTTAAGCAATTTAGGGAAGTTGCAGGAAACCTAACCTATATGGCCGGACAGGGATATGAACAGCTATCCTCCCGGTCTCGAGTCCAGTGTGCTAAAAACAGCACCAACTCTCACGCTTAGCAAGCTGAACTTCACTCTGATCATCACCGTAATATGGCAGTTCAAAACCGTCATGTGCATCTGACATACAGGGTGTCTCTCGTAAGAGTCGTCAGCCCCGTTCTCAAATGGTTCAAATGGCTCTGAGCACTATGGGACTTAACATCTGAGGTCATCAGTCCCCTAGAACTTAGAACTACTTAAACCTAACTAACCTAAGGACATCACACACATCCATGCCCGAGGCAGGATTCGAACCTGCGACCGTAGCGGTGGCGCGGTTTCAGACTGAAGCGCTAGAACCACTAGACCACACCAGCCGGCCCCGTTCTCAACTTTCAAGAATGCACGGCGGTATAAGTAATAGTAAAAGTAGTCGAAACAGTAAGGGAAATAACGGTAGTAACCTAACAATACACCAACATAGGCTTATATAGCCCTACAAACAGTTTTGCATTCAATATTGGTACGTTTTCGACCGTTCCGCTGTCTCATCGACTTGCTCAGTCTCTTTCATCACTTTGAAATTTATCTCTACCAAACAAGAGGCCGCCGGAACACTGCTTTGGTCAGGGTTACTTAATTCAGAATTTGGAATTCTACGGCAAATCATGGACTGTTCGTTTTCTAATTCGAAGTCTTCTTCATCGGGAAAACTCTCCCTCGATCGGAACTCTTGCTGATCTTTCACGTCTAGTGTGTTTAGCCATTTTCAATTTATTAAAGTGTTCACTGTCCTACTTCAATTTTAAAAAGAAAAGATCTAATTGTACGCTTCACACGCGTCGTTCATGTCACTTCCAAGGCACTCTAGTCAAAAACATACGAATCTGCCCTCCAAAGATGAAATAAAATGCTATAAAATCTGAAATTAATGAGATGTTTCCTTGAATGATTAAACACAAAGTAATAAAGCTCTACCAGAGTGCAATGTATCTAGACAGAGAAAGAAAATTTATTAAACTAGGCACGATCTCGCAAATTCCAGTGTCTTACTTTTACGTTGGTACTGGCGAATCTGCGTTATACAGATATCTTTAGCCAATATTTGCCCTTTACAGTGATGATTTTAAACTCCTTGGTTTGTAATTTCTATCATTAAATGGACGCTGAACATGAAAAAGGACAACACACGAATTAATTCACGTTAGGTACACTATATGTACTCGTAAATCCGTCAAGTCCAAAAGTTCTAAAAAATGTCAAGATGTCACCAAAAAATTCGCGCTAATTACCTTCTTCATTTTCTTCTAAAGCCCCACGTTGCTTCGGCACCAATGAAAGCGCTCCCTGCTTGACTAAATGAACGTAATATTTGTTTCTTCTACCCAACTTCACTGGGATCTCAGGGCTACAGTGTAGATAAGTTATTATGGCAGGAAGTGTCCCATTTTCTCAAGGAACTGATGTTTACTTTTGTATGGGACGTCAGATTATAATCTGAGTGAGAAAACTATGTCGTTTGCCATCCTGTTTACTGCACACATTTACGTATGTTAATAAAGTTCGTACTGGTACAGCATGCGTTACTTCGCCAACTAGTTAGTTAAAGTTACAGTTCTACAGTAAGTCACTTTCTGTTTAAAGTCTAGTCTGGAAAATTTCTTGCATTTTACAGTAGTAACTTGGATGGACTTATATCATAATTATTTAGAAATTTTTATGTCAGCGGTCGGAGATATTATTCCCTTGCAGTTGCTGCATGTCAACTCCCAAGAATGCTTCGTACGTCTCTGACTTTCCATTGGGAGTTGTTATTCAGAAAAAAACTTCCTAATTGGAAACTGTCTTTATCGTTTGCTTTAGTCGTTTCAACGTGGGATTTTGCCGAATAAATACCTTGCTTGGGCAGAGACGCCGTCTTTAAAGATTAAATTTTCTAATTATTCAGAACACGAAAACACCATGAATTACTTTTCTGCAATATATTTTCACGAAGTTCACTTCCCAAGACATAATTGGAGCACACGAGCAGGTATATCTGACATGGAGTAGTACTAGTAATCGTACCAGTAGTCGAAACAGTAAGGGTAATAACGATAGTAGTTTTACAATACACTAACATCGGCTTAAATAATCCTCCAAAGAGTTTTATATTCAATATTCGATTACCTTGAACCTTATCATTTTTGGTAATTGCTCTGTTCTTATTACCAAAATATTACTAAAGTCGTTTAGGAATTTAAAAAAAATATATAAATTTAATGTGCTTAAAGACGTCACAGTAATCTCCAGTTACATAAAGTGTGGGCACAAAGGGAAACAAATCGGTGCTTTCCGTCGACACAAGTCGTCGCATGAAATACGTGACGTCTATTATTCGTCTGAGCTGACACTAGCTACACAATCCAGAAACGAAATTACAGATATCTGCAGAAGCAGTAGAGAAACTGCGCCTGTATAATGTAGGGATTCTCGCACCACTGAAATGGAGTTACTTAACTGACAAGGAAATGTATAGGAAAGTTCATCAGCAAAGTGTCAGTGAATTTAAAACTACTTCACTGTGAAACTGAAATAAAATCAAAGTTTTCTGCAACTTACGGACTCCATTACCTAATAAAAATTAAACTGCATCACAGAAATTAAGGGATCCAAGACCTAATATGAGACTGGAATGTATGTTGTATGCCAATGAGTTTTAACGTCTTGCTAACCTTGGCAGTTCATATCCGTTGACTTCTTACTACATTTGTTTTATATTTTCACTGACATCCTGTATTCAAGCATATTACTCACATATCTGCGATTTGGTTTGTTGCTGATTTCATGTTTAATGTAAGATATCGAAAGCTTGAGGCAGATACAAGAAATGTGTCGTCATTTGTTATTGTCAAACACGCAATAATTTAAAATGCATATTGCTTTCTATTAATTATCCTGATGAAAAAAGCTACAGCCACCATCCAATATTCAAAGTTTTATTTTCGAATTTCCGAGAATTAATTTTATGTTAGTTTTCTAAATATCTTTCCTTTATTTGATATTTGATTGAACTTACATAAAGGTATCTGTTCCTCGAAAGCGACTAGTGTTTTATTCTATGATATGTATATATATATATATATAGTTTTCAAAACACGTAGGCCTGAAAGTATAAAGACGGTAGAGAATCCTAATCTGAGATAAGGTACCAATAGTCGAAAATTAATATGAAATTAATATTTCAGTCGGTACGTGATCTTCAATGAAGAATGCGTCTGGGGCATCAGAATTTTTGCAGGTGATTCTGTCATTTTCCTTGCAGTAAAGTCATCAGAAGATCAAAACCAATAGCAAAATGATTCACACTGTATACCTGTATGGTGCTAAAAGTGACAATTGACCCTGAATAATGAAAATTGCATGGTCATCCATATTAGCACTAAAAGGAATCCTTTACATTTCGGTTACACGATAAATCACATTAACGTAAAGGATGTCAATTCCACTATTATACCTAGAAGTTGAAATTACGCACAATTTAAACTGACACTATGACATAGACAATATTGGGGGAAAGTTAAATTAAGATTGAGTTTTATTATCAGAACACTTAGAAGAAGAAGCAGGTCTCCTCAGGAGATGGCGTACACCGCCCTTGTTCGTCCTCTGCAAGGGTATTGCTATGCATTGAGGGATCCTTACCAGAGGGTGTTGACGAACGACGTCGAGAAAGTTCGAAGAAGAACAGCTCGTTTTTTACGAAATTGGGGCGGCAGGAAGGGGCGGGGGAGAGTGTCACGGATATGATACACGAGTTTGGGTGCCAATCATTAAAAAAAATGCGTTTTCCATTGTGGCGCGATCTTTTCACGAAATTTCAGTTTACAAAATTCTCCTCAGTATGCAAAAATGTTTTGTTGACAACAACCAACATAGGGAGAAATGATCATTTTAATAAAATAAGAGAACGGTAGAGATGTAGTGTGAATGTGTTTCGATTAACCCTGTGGCAGGCATTTAAATGTGAATTGCAAAGTAGTCATGTAGATGTAGATGGCGCTCGTATGTGTCTGCAAATACGATGGTGGCGCTCCCTTGAAAAAGAATATACAATCGTCTGCGATATGTCAGTGGAGGATTTTTTCCAAAGATGTTACCAAATGTCATCGACTTATGTGTTATACGGTGTTGTAAGGCATACATTAATACTGGGGATCCTCTCGGTGAACAATTGCTATGAGCTCACACTGTTGGCTTAAGATGAAAGCTGTTGAAATCAATGAAAGCTAAATCTTCATTTCTAATCGTTAGTTGGTTACCTTATAGCATACTGTTTAGAATCGTTAATTTACCTTTGATGCCAAGTGTTTTGTAATCCAAACGAAGTTCTTCTCTTTGTCGGTCGATTATGATGATGACATATCGTCATATAGGTTTCAGTTCCCAGACTTAATGATTTCATGACACTCTGAACTTATGTGAAAGTGATAACGTCATTCAGTGTTAGTCCTCGTCTGGAAGAGCGCTTTACGAATGAATCCGTGACTTTGCTCATGGATGTAATTCGACCCTATTCTTTTCTCTTTTTCATCTGATACCGACTGTAACGCATGGCGAACAATGAAGCAATTTTTGAGCGTCTTTGTAACCCATTGGCAATGTGTCGTCGGATTCCTAATTGCTACTGACACCTTGAGTTTAACCCTCACGTCAGTTCATTGCGGAACGGCTGCCGTTTCGTTTGGAATCAATTCATACTACTTGACCAGCTAGGCTCTTTTTGCGTGCAGGGGGCATCAGACCCGTGCGTTTCATTACATACTTGAGTTCATTATACGTTGAAGCACCGCTTCTTGTTGCTCAGTTTTAGGGTCCCCACAGGTTCATCAACCACTTTAAAGCTCTTCCGTGGATTATCGACAAAACAAAGTAAGGTCTCGTAGAAATGTTGAATTAGAGTAAACTTTCACACATGATATTAGTGACGCGTGAAAGACAAGAGTCTACTTTAATATTTACAACTTACACAGGCAGGATAAAGACCAATGTAGAGCATGAATTAAAATTGGTCTAGCGGTGTGACAGACTCGTTAACAGACCTCCTTTGCATTATAATCACTTTTTGGCCATCGAGCTCTATTTCATTTGTCTCAATAAAAATCCCATTTAGAGAAGCACATGTCTCTTTCTATTACTGACTTTTATTTACGGCATGGTCCAACATAAGCCCAGGCCTCGACTGTGCCTGAACTGATAAATCTTTTAAGCAGATCTAGAAATCACTTGCTGAGTCTACAGTCACACGTCATTGAAACTTGTACAGAAAATTTGTGAAGCACATTTACAGTGTGAGAGATACATGTAAGTCAGAAAAGATGGGGAAGTGGAAACTAGAAAATTTTGTTAATATATGAAATTTTTGCACATAAACGGGGTGTATTTTATGGAAAAGTACGCAGTAGATATAACTTTGGGTAACAGGACAAATACACAGGGCGCAGAAAAGAAATGCCGATCTGGCTAGCCGCTCGGTCTTGGCACCTTGCCACGATTCGCTCGGCTCGCCCCCCCCCCCCACCCTCCTCGCTCCCCTCCCCCTCCCTCATGTCGGAGGTTCGAGTCCTCTCTCGGGCATGGGTGTGTGTGTTGTCCTTAGTGTAAGTTAGTTTAAGTTAGGTTAAGTAGTGTGTAAGCCTAGGGACCGATGACCTCAGTAATTTGGTCCCATAGGACCTTCCCACAAATTTCCAATATCTTCCGAAAAGAAATATGATTTAGAAGTAGATCTGGCAAAAGTGCTTTCGGACGACGGCATGGGATGAATATGCATGTCATTTTGTAACATAGGACTTACCGATAGACGCTTCTGGTTTCTCAGTTATCAATAAGATGCTGTAGTGGCTGTGAAGGTTCCTTATCAGAAAACGCAAAAGTAAACCTTCTCAGAGATACGCCAGACACTTTTTTTAATTGCATGGGATACTGATATAGGACACTGAGATCTATTCCCATACACGAGGTGTCCGAAATAAAACTGGATGGAAATAATATACAAATCTGGCACGAAATAAGTTACCCTAGTTAATGACTAACAGAAAACTTATTTACAGCTGATTTGCCGCTTACCTCTGCCTATCCCGAGTCCTGTTAGTTTAATTTCTTTCTAGATTTCGTTGTCACGAGTTGGAGTATACATTTTTATGACCAGTTTTATTTACAAAGTACGAGAGTGGTGTAGGGGAGGTCGAGACGAACAAGTCGCTACAATACACTTGCGGTCTACTAAGTCGAGAAGTTGTCTCAAACTGGAAACTGGCTTGCAAAAGCCACCTAAGCTACAGCACATGCTCGGCGAACGATATTTTAAATATCCTCTCGTTCTCTTGCGCCACGTGCTTAGTTGGCTGTTTGGTTATCATTATTAATTAAAACTTTCACATGAAGTTAATAAAAGAAGAATCAATTTTGTAAACACTGTGGAAGAATTAATTATGTTTACAATTTGCTCTAAACTTTTTACTTATAAGGAAATATCACCAACTTGATCTCACATCCCAATAAGAAAAAAAGCACACATGCAATATATCAGCCACAGAAATCGATCAAGAGTGAAAATTTGGACCATAATTCTGACATTACGCAGTTGTGAGCTTCTGATAGTACAGCTCTCAAACTTCCACACGTATCGGTTGTTTGTCGCTCGTTCTGCCCCGCTGCAGCCGCCTATTCCACTAGTGCTAAATACTGTACAGCAGACTGACAAGAGCTCTCCTATTCGCGGAATGTTGAAGGTGAGATAAGAGGATGAGGGAAGTGGACACATCTGCCCAACCTGCTTTGAAATCTTGTGCGAAAACACATGTTATTCTACGCGAAAAATAATAGACAGTCTAAAAAGGGAACCTCCCCATCGGACCCCCCTCAGATTTAGTCATAAGTTGGCACAGTGGATAGGCCTTGACAAACTGAACACAGATCAATCGAGAAAACAGGAAGAAGTTGTGTGGAACTATGAAAAAATAAGCAAAATATACAAAGTGAGTAGTCCATGCTCAAGATATGCAACATTAAGGAGAGTAGCAGCTCAGTGGCGCTGTGGTCTTGTGGTTAGCGTGAGCAACTGTGGAACGAAAGGTCCTTGGTTAAAGTCTTCCATCGAGTGAAAATTTTAATTTTTTATTTTCAGACAATTATCAAAGATCAGGCGCACACACACAATCAACTTCGCTCTCCAAAGTTCCAGGACATGTTCAGATTTGCTTGGAAATATGCAGGATTTGACGGTGTACACACGGAAAAATTTCAAAACGTTAAAAACATATGTTTTGACAGAGCACAGGGAAAACTGTGCGACTGTGAAACTGTTGCATTCAGTTGTTGCAGTTTATGAGACAAACTGTTGTGATTTCATCACCTTTTTGGGAGTGATTATCACATCCATAAGAAAACCTAAATCGGGCAAGGTAGAAGAATCTTTTTGCCCATTCGCCAAGTTTACAAGTTAGGTGGGTCGACAACATATTCCTGTCATGTGTCGTATAGAATATATCAGACGTATTTTCCTGTGGAAGAATCGGTTGACCTATGACCTTGCGATCAAATGTTTTCGGTTCCCATTGGAGAGGCACGTCCTTTCGTCTACAAATCGCACGGTTTTGCGGTGCGGTCGCAAAACACAGACACTAAACTTATTACAGTGAACAGAGACGTCAATGAACGAACGGACAGATCATAAGTTTTGCGAAAATAAAGACAGTAAACTTTTCACTCGAGGGAAGACTTGAACCAAAGACCTCTCATTCCACAGCTGCTCACGCTAACCACGAGACCACGGCGCTCGTGAGCTTAAACTCTCCGTGATGTTGGATATCTTTGGCATGGACTACTCAGTTTGCATATTTTACTTATTTTTTTCATAGTTCCCCACAACTTCTTCCTGTTTTCTCGATTGATCTGTGTTCAGTTTTTCAAGGCCTATCCACTGTGCCAACTTAAAACTAAATCTGAGGGGGGTGCGATGGGGAGGTTCCCTTGTAAGTAATATGTCAGATTCACACACGTATGTGTTCAGTATGATTTTAGCAATATTCTTGTGCTGGTATTCTGCAGCTCTATATACGCCTCATAGTCAAAACGAATTAACTTAAACATATGAAGAATTATTATGGAAGGAAGTTAATGATTTTCGATTTACAATTTAACCATGCCAATCACGTTGAAGAAAGCGTACCTTCTGCAAATGTCCTTCACTTCAACAGTGCCAAAATGCAAAATTTTACGTTGCTACATTTATAATGCATCTTTGAATAACAACGTATAAATGTTTGAAACAAAAAGATCTCTGGTGCCAGCTACAGGTTAGAACTGCATACTTTGACACAATGAAAAAAGCATGTTGCCAATGTTAAAACAGTATTTCACAAGCGTCTTTCTCAGTCCGCTGTACAGTACATGACGCTCGGGCATTAAGCAGCCATATTGCGAGTGACAAACAATCGGGGGCTTTCCTATTTTTTTTTTTTTTTTTTACTGGCTTTCTGGAGGTGTGCATTCAGCCATCTCAACAGGTGAATGTCAATTATAATGATACGAAAGCAAGAACAGCACAACATCCAGCCCCGGTGCGGAGAAAATCGCCGACCAGTCAGGGAATCGAACCTGGGTCCCAGAATGTCATAATAGCCTACTGTCAGACTCATGGCCTAGATTTTCACGCGATGTCTTGTAAGTCTGCTATATTTCTCCTTAAAATATGTGGTCAAATTGGTGAGGTTTCCTTGTTAGAAACACGGCAATTTCACACTAAGAAGACCAGACAAACAAAAAGATTTGACCGTTAATTTTATGCTGTTTTAAATTCGCATTACACAAACATCAATTTTAAATTTGGTAAGTGCGAGAACAAGAGGATTTTTACATTCAAGGACGATTTTAGTCAAAAAGGCGCGTATGTGCGGTAACTTAGGTGGCCTTAGTACGCAAATCTGAGGCTGTTTCGTGGCTTGTGGTCTGCATCAAATTGTTAGTCTCGATTGCCTATGCATCATTGTGGTACGTTGTAAAACTAACCTGATGTGCTACATTGCGTACTACCTACGGCAGTAAATTGATAAATTGATTTTCAAGAAGAAAACCTTAAGAATGAGTGTCTCTAAACGGAGAAAGATATTTTAGAAGTGAATTAGGAACTTCAATTACGCTTTGCCTTGCCTCTTTCAAACAGAGCGGGTGAGTGGATTATAGGCTACACACGATGCATTAACACGTCGGAGAGCGCCTACGCTAGAGAGCGCCTACTCCCGTCCTTCCCTCAGGGACATAACTAATTACAAAAGACGTGTAGTGTCCTTGGAAGCGTCAGCGAACACTTTTAGATAAAATAAGTTGTTCGCCATGACATCTCTTACCCCTAGACGACTTTAAAATGCCCCGTATATTCACCCTAACTTTGACAGCCGAATTACTAAGGTAAAAACTTACTCACATGTGTTACGTTTCCTATGACATCTCCGGTGTTCGACTTGCGTCCGTTTTAGTGGATGAGGCGAATACACAAGTGTGTGTACATACTTAACTTCTTTAGCAGTTTTTTGGGTTTATCATGTGGCGACACGACGAAACCAGGTATTTGCTTCTATGGAATTTTTAGAAATGATTCAGATTATCGACGTTGATATTTAAAAATTATTACATCTTCTTTCTTAGAGTCTGCAGGTGCAAGAAGTGAGGAAACAGCTAGTCTCAAATGAGAATGGCATTTACGAGGCTCCCTAGAAAAAAGAATAAAAACTGTAAATTTCTTGACTTCTTTCATTTTTAAAAATAATACTTATTGTCAAGTCTGTGTCAACTTATAAAACAAACACATGTCGACTTGGACCTTTCGTAAACAATGTGAATGAAAATTTCTGTTTTCTTTGGCGCCTGTATTTCCTTCTTCTCGTGCATGCAAATTTTCCCTTTTCCGCTATCTAAAGCTTACTGGATGTTACTGCCTGTTCCTGCCGTCCCTGATATACATGTATCTTGTTTCTGAACTTGTATAGCTTGAAGGTAACTATTATGTAATGGTCGTTTCTTGCAGATCCGTCTTGGAGTTAGTAAACAACTTTAAAAAAAAAATAAACGGGATTTGTCGTTCCTGCTGACCGGGATAACTTGGTTAAGATTTTCTTAATCAGCCTAGTGTCGTCGGTACTTTAGATGTGTCCGAAAAATTTAATGATTCGCATTTGTGTATCATCTGATGTTCTGCCAAACGCCTCTTACAATCTGCAAGTGCTACACAGTCGGTAACTATGGTCACTTTTTTGGCCCCAAAAATTATCTTTCAATAATTTTTTCGTTGTCATCTATCTACTCGTCGTCTTTTCTTTTCGCTGTAGCTATACGTTCTGAAAACTGCGGGATTTCAGGTTGGATAACTTCTTAGCTTGGTGTTAATTAATTTTGCTTTCTTATTGGCGACGTTCTTCGTTATGTAAGATGTTAGCTCTGTTTCCGGTATTCCTTCAAAGCTTCCACTTACGTTCCACTCACAATTTACGTAATTTATATATCCTCTGCAGATCAAACACGTCGAACATCCTCAGTCCACGAGAAACTGGATACTGAGTTGAAAAGTCAATAACAAGCCACGTGATTACGGCACCCTATGGTCCGAACAACTGGGTTTCCATTTAATTAGTAAATAGTAATTGAAACTGGAAATGCTTTAAATTTATCATAAGCTATATACAATATTCTGGCTCTGTGTTTGTTTGGAAAAAAGATATGGATATCAGAAAAATGAAATTTGCAGAGTTAGAACACAAACGAAGATAAATTATAGCGAACAAGATATTCAGTGGAGGTACATGCTTTCAGTTTGTGTTTTCATGGTCTCCATATCGGATGCCGTAGGTCTCACAAGGAATTATGCAGGGTTAAGAAAATATGCTTGGAGATTACAGAAGAGATTAATTTGGAGGATGGAGACCAGAAAAAGGGAAGAAGGAAGTTCAGAGCCAAATATACAAGCGTTAGAGACTTTGCAGTAGATAACTTATTGAATGAAGGAGCAAAGGATCAGCAGTCGTATATTTAAAGAATCATACAAACGTTCGCCTAGTCCTTTACGGAAACTACGAAACAACACTCAGATGACCAGTCGAGGATTTAAATCCTGTTTCCTTCAAGTTTCATCATACAGGAGGTGCCAAACGTCAGGAAGCGGCTACAACTTTTTTGTTTATCGTTAATTTCCATTCACATATCACAGACTTAAAGATCAAGGATGGGAAATTTTCCATCCTTTCTACGTCGGAATCTGAAAAAAAAGGAGACAATAATTTAAGGATTTCGCAGCAGCCCCTTCGTGACTTTTAGCCCACCTTGTACTATCTTGCTAGGTCACAGGTAATACAGCTTCGACGAAATTGGGAGTATTAACTCACGAAGGGCTCTCAGCTGGCCTCCCGCGGCGGTAGGCAAGTACGCAACGAATAAACGGAGCAAAGAGCACGATTACTGGCCAACGAAAGCAGCAGCTAACCGTGAAATACGAGCGCACCAGCAACCAGACCCGCGACCAGCGGCCACGATGTGGACGGCGTTATACTTATCTGAGCGACCTTGGACTATTAGCGGGGGACCACCGTCGGAAGGACCACACACGTGCCACAACATCAACATTGCGGCCGGAAGGACACTTTGCGCGCTATGGACACAAGGCTACCGGAGGACGCCGCATTCGGCGAGGAGACGATGACGACGACGAGAGAATAAAAAGGTGGAAAAGGCGCCGAAGAAAAAACTTTTTTTTCATTTCTGACCGCGCGCCTTGCCGGCGTGGCTTCTCATGCAAAGGAGTTCCTGTGGACGGGGCATTTCTACTCGCCGCGGGCGGGAAACGTCTTCAAAAGGAAGGGCAGGTAATGCCCTCTCTGTCGCTCCGTGTGTGCCCCTTTATCTGTCTCTGTCGCTCTGCGGCTGCCCTAGCTCTGGCCCCTTCCACTGTCAAAGTTGACTCGCAACACACTGGATGAGGAAGAGAGAGGGACACGAGTGAGCGAGAGGGGAGTGCATGGCCGTGGGGAAGAGGGGTGGGGGGGAGGGGAAGACAGAAGGAGAATGAGGTAGAGCCAAACCGCGTAGAAGGCCTGGCTCGGACCATTAGGAGCGTTTACGTGCGCGCGCGGCCGGCCACTAACCGGTTTCTCGGTGGCGGCAGCGGCAGCGGCAATGCCAGCGGCTGCGTCGTCGCCGTGGCGACGCCTCACGGGGCAGGGTCGGAGCGTAGCCTCGCGGTTCGCGGGCTATGCGGCATCATGCCAAAATCTCAACATCCCCTTGAGCTGCAAACGTGGCTCGTAGCACTTCTGGTCTTTTGAGAAAATAAATG
The DNA here is from genome assembly GCF_021461395.2 of Schistocerca americana. NCBI lineage: Eukaryota > Metazoa > Arthropoda > Insecta > Orthoptera > Acrididae > Schistocerca > Schistocerca americana. The sequence continues at coordinate 452,623,641 of NC_060130.1, forward strand.
AAACTAATCGCTTTCACAGATACTCCTGTGGAAAAAGCTGGCGCATGTTCGTAATATAGGAGCCTGCAAACCCGTGTTAATAATGATAGTAATACGGACCACGAACGAATAGGTACTTTATCGAATCAAGGGAATTAGTTAATTTGGTAATGGAATGAAATATGTGTCTGCAAGGGGGCAGGGGGTGGCAATAATTGAAAACCCCACACCGAAATCAATGTTTGGATATAGTAACCATGTTCAAACGGATGTTGCTTGCAATAGTTATGACAAAATGAAGAACCTAGAAGACGAAAGACAAGCTTAGCGAGCTGCATCAAATCAGTGTTCGAACAGAAGATGACAACAGATCTACTGACCAAACTGCAAGTCATTAAGCCTTACCTGTTCGCTACAGGTAATTGTTAAAGTTTTTCCGAAAAAGATGACCACTGTCCCCAGGGGTTTTTGGTGAACATGATGTGCAAGAGTTATCTTCTGGCTTCATTAACTGTGATGATGACGTAATGTCGTCTTCAGGATTCGTTATCGTCGCTTTATTGGTATTTTATTTTTCTTGCATGTTATTCTTATCGTAATAGAACAATAATATAATATGAAGAGTAGCAACCAACGTGATGATAGCGTATGTGGAAGAGACATCTGGAGATTGGAAATTTTCATATTGATCATATAATGGTGAGACCTATGCTTCAAAACAGATCTTAAGCTATGACATTTCCATGGACAGACATGACTCTGACCATAATTTATTGGTTATCAGCTGCAAATTAGAAATAAATAAATTGTAAAAAGATACAGAAATAAAGACATGAGACCTGGAAGAACTAGCGACTGTTGAGAATTTTAGGAACCATGTTCGACTGAAACATGGGCAAGGAATATAACAAAAGAAGAATAGGAAGCTTTGAAAGACGTAGTAGAAAACCTTGGATTACGCAGGAGATACTGCATCTAATTGGAGACAGGAGGAAATACATAAATGCAGCAAAAATCAGGCAAAAGTGACTACAGACGTATCAAAAGTGAGACTGACAGAAACTGCAAGATGGTAAGCAAGAATGGCTAAGATAACAACTGCAAGGATGTAAAAGCATGCACAACTAGGGAAAAGGTAGAATCGATATATTGGAAAACATGTGGAGAAAAGAGAAGCACGAATATTGAGGCCTCAGGTGACAAGCTATTAGTAAGCAAAGAAGGGAAAACTGAAAGCAGGAAGGAGTACGTACGAGGTCTATGTAAGGTGTGATACTACAGTCAGACGGAAACTGCTTAACATTATTTCCTATGTACGAGAGAACTTCCGGGCCAATTTAGTTTTAAGCCACCGCACGCCAAAAGTGCAGGGGAGGGGGGGGGGGGGTAGCTTTTAGGACCAGCCAGGAAATGGTAAACTAACAGATTTCGAGAGTTACCTCAGAGCTCGCTGGTAAGAGAGATACGCATTTCTGTAGGAATGGCCGTTTAGAGTGGCAACAGAAAAGAGTACCTACCGTGACAGTGTGCTGCTTTCTTGCTGGGATCGAGATTCTAAGTAGGACCCAACAGGGTGTCGTGGAGTACGCAACACGCAACGCTCGGGTCCGTCACAGAGGATAACCGCGAGCCGCCGTCGACACATGACAGAGATGCTAGGCCTACACTCTATGGGCTACGTGACACGTCATGATGCTCAACTGTTGCTCCTCATTGGTAGCATATCCCTCCCTTGCTCGCCTCAAGCTTATTGGGACTTCTTTGGTAAAGTTTTTGTCTCTTTTATTTTAACTGATCCTTGATAACATGAGAAATTGATATTGAGCATCATTGCACGCTTTTCTCCTGATTTTAGTGCTTAATATTCGTTTGATGTTGTAAATTTTGCATGCAGAATACATCGCGATTAAAGTGTCAAATCGTTGCTTATCCCGGTTGATTTGGCTCTGACCTTCCGCTTCACCTTCATCTCCACGATTAGCAAGGATTAATCAACGTTGAAAGCGACTGGTCGTTCACCCTTGCAAGTAAGATCTAATCACATGCTTCCAACGCTACGCGGTATGGCATGATTTTCATTGGGTGCTATTCGCTAGCGGAAGCGGTGGGTTCTAATGGTTCAAATGGCCCTCAGCACTATGGGACTTAGGCCGGCCGGTGTGGCCGTGCGGTTAAAGGCGCTTCAGTCTGGAACCGCGTGACCGCTCCGGTCGCAGGTTCGAATCCTGCCTCGGGCATGGATGTGTGTGATGTACTTAGGTTAGTTAGGTTTAATTAGTTCTAAGTTCTAGGCGACTGATGACCTCAGCAGTTAAGTCGCATAGTGCTCAGAGCAATTTGAACCATTTGAACTATGGGACTTAACTTCTGAGGTCATCAGTCACTTAGAACTTAGAACTACTTAAACCTAACTAACCCAAGGAAATCACACACATCCACGCCCGAGGCAGGATTCGAACCTGCGACCGTAGCGATCTCGCGGTTCCAGATTGTAGCGCCTAGAACCGCTCGGCCACAGCGGCCGGCTTCGCTCAGGTAAGTGAGATTGTGTGGTAGTTGGAATAAAAGAATAAAATTTAAAGTGAAAGAGGTAACTAAAATTAATTGAAAATATATTCTAACTATTTACAATACTTGTTAAAGCATAGGAGGTAAAATTTTTTTTATTGGAAACATGTTCTAACTATTTACAATACTTGTTTATAAACAACATTTTTCATTTTGTTATCCGGGATATGTACTGCATACGTACAAATTTTTCGAATTTACTAGTCGAGAGCAAGTTACGTGTAATTGACCATGAGAGATGCAGGAGTCTTTGAGGTTGATGCCGCAATATTTTAGAGTTTGTCCTTACTCTTTGTTAATTGCAAAACTGTAGGCCAATTTGATTGAAAATTGCAGTCTTTTAAATGAGAATAACAGTTCAGTTCAGATCAGTAGTACCCTGGGGATAAACAGTGTGTGTCCTTCGTACTTTGCAGTCATAAGTTCAGCGCCGATGATGTCATTCGATAGCTGTTTGACTATCATTCTTGTTCCATTACATAGTCTTGGTGAGTTGAGGTGTTTGAGTAGTATGATTGGAGATACAATTTTAAGTCGAAGGCAATGTAATGGCATTCCTGGTACTTGTGAAGAGTTTAGAAATTCTGTATGGAAGTTCACACTTTCTTCAACGTTTATCATCGTGTCGATCGATTTGCATATTCTCTCTTCACCGGGAATTTTCTTTTGAATATTAAAGTTGATATCGTCGACATATTATTATTATTAGCTGCCAAAACTGCCCTTTCAATTAGCCAGTCCGGATTGCTATAGTTGTGGACAATATTTTGATAGATTTGGTCGGTGAGTTTGTTTTCAGCAGTGGCTGTGTTGCAGAAATCACGGTTGAGTTTAATGAGGCCGGTCGTCTGGTCAGTAGGATGTGTGTCTTCGCCTATTTGTAAAATATCGCTACGGTCGCAGGTTCGAATCCTGCCTCGGGCATGGATGTGTGTGATGTCCTTAGGTTAGTTAGGTTTAAGTAGTTCTAAGTTCTAGGTGACTGATGGCCTCAGATGTTAAGTCCCATAGTGCTCAGAGCCATTTGAACCTTTTTTTTTTTTTTTTTTTTTTTTGTAAAATATGTTGAGCAAAATGTGCTGTTGTTTCGTCTTTCAATAGTTTAACTCTCATATTTTTTCTTAGTCGCAATATATGTGTGGGTGACGAGAGATGTGATTTTTGGAAGCATGCAATGATCTCGTCTGCTGGTGCTGACTTGTGAATAACTGGAAGTGTTTATCGCAGATCTCCTAAGTGTATAAGTAGACATCCTCCCATCAATTCAGAGTTTCCTCGCAAATCTTGTAAGGTTCTGTCGATGGCTTCGAGCGATTTTTTATGTGCCATTGCACATTTGCCCCAGAAGATAGTTGTAGCTTGCTTTAGGAGTTCACCCTGTCCAGATGGTCTTGAGGTTTTACATACCAGGAATTGTTCTTCGGCTATATTCATATTTTAGGGTGGAATGGGCAGTTCGCCCTCATTCCGTAAGTGAGACTGCAACGTCGGATGATGCCACTGCAAGTGCGAATCTTGTTCAGCACGTATTTCCGCCAGCAAGAGATTTATAAAAAACATTTTCCCGGTACCGCCTGGTGCGTCCAAGTAAATAATTCCCACTGTGCTTTTGTCGATCCGGTCCATGATAATGTTGTAATCTTCCTTTTGATTGTCATGATGAGTGGTCTGTTATGATCAGTGCACTGAAGTAGTTCGTTGATGTAGTTTTCTTCCTTTGAGATTTCGAAGTTTCTTTCCGTGCTTACATCCCAAGTTGTACTAAGGTGTAGTTGTTTGTTGCTAAAATTTATGTTCTAGGCGAATGAGTGTTTCGTTGAAGATATTGACGTCGAATTCGATGGTCAGTTCAGGATGAGCTTGTCGGATATGGTACGGTATGTCATCACCAGTAGAGGATGCATATGGGAGGCGCACGGAGGGCGCCCCCCCCCCCCCCCCCACCCTTCCTTGAGGGGCCGCCCGCATTTCCACCCGCACCGCCCCCGCCAGTCAGGCCGCACGCTGTTTGTTCGTTTCTTTCGTCAGTCGACTCGACTGAATCGAGTTATCGAGTAGTTGTACTTTCCCATGTAGTACGCGCGTCCACGTCATCTTATTTTATACGTTTCTATCCGACACATAGATAGCTAACACATACCTTCAAGGAAAGTCGCGGCCATTCTAAAGATCTCGATACGTTATTATGTCTGCCATTTGTTCGAGAAAAATCGCGAAAATTCTACTGTTTCCTTGTACAGAGAACCTTCGATACATAGCTTTATAAATACGGGCTATTCGCCGAATAGGAAGCTAGTTTACATTCAGATGCAGAAATATTACGGTAAGACTGAAGCATGAATAAGCAGAAAGTCCTAGTTGTAGCAAGAGCAAGAGTGAAGATTACTCAGGAGTGGGATGTGTTTTTTTTTTTTTTTTTTTTTTTTTTTTTTAAATTTGTAGTAAGTTCCTATGGGGCCAAACTGCTGAGCTTATCGGTCCCGAGGCTTACACACTGCTTAAACTAACTTATGCTAAAGACAACACACACACGCCCATACCCGAGGGAGGACTCGAACCTCCGACGGGGAGAGCCGCACGCATCGTGGCAAGGCGCCCCCTAGACCGCGAGGCGGAGTGAGAGTGATCAGTTTATTGTGAAGTATTGTTTATTTGGTGGAGTCACCCCTTAGAATACGTCACCAAAGTTTATTTTTCAATTTATTTTCTTCTACTAGCAATTGCTGTAAATTATGTATAGTTAAGTACTTAAGGTGCCACATATTTTATCTTAGTTCAATAATCTTGCATCGTATTTACAATGAAATTAATCCTCTCCTTTCATTGCTAAATCTGACATTAACATTCATCATCTCTGGAAATGGAGACACTCTGTAAATGCACTATTTTAAAATCTTTGATCCCACATAATTTCGCTGCACCATATACTTATCTTTGCCGGCCGAAGTGGCCGCGCGGTTCTGGCGCTGCAGTCTGGAACCGCGAGACCGCTACGGTCGTAGGTTCGAATCCTGCCTCGGGCATGGATGTGTGTGATGTCCTTAGGTTAGTTAGGTTTAACTAGTTCTAAGTTCTAGGGGACTAATGACCTCAGCAGTTGAGTCCCATAGTGCTCAGAGCCATTTGAACCATTTTTTATACTTATCTTTGTACCTGATGTTGACATAACAGCCGAAAACCGGTTTGTGAAATAAATAATAAATATAGTAGTTGTGCCTGTTTTCATTCATAAGGAGGACAATATTACAGAAATAGATGAGGACGTGGGTGAAGATGACATTGGAGATACGACAGAGCGAGAATAATTTGTCAAAACAATGAAAGACCTTAGTCGAAATAAGACCCAAGGAAGGACGACATTCCCTCGGAATTCCTGATATCCTTGGCATGGCAAGTCTATTCCTCGTGCTGTGCTGCATGTACTAGACTGAGGAAATACCCTCAGATGTAATTATTACATTCGTTTAATAAGTTATGCTTGCAAAATACGGACATTTATTGACCACAGAAGAATGGAAAAACTGGTAGAAGCCGACTTCAGGGAAATTCAGTTTGAGTCCCAAGGAAATGTGGGAACAGGTGAGACAGTAATGAACCTGCATCATATCTCAGAAAACAGATTAAAGGTAGGTGAACCTACAACTGAAGTAACTGTAGATTTAGAGAAAACTTTTTACAGTGTTGACTGGACTACACTCTTTGATATTTTGAGGCCAACAGAGATAAGATACAGAGAGCGATAGATTATTCACAACTTGTACCGAAACAAGACATCAGTTATAAGAGCTGGACGACAAGAAAGGAATGCAGTAAATGAGATGGGAGATGTCGTTCTGCCAATACATTGAACAAGCAGTGAAAGAAATCAAGAAGAACTTTGGTAAGAGAACTAAAGTTGAGGGAGAGGAAATAAAAACTTCGGGGTTTGCTGATGACACTTTAATTCTGTCAGAGAGGGCAAAGCGTTTGAAAGACAAACAGAATGAAGAATGTCTTGAGAAGAAGTTGTAGGATGGACTTCAACAAAAGTGAAACAAGGCTAATGCAATGTAGTCGAATTAAGTGAGACGATGTTAAGAGAATTAGGTAACGAAACGAGACACTTAAAGTGGTAGATGAGTTTTGCTATTTGTGCAGCAAAATAAATGATGATGGCCAAACTAGCGAGGATTTAAAATGCAGATTGGCAATTGCCAGGAAGGTATTTGTTAACATATAATATAAATTTAAGCGTTAGGTAGTTATTTCTGAAGTTATTTGTGTTTTATGTAGCCTAGACGTAAATGAAAAGTGGGCGATAAGCAGTTCAGAAAAGAAAAGAATAGAAAATTTTGACTTGTGGTACCTTAGACGAATGTTTAAGATTAGATGGTAGATCGAATAACTAAAGGGGAGATGCGAATATAATTTGAGAAAAAAGGAATATGTAGCACAACTTGACTAAGCGAAGAGATTGGTCAAAAATATGGAAACATCGAAAACACAAAACACTACCATGCCTAATACCGTGCAGGAAACCGCTGGCTTTTAAAGAAGTTTTGAGTCGTCTCGCAATGTATAAATACAGGTCCTGTACGGTTTCCAGGAGACTCTTTTACCATTCTTTCAGCTAAATAGCGGCAAGTTAAAATGGGTGTAGATAGCGGTCACGCAACCTTCTGTCAAAAAGTAGACCACAAAGATTTAATAATATTGAGATCTGGTGATAGTGGTGCCCAGGTGGATGCGAGAGATCATCCTCGTGCCCACAACACCAGTCCTGCACGATGCGAGCTATGTGAACAATGGCTCTATCGTCTTGGAATACAAAATCACTTGTAGGAAACAAACATTATGTCATGGGATTGACATGATCAGCCAAAATGGACACATAATACTTGGCAGTAATAATAGGGCCTATGGAATACCACGATATGGCTGCCCAAGTCACCACCGGTCGTCCTCCATGTTTCACTCTTGTGACATAAACTCGGCCAGAAGCTGGAAACAATGTGAAACAAGACTCATCCGACCAAGCGACTTTCTTCCATTACGCCACAGTCCAGAATTTATTGCTCGGGCACCACGTTTTCCTATTACGGGCATGTGCATCACTGATGAGTGGTCTTGGAATTGCAGCTCATCCTGGCATTTCTGTCTTATGGAGCTCCCTTCGTGTTGTTTCGATGCTTACAGGGTTCGCGGGTGCGACATTCAGTTCTGCATTCACTTACAGCTCCTCTTTTTCGTCACAATCCTCATCAAAGATCGTCTGTCACGACCGCTAAACACACATTTTCGTCCACGTTGTGACTTCGCGGGTCATGTTTTTCCGCTTTCTCTGCATGCGGTAATAATCTTCGATATGGTGGCTCTTGAAACACCAATCACATCAGCTACCGTGTTTACTGAAGCACCCACCATACGAGCATAACCATATGCCTACGTTTCAAGTCACTTGGCTCAGACATAATGAACTCGCGAGTACACAGAACACTGACGCTTGCAACGTATGGAGGACACGGCACAGGTGCCGTTCGTAGTCAGATATAACATCGCAACCTGCAGGCTTAGCTATCATCTGCATTTATGTTCAAGCATGGGTTTCTCGCGGTATTTCCAAATTTTTGTAGGACCCCAGAAGTGCGAGACACGTCTTGAGACACCAAGGAATATTCAGTATGGTAATGGAGGGAAGTGTGGAAGGCAAAACTGTAGAAGGATATCTAGGCATGAATACAGTAAAGAGTTTCAAATAGATGTAGGTTCCAGAAGTTGTTCAAAGATGAAGAGACTTGCATGTGATGGACACGGCGAGCTGCATCAAACCAATCTTCTAACTGGGACTGAAGACCACTACAACAGCGTGAAAGACTATTATTTCGCCATTTGTGTCAAATTTGTATCGACCCACAACCAAGTGAGTGCTGAGAACTTGAATCCTAACTCGTTAGCTATAAATGCAGCCTTATTATAGGCATTGTGAAATATATCATCTCCTCGCCCATTTTTGCTTCTTATTGATTTGCTTTGGTAACCACGTGTGTTTACGTGCCCACGTCATTTCTTTCGAAACTGACCTTAACGTTCTTCCTTCCTTTACGATGAGCTTTCTGTTGCTTCTCAGGCGACACTGTAATCTTTTTCGCTGTTACTGTCATTAGTTCTAGGTAAATATCAATTTTATTGACATTATATTTACCTTGCTTAATGCTCGTTATATTAAGGTACACGAGTCGCCTCGGTAAGTTTTACTTATTTTCAAATAATCTAGTGCCATAGCAATAGAAATTGGTTGTCGTGTTCATTCGCTTTTGCCCATCAGGGTGAAATAATTACGTGTTTTCGTGTCAGCTCAAGTACATAAATGTCGCCTTCTCTCACAACCGTGGGTGGTCATAATCCATAAAATGCATTGACAAGGCGTTTATCTAAATTTTTAAGACTATTTTACGTAGCATTCATAGCCAGACAGAAGTAGTCAAAGACGGAGAATATCATTTTCGTAAAGCAAACTTTTCGGACGTGCATACCTTCGAGTGGGGTGAGAACATGATAAAATTTATACATAGTTATCATAATCATAATATTCATTTCTTTCAGCTTCAAGGACCTAAGATTGTGCCTTGCACAAGCAGGCGACATATTTTTGTGAGAGAAAAATAAGAACTACAGTAACATCTGCCGGCTACTCACGCCATGGGTAGATGTTTTAAATTTCAAAACTTCTTATTTCAATGTCTAATACGTAATTTAAAACAATATTTCTTTGTACTCGCGGCCCCATTCCCGAACACTGTGGTGAAGTGCTCGTTGAGCAGGACCTCACAAAATGATCCGACCAAGCTATGAGTGGCCCTGTAACGAGATAATCTATTGTGGAACTGCATACAATAAGGGCAGATCTGTTACCTCTTTTATATTCCTCTCGGAAGAGGATGATAATAAAAACTGCGGACTTTCATACAGTGTGAGCCCGGAATATACCGAAAATCTTTAAAAGTTTGCCGGCCGAAGTGGCCGTGCGGTTAAAGGCGCTGCAGTCTGGAACCGCAAGACCGCTACGGTCGCAGGTTCGAATCCTGCCTCGGGCATGGATGTTTGTGATGTCCTTAGGTTAGTTAGGTTTAACTAGTTGTAAGTTCTAGGGGACTAATGACGTCAGCAGTTGAGTCCCATAGTGCTCAGAGCCATTTTTTTTTAAAGTTTGATCAGCAACGTTATTTGACGCGTTTCAGACACGATTCACATTTCATGTCCGGTAGCTCCTTACAAAGTAATTCGATTGGTTCAGTTACCACTGCGCCTGTACCGCACAGAAACTACCGACAGTAGGTCTGCACATCCTTATAACACAAATCTTGCATCGTTTTTATAGAGGATGCTTCCTCTGACTCAAAGCACTAGACAGTAATAACATAATTAAATGTCCACTTCCCTCTTCATCTTAAGCTTGAATTCTTGCAACGGCGAGACGCTGCGGTGTCTACAGGAAAGTATAAGGGGTAATCAAATGAGGAGACAGATGGTAGAAAGTAAATAATATCTTCATTATTTCAAACGTAATAGCCAGAAGTGTTAATACCGTAATCCCATTGCCTTCATGGAAAATTTTTGGGGTTGTCTACGGAACCATGATAGCACCTAGGCGTACCCCTCTTCACCCGAAGAAATCGAAAGTCACGAATGTCTTTCTTCAGGGCTCCAAAAATATGGAAACTGAATGGAGAGAGATCAGGACCGTATGGAGGATGTGTAAGGCTGCCCGCCGGAACTTCTGCAACGTATTCGAAACAACATTGTAACATGTGGTCGGGCGCTTTTCGAAGGACGAGAAATAACACAACTTTTCTCATTTGCACGGTCGTCGTATTTGTTATCCATCGGGAAACTCCTCAATGTGGCTGATGAATAATTTGTTGGTCATGACGCAACACCAATAACGCTTGCTTTGTGCACCCGAATGCAAACCGTGTGGAAGGACATTCTTCAGAACGGGGCTCTTTGTTCCCATACCACGAGATTCACAGACTCTGATTGCAGTGTGAGGAGTTTTCAAGGCATACTTAATTCTCAGAGTAAGAGATCATGTGCAAATCTGCGATCCTAATCATTTGTGAACAGTATATATACTGACGGAAACTGGAAATGTTACACTGTGAACGCCTTTCATATTCCTGTATTTATATTCCTGTGAGATACGTTAAATAAAATTTCATTCTTATGCCAGATTACTTCCAGTACAGAAAAAAGCTGTCCCTTCAAATCGAGAATAATGTTACATCATGAAGGCTGTTGGGTGTATTTAACGTTACTGGATCGCTACACAGAATGCCCAGGTGACGTGCACCTGCAACTTAGCGCGATGTTTCGGGCGCTGAGTGACATGTGAGGATCATATCGACAGATCACACACACACAATTGGCTGTCGTCAGATGGCTGCTGAACGGGTCGTGACAGGATGGAATGAGAGAACAGTGAGGTAAAAGGAGTAGGCAGCCATCCTTCCAGTATTTTAGCACTGTTAGACTGGCTCTGACAGCTGAAGTCCAGGTTAAGTTTACAGGCAGAGTGTCACCAAGAACAGTAGAGAAGATATTACTAGAATCTGGATTGAGATTTGGAGCTGCCCCGCATCGTTTACCGCTGCGAACATACCAATTACAGGAAGGATTCCCATGACGTAGAGCAAGAGTGAAATAGAACACTGAGTGGCATTCTGTGTTGTTTAGCGAAGACTCTCTCTTGTCTCTGTGGCTATCCAATCGAATCCAGCGTGTCCGTAAACGCCTGGGTGAAAGAACACAGGAAGCAGCGATTACCGAAATCATTACCTCTCTTTCCAACTCGTTGCATCATGATGCGGCGAGCTTTTGGGTACGACAACATGACTGGTTTGGTAATAGTTGAAGGGAGGTTGAATGCTGGCCATTAGGTAGCTAGAATGATAAAATCAATTGTCATATGATTCAGGGCCAAGATACCAATTGCCGTATTCCACCATAATAACGCAAGACCCCAAGGAATAGAAGGATCGTTGGCTAGCCTACTTCGCCCTCTAATTTGTCGCCCATTGAGCATGTCTGGGATGCGATGAGAAGATCTTTACTCCAATACAGTCTTCCTGTCAGCAATATTCATGAGCTTCCACAGCACGTGTTTCAGACACGCCAAAAACTTCCTTAAGACAACATTCGGAGGCTGTTGGTTCCATGCCACAACGAAAACAAGAGTGTATCGCTGTACGCGGAGCTCATATCTCATTCTGATGTTGATGTTGGACATCAGTTCGAATGGAATCAAATTTTAATGATTTAAATCCCGTTACGTTATGGATATATCTACAAATGTAGATAAATATCAGAGTGGAGCTTCACGGTTTAATACTGTCCACTTGGACCAGTGTATGTAATCTCTGGTTGAGACTTCATTCCAGCAACATGCATTCATTTTAATGCAGAAATTATCCAAAAGTAGCCGAAAACAAAGTTTAAAATAAGTTATCAGTTCATTTGCTAGGCATTTCACTGTCAACACTAACATACGCTGTATTACCTGGTTTCACTGTGTATACAAAGCCGTTAAGAAAGTACTTACGAAAATCATAGTTCTTCAGTGTAATGGTAGCTAAAATGTGATTTTCTCCCTTTGTGTGGAGAATCACATGCACTGGATGAAGACATGTAATGGTGAAAGGAACCAATCAAGACCTTTTTGAATGAAGCGTTTATCGTTCTCCTGAAGTGGGGAAAAATATCAGTCACAATTGCTTGACGAGGATTTGAGCCCTGCTTCTAAAAATATAGTCTAGCATCAGCAATCGTAGGAGAGAACTCATCGCCAAAGGCCAACAAACTAGGCCGCAGCAACGATTTCGACTACGGAGGTGAGTCGATAAGTGGAATAATGTGAGTTTTGTTTTTGATTTACACGTAAGCTTTATGTGATCAGATACAGTATGAAATCGTGGGTGTAATATGATTCTGAGAAACGTGGTGAACAAAATTTCCTTGTTATTATACCAATAAGCGAATCTTAGGAGAGATACCGTGACAAGTAAGTACCGAATCTTGTGATGATCGAAAGCTTACATGAAACATCTGCTGTACTAAAAGACGGCAATGCTGCAGAGCAAGACTAAAGATGTTTTCAGCCACTAGAATTCCTGTAACATCTCGTATGCTTTTAGTTACTCTTTCAATATAATTACATTAAATAGTCTTAGACTGTGGTATGAAAACGATAGGAAACCACTATGACACTTAGAAGGTCATGAATCAAACTCAGTAAGCAACTGCTCATTGCTCTTCAGTACTGTGCTGCTGAGATGAATCGGAGAAAATGAGGTTATAATCTAATTACTGGAGCGAGGGTTGAAAGAGTGATGTTGGTGGTGGAGAGGTAAGGTTGCAAGTGCGGACGCCAGCGCGATGTCTCGTCGCCGTAACGAGGCGAGCTGCCGCTGACGGCTTCCCAGTTTCCGGCGACAGTGACAGCTTCCTTTGTGCTCGCCGGCGGATGCTGGCGGCACGTCCCAAAGCCAGGCGCCTCTCACATACCCAGCGCACCCATTCAGCCGCTGCTCCCCACGCACTGCATTTCCCGTATCGTCGATAATCTTCAGTGGTCATTTCAGTCTGATGGCGGACAATAATAAGTCTTATCTAGAAGAATGTCCTATTATCATAGCCACTATATTTCCACTGTGTTGCCAATTCTTTGCGATATAAGCTGCGTAAATGTTTGCTGAAACATACGTAAATGAATGCAAACATTTAGAGCGGTTTTGTTTCTTGTATACACAACGTGTTTTCGGCTATCGGCGACAGTATGGTACCTCATTATATCCAAATCGGCGTAGAAAATAGAACACTGTAAAATAAATCCTATGTTCACGTAACATACCGCAGCAGTCTCTTTTTAACTTGATTTATTCACCAGAAAATTACTGTCATACTACACCTTGAATGTTTGTTATCAGTGTCATTGAAGATACAGCTCTGTATATCTGGTGAAGAAGAGCAATTGTTTTCTTTTTATGTACCTTGATGCAGTATCATAGCTAAGATATCTTGGGAAGACACAACTACTTTCGAACGTAAAACTGTTGGAAAAAAAAATAAACGTACATTTTTGTTTTCGCTTCTTTGAGACTTTGTTTATTGTTCATTTGCCAGTAGAGAGATATAGGACTGTCTTGGAGAACATAAATAAGTTGATGTATGGAAACTGCGCCAAGTGAAGAGAGAAAGTATTCATGGCACAAAAGCGTGTAATCAGAATAATAGCAGGGGCCCACCCAAGATCACCTTGCAGACATTTATTTAAGGAACTCGTGATATTCACACTCCCTTCGCAATACATATATTCACTTATGAAATTTGTCGTTAATAACCCATCCCAATTCAAAAGTAATAGCGAAGTGCATTGCTACAACACTAGAAGAAAGGATGATATTCACTATTCTGGATTAAACCTAACTTTGGCACAGAAAGGGGCAAATTATGTTGCCACAAAAATCTTTGGTCATTTGCCAAATAGTATTTAAAGTGTGACAGATAGCCAGCCAACACTTAAAAGCAAATTAAAAGAATTTCTGAATGACAACTCCTTCTACTCAACAGATGAATTCTTAGATGTTGTTGTTGTGGTCTACAGTCCTGAGACTGGTTTGATACAGCTCTCCATGCTACTCTATCCTGTGCAAGCTTCTTCATCTCCGAGTACTTACTGCAACCTATATCCTTCAGAATCTGCTTAGTGTATTCATCTCTTGGTCTCCCTCTACGATTTTTACCCTCCACGCTGCCCTCCAGTGCTAAATTTGTGATCCCTTGATGTCTCAGAACATGTCCTACCAACATAGCCCTTCTTCTTGTCAAGTTGTGCCACAAACTCCTCTTTTCCCCAAATCTATTCAATATCTCCTCATTAGTTATGTGATCTACCCATCTAATCTTCAGCATTCTTCTGTAGCACCACATTTCGAAAGCTTCTATTCTCTTCTTGTCTAAAATATTTATCGTCCATGTTTCACTTCCATACATGGCTACACTCCATACAAATACTTTCAGAAATGACTTCCTGACACTTAAATCTATACTCGATGTTAACAAATTTCTCTTCTTCAGAAACGCTTTCCTTGCCATTGCCCGTCTACATTTTATATCGTCTCTACTTCGACCATCATCAGTTATTTCGCTCCCCAAATAGCAAAAATCTTTTTACTACTTTAAGTGTCTCACTTCCTAATTTAATTCCCTCAGCATCACCCGACTTCATTAGACTACATTCCATTATTCTCGTTTTGCTTTGTTGATGTTCATCTTATATCCTCCTTTCAAGGTCCTATCCATTCCGTTCAACTGCTCTTCCAAGTCCTTTGCTGCCTCTGACAGAATTACAATGTCATCGGCGAACCACAACGTTTTTATTTCTTCTCCATGGACTTTAATACCTACTCCGAATTTTTCTTTTGTTTCCTTTACTGCTTGCTCAATATACAGATTGAATAACACGGGGGAGAGGCTACAACCCTGTCTCACTCCCTTCCCAACCACTGTTTCCCTTTCATGCCCCTCGACTCTTATAACTGACATCTGGTTTCTGTACAAATTGTTAATAGCCTTTCGCTCCCTGTATTTTACCCCTGCCACCTTTAGAATTTGAAAGAGAGTATTCCAGTCAACATTGTCAAAAGCTTTCTCTAAGTCTACAAATGCTAGAAACGTAGGTTTGCCTTTCCTTAATCTTTCTTCTAAGATAAGTCGTAAGGTCAGTATTGCCTCACGTGTTCCAACATTTCTGCGGAATCCAAACTGAACTTCGCCGAGGTCGGCTGCTATCAGTTTTTCCATTCGTCTGTAAAGAATTCGCGTTAGTATTTTGCAGCCATGGCTTATTAAACTGATAGTTCGGTAATTTTCACACCTGTCAACACCTGCTTTCTTTGGGATTGGAATTATTATATTCTTCTTGAAGTCTGAGGGTATTTCGCCTGTCTCATACATCTTGCTCACCAGATGGTAGAGTTTTGTCAGGGCTGGCACTCCCAAGGCCGTCAGTAGTTCTAATGGATTGTTGTCTACTCCCGGGGCCTTGTTTCGACTTAGGTCTTTCAGTGCTCTGTCAAATTCTTCACGCAGTATCATATCTCCCATTTCATCTTCATCTACATCATCTTCCATTTCCACAATATTGTCCTCAAGTACATCGCTCCTGTATAGACCCTCTATATATTTCCATCTTTCTGCTTTATCTTCTTTGCTTAGAACCGGGTTTCCATCTGAGCTCTTGATATTCATACAAGTGGTTCTCTTTTCTCCAAAGGTCTCTTTAATTTTCCTGTAGGCAGTATCTAGCTCTGGGTATTTCTGGAAACTATCTGCTCGCTACGACACGGCCTACTTGCACCTCCAGGGTCCTGGTCCACCGGAAACGCTCCCGTGAGTCACAGTCTACCTGAACACCAGAAGTTCTCGTCCATCCCAGCGGATGACCGCTTAATCAGTCACTCTTAACACTACTTTAATTTCCATATTGTTCACCTCTTGCGTCCTCCCTGTTTGTGTGCTTGTAGGGGCCATATAGAAGCGTCAGTGACCATCAGCGGTAATTCATGTGACCATTGTAAAGACAATTCGTATGTCATGGAAAGAACTAACAGAGACGAGCCTGTGATTTTTCGCTGCTCAAAACAGAAATCAACATATTCCCGAGCGATGCTTAAGACCAATGACAGTAAGGTGATTAGTACAAACGTGCATTGATGTGGAGCAACAAACCAACGTTAGGTTGCTGTCTTAATAAGGATAAACTAAGCATTGGTAACACTGAAGAGGAAATGGAAATAATATACAAATAGGAAAAGAAAAGTAACTTAAAGTTTTAGTAGAGGTGGAGATCAACGTTGAAAGAAGAAAGGAGCCCAGCAGAATGCTTAACACGCAAAATTAATTTGCTGCTAAGGCTTACTGAAAATGTTATTTATAACCTGCGATTTAATTTTAATTTTAATAACCAACAGCCTCAGTTGCACCGTTTACCTAGAATTTACCTAGGTTTCAGTCGGGATAACCCAATCTCCATCAGAATGAACGGAACTACCGTTTGTCCATAGTGGACATCGTCAAGCTAAAACCACAAATCCATAAATTATCGTCAGACTGTAAAAACTTATCTGCAACTGCCTCGGCCCCACTTCGCGACCGCGATGCAGCAGCCACGAGTGCTGTACTGGAACTCCAGTACCAGTTCCAAACTGTCACACTATGAAAATCTCATTTTCCGGAGACTGTAACTCTGGCCCGGTCAGCTCGCTCACATTCTGAAATTGTGTCCGTTCACGTCGATGAGACATTAAAGTATTAATTTTCCAATGCGCTTGGCTATTCCTCTCTGAAGAAAACTTAGCTTAACATTCATTTCTTCATCCACACAAGCGAGCGAGATTCTAGACCTTACTAAACGACACCACTCATAAGACTTAATCACTTAATGCTAGTGGACTGACGTATACATCTCTAGAGTTTGGGTTCATCTGAGTCATTCATTTTGATTGTTTCAATTTTTTCACATCGTCATACGTAAATCGAAAGTGTAATTCCATGCATGCATACTCTTCTACCGTGCCTACAGTCACCATGAAAATCACTCAGCACCTGAAGTAATCCTCACGCACCCTTGATAATCAGTGGATAAAAACGAATGTTGTAGCATGTACAATAAGGCATTACTCCGAATCTGAACGTTTTTAAGAACTTCCCTTAAAGTTCGAATGAGATACTGAAGTAATGTGGGACAGTTCGTCACCTTCTCTGCGCAGTGTGTCAAGTGCGTAACTGTGTGGTGCTGATGACTGTGACGAGTGTTTGTGCTGTGTAATGATGTGTTTGCATTGATATGGATGATTATGGAAATGAAAAGAGGGGAGAGGGTGGAGCCCGCCGCCACTGGTCTGCATACGGGAGGGCGCCGAGCTTAACGTTCCCATCCGCAGGACAGATCACTATCAACAGTGTCCTTAACAACAGCTCACAATTTCAAAACAACAAGAATAAAAATGAGCTGCATTATTCATGCTTTTGCTGGACACTGTTACGGATGGGGACAAAAATTCGTGGTAACAGAAACATTCGATCGTAACCCTAGTGAAATTGAGATACCGAAGAAACGAAGTTTTAAAACAAAATAACTAGTATTTTTCCCCCCATTTACGGTCCATAGCAGTATTTTGATTGTTTTCACTATACAATATTAGTGTTTGTGTGTGCATTTGCTTGCGTGTGTGATTATGTGTTGGTGTGATCGCTAACGAATGCGACTGCATTTGTAGATTTGTCTAAAACTGATTCGTTTAATTCATATATATATATATATATATATATATATATATATATATATATATATATTAAAATTGGTTAGTTTAATTCATAGTATGTGCCTACATTTCTGCAGAGAGCGCGTGCCGTTTCTGTAAACCAATTCCCTTAAGCCATATGCATGCTGTGAACATAATCCACACAATATAAAAAGTATTAACTAATTTACTAACATCCCAAAGGGGTTTGGAATTTAGCGCAGGACTCCTTACACCGCAGGTAAAAGGGAGGCTATATGCTGGGTAGTGGTGAGGTTTTAATTATCACCTCGAGAAAATCAAGCTACGACCATGAAAATTGGTGATACGAGGGAATTTCACTAAGTAGTGCAACACATTATTTCTTCTTGGTTTCATTCAGGATTCCAATAAACCTTTTTACTCCCCACTATTCTGGCTAGATGATGTGTGTCAAATCTTATGGGACTTAACTCCTATGGTCATCAGTCCCTAAGCTTACACACTACTTAACCTAAATTAGCCTAAGGACAAACACACACACCCATGCCCGAGGGAAGACTCGAACCTCCGCCGGAACCAGCCGCACAGTCCATGACTGCTATTCTGGCTACAAAACCTTGTTTTTCAACATAATCTCCGTTCAGTACGACGGCCTTAAAATGTCACCTTACTGGGAGGGCCTGTAAGTTATACCCGCATTGTGCCACACTACTGCTCGACATCGGAGCCAACGTCTTGCTCCATCAATAACATCCCCATCATCCATGTACTACTTCCCGCGTAGTTCATCCTTTGTAGGGCCAAACAGACAGTCCTTCGTTGTTCTTTAAGGTCTTCTATTAGGCGGTGAGAAACCCAGTGGCCACACACCACTGAGTACCCCAACTGGTGGACGAGTGTGACAGCATTACCAACAGAGACCTGCAGTGCAGCGAGGTGCTTGATTGTGATCCGTCTATCACCTCGAATGAGTTTGTCCGTACGCTCCTACATCACAGGAGTCACAGCTGTGTGCGGCCGGCCAGCACGTGGGAGATCGTGCAGGTTTGCTCGGCCTTGTTTCGATGCTGATAGACGCCACACCCAACGACTCACCAAGCTTTTGTTCAATGTCAGGTCTCTGTAGACATCCTGCAAGCGCCTATGAATATCTGCGATGCTCTGGACTTCCACCATAAGAAACTCCATGACAGCGCTCTGCCTGGAACGCGCCTCCGTTACAAACGCCATTTTGAAAGTTAAGTATAGCGTCGCCACATATAGGAACTTTATGAAATGATAGTGGCTGAAGCGGGAGTATTCCAAGAAGTACCACAACAAATTCTGATTTTTTTTAACCGAAACTGTTTGAGAAAAGATTTGTTACATTACTTATTGAAAGCCCCTCGTAGTCCTAGTGTTTCCCTAAGTAGGCTGTTCATGCTTCAGTTCGACACGTTTTTCCCAACTTGGCGAATATCTTGATTATAGAAGCCCAGATTTTGAATGTTCAAGAAACATTCAACCTCGTTGTCGTTCTGGAAATGCAGTTCACTCACTGGTTACTTCGTCCGATGAAAGAGAAATAAGTCACTGGGTGCCATGTCTGGTGACTACGGGAGAGAAGCAAAACTCGAGAACCCAAAGAAACAGCATGTGTGACAGTGTCCTGTACAAAATGAGCTGGGACGTTTTCTCCTTTCGACAGGTTCTCGCGACGTCTCTTCTTGACAGTTTCTCGTAGCTTCGTCAGGAGATTTCGGTTGTCCATATCTGTGACGGTTTTCTCCTTACGAGCTTAATTCGTTAGCACTATATCATTTCACTCCCAAAATACACTCGCTTTCACCTTTTCCAATGATTGTTGGGTTTCTGCTTTTTTTCGCCGGTTGTTTTTCAACATGTATCCACTGCTTACTTTACTCTTTTGTCTCTGGGTCATTGTAACATAACCAGCACTCATCCACAGCGATTAAGACGCTAATGACGTAGCCCGGGCTGCACTGACACATCTGCAACTGTTTCGCTGCTGTCTCATTTCAGCGGGCTTTTTATATGGATGTGTGCAGTCGCAGAACCCAAAGGGAGATGACCTTTCTCAGAAACTAAATGTCGTGCAAGATGTTGAAAACAGACACAAGATATTCAAAACAGGTACAAGATATATTTTCACTTTATACCCTGTCGCTTCGATTGCAATACGCCGGTTTCCGAAGACAGGGTCATCCTCTTCTGTTGCGATTCCCAGCTCTTCGTAAAGAGATGGTTTGACACTCCGTTCTTCGATACGATGATGGTTGTCCATCTTCGCAATTGCGCATACATTTCACGTACTTCTTTCTTCGTCATTCAGACTTGTTTGAAAGTAATGTAAGCTTCTGTGCCATCCAAGTAATGTTTCATATAATGATTCATTGTTTTCTTACACGCCCATGAAGGTATCATGGACTGTTGAAGCATTCAAATACAGAACGCAAATTACGACGCGACGCTCTTCTTCGTGAATTGGGCGTACCATTTTGTTTTGGGTCTAATTGCGCATTGGATCGGTACTATTTCTGAGTATAACGACACAGTAAACATGTACCTGGGATCAAGTAAAACTTAATTAGGTAACTTCATTTTTTCAAGGTGATAGTTAAAACTTTACGGTGTATACCTCTAGACTGGGAAGACTCTCACGTCGTCGCATCTGTTAATCTCTTCGGTGCTACTCAATATTACTCATATTTTCCTAGTAAGTGCTAATAAAGCCTTTTGAATACGGCCCTTCAAAACTGAAATTTACTGCTGTATTTATAAAGGATAATAACGAAGAATTTTAGCATCTCATGTGTTTTCTACAGATCGAATAATTCCACTTTTAGTCGCAATTAACTGTACTGCAGTGAGGAAACCTTAAAACGAGCGCAAATACATTTAATGCGAAACGTGTGTGATGTTAGTTAAGAAAACTGTGCTTTGACTGATGATATTCCATGCAGACGACACTGTTAAATACCGTCTCGCCTTTTTACTTCTAGGCTTGATATGGAGCACTATCGCATGTACGGGCAAAAGTAAAGATTACTCTCACATGGAAAACTGAAAACTTTATTTTTATAAACATAACTGGCGTTCTATGTGTACTTATGTCCTCGTTTTCCTTGTGCATTATAGTCGCAAACGTAATCAGAATTAAACGCCGAACGAGTGTCTCTTCGGTGAAAACTGGAGACGAACGGTGTCAAAATTGTAGAGACGGTAGAGGTATTCTGGGATAAGGAAGTAATTTAGGAAATCAGTGTTTCAGGAGGTATAAATGAATATTACATGGGATTCAGATGTCTACTAACTGATTGTGTTCCACAACAAACAACTGGATTCCGTTTCGACTTTGTCGGTACTACCTTGAAGAAAGAAAATACACAATCGTCTATGATGGAATTTGCCAATCATGATGATTGCCGGATTTGCACCATTATGTGGTACAGGATCTTGAAGGTATGTGTTTCACATTTGGTACTGTTGGATCTAATTTCTGGAAGGACGAACGCACTGACAAAAGTTTCGCAAAAATGCCAAAAGTTTCGCAAAAGCCGTCATCCTAACGGGAAATCAGCGAGGCTTACGAGAAACTGGGACGTTCAAGTGACACATAGCAGTTCAATAATGACAGCAGAGAACAGTTTTCTCAGTGGAATATGTGGAAATTGTTTTATTGTGTGGGAATAAATTCATCAGTAATCACCCGACAACTTCTCCGTGAAATGCACACTTCCAGAAATAAAATAAGGGAGTACTGGTAGAGCAGCCTACTATACTTTTATCATAAACAACATGTTAAAGCAATGATTTTGAACCTAGAGTTAAATTCTGTCAATGTATTAAGCAGCCGAACCTCCAACAATTTCAGTTGTTCACGGGAGCCGGCCGGTGTGGCCGAGCGGTTCTAGGCGCTACAATCTAGAACCGCACGACCGCTACGGTCGCAGGTTCGAATCCTGCCTCGGGCATGGATGTGTGTGTTAGTTAGGTTTAAGTAGTTCTAAGTTCTAGGGGACTGATGACCTCAGCTGTTAAGTTCCATAGTGCTCAGAGCCATTTAAACCATTTGTTAACGGGAGAGGGCTCTTTCGACCGTGGTGGTACTTTCAACTGTCCCAGTAGTCATACGAGGGTGATGAAAATCCATACGCCAAACACGTTTCAGATCACAGGTAACGTTTCCGATATCTGGTGTTCATTCGAAAAGTGGCGCCACAATTATTTATTTTGTGGTCTGCGAGGGGATGTAACTGCAACATCTCAGTTCGATATTAACATCTGTGAGCAGTTGAGCAACAGATAACCTCATCGTTGGATTGTAAGGTGAGGAACTGTCCCATGACCTAAATGGTTGCCGGATCTTCATTCCATAGATTTTGTCCCAACACGGCCACTCAATAGTAGGTTGTGCATGAAACTTCCGTAAGAACTGGAGGTGAACTTGTAGGTGGCGTCAGAACCGATTGCTTCATTGTACAATAGACAACTGGGATATCTGAGAGAGTACTGGGAAATTCTACGTTGCAATCATCCATTGCGTCTCCAGGTCGCCACTACGAATAATTGCTATGAGTTTAAGTTATTGCTGTAAGACGTACATTGTTCGTGTCATTAAAAACTAAACATTCGTTTCCGACAGTTTATTATTTGTCTCAAGGTACTCAGTGCAGGATCATCTTTTGTCTGTATAATTTTGAGCTTAAAATTATTGGATATCCTATGCAACTCATGGCGTGGTACTCTCGAGATCATCAGGGAGAAGCAGAGACAATAGAGACTGTGAACTGCAGAGTGAATACGGCTGTTGGAGCGAACATATTTGCAGGAGGCGGGAAACGGTGGATATTCGCTTTGGGAGGAGCAGGTGGAACATGAGAGGTTGCGAGCCAGATGGACATATCTGTCAGCCCGCATCTGCCGGCCGAGGGGGAGCCGCTCCCATTTCCTGTCGCACATTCCCACTGCCACGCCCACCCTTTTGCCGTTAAATAGCCGACGTCGCCTCCGCAGAACTGCCCTATTTTGGACTCCAGCCTGCGATAGGGGGGTGGCACTCTTCACAAATGGTCTGCAAGATTTTCATGCGGAGATATCTGAAAAGAGAGGGAATAACTCAGACGAGTTGGGCAGGAGGGAAATACTTTCCATAACAGTGCAGAGAAGTGCTCCAGAGATGGGCGTAGAATCCAAGTGGGAGAAGGACATAAATGACGTATTTCCATGCGTTTCACAGCACACTGACAACACGCATTGGCAGTGATTCACAATAGGGTGTAAGTAATCTCGAAATGCTCTTGCAAGCCATCATTAATAGAAGAAAAATATATCGAGCAATTCAATGGCCACTTCAGAGTTAAACGGTAGTGAAGAAAGTCTAATTTGTATGTATCATGTACGCAGTGTTGGCCCAGTTTTGGACATCAGACTTGGACGATTGGTTTATGCAGTATGAGTAAGGGCTCTACAGTAATACTCAAAAATGCATGTAGCGTGTCCTGTTTGAAGACGTTGCGTTTCACGTTCCTATTTAGTCATATTTTTGACGAGATATCTGAAAATGGTAAAGAAGAAAGAAAAATGATATTGGAGAAATATGTACACTCAATATTGTTTGGTAAAATCTTTTTCTTGTTATACTAAACACTTGCAATTAATTTACCTTTTTAATTAATCATACTTCATGGAAGATCTAACATCGGTCGCAGATCGTGCCTCCTACAACAAAGACAACAGATTTTAATCTCAGAATTACCATCTGTGTGGCACAGATTTAGATTTCAAAAATGATTCAAATGGCTCTGAGCACTATGGGACTTAACATCTATGATCATCAGTCCCCTAGAACTTAGAACTACTTAAACCTAACTAACCTAAGGACATCACACAACACCCAGCCATCACGAGGCAGAGAAAATCCCTGACCCCGCCGGGAATCGAACCCGGGGACCCGGGCGTGGGAAGCGAGAACGCTACCGCACGACCACGAGATGCGGGCTATTTACGTTTCCAGGAGAATTGTAGAGCATACACTACGTTCATAAACAGTGAAGTACATTGAATAAACAGCCTCCTACATAAAAGCAAAAATGCATTCTGAAAACACTGGAGATGAGAAATCTAATTCCCTTTTGGACACAGTGTCCGTAAAAATCATAGGTCGAGATAAAATGGTTTAATCATAGGGTGGTTTGAGAAAAAAGTGGGACAGGTCTGCTGCCCCTATTGAGGTAATATACCAGCTCAGACAGAATTATAACGGGAGATGATGCAGTTTCTTCCAAAATTATCCTTTACTTCCATAATCGAAGCTTTCACTGTTCGGTATGTACATAGCAAATTTTGGCGCAGTACGCTCCAAAAAATACGTCAAGATTCGGATAAATACCTCACCAGTGTTCACTGATTTCTTTGAAATGCACAGCACATAAGGAATTTAACAAAATACACGTGAATCGCCGTGGGATACTGTATCATTTCCGTGATACCAAATGCAGCGCCATCGTCAACATCTTACGTATATATTGCTTTCGTTGGCTGAAAAGTGACGAAATAAGTTTGCAGTAACGCTACCCTGATCGGAAGCTCCCGCTTTAAAGCAAACCCAGAACGTCCCCACCAAACACTTTGTCTCTACTAAAAATAAAACAATTTTTCAATCTGTCGCATTCCACGGACTGGGCTGAAAGGTTTTCCTCAGAACTACATTTAATTCCACGACATGTCGCAGTCGTATCCTGTATCGAATTTTATTAACGCGCTGCAGATTACCAGTTTTCTGTCCAGATACTACTGCTACTACAGTTTGACACGTTCCTTTCATCTCTTCCAAGGAGAAGCCGTTGCGTCACGCCAATTGTACTTGCGGCTGCGGCCAGGATTTGCGTCAGTTTCGCTTTGAGCCACAAGACATGACTGAACTTGTTGATACTCCAAAACCAGTTCTTAATTTGTTGTAGCAATCTAATTACGTTCGGCAAGATTCCGAGATCCGACTCCAGCGGCCTCCAACTGGTCCCTGGCAACTTACGCCGAAAATGCCGTCAGAGAGAAGAACACGATACTATTGCAAAGTCACTTTCATTTAACATTATCTACAGCTACCTAATGGCCCCACTCTCTTTTGTGAGCCTTCTTCGTACGGAGTGTATGAACGCTCCCTAAACCCCAAACTCGGATATAAAAACAGAAAATAGTTAAGGAGATTTCCACGCTCTCATACAGGAGCACATATCAAATTATTCGAGCTACGACTGTCTGTGAAAAGTAGCACTGTTGAAAACAAAAGATCACTAAGTAATGCTGCACAGCGTAAAGAACCACCGCCCTTCTGGAGGGCACACTGCTTGATTTCGCTAGCTGTTTCTTCAGTCAGCCGTTTCAGTCAATCATCTTCTGCATTAGATTGCAGTCAGTTTCATACGCCATTGCTTGCTTCCACTATAGCATTCCTCTGCGAAGTGCTGCTTCCCTTTAAGACTTTTCAAACGTTTATTTCAAACCAGTGCTGGAAAACAACTGCCCTCTTGGCTAGCCCTAAGCCAGCCCAGTAGATTGCGATCACAAACAGCTTAGACGGATTACAGAAAGACTGATCTACCTCATGCAGGCTGTGGAAAGCTCCTTTCCACTTTGTGCTGGAAACGGGCTCATGAGTCCGCAAGAAGCAAGAGGTCTACGCCTTGGAGAAACCAAGAAGCTACAATTTTACCTAAAGTACCGCTATGGTTTAGCTCTGTAAGGCATTTCGTGAACCACCTACTCGTTGATTACTGTAAGGCTTTTTAAGTCTTTGACTCCTAACAAAGCCTTATCTCCAGCAATCGTTCTTACAAGTATTATTTTTTCTTCTGATCAAAAAGACTGTTCTCAGTGTTGCATGTACTCCGAAATTCGCTATCTACGTATCTATTCTGCCACAGAACTACACCTAACTTCCCTCACAGCCCACCAAAATTCGTTGTTTATTGCGCATCGATATTATCCTAGTGCCTCAAGAACTCTCTTCTCTGACATTGCACCTTCAGTCTTAACATCAAGCTGTCCTACCGCAGGGAACGTCTTAGCGCCAAGCCTATTAAATCACTTGGACGCCTTGTAATGTATCAGCGCTTGCATTGTGGTTACGGAAGCAAAGACCTAGAAAATTTCCATTGCTGTTAAATTCCACGGAACTGTGTTGCCTGGTCATGTTTGTACGCAGAGGTGCTGGCCGCAGAGGGATTATGAACACTGTTTAGGACATTCTGAACAGTGAGGTTCGTGTTTCCATTAGTCTCACCAGAATGATAAACTCAGTGCTTTCCCTAACTCACTTCAGGCAAATGCTGAGAAGGATTACTGCCGCTTCCCTCTGCAGTTGAGATAGTCTCTCAACGACGAGACAATAAAGACTTTTTTAAACAACTGAGCAAAACTCTTCTTAATAAGCGCTTCTAATTTTCAAGATCACCCTGAATCTGAACTGTACCTAGTGAATTCCTACACCTAGATGTGTCTTTTCCTATGTTGCGCAAATAAACAGTCTCGACTTGTCTCATTCAGTGACAGATGTTACCCGCAATAACTTTCGCAAAATGGTTCACTTATTATTGTCTGCATCCGTTACCCACTAGGAGGCCAATGTACAGTCTAGAAGACAGTTGCAATAACACCTTCGAGAGGGAATTATCAGTTCTCGTTATAGTTGCTACTCTGTTACTGCTCGATATAACAGAGAAGTAAAAGATGCGTGAAACAGAACGTGACTGTGGTGCACTGAAGGGATTTCACACGACCCAGATAATGTTTTTCTTATTTTCTATTTTTTGACTCTTAATTATACGCTGTTTCCCGGTAATATCTTAATTTATTAGTCGTGAAGCACCACCTTGACGTAGAGAATGATTTAACTGTCTCACGCTGTTGTGTTGATGCTAAATTACGTTCCATGTAGCGTGTGTTCTTCTTCTCGTAGCTTATATATATGTCTTCAGCTGTTTTCTATAAAGAACTGGAGGCGAACATCGAGAGATTATCAATTATTTGCGACAGCTCTCATCTCTTTTATTACGACCTGTTTGCTGACGCATAAAATTACCGTTATGTATATTGCCGATCGAGAAAACTGTTGCATAACAAGTTCATCCTTTTCATTCTGTCATTTACATTAAACAGCTACGGGGCTGGAGGCGTTCACCATAGCACAAATCACACAGAGATGTCGCTAAAAGCAACAGGGAATTGCCTTTGCCAGTAATATATGCGTCGAATATCTGTGGCTTGCGTGCAGAGCCAAAGTTGTGTGCTGTTCGATACTGTATAACTGCGGAAGGTACTCATGCATGAGCAGGAGGACAGAGAACCGGCAGCAAATTTCCCGCTCGATTTATATGGAGAATAAGGGACATCTGACTGGTACCGATTGCCGAACGTACCCCAAACAATTATGGCGTGCCACCGGCTATAAACTGCTTTCACCTAAGTTACCACGCTGATTAGTTGATGTAACATTGATCTTGATGACGTAATGAAATATAATCTATTCCAGGAATAGCCCCTCCGGTCACTGCGTCATACTGAAAATAATATTTCTTAAAAGATTTTCAAAAGATGGGGGTAAATTAAATGTGGATCTGCGAATTTATTTGTCGGTGAATTACGTAGACAGTAGGGATTAG
The DNA here is from genome assembly GCF_021461395.2 of Schistocerca americana. NCBI lineage: Eukaryota > Metazoa > Arthropoda > Insecta > Orthoptera > Acrididae > Schistocerca > Schistocerca americana. Next base: position 452,651,170 of record NC_060130.1, read on the forward strand.
TGTTTACCATACTATCGACGAGGAGATGACCAAAGAATGTACAAGGATGATAAAATCGGCCTTTCTCTTTCAAAACAACAACTCAAGCATTTCCGTTATGCTGTTTAGGAAAAAAACGCGAAACGTAAATGTGGGGGATCCCCAATCGGAGGCATCGTCTCCAAAAAAGACAACTGGTTCAGTACGTCTAGGTTACTTCATCTAAACATCGGAGCTGAGGATACTTTCACAAGATAAATTCGGCGTTCACTGTGGAAGTAATTAGTTTCTGATCACGAGTCCGCATTTACTGAATAAACATATATCAGCGGACGTCCGCATTCGCAAAACTGAACTATTTGTAGTCTCGATTCTGCTCCAAAATATATTTCGATGCATATTCGTCATTCGCCGTGCATGTCCTATATTTACGGACATAAATTTCTTTCCAAAAGTGATTTGGCATAAAATGGGAGAATATGCAAAATAAAGGTTACCCACTGAGGATGACGCAGCTGTATTGAAACAGATTTAGGTCATCAAAACAACAAAAATAGTTGGGCCTTGCAAAAACGGACCTCTACAAGTGTGTTAAACCGTTGATATCATTTGCCTCTTCTGATAATCTTCACGTCCTTGAAGGACAAAACGGTCCCATAACAGTTCTGTGCCTTCTTCAGTTTAAGAATGTGTATTGACGGCGACCAAGAAACCAAACACATATTTTAATAACATCAAACTTCTTTTGGCAACGTCTGCTGTCTGGAGGTTCTGTGATGACGGCTTGGCATACACCTAACTCATTCGCTAAGTATTTCTGTTTCACTGTTGAGTGTTTTGTGGCCTTCCTTCGGAAGACTGGTTAGATGCAGCTCTCCATGCTAGTCTATCCTGTCTGTGTCTCTCCTTTTCTACGTAACTACTGCGATCCGCATCCACTGGAACCCGCTTACTGGTCTCCATCTACAAGAAATGGCTCTGAGCACTATGGGAGTTAACTTCTGAGGTCATCAGTCCCCTAGAACTTAGAACTACTTAAACCTAACTAACCTAAGGACGTCACACACATCCATGCCCGACTCCATCTACCCCTATACTTCCTTCCATTATCAAACTGACAATTCCTTGAAGCCTCAGGATGTGTCCTGTCAACCGATCCCTACTTTTAGTCAAGTCGTGGCATAAATTTCTTTTCTCCTCATTGTGATGCAGTAGCTCCTCATTAATTGTCCGGTCTACCCCCTTTACATTGAGCATTCTCCTGTGGCACCACATTTCAAAAAGCTTGTATTCTCTTCTTGTTTGGACTGTTTACTGCCTACGTTTCACTTTTGTATTCCAGGCAAATACTGTCAGAAATTACTTTGTAACATTTAAATTTCTGTTCAGTGTTAACAAATGCCTATTTTTCAGAAACGCTTTTCTTGCTATTGGCAGTATACATTTTATACCGTCTCTGCACCGGAAACTATGAGCTTTTTTATTGCCCAAATTGAAAAATTCATTTGTCTCATTTCCTAATTAAATCCCCTCAGTCTAATTTAGCTCGACTGCTTCTCATTACCCTTGTTTCGAGTTCCACTCATCATCATCATGCACTTAAAGGCAACGCTTTGTTGACGAGCCACAATTCTCTGTCCCTCGCCACATTAATCATGTAGATATTTTTGCTGCAGTACATTTCACTGATAACACTTTATAATATTGATGTTTTGGGTCCGCCTATGGATATCTTCCCAGGATTTGACCTTTTGATGTGTGTTTTATCGTGCTGTTATGTCGAGTTAGATATCCATTTGATTTAGTTTTCCTTCTATCACGTTAATCAGTTCCCTTTCTCTTTCATCTCTTACTATTTTTTATTACATTTTCTATCAATCTAGCATCTTCTCGTGGCTCTCCTCCTCATTCACATGTCTACTGCTTCTATTTTTAAAAAAATTTTCTTATTTTCCCAAGGTCCGCCCTATACAATAATGGCATAAAACTCTACAAATAAATGTCTTTGTGACTTTTTTCTACATCAAGGTGTAATAAAACTCCTTAATAAGCGACTCTTATTTCTAAAAGCTTGTTTATAACTTTATTTACGGATTTTAGTATCTTACTGCCCATTTTAATGTTTGCCTTTAGTAGTCAGTTCGATTTATCTGTTACTATTATTTTAGTTTTGGTTGCGTTTATTATCAGTTTGTGGGTGTCTAGTGCATTTCGCTGTAATAGCCTACAAATATTCTTCGTAATGAGAACCAAAACGAAATTTCTGCTGGCGCTAGTCGTTATGCGAAATTCTCCCTGAAAATCTTAGTAGACGATTCCACTCAAACACCACATACACTTAAGTACATAGGGCGTTCAATAAGTAATACAACACATTTTTTTCTGAAAGCAGATCCATTTTTAGAATGCCAGTACACTACATTATTCCCCATTATTTTGTCTAAAAAGCGTACTTTTCAACATAATTTCTGTTCTATGCGGCGGCCTTACGCCACGTTACTGAGAGCGCCTGTATGTCAGCATGGCACCACACTGAAATGAAACGATCGTATGGCATTGATGGTCTGGAGTCCCCAGCTGGGGAAGTTCGGAGGCCGCCTTGCAAGTCTTTTTAGCTGACGCCACAGTGGGCGTCTAGCGTGTCGACCATGGTGGAATGATACGACAACACAGCACCCGACCGCAGAAAGCCTCCGAACTGACCCGGAAGCGAACCTGGGTCCGTTGCCTGGCAATCAGACGCGCAGATCACTCAACTAAGGAGGACGTCTTGCTGCATTAATAACTTTCCCTTCATCCACAGTGTGCAGCGAGGTGTCTGATTGTGAGCCGTGGACCACCTCGCATGAGAATGTACGCATGTTCCAACACTCCAGGAATCACAGGTCCGCTACGGTCGCAGGTTCGAATCCTGCCTCGGGCATGGATGTGTGTGATGTCCTTAGGTTAGTTAGGTTTAAGTAGTTCTAAGTTCTAGGGGACTGATGACCACAGCTGTTAAGTCCCATAGTGCTCAGAGCCATTTTTTTGAATCACAGCTGTGTGCGGCCGGCCGACACGCGGGAGATCGGACGGATTTGCATTGTTGTGATGATGATAGACGCCTCGTCCAACAATTCGCCGTGCTTTTGTTTCCTGCCAGAGACACAATTTTGAAGGGTACGTATAGCGCCGCCACCTATCGGCATTTCATGAAACTATAGAGGATGAAGCAGGAATATTTCACGATGTTCACAGCAAATTCTGAATTTTTCAACCGAAATTAAGGAAAGAAAAAGAAAAGAAAACCATGGGTTGCTTTATGGATTGAGCGCCCCTCGTACTGGGAAGTAACTTCAGAAGTGGCTGATAAATGGCACCCGACGACTAGATATCAGAACGTTCCTCATATGCTCTACGGAACGTTTTAATTGTCATGAAACAGGAAACTAAAGCCGTGTGTTCTGCATCTGGATCACGGTGTCCCGGGTTCGATTCCCGGCCGGGTGGGGGATTTTCTCTGCCGAGGGACTGGGTGTTTGTGTTGTCCTCATCATTTCATTATCATCATCATTCGTGACAGTGGCTAGATTGGAGAGGGTAAAAATTGGACTGTGTAAAAATTGGGACTTTGTGCGGACGCTGATGACAGTGCAGTTGCGCGCCCCAAAACCCAAACATCATCATCATCATCATCATCATCATCATCATCTAATCCCGTGTGAATGGGACGTACTTGTACCACCTTCGGTTTGCTGATGATGGGCTGTGTACATACAGTGCTGGTTAATCTGTGTTACAGTTTTTCGCTTGTGAGAGTGAACGTGGACTTTTAGATGGCGAATCTATTGTAAACCTGAAGTTTGCTCAGCGCGCAGCGGAAGATACATGCTTGTAATTACTAGGAATGTATATGAAGTGAAGCATGTGTATCAGGAAGTAACTGTAATGGAACGCTTTATTACAATGATATTGAAAACAAAATGAAAGACAGCAGGCACCTAGCCTAGCAAATGGATGGAAGAGGGCCAAGGAAACTTCTTTCTGGATTCCAAGAGATAATAGAAAATCAAAAGGATGACCTAACGGAAGGAGGATATACGTCATTGGAGGCCATGCAGCAGCAGCGTAGGGCATATTGGTGAAGACCGTTACGGATGATAGTATTCGGAGGCGGCATTTACTCAGGAGTAGATGTCAGATAGCTTATGTGATCATTATGATACCATCATAATGCAGGGAAAGGAGCAAGTATCTTCCCATTCAAAAACATAAAGTCAGTACAGTAAATTGTTGGATAGAAAATCACTTCGCCTTAATGCCAGGGAGGTTCCTCAGACAGACAATGGCTACTTCGTTTCGCCACCTTTCTCTGATTGAGTGTGTCTTCGTCTCTACTGACTTCGTAGTGCTGGGAAATCTAAAAAATGGTTTTTCGAGCGAAAGGCGTAGAGCTGTTCAAGTGAAGAATACGGCGGCTGAGACGAGACGTGCGTGTGGCGGCCATGACACGGCGCTCCTTCATTAGGGCAGCCACTAGAGGGCCACGTGACGGATGGCAAAGCTCGGCGCACGCTATCGGGAAGCCCTTTCCATTACGGGCCGGCGCCTGGTCTGGCGTAGCCCGGCCCGCTGCAGAGGTTCCCACGCAGATGGCGGCTGCGAGCAAGTCAGCCGGCTCACCGAAAAGCGCTCCTCACGACAATACGCACCAAAGGCCTGCTGCAGCGCTCCAAACTCGCGGAAGAACTTCGCAATCGATACCTGTTACGTTACGAATCATTTATTAGGCTGCCTAAAACGGATGTACGTCAATGAAACATTATCTTCACGTAAGAACCGGCGCTATTTGTCATGCAACAACTAGGACTTTCGATACAGGAGGTATATATATATATATATATATATATATATATATATATATATATATATACACTCCTGGAAATTGAAATAAGAACACCGTGAATTCATTGTCCCAGGAAGGGGAAACTTTATTGACACATTCCTGGGGTCAGATACATCACATGATCACACTGACAGAACCACAGGCACATAGACACAGGCAACAGAGCATGCACAATGTCGGCACTGGTACAGTGTATATCCACCTTTCGCAGCAATGCAGGCTGCTATTCTCCCATGGAGACGATCGTAGAGATGCTGGATGTAGTCCTGTGGAACGGCTTGCCATGCCATTTCCACCTGGCGCCTCAGTTGGACCAGCGTTCGTCCTGGACGTGCAGACCGCGTGAGACGATGCTTCATCCACTCCCAAACATACTCAATGGGGGACAGATCTGAAGATCTTGCTGGCCAGGGTAGTTGACTTACACCTTCTAGAGCATGTTGGGTGGCACGAGATACATGCGGACGTGCATTGTCCTGTTGGAACAGCAAGTTCCCTTGCCGGTCTAGGAATGGTAGAACGATGGGTTTGATGAGGGTTTGGATGTACCGTGCAGTATTCAGTGTCCCCTCGACTATCACCAGTGGTGTACGGCCAGTGTAGGAGATCGCTCCCCACACCATGATGCCGGGTGTTGGCCCTGTGTGCCTCGGTCGTATGCAGTCCTGATTGTGGCGCTCACCTGCACGGCGCCAAACACGCATATGACCATCATTGGCACCAAGGCAGAAGTGACTCTCATCGCTGAAGATGACACGTCTCCATTCGTCCCTCCATTCACACCTGTCGCGACACCACTGGAGGCGGGCTGCACGATGTTGGGGCGTGAGCGGAAGACGGCCTAACGGTGTGCGGGACTGTAGCCCAGCTTCATGGAGACGGTTGCGAATGGTCCTCGCCGATACCCCAGGAGCAACAGTGTCCCTAATTTGCTGGGAAGTGGCGGTGCGGTCCCCTACGGCACTGCGTAGGATCCTATGGTCTTGGCGTGCATCCGTGCGTCGCTGCGGTCCGGTCCCTGGTCGACGGGCACGTGCACCTTCTGCCGACCACTGGCGACAACATCGATGTACTATGGAGACCTCACGCCCCACGTGTTGAGCAATTCGGCGGTACGTCCACCCGGCCTCCCGCATGCCCACTATATGCCCTCGCTCAAAGTCCGTCAACTGCACATACGGTTCACATCCACGCTGTCGCGGCATGCTACCAGTGTTAAAGACTGCGATGGAGCTCCGTATGCCACGACAAACTGGCTGACACTGACGGTGGCGGTGCACAAATGCTGCGCAGCTAGCGCCATTCGACGGCCAACACCGCGGTTCCTGGTGTGTCCGCTGTGCCGTGCGTGTGATCATTGCTTGTACAGCCCTCTCGCAGTGTCCGGAGCAAGTATGGTGGGTCTGACACACTGGTGTCAATGTGTTCTTTTTTCCGTTTCCAGGAGTGTATATATACAGGGCTATTACAAATGATTGAAGCGATTTCATAAATTCACTGTAGCTCCATTCACTGACATATGGTCACGACACACTACAGATACGTAGAAAAACTCATAAAGTTTTATTCGGCTGAAGCCGCACTTCAGGTTTCTGCCGCCAGAGCGCTCGATAGCGCAGTGAGACAAAATGGCGACAGGAGCCGAGAAAGCGTATGTCGTGCTTGAAATGCACTCACACCAGTCAGTCATAACAGTGCAACGACACTTCAGGACGAAGTTCAACAAAGATCCACCAACTGCTAACTCCATTCAGCGATGGTATGCGCAATTTAAAGCTTCTGGATGCCTCTGTAAGGGGAAATCAACGGGTCGGCCTGCAGTGAGCGAAGAAACGGTTGAACGCGTGCGGGCAAGTTTCACGCGTAGCTGCGGAAGTCGACGAATAAAGCGAGCAGGGAGCTAAACGTACCACAGCCGACGGTTTGGAAAATCTTACGGAAAAGGCTAAGGCAGAAGCATTTCTTAAACAGGAGATTGGAAAACCGATGGATCGGTCGTGGTGGAGGTCATGATCAACAATTCACGTCATGGCCTCCACGCTCTCCCGACTTAACCCCATGCGATTTCTTTCTGTGGGGTTATGTGAAAGATTCAGTGTTTAAACCTCCTCTACCAAGAAACGTGCCAGAACTGCGAGCTCGCATCAACGATGCTTTCGAACTCATTGATGGGGACATGCTGCGCTGGGTGTGGGAGGAACTTGATTATCGGCTTGATGTCTGCCGAATCACTGAAGGGGCACATATCGAACATTCGTGAATGCCTAAAAAAACTTTTTGAGTTTTTGTATGTGTGTGCACAGCATTGTGAAAATATCTCAAATAATAAAGTTATTGTAGAGCTGTGAAATCGCTTCAGTCATTTGTAATAACCCTGTGTGTATATATATATATATTTGTAAGTTACTTGATGGAAGAAATGTTCGGGTTTAACGTTTCATCGTCTATAAAGTCATTACCGATGGAGCACAAACTCGGGTTGAGGAAAGGCTTATTGTGGCTGATATGATCCCTAGCTGCTAGTAATATTTATTAATGACTGGAAGTTATGTTTATGTAAACCGCCGAATAAACACAGTTTAATTCATGACGTTGTACTGAACTTTTAAGTTTCAAAATATGTGAGTTAACGCATTCGAATATAAGTGAAAATGTATTTCACGCAGATAAACTGAACTTTAAATGAAGAAATATTATTACATATATGCAGTTTCTCAATGACATAACTTTAGAGTCATTAATAAACTAAGTTAAAGACTGATAACCCATTTTTAGTAATATCTTCTACGTTCTGACCTAGATGCGCGTTACGTTATTGTTATATAGTACCACGTACGTTATGAAGCATAAATGCATCGCTGAAGTTCAGTAATCTGGTGTTTGTCTGAAAATAAGATGTAAGACTCTTATGGCACACACACTTGGCACAGTGGTGTAAAACAAATGCTTCCTCTTTTCCTTTAGTGTTGTAGGAGAGGCAAGAGAAGACTGTTATCGAGAGGGAAGGAATGTGTTCTTTATCTCTGGCGCGGCGTCATCTTATGTGCTCTATATGTGGTCGCAACCAATTTTCCAGTTGTGACTTGTTTTGACAATCAGTTAGCGTCATCCTTTTTGTTGGTTTTTGTGGCTTAGTAATTACTTTAGTGGTTCAAATGGCTCTGAGCACTATGGGACTTAACTACTGTGGACATCAGTCCCCTAGAACTTAGAACTACTTAAAACTAACTAACCGAAGGACATCACACACATCCATGCCCGAGGCAGGATTCGAACCTGCGACCGTAGCAGTCGCGCGGTTCCAGACTGCGCGCCTAGAACCGCTAGACCACCGCGGCCGGATTACTTTAGTGGGACGTCTGCAGAGAGATAAGGTGAAAATGATATTTGCACCTACAGTTAGTATCTGATAGACGTGCTGTGTCTTTACATCATGCAGCCTATGTCCAGCATGTATGATGTGTTTTACAAGCTCGTGTGGAAAGGTGTGAGTCGCACAAAATCCACGCGCAGTGCAGCCGCCGTGCAAAGTAGTCGATCCGGCGTGTGGAATCAAATCTGACCTGAATTAATTTACTTGCCCAAATGTGTTAGTTGATAGAAGAATCATACTATAGCGAGATAAGAGATCAGAAGAATAACGGAAACAAAACAGCCAGCAGTGGCGAAATTCAGCTTTGTGTTAAGGCATAAGACTCCTTTCGAATTTATCGCTACTGAGGAGCGTTCTTATTTGGATGAAAGTATATTATAAAAATCGAACACAGACTGTGTACTGACGCTGAAAGTGAATTAAACGAAATTAGTGCCATTTATTTATGTACAGGGTGTTCCATATACAGAATATGCTTATGTATGTTACACGTTATAGACAGTATATCCCTTAGCTGGATGTTGTAGATGTAAAACTGACAAGTTACTGACTAAAGGAGCTTAAAGATCACAGTCGGCAAGACGTACTGCAGACAAAATACACTCCATAGCAACAGGGAATTTAATTCAGACTATCCTGCTGCATCTGCCCAGAAAGACTACCTGTAACTAAGAGGAAACATTTATTATTTGTTTTAGACATACGTGTCAACTTAATTGCTGTGTGCTTCATCACTGAAGTTCTTGGTCTCGAGATCTGTTTTCCTGTGTCTGAAGGTTATTCTGTCTTAATTATACCAGTGAGTCATAAGTGAAATATAAGACAGTTGTCGCATTTACTCTGTACATGAGGCATTTTCTTCAAGGTACTGTTCACATTTAGAGTTTTAGAGACCCACTATCCCACTAATTTGTAAATCGTATTTCACTTCTTTCTGTAAACAAAGCCAACAAAGAGATATACCTGAAGACCACATAATTTGCGTACATTCGCGTTAAAGACAAAGTAAATATGACGCTTAGGTGATCGGAATACATATACAATTCATTGTGAAATAAACGAAGAGATAGTTGGTGAGGATAAATGCATCAAAAAGTACCCATTTTATGAGAGACGACCAGAATGTTGCAACTGAAGTTTGCATCGTCGTCATCATGATGGCCATTGTGATTAATATTTTATTCCTGCTCTTGTTCTTCTTGTCCTAGTTTGAACTTAAATCGCTATGATCAATGATCTAACCTTTCCCAACACGGATTGCAGTTTCTTCCCATTTTGAATTATAAGCTATATTTTGCTACATCGCTACCGCATTTTCCTATCATGTAATTTGGACAAGCTTAGACGCACTATTTTAGCTTTCCCTAAAGATAATGTATTCCAAGAAGAAGCATCAAATTTCCTCATTTTGACAAATCGTGATGACACAGAGCTAAGACACCGGCCACGCATTCGAGAGAGCGTGGGTACGAACGGCGGGATGCTTCTTATGAAAAGGACGCGCTTGATATTCTTTACTAACACGAGCTTCAACGGGGCCGTCGGCGATGTTGCGCCAAACCGCAACATTCTTCCTTCCTTGTACGTTTTTTATTGTTCTATCATGTCTCTGCCGAAAACGTGTTAAATTCATAACAGCTCTAATTATTAATCAGTGCGCCTTTTCATCACAGCTAGCGAAAATAAAGCTAAAATAACTAGGCGACACTCTTACCGAACGTCTTTGAAATCTGGCCTCTCAGAGTTGATTGACGTAAACACCAAATCTTCTCTGGCCCTAGCCGTGCGTGCGATATACGAAATTCTGGTGGCACTAAAATGAACTTCAAATGTTCGATCACGGAGGTGAAGTGTGATCGCACTTTATTTGCAGCCTACCTGTACCGCGTAAAGGAGACATCGTATTTCACGAGACTTTTTAGACCAGACTTACGATGAGTCATGGGACTCCAAGTGCATTGATATGAAAATTGTTTCAGTGTTTGCAGACGTAATAAAAAATATATAATATTTCAGTTTACTTGACACATTAATTACTAGTGTACTTGCCTTGAAACAAAAATTAATATATATCATTCAACATTATTACTGACTATCAATACTTGTAAACTATTCACATGTATATGAATAAAATATAGTTTTCTTATTTTATGTAATATTACCAGTTATATTCCCGTTAACGTAAAACGTTTTTAGCCTTTTCTAAAGTCCACCTGAAAGAAAAGCAATCCACAATCCCTGCACAATTATATTTCTGAAATCCTTTTTGTAGAACAATCCACAATCTCTCCTTTGAAAAGATTCGTTGGGCACGTCGTTCTAAGGAAAAAAATCCCTCTTCCAGGATTAATTCTCTCTCTCTCTCTCTCTCTCTCTCTCTCTCTCTCTCTCTCTCTCTCTCTCTCTCTCTCCAGTTCAGATGAAGCTTTCTGCTGGCGATTACTATTATCTCCTCTTCTGTGATGTACCATCACATTGCTCAAATAGCGAGCCTGGCACTTCCTCATGACCCATACTCCCAATGTAAAACTCATTTAATTACAGTTACACTTAATTTCCATCGTATCATTTGCACAATCAGTACAGTAATTAGTTTCGTTTAACTAGGTGACCTTCACATCGATGTTTATGCAACGAGTCATATCACTTTCGTGTTGATGTGCATACGTCACTAACAAGAAATAATATGAAGAAGTTTTTCAGTTTAAAACTGTGATGTACAGAGTCATGTAAGTAACCAAGTCAGCAGAAGGTTACGACTGGTTGAACTGGCGGATCCATAGACCTGAATAAGTTTCTGTTTGACAGAAATTAGTAACTACTCTATCAACAATAAAACCGAGAAAGTGGAAAATAAAGCTTTAATTTTAATGCAGTTCTAGCTCTCTTCCCGATAAATAAGACGAAAGTAGTGAAAATGTATAATTTGATCATGAGTGTGAGTTCTTTTCACAACTTCGTCCTCAGTGATATTCCAGTTATTTAACGCGAGGGTTTAAATTTGTCAGTCTTATTTTTGCTTGTGCATTGATTAACTGTACGGCTTCCCTCTTGTAAAACACCCAGTTTATACTTACTAGGAAAACGAAGTCCTTAGATGGCAAATGCTCTGTTGTGAAAGAAACATCCTTTTCTATAAGAAGACTGCTTCTGTCTCAGGAGGAAACCGGGAAGAGGTCACACTACTCGGAACGCATCTCTCGGACGATGATATTACGCGCCCTGTGAGCGCGGAAATTTTCTTCGCATTATTACGCCGTGAAAATTTCCACGCTCCGACTGTATACTGCATCTATGGGATAACTCGTTTCGTAGAAGGCATTTTTCCGAATTAGCCTGTCACTGGGATGTTGTGTCGGCTGGAACCAGCAGCGTATTAAGAGAGCGCCCCAGGCGCCGGGAGCGGCCAGTGGGGAGCGGACTCGCTTGATGAGAGCACAGATTTACGCCGGCTCGGCTCGGAATGTGGGCGCGCGATAGCATTGTACAGGCCCGCCTGCTGCCTAAAAAAACGTGTCTCTGCTAATAGCGTCACCCGGCGGAACGCGTTATTAGGTGATCACATCGACGAGAAGCCCCACTCAACGACACTCGCAGCACTAATGTGACCGATTACGTACATCTTTCGAATTTACAAGGGTAAAGCACACATGTCGTAGCCAGTAACAAAAGTTCCTTTAGGATTTCCATTGCTCAGTACAGCTATTTCAATATATCTGGCAAAAAATTAAAACAAGAAGTTACGTCTGCATCTCCGTCCATACACGCTGTTTGTGTAAGAATAGAAATTATTTTAAGAGGTGGTAGCATAGTCTGATTCGAATGAAACATTCCGTATAACATGTGTTCAGTTTTTATTGGTTACAGAGATGCAGCTGTTAGAATGTAACCCAAACATATACTCACGGCAGATGTTAAAAAAAAAGCTAATGACTTAGTTCAAAGTGGATTTCCATAAATTTGATCTTGAATGCACTTTCGAATTCTTTTGATAACATCACATGTAGCTCTTCTAATGCTGTCTTCCGTTATCTTACTAGTGCTGCAGTATTCGTAATACGAACGATCAACTGGTCTCTTCTGCATGTTATTCATTGGCAGACTTCGTCTTTCGACCATACTCACAGGCAAAAATCTAAAAGGGGTAACGTCCGGAGATAAATCTGTGCAGAAATTCAGCGCGTGCTTCTTGAAAGACAACGTTCTACCAACAGAATAACGTCTTCTACTTCATCCGGAATCATCCTCCGTTCACAGTTGATTAATTCGTGACGTGTGTGCTGCGACGCTCAGCACATACTTACCTGTAGCGGATTGCCCCTATACCCTGTCTGCACGAGCACCAAGCAGCAGCATTTGTGCGTGCAACACAACACATCTTAATGTATAACATCCCTTCCCGTGACTTTTGGCCACGCAGCTTATTTCCCTCTTTATTTATTCAAAATTTCAGACTCAAATTACCGAAGTTTTCATTCAAAACAAGCGTTAGACCCACTAAAAATCTGCTCATAGCCTCCACACTTTTGACAGCTGGAAATCTGTATAGTACACTTGATCTTCCGCTCACTGTATAAGTCAAATTGAAAAGTGTAAGAGAACATCCATTTCACCACATTACATATTTCTGTTGTTTGGTAATTATTGTGGCTGGCTCCGAGCACGATGGGACTTAACATCTATGGTCATCAGTCCCCTAGAACTTAGAACTACTTAAACCTAACTAACCTAAGGACAGCACACAACACCCAGCCATCACGAGGCAGGGAAAATCCCTGACCCCGCCGGGAATCGATCCCGGGAACCCGGGCGTGGGAAGCGAGAACGCTACCGCACGACCACGAGATGCGGGCGGTAATTATTGTTTTACTTTTCTTGTACCAGTGAAGCCTCCTTCTTTTCCATTAATCTATGTTATATATGTTGCATTAATATCAGTTCTGACACGAATGACTTTCTATGCAGTTCATGTCGTTCTGGTTTATTTGACACTCGTTTCTCTCAATGTCGAATAAAACCAGCAGTTGGTTTCGTGTCTGCGGGAATCTCATAATAGATGTAATGTTACGGTAATGAGGGAAGCTGAAGAATTGACTTAAAGTTTGTGCCATAGCTGGGATTCGAACCTGGGTCTCCTTCTTTATCAGACAGGAATGCTAGCCATTACAAGACCACACCACTATAGTTAACATCGGTGCACGGAGCACTCTAGTGTAACGCCCTGCCTAACACAAACATCAGTTCACGTCTTCGATTGTCACATAACATATTTCCATTGTTTGGTAATTATGGTTTCATTTTTCTTGTACCAGTGAAGCCTTTTTTTCTCATTAACCTAGATTATAGACGTTCCAGTAATATCAGTTCTGGTACGAATGAATTTTTATGCAGTTCCTTTCGCTTTGGTTTATTATACGATCTAGAGATGTAATCTTCTTTAATACCTTCCTGACTGTCAGAAGATTAGCATTTCTTTCACTACTGTATTTTTCAGCTGAAACTATCGTGTAACCTTTATCTGCTGCCATGGTTCTAGATAACTGTTGCCGGCGTACTGTTTACTTTCAATGCTTTCACTAATTTTAGATTGGAACGGTAAAAGAAAGAATATCGACATTGTTTTACAGACAAACGAACAAACAAGCTCCGGAAATGCCAAGTACGTAACATGTTGTTTACGTTATCTGTCTAAATTCTGCAAGTGGGGAACATCAAAAACAATTCCAAAAAGGAAGATTTACCAGAAGAACCTATTGGTATTTGTCTTAAGCCATTTGAGGAATCCACATAAGACCTAGGTCTGGGGATCTGGAAGGATAGGTACGCTAGAAATAGTACAGATGTGATATGCTGTCCATTACAGCCAATATTGGTCACGCTTTAATCGATAGCACACTCTGTTAAGTGTGTAGGTAAACGCTAGCAGAGCTAACAGTCAGTGGAAAAGTCGTTCCGAGTGAGTGCTGAGTATTATGCGCAACATTTGGGCATCTGACCTTCTCATGTCAACAAAACGCATCGACGAAAGTGGAGCGAGTGTGCTGTGAAAAGACTTCCGACATTTGTATTATGGGAGAGCTTGTGGTAATTGTGCGCCTGAGAGGCGGCGTCGAGTGCGGCCCCGGCGAGTGCTCTCCGGGAAGCTTATGGCAAAGTGGTGTATCCACAGCTGCAGTTCCCAGGCCCGCCTTCCCTTGTTTTCTTTAACTCCATCAGCAAGCCGAGCGCGCTTTCCCGATTGTGCGCCTGTCCCACCGACCGGCTACAGAATGACTACTCGCTCCCGAGAGCTGGCCACGCGAGCTAGCAAAAGAATTACGAGAAATAAAGGCAAAAAGTGAAGCAGCAACTGTCGAGAACGATTAAATGTCATAAATATATCTCAGTCATCTACCGTGTTTACTAATAATTTCAGCTGTCGACGTCTTAATGTTAACAGTAATCGTTTTTCAATAATGCACCGTGAATTTGGCGTATTTTACAGCGAAGAATTTGCAACAACGAGCTACTGTTTCAGTTGATAGACATGTTTTCTTACCTCTTACTGGTTTCGTATGTTTTTACAGCCTTCTGCGGAAGTCGTACATTTATGCTTACACAACAGAAAGAAAACAGGAGCCCTGTTTGCTCTTAATACCCGCCCCTTTTTCTGTCTTGTCCGCGTGACTACGGAAATGGTAGCAAAGTGATTTGCGAATCTAATTTTTATGTCTGTCTCAGTTTACAGTACATATTACTTTCAAGATGTTTCAGTATCAAAGGAAATACAACACGCATGCTCGCGTATTAGCACACACACACACACACACACACACACACACACACACACGCACAGAAACACACTCTCACATAAGACATGGAATCTACATATGTCAGTTCAACCCCTATGTACCACCAATATTTATGATATTTATGTAGAGTAAAATTATCATCCAACTTCAGTGTCTTAATTTCTTACGAAACCATGACCGTTGAACGAAAATGAAATGCTGTAACACTAAAGAAAAACTGGCTGTGAATACTTTTGAAATAATTGTGGAAAGTTATTATTATCAACACTTGTATAAAAATAGTGTACGCTAAGAAGCTGCATCGATCAAAACTGTCATATGAGCTGTCAGAATGAAGTGACCAAATTATTCCGCTAATTGTGGAAACAATTATTTGCTTGAACGTCCATACATGTTTCAGCACCACTGTGCCATCGTCAGTGGGTAGTTTTATTGCGTTCTGTGAAATACGAATAAGCTTTAAGTAACAATTATTGTAACGAAATTAGGTCTACAACAGTTTACGTCTGTTGTAATTATTTCCTTATTTTTCCTAAATCGCTTCAGGCAAATACCTGGAGGGTTCCTTTGAAAGGGCACGGCCGATATGCTTCCCATCCTTCCCTAATGCGAGCTTCTGATCCGTCTCTAATGACGTCTGTGTCGATGGCACGTTAAACACTAATCTCCTGCCGGCCGGTGTGGCCAAGCGGTTAAAGGCGCTACAGTCGCAGGTTCGAATCCTGCCTCGGGCATGGATGTGTGTGATGTCCTTAGGTTAGTTAGGGTTAAGTAGTTCTAAGTTCTAGGGGACTGATGACCTGAGACTTAAGTCCCATGGTGCTCAGAGCCATTTGAACCATTTGAACCACTAATCTCCTCCTCCTTTTTTTCTTATTCTGACATAAACTGTAATCATTATTGCTTTATTCAGACATATATTTCCTTAAGCTTGATTTCGTCCCAATAATTATTGCTCAAAACATGTTTTCGTTTTCCAGAACTGAATAAAAATATCCACTGACAATAACGTAAAGGTTCTAGATTCCCAAACTGCGCCAGCACGACTGCTATCAGAGCTTCATGAAGGAACGATGATTTTGAAGTTTCCCATTGACACCTATGTTCTAATGGAAAGTGCGCTTGCAAAGTATTTCCGTAGCTACACACACACACACACACACACACAATCTTCAGTCAATTCGATAACTTGGTGATATGGTCTCTTTGAGTCGACGTGAAAACATGTGGTCTCTGCAGATTCTTCCGATTTCTGCCGATCTTGAGCTTCCCGTAGTCAGTTCACCGCGGCTGCCGTGTTTGAGTCTCTGTCCCATTTGTCCGTTGGTCATCCCACCATTTTTTTTTGTGTATCGGGCTCCAACAATGTACTTGCTTTGACCACTTGCCATCTTTTGTTCGAACGTAGTGCAAATATAAATTTGTTCTGTCCGTAGATGCGTGAGAAAATACAACACAACAGTAAATGGTTAAAAAAAATGCTGTAAACCTAAATAGGGACAGGTAGCTGCAAATAATTCTTCAGTAACACTCTCTTATTCCAGAAACTAAAATGAAGAGAAAGTCCTCATTATGCTGTTCAGTGTCACAAATTTACTGAGTTTCCTCACAACGTTATTTGACTTGATTTCTTGGTCGAAGCTGATGAAGTAGCTTATTTTCTGTTGCAATGAAGTAAAGTTTGATTTTAATTTGCCTTCACTAATTATTGAGCAAATAAGTAAACTGTTCGCATCCATGAGCAACAAGAGAAATACTACAGTAAATAACAGACTCTTTTGAAATGATTTTAAGAAATCACAGAGGTCTAAATCACCTCGATGTTTTACCATCACGTCACCTCGCTCTGTCCTCAACAGGAAGTTTGGTTTGAATACAGTAGTGCTTTACTAGTCATAATTCTCCTGCAGACGATATGCCCTTGCCTTCCTCTGACTTTTGAAGTAGCATACAAATCATAGTCAGAAGTAAAACAAGTGGTAAGTGAGAAAGGAAATGCAAGGAACAACCGAGTATTGAAGTTCCGACCATTCGATCTGTGTTGTGACACCCACCGATTATAATTTGTTCATGTTTGCTATACCATTAAATAGGGCGTCCGTGGGTTCATTCAATTTGGTTACAAAGGTTGTCCATCACCCTCATGTCTCTATCCGTCACTACACACACAAATTCTGTTTATTGGCTCTGTCTGTTTCGACTCTAGATATTTTCTATTGCACCTAACGAATACTTATTCCTAAACGTTGCAATCATTTACAATCTCCACTTGGAGATAGCTCTTTTTTATGCATAAACATTGGAAATAGTTGTTATCGCATATTGAAAAAACAGATCGAATTAATTTACGACTTTAGTACCGCTCGTTGCCCCTTATCTGAACTGCAGATCAGCACAGGACGGACTGGCGTTGCTTCAGAAATGGAATGGAGCAGATGCACGGATCGAGTGGTGGACAAGAACGTCAACGAGTGTGAGCTTTGAGATTCGGCCAGCGGCACGAAGCAACAGGCTGAGGTGCGCCGCGCGGCAGCACTGGGGCGGGTGGGCTGCAGATTCGACACAGCAGCCGGGGGCTGCCGAAGAAGAAAGGCGCCAGATCTCGGCTGCGATACGCACACACGAGGCCGCAGATGCCTCGCAGCTGAGGACCTGGTCCCCGGCGCAGACATAAAGAAGTAAGGGGACGGCTGTTTTTGTGAATGACACTAAGGCTAACCTACAAAGCGTCGCCGTAGAGCCGCCTGCCCCCCGGTAAAGTCGCGCGATTCGGCACGCAGCGCGTTTCGTCACGCCGAGGCCACCTTCCCCTTCCCCTTTCCCACGAGGCCGTGCTAGCTAGCGCCAGTGCGGCAGAATTCTTCGGCTTTCGTGATGGATGGTCCGCTCTCTCTGTGCGCTACGACCGCGACCGTTGCTTATTGCTGGCAGCGAGAGACGTGCCGGACGTGCGACCCCGTTTCCCGTTCGCAGGTGTTCGCTTGCGACCACTCGCTAGGCACCGATCGCTGTCTTCTTGCGTAGCGGTAACGTTTTGCTGCTGGCTCGCCCAGAGACTGCTTGTTGCACAGGGTTTCAGTAGCGTAGAACCGCCGGCTTATTTGTAACCGAAAGAAGAGTGTTCTGCAGAGTCGAGATAAAATCGAAATAATGTATATGGCATTTAAAATGTGGAAGACTAGGGTTTAAAGTACCGTCGGGTGTCTGCTAAAAAGTACAAATTAGGCAGGGTGTGAAAGTAAGTCAGCCGTTTCCCTTACAAAGCAACTGTCCAAGGATTTTCCAAATAAGATTTAGGGAAACCACGTAAGTTTCAATGTTCGTGGGGGTATGTACCGTTTATGGAACTAAATGAAGGCAGTTTGTTTCTTGCCATACGCGTTTCGCTTCTTTTATTTGGGAAGCATTACCAGTGGCCTGAAATACATGTTTCCTTTTATATATACAATAAACGTATTGTGTGGTAGATATAATAAACTGTTATATTACATTTTGTCGAGTTTTCTCTTGTTTTTTAGGTCAGAATCAACTTTTGCAGCACAAATTCCGTAATGTGAGCTTATCGTGCGGTGTTACTTACAGAAATCGGCCTGCTGGAGTATGGAAACTGACAAATACATCTCCAGCACCACATATATGAGTTTTGGATTTCGTAAGTAACACCCAACGATAAGTTCGCATTACGGAATTTGTGCTGCAAAAGTTGATTCTGACCTGAAGAACAAGAGAAAAACACGAGAAATGTAATATATCAGCATATTATATCTACCACATAACACGTTTATTGTATGTATAAAAGGAAACATGTATTTCAGGCCACTGATGATGCTTCCCAAATAAAAGAAGCGAAACGCGTATGGCAATAAACAAACTGCCTTCATTTAGTTGCATAGATGGTACATACTTCCGCGAATTTCGAGCAACTAAGGAAAAGACAGAATTCAGAAAAGAATTAAGTTTTAATGTGTATAACTGGATGAAAAATGCAAACCAGATCCTCCCCATTGCTAGTCCTGCATCTTACCACTGGGCAATCCTCCCCCATTTCTGCAATTTTAAGTTAACAATTTGCCTCCACGTACACTGAATGCTGTGTTTTGAGTATCTCTTTCTCGCAGTCATCATGTACAAATAAGGATGTTCAATACTCGACACCATTAACACGAAGTACCTTTTCTCGTTACTGTTAGATGTCACATAGACTGCCCACCTGACTGAAACTGGCGAATTGTTCGTTTGTGGTAATTACCGGTGGGAAAGGGGGGGGGGGGCATAACGCGCATCAGCTAAACCCATCGGACGAGTCTATGGTGTGCCACATTATCACAAGGTTTATGTTCTCACTGAATGTCAGAAAATTAATGATGGAATACAAGATTAGAAATGGTGAAGGATAAGACAATAAATCGAGTGTGGAAATTTTTTCTATGAAACTCCCCGGCTTTCACCTGAGGCGGGTTGGAAATTCTCCATAAGCGCACCGTGGTTTGAGCCCCAATTCTGCTGAATACTAGTGCATTGGAAAGCGTCCGCGGCCACAGTCCACATACTATAAGCGAGATGTGGTGCCCTCGAGTTCGCTATTAATGTAGCTACATCACCTAGGGTGTCAGAAACGTCAACTCCTGCGCTTGTATAATAGTTGCTGCATGAGCTTTGTCGACCACGCATAGACTGGCGAGACAACGTTAAGTAATTACATCTTCTACTAACATGAACTCTGTAGCACTCAGGTCCGTCCACTGGACTTCAACATAATGCACTGGTTGTCTGCCTCCTACTACTGTACCATGAAATAACATTCAAGAAGAGCAAATTCACTCTGCAACTGTTAAAAAAACATCACGTCGAATAACATACTTTGGTTTCTTTGGAACAACGCAATTCTTTCAGAATAATTCAAACTCACCAAGTACGTTCATTACCACCATGACATTCTCCAGTGTATTCTTTAGATGCTCCACCAACATTAGTCGTCCGAGACAAAAAATAGCACCCGCACCTACGAAATGAATCGTTACCTCGCCATACACTCGCTCCACGCATTTGGATCGGAAGCCCATCACTGTCTTTGGAACATGTTCAAAAATTACAGTGGGTACCGAGCAGTGGAATCACTATCGTCTATGCCCATCGTCTCGCAAAGCGCCCAAGAGGAAGTCGCGACTTCGTTTTGCAGATATCGTGGTTTGACTTCACTCAACCTCTTATCCGACAGCTACAGAAGATCGATAAACATTAATGCCTTTCTACCGTTCAGTACTGCCGCCACAGCTTAATTGGCTTCTAACTGCGTCAAAGGCATTCCCGTTTAATCCGCCCCCTCTTTGACGTATATCAACCCAATGCGGGTGCTGACTCCGGTTTTTACCCATACAACTATCACTAACTGTGCCACTGACGTCATGAGTTGCTGGTAAAGGGAACATAAAAGTTACGCATTGTCGGACCACATCTTCTAGAAATCCAGCATATGTTCAAGGTCATCCAATTAACACCGAACTTCCATATCACGCTAATGCAGTCTTTTGTGACATCCTTAAGCTACGCTAAATGCTGCAAGGCTCGTAAACGTATGTCACTTGGTTCCTTAGGAACGTGCATCTTCATTCTGTGTGGCTCAATCGCGACTGAACACGTAAGTCCGCTGGATTTCAGGATGCCAAATCTATGGTATGTTGACTGGATAAGATTGCCGTACACCACATGTAGAACTGTAGAATTACGCCCAACAGAATTACTTGTTAGCAGTTCACGTCACTATATTTTGCCCAAATTCACTATTAACACGATTAGTCTCATAGGTGGAACTATCATTTTACATGAGGCCAAGTCTAAACGCCTAAACTCTATCCTACAAAGACAGGTAATTGTTTAACAACGTGCGTAAAACTGTAACAGGGAGTTCGAAAAGCTAATAGATCCACTATGTCACCTCCACCTGTAAATATGTCTTTTGACATAAGCTGCATTTACTGAGAGTGATGGAAGTATTCAGAGACACATGCAAGAGTAATACATTTAGAATGTTCTAGGAATGAAATTCGACCAATACGTGTATGAATAAAGCATGAATCTAGTAGAGAACTACTTTTCAAGCGTTGTACCTACATGCAGTGAAAGTATCTACAATGAATAATCAATTTCTTCTAAACAGCATGCAAAACAGCAGGGGAAGAGTAATAAATATCATGAATATCATTAAAATGTGTGACCAAAGGACAAAGCTAGCAATAACGGCACATGTTAGAGCTCTATGTTTATATGAAGGTTGAAAAAGCTTTAAAAACACAATATTTTAAAAAAAAGGTTTAGTTGTTGGTCTGAATTAAACTGATAGATTTAAGGAAATCGACGATTTTAATTGAGAAGTTAAAACTATGTGATGAGCTGAATTCACACCCTGATCTCTATATTGAGTGGGCATTGTGCTACCAAGAAATTTTGTGTTTACTACGAGCATATAGCGGGTGAAATAGTGATTGAAACTGGATAAGAAAGAGGCAGGCTTATTTCGTGGACCCATTTCCAGTATTAGCATGAAGTGAGTCAGGGAAACTACTTAACCTGAAACTGGTGACCGTTTGGAGATACGAACTCCGCTACAATCGAATATGGATTTAGAGACCTTATCGGCGTAATTACTATCAGTACTATCAGCAAGCTAAATGTCATTTATTACAAAACAGGCAATCTAGCCCGAATTATTGAATATGATGTGCGACAGAAAGTCAGACACCCCCTGTCTCTGACGAACCGTACTAGTACTTGCATCGATTACGGACTATATTTAACTTCACCCTAGGTCGGAAATGGAACTACATTGACACCTGAAGTGCCATTAACTCATTTTCTGGTTACATAAAGGTAGCGTGACGCAGCCAGCTAGCGAATAATTCGACCAGCAGCTGTACTTTGCGTGCTAAGAAAGGAAAAGTAATTATTTTAGCCTCATCGATTAGTTATATAATGTCACTAATTCTAAATATTATGGGTGGGATCTATAAGAAAACATTAAACCATAACGTTTAGAAGGAAGAGGAGACATGAAGGATATGACATATATTTTCATTGCGAGTAGTACTACAAAAATGTTTAAAATTTTCCATTGAACGAATTTCAGTGACAATTTTTATCCTTTGATCACGGTTAAAAGACTGCATCTCTTGGAAACAGACCCTGTGGGAAGATAAAAAAAGGGCGCAGCACATTATTGCAACACAGGTCGAAAAACGACAACTAAAAAAGACAGTGCACATATTATACAACATGGTTCTAATTCCTGAAACACATTTTGAGGGCCTATAAACTTTTGACAAGTAGATGTCTGAATGGCAGAGTACGTTAGACCGTGTCGAAAACACATGAGCCGGCCGAAGTGGCCGTGCGGTTAAAGGCGCTGCAGTCTGGAACCGCAAGACCGCTACGGTCTCAGGTTCGAATCCTGCCTCGGGCATGGATGTTTGTGATGTCCTTAGGTTAGTTAGGTTTAACTAGTTCTAAGTTCTAGGGGACTAATGACCTCAGCAGTTGAGTCCCATAGTGCTCAGAGCCATTTGAACCAAAACACATGAAATGATGTATTCCACTCTCCTGTGTTTGTTGGGTGAGAAAGTGATCGAGATCGATAGAGATGAATTACAAACTCGGAGCGAGGAGGCTATGGAAGGTTACTGGTCATATCCTTTTCAGTGTAACCATCCCGGAATTTGTCTTGATCTGGACTACAGGATGGTAATTCGAGCTGCAGTCCTCCAGAAAAGTCCAGTGTCTAACCGCTGCGTCACCTTGTTTCGGGTGATAAGAAGAGTAAAAGAATTGAGAGAGAGAGAGAGAGAGAGAGAGAGAGAGAGAGACGGAGTAGCAAACTCTAGTGTGGGAAGAGATAGAGGTGATATGATGGACAAATACTGGGCGGATTTCCTTGTCTGGAAGAGAAAGTCTGTTGAAGTTTCGTTGGGAGAGGGGACTCACTTCACTTGTTAATGTGTCCCTATTAATCCGTTCAGACGCCAAAAACACATGACTGGAAACTGTACTAGGGTCTCAATGCACGTGAGTCACAGATGTAGACGGCTCAACAGCGTCAGCTGTAAACAAAATTTGCGTGTTAAACACAAATAAAATGGCCGTAGCACCGAATATAAATAAAATGTCACTCGAGAAGCTGCAAAACCCCGAAGATTGCGGATCAGGTGATTCATCGTTCAGACTGATGTCAGATATCAGAATACCAAGAAGCGAAGACTCAGACCAGACAATCTTGGATGAACCATGTTACAAAATGTGACGATTCCATGAGGTGACTTGATGGAGGTGCTTGTCCTGGTTGATCTGGGTAACGACTAGCCCAATTTTCACTGCTTCCTTGGCCTCTATCACCATTGGCCCATGGACACAGGTTCGTATGCTTGAGGGACTCTGCAGACAACCTCTGTTTTCAGAAAGCCTAGCGCCATCTGAGTTTTGTCAGAATAGTTCTGTCCACGGACATGAACGTGCTTTGGTACTCACCAATGTCACCTACTGTTGATCCTTCTGAGCACTTCTGGGACACTATAGAGGGAGATAGTAGCGGTTTCGAAGCGGCTGCATATGTTAGATGAGGCGACTGGGATGTCACGTATCAGGTTGGCTTAGCTTATACCACGGCCCCTTCATCATCGGGGCACTCCACTCTGCTGGACATATGCTTCCAGATGAGGCGACTGGGATGTCATGTATCAGGTTGGCTTAGCTTATACCACGGCCCCTTCATCATCGGGGCACTCCACTCTGCTGGACATATGCTTCCAGATGAGGCGACTGGGATGTCACGTATCAGGTTGGCTTAGCTTATACCACGGCCCCTTCATCATCGGGGCACTCCACTCTGCTGGACATATGCTTCCAGATGAGGCGACTGGGATGTCACGTATCAGGTTGGCTTAGCTTATACCACGGCCCCTTCATCATCGGGGCACTCCACTCTGCTGGACATATGCTTCCAGATGAGGCGACTGGGATGTCACGTATCTGGTTGGCTTAGCTTATACCACGGCCCCTTCATCATCGGGGCACTCCACTCTGCTGGACATATGCTTCCAGATGAGGCGACTGGGATGTCACGTATCAGGTTGGCTTAGCTTATACCACGGCCCCTTCATCATCGGGGCACTCCACTCTGCTGGACATATGCTTCCAGATGAGGCGACTGGGATGTCACGTATCAGGTTGGCTTAGCTTATACCACGGCCCCTTCATCATCGGGGCACTCCACTCTGCTGGACATATGCTTCCAGATGAGGCGACTGGGATGTCACGTATCAGGTTGGCTTAGCTTATACCACGGCCCCTTCATCATCGGGGCACTCCACTCTGCTGGACATATGCTTCCAGATGAGGCGACTGGGATGTCACGTATCAGGTTGGCTTAGCTTATACCACGGCCCCTTCATCATCGGGGCACTCCACTCTGCTGGACATATGCTTCCAGATGAGGCGACTGGGATGTCACGTATCAGGTTGGCTTAGCTTATACCACGGCCCCTTCATCATCGGGGCACTCCACTCTGCTGGACATATGCTTCCAGATGAGGCGACTGGGATGTCACGTATCAGGTTGGCTTAGCTTATACCACGGCCCCTTCATCATCGGGGCACTCCACTCTGCTGGACATATGCTTCCAGATGAGGCGACTGGGATGTCACGTATCAGGTTGGCTTAGCTTATACCACGGCCCCTTCATCATCGGGGCACTCCACTCTGCTGGACATATGCTTCCAGATGAGGCGACTGGGATGTCACGTATCAGGTTGGCTTAGCTTATACCACGGCCCCTTCATCATCGGGGCACTCCACTCTGCTGGACATATGCTTCCAGATGAGGCGACTGGGATGTCACGTATCAGGTTGGCTTAGCTTATACCACGGCCCCTTCATCATCGGGGCACTCCACTCTGCTGGACATATGCTTCCAGATGAGGCGACTGGGATGTCACGTATCAGGTTGGCTTAGCTTATACCACGGCCCCTTCATCATCGGGGCACTCCACTCTGCTGGACATATGCTTCCAGATGAGGCGACTGGGATGTCACGTATCAGGTTGGCTTAGCTTATACCACGGCCCCTTCATCATCGGGGCACTCCACTCTGCTGGACATATGCTTCCAGATGAGGCGACTGGGATGTCACGTATCAGGTTGGCTTAGCTTGTACCACGGCCCCTTCATCATCGGGGCACTCCACTCTGCTGGACATATGCTTCCAGATGAGGCGACTGGGATGTCACGTATCAGGTTGGCTTAGCTTATACCACGGCCCCTTCATCATCGGGGCACTCCACTCTGCTGGACATATGCTTCCAGATGAGGCGACTGGGATGTCACGTATCAGGTTGGCTTAGCTTATACCACGGCCCCTTCATCATCGGGGCACTCCACTCTGCTGGACATATGCTTCCAGATGAGGCGACTGGGATGTCACGTATCAGGTTGGCTTAGCTTATACCACGGCCCCTTCATCATCGGGGCACTCCACTCTGCTGGACATATGCTTCCAGATGAGGCGACTGGGATGTCACGTATCAGGTTGGCTTAGCTTATACCACGGCCCCTTCATCATCGGGGCACTCCACTCTGCTGGACATATGCTTCCAGATGAGGCGACTGGGATGTCACGTATCAGGTTGGCTTAGCTTATACCACGGCCCCTTCATCATCGGGGCACTCCACTCTGCTGGACATATGCTTCCAGATGAGGCGACTGGGATGTCACGTATCAGGTTGGCTTAGCTTATACCACGGCCCCTTCATCATCGGGGCACTCCACTCTGCTGGACATATGCTTCCAGATGAGGCGACTGGGATGTCACGTATCAGGTTGGCTTAGCTTATACCACGGCCCCTTCATCATCGGGGCACTCCACTCTGCTGGACATATGCTTCCAGATGAGGCGACTGGGATGTCACGTATCAGGTTGGCTTAGCTTATACCACGGCCCCTTCATCATCGGGGCACTCCACTCTGCTGGACATATGCTTCCAGATGAGGCGACTGGGATGTCACGTATCAGGTTGGCTTAGCTTATACCACGGCCCCTTCATCATCGGGGCACTCCACTCTGCTGGACATATGCTTCCAGATGAGGCGACTGGGATGTCACGTATCAGGTTGGCTTAGCTTATACCACGGCCCCTTCATCATCGGGGCACTCCACTCTGCTGGACATATGCTTCCAGTTCAACCCCTTTTCACTACAGGTGCAATAACAAAATATCAGTGAAAATTCTTGATAAGCGAGAGAATGTTGTTCACCACTCTCATTATCGTCAATGTCGTCTTTGTCAAACTGAGTCTTCTTCTTCTTCACTTAACTCCTAAATGAAGCAATACTTCCTGTTTTCATCCTCCCATCTACAACAAATGCATGACAGCTTCCAAATGGAAACTGGGTCTTCCTCGTGCAGTCACACACACTGAACGTACATTTGAAGAGGTGGACTGGCTGCAGATTTTGGACCATGTGTTTGATTAAAGAACTGAACATTAGCTGATACAATTGATATAAGGGCCGAAACATCCAGCACGAACGTGATATGGCATCACTTGTTAAAAAATAAATAAAAATAAAAACGAGAGAGCGGGAATTCGTGCCCTACTGCTAAAGAATGCATATATAAAAGTTACACTCGTATAGTTATGTTCAAGTGAATTTCGATATATTCGTTTATCAACAATTTTATATTACAAAAAACAAACGCACGATTAATTTCTAGCTGTCGACAGGAACTGAGTGTGCTACGTGTGTTTCATAGTAACATCTGCGATAAAAAAATTCGTGAAATTTGGTTGAATGTTGTCCGGCGGTTTTGAGGAGCATTTTCGTTACTGGGTGCAGTTATTCGCTCGGGAGAACGTTGATCAACGAATTAATGCGAAAAAGTGGGTGAGTGCGATATTACCTAAAGCCCTGCGCAGAATTTCCTCGCAAGCTCCGCTACAGAGATGAATAAGGGGAATTTTAGCCGCAACACTCTCCAACATCTGATAAATGTACGTGGTTTCGACAAAATTACGAAAATGCCTGTCTCACATTACCCCCACGAGGCAGAAAAAAACCGGAATTTGAACATAAATTAAGTGAAACACTATACTTTCTCCTCCGGCTGCAGTGAGATCCTCTTCCGTCCACATTTAACAGGAGGGGAAAGTAAAGTAAATATACACATAAAACTAGCACTGAGGGAAAAAGAAATACGGTAAGTCTATTTTTAAAACACAGTTACACCTGCATGGACAGCGGTGCGATTATTACGTAAATTCGGATTACATATCAAGCAGACAAACTGAGTTTTGTGATATTATGATTGCCACAATTTTTTATTTGGAATTGACAATAAGAGGTGGTAGGGTAGACGGGTGATGCACAAAATGTGCTTCATCGTGATATTTCCGTTGGACGCCTTAAAAGCCTTGGCAACTGAAAATGCAGCTCTGTTTCACACTCATTCTTTCATATCATTACGATTAACAGTACGAGTAATCCATGGAACGTGAAACCAGCTAAGTAGCCAGATGTAATTGTCGTCAAGAAAATGGTCTCTAACTCCAAAATGTGGGTAGTGTTATCAGTGAAATAACGTACTGACATCTCTGTGCTATAGTTTATTTAACTTCACTAGATATGAATTCTAGGATAAAACTATGAACGGAGTGTGACATGTTTTTCTCAGAAAAGCTATTTAACTTAATTCTTTACGAAATATTTCTTCGTACCGACAGCATGTCTACTATTTTCGGCCATAATCTTCATGATCTATTCTTGAACCAATCCTTATAGTTGTAATCTTAAAACTACCAAGAGATAAGGAAGATATAGCATTTTCTCTGAGTGAAAATGGTAGGAAATAAATTTCCGTTTTTGGTGGGGTCATGTTTGTCCTTTTTTGTGGTCTTGATACACGGTCTCTTCAAAAGTGATGACTAAATTTTGCTGCACACTCAGGCACATTTACAGTCTTTTCAATTAAAAACTACATATTCCCATAAATGTGACCTCATTAACTTTCAGATATGTTCCTGTTGTCAATGTTTGAAGCTTCATTAACTTTCAACGAGCGCCATAGATACACCTTAATGATAGTTTCATTCAACTTCAGTTGCTAATTCAAACTAAAAGATTTTATTTTTTGTAAGAGATGGACAGAGGATGTGGCACTAAATATGCCTGATGTAATAGTTAATAGAAAATGAGCTTCAGATATGTTGTGCTGTTATACAATAACACGAATTCGTTCTTAATTTTTATCGTTTTGTTAAACCTAAACCACATACGGGGCAGAGACTTTGATACTGAACTCACACTAGAAATAGATTCCTGCAGGAGAAGCCGTGACTTTACGTCAAACTAAAGGAAGCAGTTATTTGAATTAGTGTCATTTACCTTGCATTTTTATCAAATGTATTGCAGTAAATGTTCCGTTGTTGGTATTTACTGTACAGACACGTATTAAAAAGCTGGTATAGTCTAAATTTAGTCTTTTTAATACTATTGTACGAGCGTCAGGTTTCTTGTTGAATATCTCTACTTTAGATTTTCCTATACAAGTGATCAGATTTGGAAACAAAAATGCCTCTTTTAGTTTACGGGGCAAAGATCAAATAAAGTAACAGATTTTGATAATACTGTAATATTAGTATAATGTGCACGGTTGTTTAGGTACGATGTAGATGTGCGTACCTAATAACAAGCAGACTTCGATGGACATGGTTTCGAAACACATTCTTTTGAAAGAATAATGAAATGCTGGAAAAATCTGAATGTTCTACGATGTAGCTACCAATAACAGGAATTACTTGAACAATATTTAACAGAAAGAAAATCGCACTGATACGATATTTGATTTCTTTACAGATATAATCACTGTAAATGTAGATGCTTTAAGTTTAATATTTTTCTTAATTTCAACTATGTTTAATAATAATAATAATAATAATAATAATAATAGTAATCAAATGCGACATCATGCGTTCATTTTTGCCAACAAAATTACAGCGAAGCTGTTGATGTGTAATTTGGGGTGTGGCTTATTTATTTCTTTGAAACTAAGTTAGGCGCGTGTAATTAGGGTGCAGTGTGTCGGCCGGCACTTTATCGTGGTTCCGTAAATTGCCAATTAGCTACGTACACAGACAGCTGTGGAGGTACCGGCGTGTGACACAGGGCGCCACTTACGTGGGGACGTGGCTGCCAACAGAACAGCCAGATTCTGATCGACTAAGGAATGTCGTAGAATTAGAGCATGACCCCTACACTTTCCTTTATGAACGTCAGCCAGATATTCTCGTCTTTTGCAATTAGTAATTTGCTTATAGAAAACGGTCATCTCTCTCATTATTCATCGACATATACCACAATACATCTGTTTCACATAATTTAATTGATAATGTTCACTAGCCATCCATTATTAAATTTTACATTCCGCAAATACATAGTAGGAATAAATATTGGTAAAATATCCAAAAGCTTCAAATATTAATTTCTGTACGGCAACCCATGACTGTCTTCGTTGCCTCCACCATAAATTACGTTTTAAACTTAAAATTTCTTTATAACTTGCATTCAGTTGGCCTCTCACACACGCCCGGTTGTTGTTGTTCAGTCAGAGCTCCCTAGTTATGTCACCCAAAGAGTGTAAATTTCGAACAAGAGCCTCTGTGTTTCTATTATGCATAAAGGTTCGTGAAGCTACACTTTTTATCTCGTTACAACCACCCATTCAATGGCTCGACAAAATGGAGGAAGATTCCTCGTCAGTGAACGATCGCAATAAACGATAGAATATTATCACGCATTTTTTCTACTATTCCGTTTCAAAAAATTCATAAGGAACAAAATTCTCCTCCCCCTCACCCTCCCTGTATCTTTCTCTTAATTTGTTTTCATAAACACCGGTGCACATTATTCATACGTCCTCCATTGCTGACTGCGCCACCAGTAAACAAAATAATCGCAAGAAACGCTTTAATCTCTAATTTTTCTAGTTTACATTTGTACCGATATAAAAAAAAATTCCTTGACTTGAAAAGTTATACACTGTTTATTTCAGCAACTCAGCTTAAAACCTCGAAGACTGTAGGTCTTTCCCAGGCGTTCATCCTTAAACAGGGAAATTTAACTTGTTCAGTAGAAGTGATGACTAAGAATGCTAGTCCATTAATTTAATTTGAATTAGATAGCTTAATTCTGATGCAATGCGATGGAGATGAAGAGCTTTATTGATACAGTTAACATCCCTCAGGTACTCTTTAAGAGGTAAGTATAAATTTTACAGCAAGAGCTATCGCTGTTGTGATGTTCAGTCCGAATACTACAGTGATGCAGCTTTCTACGTTAATGTGTACAGTGAAAGACACTTCATCTCCACATAACAGCTACATCCAACATCTGTGTTTGAACCTGTTTACTATAATCAACACTTGGAGTACCTCTTTAATTTTCAGTCCCTACACTTACCTTAACTCTACCATCTTATGAGCCAGATGTGTGAGGTAGGCGAAATATCCTCTACTTCAAGAACAATATAAAAATTCAAATCCCAAAAGGAAGCAAGTGTTAAAAGGCGTGAAAATTACCGAACTATCAGCTTAATAGGTCATGGCTGCAAAATACTAACTCGAATTCCTTACAGACGAATGGAAAAACTGGTAGAAGCCGACCTCGAGGAAGATCAGTTTGGATTTCGTAGAAATGTTGCAACACCTGGGACAATGCTGACCCTACGACTTATCTTAGGAGATAGATTAAAGAAAGGCAAACCTACGTTTCTAGCATTTGTAGACTTAGAGAAAGCTTTCGAGAATGTTGACTGGAATACTCTCTTTGAAATTCTGAAGGTGGCAGTGGCCAAATATAGGGAGCGAAAGGCTATTTACAAATTGTACAGAAACCAGATGGCGATTATAGGAGTGGAGGTTCACGAAAGGGAAGCAGAGGTTAAGAAGGGAGTGAGAGAGGATTGTAACCTACCTCCGATGTTATTCGATCTGTATATTGAGCAGGCAGTAAAGGAAACAAAAGAAAAATTTGGAGTAGGAATTAAAATCCATGCAGAAGAAACAAAAACTTTAAGGTTTGCTGATGACATTGTAATACTGTCAGAGCCAGCAAAGGACCTGAAAGAGTAGTTGAACGGAATGGACAGCGTCTGGAAAGGAGGCTATGAGGTGAACATCATCAACAGCAAAACGAGGATAATAGAATGTAGGCGAATTAAATCAGATGATACTGAGGGAATTAGATTGGGAAATGAGGCACTTAAAGTAGTAGATGAGTTTTTCTATCTGAGGAGCAAAATAACTGATGATGGTAGTAGTAGAGAGTGTATAAAATATAGACTGGCAGTGGCAAGAAAAGCGTTTCTGAAGAAGAGAAATTTGTTGACATCGAGTATAGGTTTAAATGTCAGGAAGTCTTTCCTGAAAGTATTTATATGGAGTGTAGCAATGTATGGAAGTGAAACATGGACGATACAGAAGAATGCTGAAGATTAGATGGGTAGATCAGATAACTAATGAGGAGGTACTGAACAGAAGTGGGGAGAAGTGGAATTAGTGGCACAACTCGATTAGAAGAAGGGATCGGTTAATAAGACACATTCTGAGGCATCAAGGAATCACTAGTTTAGTGTTGGAGGGAAGGGTGGAGGGTAAAAATCGTAGAAGGAGACCTAGAGATGGATACAGTAAGCAGATTCAGAGGGATGTAGGTTGCAGTAGTTATTCGGAGATGAAGAGTCTTGTACAGGATAGAATAGCATGGTGAGCTGCATCAAACCAGTCTTTGGACTGAAGACCACAACAACAACAACACTTCCTTAATTATCAATTTGACGATCCAGTGATGCCTCAAGACGTTTTTTGTCAACCGATCCCTCCCTTAAATCAAGTTTAGGAATGCATTTCTGTTTTTCCATTTCGATTAAGTACCTCCTGATTAGTTATGCGATACATAAAATTAATCTTTAGAATTCTATTGTTGCACCACATTTCATACACTTCTATTCTTTTCTTGTATGAAGCACTTATCGTCCACGTTTCACTCCCGTACAAGGCTACACTAGAGGCAAATACCTTCGGAAAATATGTCCAAACATATAAATTCAAATGCGATGTCTTTTCCAGAAATGATTTTCTTGCTACCGCCAATCTCTGTTTTATACATTCTCCACTTCCACTTCTGGCCTAGTATTGGGTAAAATAAACAGTCTCCTCACAAAAACTGAAACTAACTACAAACGTTACTTTACCGGTTGCAGCTGTCCACAACCGACACTGCTAAACGGTTCCTGAGGGAGAAGGGCGGTACGACGAGAAGAACGCGTGACCACGATCATTCTCTGATTTGCTGGAGCTGTGCTGGCTGTTCTGTAAACAAGAAGCTGTCAATCATTTTGTTATTCTGATCGCGGTGCAGCAAAGTGAACAATAATTCTCACACGCACTACACAGAAGAAAGCTTCAGTCGGGTACTTCTTCACTGTTACTGTAGTTTCTTATGATATAGCCATCTGTATTAAACAAAATAGTCTTCAAAAATGTCAATAAGTCATCTAATGAAAATTTTTGTGACACAGCAAAGCCTGACTAGGTCTGTATTTGTGCAAAAATATTAACCTCTATGAGATTACATGTGGTTAATGTAAACAGAACCCCATAAGCGAAAAATGATAATATTTCATCTGGATAAAAAGTAACAAAGTTATTAATCTGTTACGGTGATGAATGTATACTAAACGAATTCGGGGTCAGCTATACAGAAAGTTAACCATAAGTTGTCATCTGTCGTTGACGGGCATGTTTTTACAAACTCGTATAACTATCATCAAGTCTGACTGCTATACCTGCAAGTACACTGAAGTACATTATTTCGGAGAAATACGTTTACCACGCAACCATTTTCACACTTGGCACTGTTTTATATTTTAGCTTCTCAAGACAACACAATTTCTTTCGGGAGCGCACTGCGTGATCTGTAGGTTAAACGATGGCGTGGAGAAACGAGAAATTAAAAGTAGTAGCTTTCGTTAAATGATAATACTTTGCAGAACGTTAGCAATAAATATCGACGTCGATTTTTGATCCCCAGTGGGTAATAATATTGGTTCATGTATCAGTCATCCGTAGCAATGTTTTGTGCGTCGAAAAATATCAAATTCCAGCATGGTTCAGATTTCATATTTTAACGGAGACTCTCCTGTAACTGGGCGAAGACTGTGAGGGCAGTGGTGAGGGGGGGAGGGGGGGGGGGAGCAAGTGGAGGAGGAATGATAGTTCACGGGTCGGATGAAGGCAAAGTCATATAACATCCAACTGAAAATATGTTAGCCGCGCGGGATTAGGCGAGCGGTCTATTGGCGCTACAGTCATGCACTGTCCGGCTGGTCCCGGCGGAGGTTCGAGTCCTCCCTCGGGCATGGGTGTGTCTGTTTGGCCTTAAGATAATTTAGGTTAAGTAGTGTGTAAGCTTAGGGACTGATGACCTTAGTAGTGAAGTCCCATAAGATTTCACACACAGTTGAACTTTTTTTCAAATATGTTAACTCAAATCAAATTTGTACGTTGAAATAATTCAACAGCTACACTTGAAAATTTGTGACCAGACTGGGACTCGAGCCCGGATGCACTGCTTGTCTAGTACGGTTGCCTTAACCATCTTTCTTCCTGCTCAAAAAACTA
Organism: Schistocerca americana; assembly: GCF_021461395.2. Taxonomy (NCBI): domain Eukaryota; kingdom Metazoa; phylum Arthropoda; class Insecta; order Orthoptera; family Acrididae; genus Schistocerca; species Schistocerca americana. The sequence goes on from NC_060130.1 coordinate 452,684,917, forward strand.
TACCTTCCAACGCCCTGAATACTCCGGATTTATTTTATTTTATTTTTTAAAGAAAGGTGTCTTAAGAAAATGTTGCGGTCAGCTTCTGGCTGGTGGAGACAGTGTGGGCAGTGGTCGAATCACAAGGCCTGGCCACGATGTCTCCCCTTTCCAGTTTCTGTACCACCCCCTCAATTTTTTTTCATTTTTTTTGTGGAACAGGAAGGCAGGTTAAACTAACAATCTTTATTCGTACAACTGTGGCCTTCTGCATGTGAACGAAGTACCTGAACAGAGAAAACAAAATTAAAGAATAGACACTACACCCTGGGCTACTAGCGACAAGACGTCCCTGGATCCTTCTTACGCGTCGCTGGGGCCGGACACGGCTTCACAAAGGAAGGGTTCTATGTCTGTGCCCGCCTCGGCCACTCGGACGCTCTTCCTGTCCGACTCCACACATGTGACATATATTGTTTTAGGCGTTTGATCGCGGAACGTGTAGCTTTTCCTTGCTGTCGCTGACGCGCCCATGTTGTATCTAGGGTCTCCGTCCACGTTTTCTGTTTGTAACAACATGATGATACGCTGTCTTCTTGCATTATTTCTGTAGTGATATATGCTTTCGCACTTTTCGCAACGATTCCCAGTTTCATAGTGCATAAACGTTTCCCTCTTCTACTGAACAGGTGCAACATGTCATCTGAATAACACAACGGCAGGTCCTGATTGCGTCATTAGGTTAAGACCTATGAAACATAATTATAGATTTACAATTGATCGAAGTGAGGACAAACAGAGTGGCAAGGGTATGGGGTGCGAATGGAGGAAGGGGAATGGATGCAATTCCGACACGCCAAAACAAAGTAAAGGAGTCATGTATTTAGACGGCTGGCACTGCTTAATTCAGTTTATTGTTGATACAGCATCGTCCAGTAGCACATTATCAGTTTGCCAGCCATCACTCGTAGTATTTCTTCAGAAAGCCATCAAATGTCCATAATGATTTCCTCTTGCCTCTGAATTCGACACGTCGTTTCGCAGTAACACCCATTTAAATGGCTGCAAGCATTGTTAGCGAACAAGGTGGCCTCTTGTATGAGACATTGGACTCTTGCTTCCTCTTTCCCAGACTTTGTCCAGTCATTTATCAGGTCTTAATGACAAGCAGATAAAACTTCACTGTATACAGAATATTCATTGCGTGTAGAAATTCTTTTCGGTGGAACCGTAAATAAAAATGTTAATGGTACACGAGAGACCACGATTTTCTTGCTTGCTACCACCCGTCTCTCCTGGTATACTACATCTTGTGCGTCTTTAACAACGCGGCTAAAACTTTCTGGAGTACCGTCATGCGCAAACCAAGTAACTCTGCTTATTGCTTACCAATTGTTCGGTATTTCACTAGCATGTTCACTTGTATTCGTAACATCTCATAAAATGTGTTTTCAATAAAAATTAGGGGAAAAAAACCACTTCCGAATATATACAGCCATATCTCGTTTTTGCTTGGTATTGTTTGAAGAGCCTGGCGATAAAGTGGGTCCAAGTACTTTTGATTTAGTCTGCATGTGTTTTCTCGTGATACACTGACATAAATTTATTCGCAGGCTCACGACACATGATTTAATTTTCATTCATATTGCTGCGTTTAAGACGAGATGTATATTCGCACGAAGCACTTTTCAAAAGACTCACTGTTTACGAAACGCATCTTCAGTTGTTCGTGACAACTGGAAAGTGAAACCGTACGAGAGAATTATGGAACATTGTTAGAGATACCATCATCGGCTTCCTTGCTGACACTCATTACGACAAAAAACGAAATTATGACGCCGCGCTTGGGCGTTGTACTAGTAGATCAGTTATCAGCTCACCATATGAAGGATATCTCGTTATCTCGCTGATTTTCCGTTAGCTATTCAGAATAACACGTGGAGAAGTGTCCCATACCTTTGCTTCTCCTTTTTCTTTCTTTATTGTTGTTAATAGGCTGCCTGTGAATCGACGTTCTATGTTAGAATGTGATATAATCGGCAAATGGAATGCACAGAAACAAAACGAAGTAGGAACCCAGGAGACGAGAGGAGGAAGGAATCTTAACTGGGGAGATCTTAGTGCCCGGGGATCGCCGATGAGATCTGTAGGCCATGCTGTTCCGCCTCGTTTATTGGGCAAATGTTTCGGCTGGCACATGTGGTAGCTGCACAGATCGCATCTCACGCAGTGTTACCTGCATTTAAATCGGGTTTATTACTGCGGAATCTTAAGCACTCGGGGTTGCTACGCGAAGTGAGGAACTCCAGTTTCGGTTGCTAGCTTGAAATTAACGTAGCCTTTGAACAAAATATATGTACTAGGTTATATTCGAAGGAGAGCTCGTACGAAAGTCTCATACATCCTGTTCCCTTACACTATACATTCATGTAGGGCTTATAACAGGTTCAAATTATCGAACACAGCAGCTGTGCGAAAGAGTAAAGGCGAGTTCGTGAAGTGTTTGTACGTTACATGGTAGTCAGTTAATGTTTGGAATGTTTTGAAGAGACGTTGCCATAAGCTGTGAACCGTGAACAAAGATGAACATTCAACGTTCACCATACTGCAACGAATGAGGATCTGTCAGTAAGGTACTTGCTGCTCCACATATACCTCACATGGTCTACTGTACACTGCGGGGAAGCCAGATACATGCACTGCATATAAACAATATTTTTTTCTCACGACGTCCAACAATGAACTTGTAGAGACACCTGCGGAACTACACAGTCCATTCACGTTAATACGATCACCGCCTATGTATGACTTCAACATGCAACAACCACTCACAGACGACAGGTGGCAGCACTAGCAGAGGAGGGGGATATAAAACGTGTTGGGGGGACGCGGAAAACATTGCAGTCGTTGTAATGCGGGAGCGGAGCGATTTATGTGATGTCAAAAAGGCCATGATCATTGGCTTTCTGGCCAATGGTTCAAGCATATCTGAAACGGCTAAGTTTTTAGAAGATCCACGTGTTTCCGTGGTTAAAGTATACCGTACATGGCTAAATGGTGCCACTCAAACCAGCGCCTAGGCAACTGTGGTCCACCACTGGGTCACAGATGACTGGGACGAACGACGTCCAGATGAACCAAGGGCCAACCAACAGTGGCTCCTCAACGGCCATTCAGTGGACGTTGTTGCGCATGGGTCTCCGCAGCGGGTGCCTGGTTCATGCACCCATGATGACTGCTGTACGTCGGCGACGAACGCTGGAATTTGCGCACCAATACCACAACTGGACGTCCACTTAGTGGCAACAAGTTGTTTTTTAGATGACTCACGTTTGAACCTCCATCGGACCGATGGCTGTCGGTACGAATGGCGTGAAACCTCTGAGACCCTAGAACAATTCTCGGACGGGTCCACGCCAGAGGAGGGAGCGTTATGATCTGGGAAATGTTTTCGAGGAATTCTCTGGGTGATCTCGTCATTCTGGAAGGAACAATGGATCAGCACAAGTATGCATCTATCCTTGGTGACCATGTCTACCCTACATGGAGTTTGTTTTCCCTCGGCGCGATGGCATCTACCAGCAGAACAATGCAACGTGTCACACGTCACGCAGTGTACGCCCATGTTTCGAAGAGCAGCAGAATGAGTTTACTGCTCTCCCCTGGCCATCAAACTTCCCGGATTTAAACCCAATCGATCGGGCTGGACCGCAGCACTAGAGTCGGTGTGGCTGCACATCCCTATCGCTACCTTCCAGAACCACATTGACACACTTCCTGCACATCTCGCAGCGGACCGCATTGCAAAAGACGTTTACTCAGGCTTTTGACAAGTGATCACATTAATGTCATTGGAAAGTGTAATACGAGTACAGAACGATAGGATTCAGTGAACTACACGACATTAGCGGTAAATTGTGCAAAGTGGACTTACGGTAACTGAAAAACCCTACCACTTTATGCAGTGATCGCAATAAAACGTTGTCACTGTCGTTTCGATTGATCGCTGTAATCGTTATGGAGAACGTGTTAAAAATGTTTTCAGAAACTTTAAAATAGCACTGATTTAGCGCGACTAGTTTGATTCCTAAGTTCCTTGCTTCTTCAGCGTTTCTTTGTGAATTTGTTATTAACCCTGTCCTACCATTTTTCCTTTAAGTTGAGTGTTTCCTAGACGCAATACCCACTGAAGATATCCTACCGGTTTACAGAAAGGAAACATGTATCGAGGCTAGAAAATAAAAGATGAAGTGCAATTGCTTTATAGCCTATGTAATACCTAAAAATAATCGAAATTAGATGGTTTTAGTTTGAGATCCCTAACGTTAGTAGAGAAAGATGAGATAAATATTTGCTCACTTGAGAACCACACTGGTGCAAAAGTAGACTCGATCCAAACCATTTTGCTCACCATAGTTCCAAATTGCTCTACAAGGTTGAAGCAGTTGCTCGTCGTAAGCATTGCAGTACACAGATGCTGACGAAATGATATTAACAGCATCGAAAAATCACTGCTGCACCTTCCTTTCATTGACTATAGAACAAAAACTAATTTTCGGCTTATATTTCCTTTTGACGGAATTATTGTTATTGTGGTCTTCGACCTGAAGACGGGTTTGATGCAGCTTCCCATGCTAGTAGATTCCGTGCAACACTTTTCATCTCCGGTTAACTACTACAAGATTATTTCCAAAATGAATTCATTCTTAAAAAAAAAAAAATTGGATGATTACTTGTGGGCAAACAGTTTGTCGGCAATTTCCATTCTTCCAGCATAGCTAATCGCACTAGGTATGTAAGAGATTGTCTGCGCATGTTAAAAGGAAGGACAGAGGTTATGGAGAAAGTAAAGCTGTGAGGGTGGAGCGTGGGCCGTCTCTGGATAGCTGAGTAGATAACAGCATTGCTCACTATGGGCTAGGTTCCAGGTTTTAGCCTCCATCTAGCACGCAATTTCAATCTGCCAGGATGTTTTAAAAAATCAACCTATAACCACGTGCGACCTCAACTGCACTCTCTACACAACCTGAAGATTACACGCCTCATTGGATCGTCGAGGCGCTCGACGGTATGAAGAAATCTTGACTCTTCGGACGTTTCTACTAGCCTGCAGTGATCTGCTGTACTGATTGTCTGGCTCATCGAAGAGTTGCACTTTTACTGCACGTACCACTGTGAGCAATGTCCTTTTGCAGGGTATACGACACTAAATGCCTATTTTCGGGGGGCGTTCAATAAGTAATGAAACACTTTTTTTCTGAAAGCTGGTTGATTGTATTCAGGATTCCAATACGCCATATTATTTCCCACTCTTTTGGCTACAAACCCCTGCTTTTCAGCATCATCGCCGTTCAATGCGACGGTCTTACACCACCTTACTGGGAGGGCCTGTATGCAAGCATGGTACCACTCAACTAGTCGACGTCGGAGCCAGTGTCTTTTCCGCAGAGTAACACAATGGCAGGTCCTGACTGCGTCTTTAGGTTAAGATCTTAGAAACGTAATTATAGATTTACAACTGATCAAAGTGAAGGCAAACATAGTGGCAAAGGTGTGTGGCGGGAATGGAGGAAGGGGAGTGGAGGAAGTTGCCGCACTCCAAAACAAAGGAAAGAAGTCATGTAATCAAATGCCTACAACTGCTTAATTCTGTTTATTGTTGATACAGCATCGTCCAGTTGCACATTTTCAGTTTGCCATCAACTACTCGTAGTATTTCTTCAGAAAGTCATCAAATATCCATAATGGTCTCCTCATGCTTTTGAATTCGACACGTCATTTCACAGTAGCACCCATTTGAATGGCTGCAAGCTGTGTTAGCGAGCGAGGTGCGCCAAACAGATGGAAATCGGAAGGTGTGAGATCCGGGCTGTATGGTGGACGAGAAAGAATGGTCCATGAAGTTTTGTGAGGCCATCACGGGTGTGCAGACTTGTGTGAGGCCTTGCGTTGTCGTGGAGAATGAGGCGTTCGTCTTCAGTTTCCTGAGGTTAGCACAATACTCCTTCCGCAATGATCGTTGCCATGTGAGGTTGGATATCATAGAGGATAAACCTCTCAGAGCACCAAAACACTGTCGCCATCAATTTACCAACTGAGGATATGGCTTGAACTTTTTCTTCGGAGGAGACGTGGTGTGGCGCCACCCCATGGATTGCCTCTTTGTTTCCGGTTCGAAGTGATGAACCTTTTTTTTACTGCCTGTGAAGCCGTTCGACCAAAAATTGTCACGATCAGTCCGGCAATGCGCAAGTAATCCTACGTAGATGGTCCTTTGTTGCTCTTTATGGTCTTCTGTTAGGCGGCGAAGTACGCAGCGTGTACACATCCTCGAGTACCTCAACTTGTGGACGATTCTGTCAGCACTACCAACCGAGCCGCCAGTTGTGCAGCAAACTGTTTGATTGTCATCCTTTAAACACCTGAATGAGAGTATCCGCACGTTCTAAAGTTGCAAGAGTCACAGCTGTGTGAGGTCAGTTGGTATGCTGGAAATCGGAGAGGTTTGCGTGACCTTGTTGCGATGACGACAGACGTCACACCCAACGACTCTCCGTCCTTTTCTTCACTATCAGCTCTCCATGGACATTCTGCAATCGCCTTTGAATATCTGAGATTCTTTACTTTTCCGCCAAAAGAAACTCGAAGACACCTCTCTGGCTGGATGGTATCTCCGTTTACAGATGCCATTTTGAAGCTACGTATGGCGTCGCTACTTCATGAAACGATACAGGCTGAGGCGACGATATTCCACCTTGTCCCACAATAAATTCCACATTTTTTCAACTGAAATCCGAGAAAAAGTTGTGTTGCTTTACCTATTGAATGTCACTCGTTCCGTTCTCAGTGTTCACTCCGAAACTGGTTGAGATGAATGCACTCTCACCAACAGCCGCAATTTCCGTCGGGTTAAAAAACTATTGTCGTTGACGAGGCGTGACACTCGTCTCCAGCTCCTGCCATTTCGTACGACCACTATTTTTACGCCGTGTTGCGTAGCTTTGAGTGGTGCACTTTGTTATGCCAGGTCACATGGCTGTGTGTGGTACAACTCGATTTGAAGACACATTTGACAGTCTTAGTTGGAACACCAAAACATTGGACAACATCATTCATGTTGTAGTCACGGTCACGTCCAAAACATTCCTTCTTTCTGGCATTATATCACGTCTCCTCTTATGCCAATATTACTGCGCTAATTCCGTCAAATTGCCAGGCTCGTAGACGCCTCTTCACAGCCTTGACTTCGGCCACCGGTGCACGCTACTCTGAACACGTGATACTAGTTCGACATCATCCACAGCACTGCAATGCGACCCGTGTGCTGGACTGAGGTGAAGACTAATATTTTGTCCAATGAACTTAGATGGTATTTTAGTGAAACTTCATTCCCTTGGGACCATGACTTTTTTGTTTAGTTGCATACCAGGACATGGAAAAATACATTTCTCGGAAGCTGCTGGTAAATTAATCTAGCTCCACTTTTTTTGAAACTTTAATTACAAATGCATGTTTAAAATATGTCCAAGGACTTCGCTTCACGTGATCAGCAGTGCATTCAGAGACTCGGACTAAAATTGAAATCCGCAATTGCGTCATTAAGGAAGCCAGGAGGACGTATCGAATGAATACACGCACGTTTTACGGGCCATGTAATTTTGGAGAATGTTTTGCGGCGCTGCGGAGGAGACATACCTGCACAATTCTCTGCCGCGACGTGACAGCCACCAAATTATAGGCACCGCTCGCCGGAGGCATTAGCCGGCATTAAACATCCTTTGCGCCACTCACATTTTATGGCTAAATTGGTAAATGGCAGAAGCAACGTTTGTCTCAACGTCCAGTCACTGAACATAATTTCGGATAATACTGATATGGAAGAACGTGCCACTTACTACTTTTCAAGATTCTTTCTGCATACGAAAGTTACTCCGCCGTAACAATCAGAAGAGAACATTGATAGAAAAATAGCGTAACAGCTCCTTGGTCTTGTATAAAACCTTTGAAACTAGGTCACTAAACCTGCCTGAATACCATGGGCTTACTCCACGTTACTGGGCGAGCCTGTATGCCCTCATGTTACCACTCTACTTGTCGAAATCGGAGCCATCGTCTTGCTGCATAAATAACCTCCCCATCACCCATGTACTGCTTTCTGCGGAGTGCATCATTCATTGGGCCAAACAGATGGAAGTCCGAAGGTGCGAGATCCGGGCTGTAGGGTCGATGAGAAAGAACAGTACAATGTAGTTCTGTCAGCTCCTATCGACTATGCAGACGTGTGTGAGGCCTTGCGTTGTCATGAAGAAGGGAAAGTGCACTTGCGGTTTTATGGCGACGAACACGCTGAAGACGTTTCTTCGTTTTCCTGAGGGTAGCACAATACACTTCCGAGCCGGCCGGGGTGGCCGAGAGGTTCTAGGCGCTTCAGTCCGGAACCGCGCGACCGCTACGGTCGCAGGTTCGATTCCTGCCTCGGGCATGGATGTGTGTGATGTCCTGAGGTTAGTTAGGTTTAAGTAGTTCTAAGTTATAGGGGACTGATGACCTCAGATGTTGAGTCCCATAATGTTCAGAGCCAATTAAACCTATACACCATCAGACAGAATTCGAGTCCACGCAGATTTATTTTGTGCCACTACATGTTGCCACAATTTTTCATATGATCTGTAATTCCGTAGTTGTTACTAAAGAATAAAAAATCCATGTTGTCAACAACCCTTACTCAAAAACGGAGTATTCGCCAACACCAAATTCTATGAAATGTCGTGCAATACCAACTCAAAACCTATCCGAATGCGGGTGTCCTCGTCAGTAATTCACTTTTGACATATGTATGACAGTAGTCAGCGGCGCCTAGTCTGATGATGTGTCCCATGAATACCAGAAAGTATTCAGTACTTTCCGCATTGTAGCCTTGTGAGCTAAACAATAACTTACGAAATAAACTACCAGCTCTGTGATTTGAATGAAGACTTCATGTCTTGTTGTCTGTAGGGAGATTTTTTAGACCTCAAGAAAACCCGCGTGTATCCCCATGAAAAATTTTTTTTCCAGCCAGTATCGGTTCAAAATATGCGCACTTTATCGTGGAACATCGTGGAATACTCCGTCCTAATGCTCTATAGTTTCATGGCCGCGTTGTACGTAGCCTTCAAAATGGCATCTGCAATGAACGTTCATTCCAAGAAGAGAGCTGTCATTCAGTTTCTTTTTGCGAGGAACCGGACTATCGTAGACATTCATAGGCTCTTGTAGAGTTGACCACGGAGACCTGGCAGTGACCGAAAGCACGGTGGGTCGTTGGGCAAGGAAACAAGGTCGCGTAAACCATCCAATCTCCCTCGTGCCGGCTGGCCACACGCAGCTGTCACTTCCGCATTGTTGAGGAATGTGCGTCTCATTCTAGGTGATCGACGGATCACAATCAAACACTCCGCTGAAAGACTGGACGTCTCTGTTGGTAGCGCTGACACACTCGTTCACCATTTCTGGTAGTCAGAGGTGTGCGCCTGCTGGTTCCTCGCCACCTAACAAAAGACTGTTAAGGGTTACCGAAGACCGTATGTGCGGAATTGCTTGTGTGACAACTTTTTGTAGAGCATCGTCAAAGGCGATGAAACATGGGCTCAAAACTTCGAACCAGAAACAAAACTGGAGTCCTATGGGGGTTGGGTTTGGGAGAGCGTCGCACCACCAATTCACTAAAGAAGAAATTCAAAGCCGCATCCTCACTCGGTAAAGCCATGGTGATGGTCTACTGGGACTCTGAAGGGGTTATTCTGTTTGATGACCTACCTCACGATGCAACGATCAACCGGAAAAGTATTGTTCTATCCCCAGGAAATTGAAGAAATGTTCGCCGCCACAAAACTGCAAGCGAACTTTTCCTTATCCGTGACAACACAAGGCCTCACACAAGTCTGCACACCCGATAGGAGCTGACAAAACTTCATTGTACTGTTCTTTCTCACCCACCCTACTGCCCGGACCTCGCACCTTCGGACTTCCACCTTTTTGGCCCGATGAATGATGCGCTCCGCAGAAAGCAGTCCGTGGGTGATGGGGATTATTTATGCAGCAAGACGTTGGCTCCGACGTCAACCAGTAGTTTGGAGTAAGGCCGTGGCACTGAAGGGAGATTTTGTAGCCAAAAGAGTGGGGAATAATCTGGTGCACTGAATCCTGAATAAACCAACCTAATTTCAGAAAAAAAGTGCTGCACTATTTATTGAATGCCCGTCGTATGTGGGTATAGGAGTAATATTAGATAAGTTTAGTTAGGACATTATAGAGTATCAACAAGAGGTATGACAGTTATTTGCTGTCCATTAACACAAACTACCATAAGGTACTGGACGTATATAGGCTGTTATACTACATCGCTGACAGCCAGTAACTAGAGTAGTTCAAGAATTAAATGTATAGCAGTTTATATCTGGTGCGATTTGAGGAAGAATAAACATGCAAGAAATTGTTTGTAGAGAAACCGTACGTTGTGATGTTCACTGAAATAATGATGAAGGAATGTGTTACATCCAAAAAGAACATTACTTACAAAATCATACCAGTTCTTAAGTTACTTTCAACAATGTACAGTACTACCCTCACACTTTACGATTATTAGAGAAACTCTTAAAGACTCGAAATAGTGCTGCACTTTTCGCCATGGGTTTGGCTAGTCAGCACGAGAGCTGCACGAGATGCACATACAAATCAATTGACAATGCCTTCCAACATATAAGTGGCGAACCATGAGGGGGGGTTATTGTTAAAATTCAGAAAACTCTTGTTCCAAGAAGAGTTCATCAATATATTACTATTCCCAAGAACGTATCAGAAAATAACAACGATGGTAAAACTAGATAAATGCAGAGGATTATTGAAAACTGCTCTTCTTGCACAGCGTATGAGAATGCGATCGTGACCAGATTAAGGCCAAGCGACACAAGGCGTCGCTTAATTCGCCAAGCTGAGAGGGGCGCCAAATGTGCCACACCTGTAAAATTTCTGTACGGGACGTAGAAGCGGCCGCTTGAGGCACTAAGCTGAGAGGAGCCCAAACTGCAAGATTTGTTTCCGGGGTGTACCACAAATAGTGGAGGAAACTGACAAGGATGAAAGAGTACGAGGGAAAAGGGGGGAGGGAGCCAAACAGTAAGCTATTTGTGTGGAAAAATTTTCTCGAGCCCGCGCTCAACGGAACAAAAGAGAATCGGAAAACTGTATCGTGATACACGACTTAGCTCTTCCTAACTAACTTAAGGCACCCCATGGAATAAGTAGGTGTGGTTCTTGTATTAAGTATGTTTCTTTGCGTCGTCCATACTGGTTTCTGTAAACTTCTCTGAATCTGTAATTTTGCTCCTAAGCTCCCAGGTAACTAGATGGATAGAACTTAATTACCTAGCTTCCACCAGATTTTCGCAGAGGTTTGTCTTGTAAAGTATAAGTACTTACGCCACGGTTTCTGGACAACGGCATGAGTAAAAATAACGTCATCAAAAATTAATCCGCTCGGCAGTTGCAGTTCAAAGCAATTATTCAAAAAAATTAAAGGCGCATTAAATGAATGCTAATACTTCTTTGTACACAAATCGTTATGGTTAAAGGGAATGAAGATTAGAGTTTAACGTCCGATAGACAACAAGGTCATCAGAGAGGGAACACATGCTCCGATTAGGGTGGGAAGGGGAAAAAAAGGGTCGGACCCGTTTTCAAAGGAACCATTCCAGCATTTTCCGTAAGCGGCTTAGAGAAACCAAGGAAAATCTGAATATGGATCACCAGACGGAGATGTGAATCCTCGTCCTCCCGAATGCGAGCCCAGTGTGCTAACAACTGAGCCACCTCGGTCGGTGGATCGTTACGGTTTAGTGTACCACGAGGAGAAGCGTAATTTCATAATCTAGAACAGGTGACAGAATAAGGATTAACTGTGGCGAAGCTACGCAGGTTGAACTGCTCATCTTCAGGAAGCTACAACATTGAAATATATCTGTGAGATGAACAAAAAATTGGCAAAAGTTTCTTTGCCATATCCAACAAATATTATCTTGCAATATTCAGTGCTGCGAGCTACACTGATTACATTAGAACATCAGTTGTGACACTGGTCAGACTGAACCATTTACGATACGAATCTGTACTAAACTGAATGATGATATCTTAAATCGTAGTACTGGTTTAGAGCAGCTCTCCACATAAGTCTGTCTGGAGCAAGCCCCCGCACCTCCGATCAGCTATGCAATCTACATCCACTTAAACCTGCTTACTGAAGTCATGCTTTGGGCTCGCTTTTCGGTTTTTACCGCCACACCTCCCTTCATTACCAGGTTAACGATTCCTTAATATCTCAGGATGTATCTTATCAAACGAACTCTTCCTTCAATCAAGCTGTGCCACAAATTTCTTTTCTTGCCAGTTCAGTTCAGTACCTCTTCATTAGTTATACGTTCTCCCCAACTAATCTTCAGCATTCTTCTTTAGCACAACGTTTTAAAAGATTCTGTTCTCTTATTGTACAAACTGATATCATTCACATTTCACTTCCATACAAGGCAATACTGTAGACAAATACCTCGAGAAAAGACTTCCTTACTCTGAGTTTTATATTCGATGTTAACAAACTTCTCTTTTTTGGATGTGCTTCTTTTGTTATTATCACTCTGAATTTTACCCCCTCTCTGCTTCGGCCATCGTTACTTATTATGCTGCCGAAATAACAAAACTCATCTATCTATATTAGTGTCTCGCATCCCAATCTGATTCCTTCAGTATCGTCTTATTTTGTTTGACTACATTCCGTTACAGTTGTTTTGCTTTTTTTAGTGTTCACATTGTAAGCTACTCGTTCATTCCGTTTTCAATTGTGCTATTAGATCCTCTGTCGTATATGAAAGATTTATATTAGCGTCGGGAATCCTCAAAGTTTAATTTATTTCTCCCTGAAAATTAACTGTCTTTTCAAATTGTCCGGTGGTTTCTTATACTGATTGCTCAATACACATGTTGAATAACAACGAGGACAGACTGCCACCCTATCTCACTCCCTTCTCAACCATTACTTCCCTGTCATGTCCTTCGACTCATATAAGCGTAACCTGATTTCTGTACAACTTGTAGGTAATCTTTCTCATGAATTTCTTCCTGCTACCTTCAGAATTTCGCAATTACTGTATTAAAGTCAACATTGTCAAAAGCTTTCTTTAAATCCACATGTTCTATAAACACAAGTTTGCATTTCCATAGTCTACCTTCTATGGTAGGTCGTATGGTGAGAGTTTCCATGCGTATCCCTATATTTCTCCTGACCCAAATCGGTCTACCCATAGATGGACTTCTACCAGTTTCTTTTTCGGTGCTCTGTCAAATGCTTCTCGCAGTATATTATCCCCCGTCTCTTCTTCATCTACTTCTTCTTTTCTTTCTATAATAGTGTTTTGTATAGCCCTTGTATATATTCTTCCTACCTTCCAGCCTTCCCTTCTTTGCTTCGCATCTGAGTAGTCAGTTATCATACAGGTGATTCTCTTTTCTCCAAAGTGCCTCTGATATTCATAAATGTGCGAGCTACCTCTCACATAGCCATGTATAAATCAGTTATTGTTGTATTCATTCCGAAGACTGGCTTTATGTAGTTCTCCACCCCTCTACTATTTATAGAACTTCGCATTTCTCTTCTAGCCGTTACTGCTCTGCCATTTGGTAGTTTGTGTGAGTCCCACCTTATACCCTGTAGATACCTCTGTCTACCCACTTCATTTGCTAGATTTTTGTATTTTGTTGTTTCGCAATATCTCTTTTTCTCCAAGGATTTCTAAGGCACCCTTTCTTCATGTCTGTTTCATCCAAAGCTGCGCTAAAAATTTCATCCCCCCTAGCTAACCTTTCACCTACTATTGTATTTATTTCCCCTCCTTCAGCAAGTACTTACATAAAGCAGCCATTGAAATACTGAACGATATCTTGTTCTTTAAATTATGCAAGTCCCATCTCATTCATTTCCGACCTTCCTTCTGTATCTCCAGTTTCAGTTGGCAGTTCATAAGCAATAAATTATGGTCAGAGTCAGCTGCTACGGTCGCAGGCTCGAATCCTGCCCTGGGCATGGGTGTGTGTGATGTCCTTAGGTTTAAGTAGTTCTAAGTCTAGGGGACTGATGACCTCCGATGCTAGGTCCCATAGTGCCTAGAGCCATGGTCAGAGTCCACATCTGCCTTGGAAATATTTTCCAGTTTAAAATCTGTTTTGAAATCTCTCCCTTAAAAAATAAACGAAAAATATACCTATTCAAAAATTCAGATAAAATTTCACTTGACGCCTTTCTGAAAGACAATCTCCAGTCCTTCCAAATTAATAAGTGTAAATTAGATGTGACTTGAATTCAGAGAAGTAGTATTGGTAGACATTGAAAAATTTATACCAAACAAATTAGCAAACAACGGTACACAAAACGGGTCAGAATACTGTTGCAGAAACAACGAAACAAACATGCCAAATATAAACGGACGCAAAATCCCCAAGATTGGCGAGCTTTTACTGAAGCTCGAAATTTGGAGCGGACTTCAATGCAAGATGCTTATACCAGTTTCCACAACGAAACTTTGTCTCGAAACCTGGCAGAAAATCCAAACAGATTCTGGTCGTATGTGAAGTATGTAAGCGGCAAGAAACAATAAATGCCTTCTCTGCACGATAACAATGGAGATACTATCGAAGGCAGTGCTGCCAAAGCAGAGTACCTAAACACAGCCTTTCGAAATGTCTTCACAAAAGAAGACGGAGTAAATATTCTAGAATTCAAATCATGAACAGATGCCAACATGAGTAACGTAGAAGTTAATATCCTCGGAGTAGTGAAGCAACTCAAATCACTTAATAAAAGCAAGTTTTCTGGTCCAGATTGTATACCAATCAGTTCCTTACAAAGTGTGCTGATGCATTAGCTCCATACTTGACAATCATATACAACCGTTCGCTCGACAAAAGATCCGTAACCAAAGACTGGAAAGTTGCACAGGTCGCACCAATATTCAAGAAAGTTAATAGGAGTAATCCACATAAATACAGGCCCATATCATTAACGTCGATATGCAGCAGGATTCTGGAATATGTATTGTGTTCGAACATTATGAATTACCTTTAAGAAAACGGTCTATTGACACACAGTCAACATGGGTTTAGAAAACATCGTTCTTGTGAAACACAACTAGCTCTTTATTCACATGAAGTGTTGAGTGCCATTGACAATGAATTTCAGATCGATTCCGTATTTCTGGATTTCCAGAAGGCTTTTGAAACTGTACCACACAAGCAGTTTATAGTGAAACTGCGTGCTTATGGAATATCATCTTAGTTATGTGACTGGATTTGTGACTTCCTGTCAGAGAGGTTCAAATGGCTCTGAGCACTATGGGACTCAACTGCTGAGGTTATTAGTCCCCTAGAACTTAGAACTAGTTAAACCGAACTAACCTAAGGACATCACAAACATCCATGCCCGAGGCAGGATTCGAACCTGCGACCGTAGCGGTCTTGCGTTTCCAGACTGCAGCGCCTGTCAGAGAGGTCACAGTTCTTAGTAACTGACGGAAAGTCATCGAGTAAAACAGAAGTGATTTCTGGCGTTCCCCGAGGTAGTGTTATAGGTCCTTTGCTGTTCCTTATCTACATAAACGATTTGGGAGACAATGTAAGCAGCCGTCCTAGGTTTTTGCAGATGGCGCTGTCGTTTATCGACTAATAAAGTCATCGGAATATCAAAACAAACTGCTAAATGATTTAGAAAAGGTACCTAAATGGTGTGAAAATAACGAAAAGTGTGAGGTCATCCACATGAGTGCTTAAGGAATCAGTTAAACTTTGGTTACGCGATAAATCATTCAAATATAAAAGCCGTAAATTCAACAAAATACCTAGGTATTACAGTTTCGAACAACTTAAATTGGAAGGAACACATAGAAAATGTTGTGGGGAAGGCTAAATAAATACTGCGTTTTATTGGCAGAACACGCAGGAAATGTAACAGATCTACTAAGGAGACTGCCAACACTACGCTTGTCCGTCGTCTTTTAGAATACTGCCGCGCGGTGTAGGATCCTTACCAGATAGGACTGACGGAGTACATCGAAAAAGTTCAAAGAAGAGTAGCAGGTTTTGTATTATCGCGAAATATGGGAGAGAGTGTCATCGAAATGATACATGTTCTGGGCTGGACATAATTAAAAGAAAGGTGTTTTTCGTTGCGACGTAACCTTCTCACCAAATTCCAATCACCAACTTTCTCCTCCGAGTGCGAAAATATTTTGTTGACACCGACCTAGATAGAGAGGAACGATCACCACCATAAAATAAGGGAAACCAGAGCTCGTACGGAAAGATATAGGTGTTCGTTATTTCCGCGCGCTATACGAGATTGGAATAATAGAGAATTGTGGAGTTGGTGCGATGAACCCTCTGCCAGCACTTAAATGTGATTTTCAGAGTATCCATGTAGATGTAGATGTAGACCGCTACGTAATCTATCCAAAACCTTCTGGTCTCTCTGTGTCCCTTCCATGTACACAGGCTTCTTTCATGCTTTCTAAACCAAGTTGCTTCCCCTTTAATTACTTTTCCCATCCATCATTACTGTTTCCCTCTCTCTTCCAGTTCCCCACCAAAAAGTAAATATACGTTTTTCTACCTGCTTATTCATTATCAAACCTACTGTTGCATTATCTATTTTTGATTTTGTCTTGATAGTAGGTGTTCTGTTCTTCCTCCCGTCACACTTCACTGATACCTTTCACTGCTAAATTGAATATATCTATTTCTCTTTCTAAATTACCTCATTAACTACTCGAATAAGAGATCTAACATTTCTCACTCACATCCATGGAACACTAGTTTGTTTTTCGTCATAACAACACCCTTACGAATATTCCTCGCCCTTAGAACTCAATAGGGGCCTGTTATAGCTCTGGTGTATTTTGCTCATCATCATTAGGCCGTCCAGTACAGGTGCTTGTTCTCGAACAATATAGTAGTTTTCCACTGCGTTGAGCCGCTCGCAGTACCAATGTAGCAATTACATGTTGTTAACTTTTAATGTCAATCATCTGGAATGATCCGCATGGATGTGGTTACACATGCTGTACGGCTGTCTAATATGGTTGAGGCACGTAAGAAGTGTTCACGGGGAGCGTTGGTGAGGGGGACGCATGCAATACAGGTAGCTTCATTTCACTTGTACTTTCGGAAAAACTACAGATTAGTGCAATGGAAACTTGCTTAGCACTACTTCACCATCTACCTATATATTCCGTAAGCCACTTTACAGAGCACAACCAGGCTAACTTATAACAATTACAGCGATTTCCTGTCCCGATTTATTCGTGAATTGAAAAAACTGTAGGAATGACTGTCTGTATATCTTTTTACGCACCCTAACGTCTCTTATCCTAAGCTCATGACCACAACGCCATACGATGATGGCTGCATTATGGTTGCAAAGTCTTCTTCCAATACAGCTCTTCTAATTTTACCCAACAGCGTTTCGCGAGGAGTTTTCCTTCCGAGGATTCCCATTTAATTTCCCTGAGCATTGATCCTCTATATATACATCTACAGCTACATTCCGTAAGCCACCTTACCGTTGTTTCGAGGGGCACTTTGTGAACCACTGTCACTTCCCGACATTCCTGTTCCAGTAGCATATGATTTGCGCGATGAACGAGTGTCGGTAAGCTCTGTGTGAGTTCTAATCTCTTATTTTATCTTCACGGTCTCTTCACAGGATACACGTAGGAGGAAGCAACACAGGCCTATTTTTTGACTGTTCTATGAACTTGCGCTGTTGGAATTTTTAACAGTAATATAACCGTGACAAAGAACGTCTCCCTTGCATTGTCTGCCACTGGAGTTGGCCGAGCATCTACGTGACGCTTTCGCACTTTTTAAATGAAGTTGTAACGAAATGTACCGCTCTTCTTTGGAACTCGTCTACTTCCCACGTTGATGCGCATTATTCAAGTGCTGGTCGAAAGAGTGTTTTGTAAACTACTTCCTTCGATGATGGACTACGTTTCCTGAAGATTTCCCAATTAATATCACTGTGGCATCTGCCTTACACGCAATTAATTTTGTATGGTCGTCGCACTTCAGTCGCTCGCTACGCATACCCCAGATATTTTATGAATGTAACTGCTTCCATTGATTGTTCTGCAATTGTGTAACCATAAAATAAGCGGCGTTTCTGCCTCTGTATTCGCAATACGCTGTATTTGTTTCTCTTGAGGATCATTTACCACTCTGCATCAAGCCTCGATTCGTTGCAGGTCATCCTGCATTTCGCTATGATTTTCTAGCCTTGAGACTTCTCTGTATACATCAGCACTATCCGCGGAAAGGTCCGTGGAACTTACGACGTTTTCTAATAGATCATTTAAATATATTGCGATTACTAGTGGTCCTGTAACACTCCCTTGGGCCAAGCCCGAAGTAAAATTGTGCAGATCGCTCTAAGCACTATGGGACTTAACATCTGAGGTCATCAGTCCCCTAGAATTAGAACTACTTAAACCTAACTAACCTAAAGACATCACACACAGCCATGCCCGAGGGAGGATTCTAACATGCGACAGTAACAGCAGCGCGGTTCCGCACTAAAGCGCCTAGAACCGCTCGGCCACGGCGGCAGGCCGCGCCAGAAGTTGCTTTTACACCTGAAGACCCCTCTCCGTTGATAGTGACATACTGTGTCCTGTTTGTTAGAAACTCTTCTATGCAGTTGCACTGTTGGTCTTGATACCCCATACGCTCGTATTTTGTTCGTTAGTCAGCAGTGCGAGAATGTATCGAATGCCGTCGGTACGTCAAGGAATGCGATGCCTACATGGACGCTTGTATCTACTGCCTTCTGGGTCTCGTGGATGATTTGAGAAGCTGGGTTTCACGCTATCGTTGTTTTCGGACCTCATGTTGATCCCACACGTGAGGTGTCGGTCTCCAGAAATGTCATAACATGCGAGCATAAAACATGTTCCAAAATTCTATAGCAGATCAACATCGAAGACAAAGGGCTTATAGTTTTATGCGTCTGTTCAACGACTGGTCATGAAAACAGGAAAAACCTGTGCTTTTTGCCAACCAATAGGAACGCTTCGGCCCTCTAGAGACCTGCTGTACAGTGCTGCCTGAATCGGGGCAACTTCTATCTCATACTCCATGTAGAATTGAATTGGTGTCCCGTAAGACCCCGTGGCGTTTCGTCTCTTGGGCAAATTCAGCTGCTTTTCTATCTCTTGGTCACTTACTTTGATATCTGTTATTTTTTCATTCATGCGACTATTTCAAAACAATTTTGGAAAAAGACGTTTACCGTTTCGTCCTTTACTGTGTCGTCCACTGTTTCACTGCCATTATGGTCACAGAGGGCCTGGACAGATGGCCTCGGTTCGTTTACTGATTTAATGTAAGGCTAAAACCTCTTCTGCTTTCTGTCAAGTCAGAAGATGAAGTTTCACTTTTGAATTGGCTGAGCGCTTCACGCCCTCTTTATGCTAATTTTGGCTTCGTGTAGTGTTTTTTGTCTGTGAGGCCTAGGCTACGTTTAAATTTACAGTGAAGCTCTCTTTGATTTCGTAGCAGCTTTCTAACACGGTTGTCGAACCGCGGTGTTTCCTTGTCATCCATCACAATTTTGCTCGACATGTACCTGTCTAAATCGTATTGTACGATGCTACTGAACTTTGTCCATTGATGCTCAACATTGTCTGTATTGGAGACGAAATTTTCGTTCTAAACTGACAGGTAATATGAACTCTGTCTCTTGTCACTCTTTCTAAACAGAAAGGTCTTCCCACCTTTTCCGTATTCCTATTTACAACCATATTCAGCAACGGCTTATCTTCACTCATTCCCTGTTCTACGCTGAGTCGAAAAGTTAGAGCCGATGAGTCACCAACAGGTCAAAGGTGATGTCTTCACCAATCAGGTCTCTGATGAACTGCTGAAGGTAGTTGCCCGATAAAGCACTCAGAACAATTTCACTCGAATTTCTGTCCATGCTATCCGTCCTAATCACTTGAGTCTCCCAGTCTACACCTGGTATTTTGAAATAGGTTACACTTCATACAAGCTGTAGTATCCTATTACGATTGTAGCAGCGTCACACTGATTTCATTCCATGTCTCGTGTCATGCCTGCCTAATAATTAGTCCAAAGACTGAAACAGTACTCCAGGATTGGTCACACTAGCGACTTACCTGCGATTTTTTTACTGAAGCACTGCACCTTCACTGAACGCTTCCGACAAGTTTAAATGTTCTATTTATCTTCCTTAATAAAAAAATGTTTTCATCCCATATCATATAACGTACTAGTATTGCCCTAAGTATTAATACGATGTAACGTGCTGAAGATATCCATCACTAATCTTGTAAGTGGAAACTGCCTTGTTCTCTCTCTTTGTTATAGGCATCATTCTGCGTTCATGCATTTATCAACATATAAAGAGATATACCATTTACTACGCCAAGCGAAAATTTTGTCCAAGTCTTTCCTTATAATCTTTCAACGAATATATTTTCCTGCAGACAGCAGCACTGCCAGCAAAGAGTTTTACAGTGCTGCTAACATTACGTTGTAACTGGTTTATGCATATGGGCAACACCGGATCTCGTATTATGATTTCTTTATACAAGGTAATATTTTCGCTTCTGTAATATATTCGATGCCCAGTATAACGTACTAGATTCTGTTTATCCAAAGCTTATCGAGTCAGTCCCAAATATGAGAAGATACTCCACATGATCATATCTTGGTTAGGTGGTGCAGCGTTGAACGCTATTCGACGTTGCTTGAAGAAAACCAGTAATCTACAAGGACGTTATTTACTTGCTCACCTGCATCTGCTTTTTCCAAGATGTCGTGTATGACTATGGAACACTGTGTTTAATACAAGTGCTGGTTTCTGAATACCTACTGATTGTTTGAGAGAAGTTTGATTTTCTTATGTCTCCATGCTCGTCGACAAATATGTGGAGTCTAGGAACCCTTCGTACCCGGTTCGCTTGACAATGAAATCAGACAAGTCGTATTACTGTGTTTTATTACAAAAAGGAAAGATACAGTACTTAACTTTGCAATAACACAGATGTGTGGCAAGGAAACAGTGACATACCAAATAATACATCTTCAGTGCAAATAATTCCAAGTCTGTTCTGCATAGAGTGTACAAGCGAAGTAACTAGGGTAGACGCTTGTACCCAACTCGCTAATCTTGAAGCTGCTATTCCACTGGGTCGTCACCAGTCGGTCGCGGCGCTTATGTTCTCTTCACATAGGGGCCGCTGCTGTCGCGTTCTAATCGTAATTGTTTTTCATGTATCAATACGTTTTCAAATGGGATGGTTAATTTTTGTTTTTTCTGTCAGCTGTCTTCAGTTTTAGCAGCAGACAAATCAACGACAGATAGAATGGAGGATGTGTCCCATTCATTGACTTAACGTATGGGCAACACTTCCTAGTTTTAACCACAATTGGTCTGCATTTGCCGGATGTGAACTAAATGTTCTCTTTTTGCTCGTTAAGTAATTTGACAGAAACTGTTTACGAATTCGATAAGACAAAACTACCCTCCTAGCTTTCTTGATGACCTTTTTCCCTCTCATGAAATAACATTTCTTTACTAGCGTTGTTAAAGACTCTCTCTTCATTGGTTGCAGTCTCGAAAAAGCTTGATTATGTTTGTCTCCAGGAGGTCTAAAATATTTTCTTCACTTGCGGATTGTCGGATTAGTAAATCGAGGCAGATGTGAGACAAAGTTTTCAGCGTTATTTAAGGAAACTTCTGATCGCCGCTAACGTACGCGCCGTTTTTCCAGTCAATAATGGGCGGGTTAAATTGACCACTATCGAATGGTCAGGATATTTCCGTACCATTGAGTTTGTGGTATATTTAAATGACTGTACGACAGATGAGTCTGAAGCTGATTGCCGCGCGGAGTGGCCGAGCGGTTTGAGGCGCTATGTCACTGATTGCGCGGCCCCTCCCGCCGGCGGTTCGAGTCCGCCCTCCGGCATGGGTGTGTGTGCTGTTCTCACCATAAGTTAGTTTAAGTAGTGTGTAAGTCTAGGTACCGATGACAACAGCAGTTTGGTCCCTTAGAAACTCACACACATTTGAACATTTCTGAAGCTGATCGACGGTAGAAAAATCCGATTATTGATGTAAGATCACCGGCCGTAGTTACTCTTGTCCATATTAAATCACCATACTATTCGCTTCGGAACACACTTAATGTTTATTCTTGTCACTATAAACATTTCTCCTCCTGGGGAGTCTAATCCATCTTCCGACATATGTTATACGTACTGTCGAAAATTTACAGCGAGTTTCGAGTTCAACTAACGCAAAGGTCCTAGTCTGATATTGGAACGACAGTTTTCTTGGAGAGACATGAGTTCTGGGTCATTTCTGCAAATATTTCGGCATTTAACAATTAATATTTTAAGAGCCTCACCCTCCAGAGTTGTTATTCGTCATGTTGAAATAATTACTTTATATTATGCTGATTTGTCCAGCCTCCGGAAAGAATTGAGAATTTTATCTAAGGTCAGGCGACAGACGTCGTTGAAGCTGACGTGAGCAACGATCTGCAGCTGATTACAATCTCTACTCTCGATTATCAGAATTTATTATAATGTTTCCTCCCGCTCACAGAAGTGGCGAAGAGATGATGTATTCGTCATAGATGGTCCACATTTTAGCCTGAGGCCCGTTGTACAGTTGGACGCTCACATCTCCCCAGATTTTCTAAGTGATTGTTCATAACGTGGCAAACACTCACACAGCCGCACCATCTTGCTAGCGACGAAATGGCAGAAAATGGAACTGTAGGAACTATGCAGTATACTTCGTTATTTTGTAAGCCTCCAGTGATAAACAGTAGCGAGGAAGACTCATTATATAACATCTCAACTCAGTATGACTTAGATATTATGCCTTTGACTGAAAATCTGAAGGTATGACTACAGTCACAATATCTACACGTCAACTGTCACGACGTTAATGTAACCAATGCGATTAATAAAACTACAGGAGATAATGAGGCTTCCGCCATTCCGGCAGACAACACTGTTCTAATGAATCTTATTTGAAATGTTGTATTCGTTTACGGCGAACCGATGAGTTCAGTCAGTCGACGGGATATTATTAATTTTCATTGTGAAACGTTCCCTAAATAAAAGGTGGAAGCAACCATTCAGAAGCGTCATTCCATACGTTATTAGGCTTTGATTTTATTAGAAATTGATCGTTCATTGCCCGTATTCAGCCAGGGGTGTCTTACCGAGGACATTAGCGCTCGGAATAGATTGCCTTTCCTCCGTATGCAGTGTCGACTCTAGGTACTTCGACACTTGTTTGGACTCCAACCCCTCCCTTCCTGTCCTCCCATCTCGCGAAATAAACTATACATTCTATAATTTTTGTCCCGAGTGGTGCAGCACTTATTATACATTAGGAGTTGGCTTAGTACTAATTTCCGAAATTTAATTTTGCAAACAATAGCGGAGCAATGAAAAAATGGTTTCATAACTATTGAAAGACCTCCTAGATCGGTAACACCTCGGTGCCACCTGTGCACCTTCGTTGAGCCCATCTGAGTCCCACTCCATTCCAGCTCTAGCGCCTTAAGGAGCCAACCCGTTATACCCCACTTAGATCCACATGCTTGCAGGTACTAGAGCAGCAGTTGCCCACCTTTCAGCTGAACTGATGTCGTAGTCTATGTACAGTTCCTTTTTTAAAATGCTCAGTGAAGTGCGCAGGTAGCACCGAGAGCGTTACCAAACTAGGGTGTCTTAGGTGGATCCTTTTGCCATTTTATTCACTTATTGTCAATGTTGCAGTCGCCCCCGCCCCAGTCATGTCACAGAGGGCGTGAAACAGGAGGGCTGAAGCAGCATAAGCGCACTTTGCTGCTTCGTAACGAGTTCAAATGTTGTCGAATGGTTTTGAACGGTCCCTAGTGACTATATCCTGTATACCGGAGCAAAAATAGAGGTCTTGCTACTATCCAAAGGGGTTAAAATACGCTCAATGACACTGCAACCCTTCCAATTCCGTAAAGAGGGGTTGAAAATTCTGATAGTCCGGGAGGGGGTGGGGTGGGAGTTAGCAGACTCAAAGGATATCGAGAACGTCGTGTTGTTGCAGATAGCTCTGCAAACTATCGTTCTGGACGCAAAATGTGTGAGCATGAAACCCTAAGGAAAGAGGTGGTTTCACTGACACCATTCAGGCCACATGCTTTTTCGTGTCGATTCTGACTGGACTGTTTACCTCGCCGACCCATATGAAACCCACGTAATTTCAACTCTGGGCATCGCGGATCTGACGTCCATCACAGAGGCGACAACAGAGGGGGTGAAATGTGAGTAAGAGTGTTGTAACGACTTTCCCATCACGTGACACTTCCACCGTACCGTTGGGCAGAATTCTACTGAAATTTGGTGTCAGTGTGTTATCATTAACCCAACGTACCCGTCACATGAACTTCAGAGCTCTGGCATTTTTTCCTTGTATGTGTCAACACCATGCTGTTTGCACCATTATAGAGGATGGTTGTAGGGATCTTTGAGCCAGTTTTCAATCTTTTACTTTGCAGCAGGAGAAAATTACGGGGTTTCAGAAAAGAGACCCCTTAATTGTATTGTGTGATGTACTTACTTAATTTTTGTTGCCTCTCTTCTATTTCGAATTTATCAATACAGTTTCGTTTTCTTTTTCTTTTTTCATATCTCTAGAGAGCTTTGGTCGCGTCTCTGAGGATGTGTGTGTGTGTGTGTGTGTGTGTGTGTGTGTGTATTAGTGGGAAGGGAGGGAGGTGGGGAGAGCCCTTGTCACGGCCGACAACTGATGCTTCATAGCATTCGAACTCTTCTTAAGGTATCTGAGTAAATAGATCGATATATAAAACGAGTAACTGCATGAATGATTCACTAAATAACCTCTTTTTCTTAATATCTATGTATTTTAATGAAATTAAAGTAAATCCTTCCTATTCCTATTCAAATTTTATATTAAAAACAACTGAAATGATATTTAATTATGTCTACAATTAAAGAATTACTGAACGATTCCCTTGAGGCGTCTTGACGATCTTGTTTTGTTTTCTAGGATACAGTTCCTGTTTCCAGACTCAGTGTAATATGCATTGCATTTCCATTTTTTTTTTTTTTTTAGGTTGACACACCCTGCATTTTTCGTTCCTCGTCAACTATTTGGATTATAAAATCGTATGGATCGTCTGCATCTTAACTTATTGATAACATAGGACGCTTATTTTCTCATTAACATTAAGCCTGAGTTTCATTTATTTTGGGGATAGTATTTCTCTTCTCACCTTATCATATTTTACGGTCTGACATTCTTTTCTGCACGTTTTGCGATGAATATAATGTATTGTTTTGGGTGCAGTTTGCACATCTCGTCCATCTTTCCACATAAAAATCTATTGACGAATAGATTACATATGTTGCAGACTTTACTTTCGCATCGCTTTATTTTGTGAAGTCTTTCGTTGGTGCCCATTATATTGCTGGTTATTTTATACCAAGTTGGACTATCGCCCATCAATAACGGAAGTAAAACGTTTACTCCAATTAGTTCCAATTAATTATGAAATAAAATAAATGAGTCTTAGGGTTGCTTAACAGGTGAAATTTGCTTGTAAAGCAAAGTTTGAAACGACAAATCGAACGCCGCTTGGGGTTCACACAAAACATCGAACGTGGAGGTATCTGACCAATAGAATACTACTGTTGCCTAAGAGGGAATGTTTATAGGCTAAAGGTTTCTTCCCAGAGACGACAGACAGAATATAACCATTCAGTACGAATTCAGCGTCAAATAACCGGACGTTATTAATTCTTTAAGTGGATAGAAGGATGAAACAGAGCAAGATGAAGGATTTTTTAACATATGATTAGATAAAAATGAAAGAAATGTCATTATGCAAATAAGACAGTTGCTGAGAAGTCACTCCGTGGACAAGATATAATGCGCTTAGGCAGGCGTGTTGTGTCTATCGGTAAGAGATCCGACGATGGAGCTATACTTAACCGTGGCGTCGGCTCCTAGCAAGAACTCGTGCCGCAATTACGTGGACAGCACACGGATGAGGAGACCGCGCCTGGACACCAAAGGCTATAATTTCATCATGGCTGGCCGGCGTCTACAATGTTGCCATGCGTTTTATTTTCAACTTGTCCACCGTCTTCCACGGAAGTTTCTACGCAGTCGACAGCTGCGGAAGTCCTCTTTGGCAGTTCTCCCACACTTGCGCCAGACGTAGCTTTGTCTGGAAACTCGGCTCCCTCCTGCCTGGGTTATTGGGCTGATAAATTAATTCATTGGGGAGCAGAAGTTGGAGTCACAGCTGATGTTACATACTATATAGCGCTCCGTTCAGTTCGGATCAATACGTCAATGACTTAAGTGGATTGCTTCTATCATGTGAACAGATGGCTTACCCTGAGCTAAAGCAGTAATGTTCCCGGCCGAATGACGCTACGTAGCGTAAATCACAAATGCAATGGCGAGGCAAATTTGTGAGAGCAGCAACTTCGATGAAGTAATTAAATTTAGCCTTCTGCTGACTATTATTATGTAACTATATGGCATCAGTAATCTCTCTTTAGAAACAATATGTTTGGTTTGAAACTTCCTGGCAGATTGAAAATATGCATTATGTAACTTCGGTTACGGTACGTTTGGCCTTCATATTGGGTATACACTAGAACTGGCATATCCTTACGGCAGGTATCTTTTGGATCCTTTTAGTATGTTGGTTGCGCTGGACTGCCACAAACACACCTGAAGATGGAACTGAATAATTTCAAAATCGTTGATGTGAACTGAGTACCGTAATAAAACAGGAAATTGATTATACTGTAACAGTATTTTAATGAAATACACAATTGAATGACCCTAACATTCCATAGATGAAGATGAATCACACCACAATGAGTAATATTGGATGTAACATGGAAACGTAATACAGCGTAGATACTCGTATAAACGTTTCGAAATTACGAAAGTAGATTTCCGATAAGTGATGCTATGCACTGAGTACTACTTTTGCCCTACTTATAACTTTCGTAATATTCACATCTACCGAGATAGAGAGGTCAATAAATTTTGTTATTGAAAATATATATTTCTCTTACTAGATTTAGGAGACGTTGGATTCAATAATATATTAATGCTTTTCTAATTAACGTTCGCAATGCACATTTTCGCACAAAGACACAGGGTACGTGCTAAATGAAACGAATATGACAGTCACAACGGCTGTAATGGCACTTAAAAATCGGGTAATGTTTCAGAAAGTGTGTTAGGTCAACTGTCTCTATCCCGACAATCAAATCATTTACTACCTTCTTTTTGCGGAACGTTTCATGTAAGTTTATTCTATAGAACTTGTGTGCAACATCAAAGAAGTTTTTTTTTACTTTTTCACGTTTTTCAGTTAATTTAAGAAAATATTAATTGGATAATGCTATTGACAATCTGTTTAACAAGTGCCGCAGCAGTCTTGATCACCAAAAATGGTGGTGAGGAGAGGAAGATATTACTTATGAGCGGAAGTAATCAGTACGTTTGCTATTTTCCCTTCAGGGAGTTTGGGATAGTATCCTGTGTTGTGGATTGGCAAGAGAGCCAACCCACTATGAGAGGAGCCGAAAGGCACGCGTTTTAGCTCACGCAGGCTGGCGTGAGGTCTGGAACAGGTCAAGGAAATGAGACTAGCAAAAAAGGACGTAGCTGTGGAATACTTAACTTTAATCCGTAAATGGTGAACATCGCTCTTGACGGTACATGTTTTACAGCATCAATAGTAACTGGTAATGGCGCTTTGCTAGGTCGTAGCAAATGACGTAGCTGAAGGCTATGCTAACTATCGTCTCGGCAAATGAGAGCGTAATTTGTCAGTGAACCATCGCTAGCAAAGTCGGCTGTACAACTGAGGCGAGTGTTAGGAAATCTCTCTAGACCTGCCGTGTGGCGGCGCTCGGTCTGCAATCACTGATAGTGGCGACACGCGGGTCCGACGTATACCAACGGACCGCGGCCGATTTAAAGGCTACCACCTAGCAAGTGTGGTGTCTTGCAGTGACACCACATCCTGATCAAGCAGAGATGTTGCATACAAGTTCTATAGAAAAACTTTTTATCTATTTCTGTCTGAACTAAAACCTGATATGAGCGATGAGTTACTGAACATTATTTTTGTTCCTAACAAAGGATTTGGTAGCAGCTGGGTGTTTTTTACACTTTCCAGCAACGATCTATAAAGTAAACTGTTCCTCCTCTTCATCTTTTGTAAGAATGTGCTTGTAATCTTGGATAAGTTTAAAATCCTCTTCGGCACTAAATTGCCTTCTGAAGTTTTTTCGTTTTTATTTTCGACGAGCTTTCTTTCATGTTGTAGGATCTATGACGAGGACGTCGATCGTGAGAGAAAATCTCCTGAAGAAAGTTTTTGACCAACACTTGCAAGAGATGAGAATCCGATCTTTATAAAGAAAGAAAATCTCTGTAACACGCATTGTATCTGTCCTATTGTTCCTTTCTTATTTCTCTTATTTAATTTTTTCTGCTTTCAGCGCAGAGTGCTAGGTATTTTCTGTAATCGTTATTGGAACATAATCATCGGATAAGGCTAGAATTATAGGTTCTAGAACTATGTACTAGAAATGGCTGGAAAATCTTTTCGCAGAAACCGCAACGATTTCTAGTTCCATATTAAATCTTGTCGCAGCAACCTTACTGATTTTCCAATCACTATTTTGGTATTCGGTCAATTAACCCATGAATAGGAAACCATGATGAACTACTTCTGATGACAAAAGTCAGGCTCGTAAGTATATTCCAGCAAGAAAAATACACATTCTTCTTTAGGAGTGTTTCTTTCCATGAGATGAAGGAAGATTATTTTTAAGAAGGTATAATTTGAATGTAGAAACTGATTTTGGCATTCACCTAGCGAGACTTACAGACCTTGGTTTCCGGAACGATACGGTAATACGGTATTCAGTATACCCATCAAGAGGAAAACAGGCATCACCAGGCATTTCATTGCTACCGATCAAGTGAAAATTATTGTCGAGTTTTGTGTAGGTTTCTGTAAATATTCTGGAAAGCCTCATGTATGGACGAGAGACTCGAGATAGCTCCTCAAGACTTTCTCAAAAATATGTAGACGGCAATGGAGATACAACTTAAAACGATTAAACTGTTTCTATTTACAATTTTACTGTCACATTTTAATGGATCTGTATTGCCTGCTGTCGTATCACAATGAAGTCGCTGAATTTTTTGTGTTACACCGCACTACTCAACAGACATGGTTTGATCTCATTCTGAAAGCAGTGGAACATCAGAGATTCCCAGCAATTGCTCCTTGCCTTGAGATTACCATAGTATTGCGTCTGTCAACCTTTTCAACTTTTGTGAACGAAGGAAGCAGTTGTTCATCTCAGTGCAACAATATTATTGGCACGTGTTAATGTTAAATCATTTGTTTCCGATGTACCAACCTGACGAATGGTAAAGGATTGTTCTGCTTTTTCATAGCTCCTTTTCTTTTTCTCCTGGCGGTTTGCATTGGATTGGTCTTCAGTCATCTTTCTCCTGTGTGTCTTAGTTTTCTTAATCTACACCAAAAATCGTCATTTTTGGCGTGAAAACATTTGAAAATTCTACCTTTAAATTTTTTCATGTTTTCCAGCGTATCGGAATGTGCTATGTGAAGGAGAGGGTCCATAATTTGCACGGAAAGCTCTCTATTTTCCTTCTTTCATATTTGCAGCTCTAATAAAATGTTTCTATAAAGTTGTGAAAAAAAAAACGGAAAACTTTTTGAACCACCAATGCTGCGCTTTCATTTGTTGTAAGATTTATGACTGTTAGACTGCCGCAGAAAATGTTTAAAACCTCACCGCTGGAGGCTACTTCAGGTTCAATCATGTGACTGGAAGCGTAGCTAACAAGAGAGATGTTTATATTACTTCTTTATTAGTGTAATGAACTATCGAAATAAACTGATGTAATTTAATATGTCTAGGAAAAGAGAATCACAGACGTTACTTCTAACAGAAACACAAATTGTTTGAAACAACCATTGAAAATCACTATGAAAGATAAGTAGGTCGTTGGTTACAGAATAAGTAAAACAAGAACAAACATGACAAAAATACAGACACTATAAAACCAATTTATCAAATAACAGTAACAGTATAATTCTAATAATAACTGTGTAAGTTTCTCTAATAATATTTACTAAACATCCTGTGGCATAGTTTGCATGTAGAACATTCGGTGTTTTCTCAAATTATCTCAGCAATAAAGAATTACTCGTTACTGGAAGTAGACATCACATGATAATTAAGTTAATTATCAGGCGGAAGTGGTTTCAACTGAAATAACATAAAAATTATTTGAAAAACGAAATTCAGAACGAAAATTTCAGAACTTTGCTGTCGTTGGAAGGAAGAAATGAAGAGTTTAACGTACCGTCGACGTTGAGGTTATTAGACACGGAGCAAAAGCTCGGATTGTTTCAAGGACGGGGATGGAAATCGGCCGTGCTCTTTCAAAGGAAGTATTTAGCGTTTTAGTAAAATCACGGAAAAGCTGAATCAGAATGGCCGGATGTGAATTTGAAACAAATGCAAGACGAGTTTGCTAACCACTGCGCCACCTCGCTGGATCATTGTCGTTGGTTATCGCCTCACACACACACACATACACACACACACACACACACACACACACACACACACACACACATCTGTATACAATGCAATCGGTTGCCAATAGCTATACCTGCTTGTAATACTACACTCAACTATTTTACAATTTCTACGGAGTTCCTGCTGGTTTTGTAATGGTGCGTAAGTAATCTGAATGTCGCATTACGGCTTAGCAGAGTACTCACTTTTAACCACTGTGTAAACGAGAACGCACGTACTGCAATCTCCATACATGACATGTGGAATTACTTTCGGAGTGTAATTATTTTCGATGATTTCGTTTTGTGTTCCTGATTCACCTCTCATATTATTATTACATTTACTGAAATCTTATATTATTTTCTTTCTTTCGTTGTAAGATGGACTGTCTGCCATCTTATCAATTGAAATGTGGTACGTAGCCAACATAAGTTTCATTGCTTTCCCTTCAACTGAAAAATATTAAAAATAACATTACAAAATTTCAATATGTGAAGTTACATGCAGATCTTTGTCACAGAGCTACGTAAGCCGCAGCCGGACTGCAATCTCGATTCAAGCTGCAAGACATATCTCTTCGTTACTAGGTAACGAGAAGGTGGCTTAACTAAAAGATCTGACAGCTGATTGCTTATTTCCTCTTCTACTCCCCTTTCACGTGGAATTCTCGTCTAGGGTGCAAGAAGACATACATTATCTGATCAAAAGTTTCCGGACACCCCCATGTAACGCGGAATTGATCACTAGATGTCACGAGAGGCGCAACTGCTAGTATATAATGAGGGGGGGACTATTGTGTTGTCAGTACAGACACAGCAACAACAGAGTGAGTCGGTTAGTGGAGCTCAGTGACTTCGAACGTGCACTAGTTTTTAGATGTCATGTGAGTAACAGTTCCATCAGGTATGTTTCAACCTCTCTGGAGCTACCCAAATAGACTACTGGTGATGTGGAAACGCGAAAGAACAAGCACAGCTAAACCGATATCAGGTAGACGTCATGTACTAACGTACTGGTACCGTCGAGCAACGGGGATGGTGTTGTGAAAGTCACACGAAACCAACGGAAATCGGAACGGAACTCGTGTTTTAGAAGGTATTACCATCAGTCCAACTACCGCAGTGACTGTGCGTACGTAGTTAAGAAAAATGGGATAAAATGGTCGAACAACTCTTTATCAACCACACATTTCCATAATCAGTGCTAATGGACGCGTGAGGTGGTGTAAAGGGCGACACCACGGGACAATTGATAACTGGAAACGAGTAATTTGGGGTGATGAATCACGTTATATCCTATGGCAGTCCAATGGGAGGATATGGATTCGTGAATGCCTGGAGAACATTACCTATCAACCTGTTTAGTGCCATCAGTGAAGTACGAAAGAAAGGATATTACGGTGTGACGGTGTTTTTCGTGGATAGGTTGTTGTTCCCTTATTGCGCTTAACAAAACGCTAAATGCGGAAGGATATGAATACATTTTACAGCATGGAGCACTGGGTACAGTAGGACATTGCGGAGACGATGATGTTTTGTATCAGCACAATGCACTCTGTCAGAAAGTAGCATCTGTGAGGCAATGGTCTGTGGACAATATCATTCGTGAAACAGATCGACCTGCCGAGCGTCCAGACCTGAACTCAGTTAAAGACCTTTGGCCTGAGTTAGAAAGTTGTCCTCGCTCCAGGTCCCATCGTCAAACATCACTACCTTTTCTGGTTTCAGTTCTTGAGGAAGAATTGTCTGCTAGACATTCGTACACATTTAGTCACCTTATTCAAAGTGTACCAGCAGAGTTCAGACCGTCATAAAGACGAAGGGTTGACTCCTTACGTTAAAGATCACTAATAGTTGTCCGAATACTTTTGATCAGATAGTGTGACAGAGCTGACCGACCATCGAATTATTGCAACTTAGCCTCCGACCCAACATTATTATTGTAATCATCTTGAAGTAGAAACTCCTTTATCAGTGTTCGCTTTTACAATACATATGTTTCTGGATGGGGTCCGCCTTTGCAAAACACAATTTTGTCTATCTCAAACATGTTTCCCTGCATTTGCAGCATCGTCAGTGGGCTTTCATTTTATGGCTGTTAAACATAAAGAATATTCTTCAGTGTTTGTACACAGGCAAATATTAGTTTTTAAAATCGTAATTACAATTTTTTCAAGAACACATAAAATTATGAATTCATAACTTTTTACCACATGGCGTGGTTTTCCTGAGGTATTCTGCTTTTATAGTACCTGTTTCCTTTCACAGTTTGTCATCTGAAATCGTATACAACTACACAATTTATCTACATTAAATTGTATATTGTTGCAGATGACAAACTGTGAAAGAAAACAGGTGCTATAAAAACATAATACCTCGGGAAAACAACGCCATGTGGTAAAAAGTAATGAATATGTATTTTAATGTGTTCTTGAAAACTTTGTAATTACGATTTTAAAAATTAATATGTACATGAGTGTAAACAGTAAAGAAAATTCTTTATGTTTAACAGCCATAAAATAAAAGCGCACTGATGATGCAGAAACTGCAGTAAATTATGATTGGGATAAAAAACCAAATTGTATTTTGCTACAGACGGACCCATC
This sequence comes from Schistocerca americana, assembly GCF_021461395.2. Taxonomy (NCBI): domain Eukaryota; kingdom Metazoa; phylum Arthropoda; class Insecta; order Orthoptera; family Acrididae; genus Schistocerca; species Schistocerca americana. Next base: position 452,718,287 of record NC_060130.1, read on the forward strand.
CAAAAACATATGTATTACTGTTGTAGCAGATCTGCGTAGTCTATACACCTATTTATTCTTAGTTCTATAATATTGTTGATAATGACTAATTGATTTACACTTATAGTAAACAAACATCTCTGTTTGTTTCAGAACTCCTGGATGGACGCAGATAGAGGCAACAGAGAGAACCGTTTACGAAGAGGATTGAACTAGAAATCTGGTTGTTCGTTCAGGAGAGCGGACTCCGACTGAATGTATTCTCAGATGACCGTTCATTTTGCTTATAGCAGCTGAAATCTTTAAACTAATTATAGTAATAATTCAGTATGGAGTGGAAAATAAGTAATTTCTTCGCTTAATTTCTTCATAAATAATTTTCCACACATCGGTTAGCGTATCCCAGCTATTAAATAGACCTTGAAAGAATTTTATCTATAAATGACTAGGCAGCAAGACAAACAACGCGGTTTTTTCTGGAATGCGTGTCTGATGTCCATTTTCAGTACATGTTAATAAAGTATAGCAATTTGTACAACATTCACTGCCAACACAGAAGCGGTACTGTTTGTAAAACAGAACACGTTTCATCCACGTATGTTGTGCAGCCACAGATGTGGAAAAGTGAAAAGAAGTTTTTGTTGTTTGTTCTAAAAACGTCTAACAGGCTGATAACGCTGAAACTTTTGTCTATCTGTAAAGCTGTACTATATAAGAGCGGTGTAATAGAACAGCTTGTTACCGACGAAGTCCTTATTTTATTGCAGCATTAATGAAATTTATTTTGATGTGTACATTCCGTTATTGAAGTATTGCTTTCTTCGGAATACCTAATCATTTAAACTGATACGTGTGATATAACGAATTAAACTGAAAGTAAGGGTGTACATTCCTTTCAGGAAGATAAATCATGTATTGTGAATAGCAAATAGACATCGTAGCTCTAAATATTTACTATTTACTGGCAAAATCTTATCGTCATACCAAAGGATCAGATGGACGTATATTGTTTAGTTTCATTCTCCGTCCTGTGTTACTTTGCACAAGCTTAATTTCTCTATTAGTACTCATTATGAATGCTTCTCACCAACATTCTGAGTGTCATTCACAGGTACTTAATAATAGCGTAGAAAATACGTTAAATGTAAATTTGTCTTATTTGCTTCAGTTCGCCTCTATTCCCAATATTAAGTCATTCCAGTTTCATTAGTTACACCTTGTAAATAATGAATTACTTGTCTTAGGTGAACAGTCTCCAATGACATATGAAGTTCAGTAGAGATTTATGTAAAAGATTCCTTGAGGTAACACAAGCTACTTCAAGGAAAGCCTACCTATTTTTATTGTTCTCGTGTACAGTGGTATTTAAAGGAACTACAGCATGACTGCAAAACCCCGCGTTGAGAAATCCTATTTTCATCAGACGAATTACACCTTAAATAAAGAAACCAGGGTATCCATAGACTATTTTTCGAGAAGAGTACAATAGTGATTCAGTCCTACAGCGGGCGTTTTTTCAGAAAAAATGTAATGAGAAGAGAAGGGAGACGATTTCAGTGATTTCTTTCCTTTTTTTTACCGCAGACTGTTTCTCGTTATGACCTTTCCAGAGAATGGAAGTAATAAATGCTTCATGTAGTCCAGTTAAATTATTCAAATCCGAATTGCTAGTTTTCCGTCTTGGGTCAAAATAGCGCATCTAAGTCTTAAAAACACTTACTTCCATACAAAACAAATGTAATGGACGCACTCAGTAATAAATAACAATAATGATTATACTGAGAAGCGAACGGTGAAAGTGTCAATAGGTACTGTAACTTAATTTATTGTGTACAATGCGCGCGTTTCCATTAGTGTATCCTCTGTATGAATGTAATTTAGCTAGATTCAAAGAAGAATCAGTTATATAACAGAGAACGTTAAGAATGAATGATCGGCATCCATTACAAAAAGAAGCGAGTATTTTTGTATGCTTCTGTCTTGTGACACAATGGAGTAAATCGAAAAGTTCTTATGGGATATTTCTACTGTTTAATCAAAAGAATTTAGGTGACGCCTTCTATCGTGTTTATCTATATAACAGGGTGTGTAAGTGTGATGTATGAATGTAAGGGTCACAGTAGACTCGCTGAATGTCGACAGTTGTCACTGTTTATACTGAATACTAATTTTTTCATTGTGTGATCGTGATTTCCGAAAATGAATACTTGGTATATATTTTTACGGATTTTGCTGTCCGGTAGAATAAAAGTGAGTGTTCGTATGTACGCATGCTTTTAGGTGATTCGCAAATATTGTTATACTATGTGTAGTGTTCGTAACATTTTCCGACTTTTGTCAAACGCAAGAAAACTCTTTATGGAAAATTAGTTGTTATCGTTCTTAATGAAAATCCATCATAATTTTGTGTCAACTATGGTGGTGTGTTGTGACAGAGTGTGTACATGAGTCTCGTAACCACACGTCCTATTTCTTAATTATATTTTTAAATTTGCCCTTTTTACTGCTGCAGCAAGCAGCGTGATATGAGAAATGTAGCTTCAAGTTACATTTCAAATTTTACTCCATTTTTTGACAGGGTACGTGGTTATGGCTGTATATAGACGACACTTTTTGAAACGAATGTCAAAAAACTCTTAAAAAATATGATGTGACAATACAGGAGCAGTTCAGCTGATGCCACGGAAAGAAAAGCTATTATAGCATAGTCCTCGACGGTGTGTGGGTCACGCTAAGGAATGCCTTACAATGTGCAAAGTTCAAACTTTACCTACCTTGATGACACGTGAATAATGCTAAATGTGTTAACTGCTGTTTATTCCAAAATGGAAATGAAATCCTTCGATAACAATGAGAGTCGTAATCTACAAGTTAACTCCTTGAAAATCATTTTCAATCAAATGTGCCATCGACATCTCTTGATATTGGCGAACATGTGTAAAATGACAAATACACTCAAATAACAACTTACATAATTTGCACGGGACCTTTTCCTGTTCTGATACCATCTCCAATACACACAAATATTATAGGAAAAAGCTTAACTGAAACTATATGAGGAAGAACCTGTTCCGTTTTCTGTGGTAGTTGTTGATATTAGCATAACAATGCATATGTAGTTATCAATGATTTCATAAGCTTGTATACCTACTGCAACTGACTAATGTATTTATTCTATGGTATGTGTTTAACGTAGTAAATGTATATGTCGTTGTATGGTTCTCATTTAACTTCAAATTCCTCGTCTGGAGGAACATATTCAATGTAAGTCATTCATGGGCCAGTTCAGAAATTGTTGACAATGGTTACGTTGAGATATAGGAGAAGTTAGAAAGGACTGATTGTTTTCGTGTTTATTTTCATTTGGGATGACTGGGATTTGGCATAGCGGATGAATAAAGAAAGTAATGCTTACGTCAGACGTGCACAATGGATGTCATGAAGGAATGTTAAATGTATTTGGTCTTTCGTGACCTTATTGATGTATTTACCCTACCTTAAAAGTTGTTCTAGTCATACATGTTTCATCAACAACTAATGTGTTATGTGTAGTAGATAACTAAGTAAACCTCTACTGTGCTTACTGAATTCAAAAGTAATAATTATAAGATATGTGTTCGTCGTCTAAGCGATTATTAACATTGTGTTACAGATATAAAATGATTAAACGTAGTTAAAGATGTCCCTCTTAACTAAAGGTATACTGTTTCTGGAGTTTTTTGTATATTGTACCACGTATTAAACGAGTAGAGCTGTCTGCAGGTTTCCGTGTGAGGGTCTTGGTCTCGTAAGTTTGAAAGCTGCAAATTGCAGTCTATTGATGAAAATGGTGTCTTCCGGTGTCGAAAAGAGTCTTGTGTAAGGAAATGAATGTGGAAAGATACGACACGAGTCGTTGAAAGTAATGTACAGCAGCAGCCGTAGAAATTGATAGAATGGGTCACGAATTCTAAAGCTTTCAGACATCTCAGACTTTACACAAACATCCCTAACATCTTTAACTGCTTAAGATGATGGACAAAACCAAAGGTATTTTTTCAATACACCAGGAAGATATTTAAGATTTTTGTTCGTTTCATTCATTTATAGTTTTTCTGATTGCAAGAGCAACATGTTGCATTTCGTTTTGGTTTTTCAAGCGGGGAAACTGAAACTGAACGCAAGATGCTGGAAGTATTTGAAAGCGAAAGTATACTGCTTTCACACATAATTTAATGACATTATGTATATATTAATGATTGGGCGCACAATTTATTTCGTTAAGTTATTTATTATATTTTTTCCACAGGGGTACTGAAAAATACTACGCGTAGTTGAGAGTTCGTGACCTGGGCGGGTTGCGATATCTCATTGTTTGTGATAAATCCATGTGTTAAGCTTCCCTTTGTATGTTTTCCTGTTTCATATGTAGTCCATATATGTTGGTGTTAGCCATTAAGTGGTAATATACTCGTATAAATGCCATATGTTTCAATAGCATATATTAAATTTCAATGTTGTGTGTTATGGAAATTCAATTGATCATAAAATTGGTGTTACTTATCTCTGAGGTGTTTCCTGTATGCATCTCCTCTCAGGCATAATAGATGTACTTAAGTGGCTTGTTTCGCATGTTCTGTCAACCCGTCCTCATTCCTTTAATCGATATAAATAGGAGACGATTATTTGATATTCCAACACAATAACACAACAAGTTGAATCAGTATTGCATGAGAATCTATGTACTGTACTTATGTGTGACACAGCCTACCTAAACTACCTTAGCAGGGAGGTGAACCGCATTGTGTTCTGTTGATAACCAATGCGGATACTAGTCATCTAATTGTTTCTTTCTCCCCTTTCCTTGCTTTAATATATCGATACATAAATATGATCACGCTGTTGTGTATGTTATGTTTTAAAGGTGCTGCAATGTATTGTAAATCTTACTTAAAGAATAAAGTCTGAAAAACGTCAAACCTTTTTCTTCGTTCCCGTTCTGTCTTATAATCTCTTACCTAACTGATGTTTAACCATGGTGAACAAACGTTTTAAAATAACATTACTTGAGCTCTTAAACCTATTACTGCCATTTATAATTAATTTGTAAGTTTCGGTCCCATAAGAACGCAACAAATGCAAAAATCCTAGAAAGAAGTGCAGCGTAATCTGAGAAAACCACTTAGGGAAAAGTAAAGAAGGAAGTGGAAAAGTTAAAGAGCAGCTTGAAAGATATACATTCCAAGCACATCCACTGCCTGACAAAAAATTTTAAGCACTCAGAAGAGGAGGCGAAAACGAATTGAAAATTCAAGAGTTGAGAGGTTATGTTATTTCAGTGATTACAACATGAGTCAGATTTAAAAAGAACTTGGTAATATGGTCCTACTTGTCAATTTTATGTTGCACCTCCTGTCTCCTGGATGCCTATTCTGATTCGGTGAGGAATGTTCTCGGATATCCGTTGTATCCTCTCCTGAGACAAATTGGTCCATACGTGTTGTAGCTTGTCCTTGATATCCTGAATGCTGGCTCTAAGAAAACGTAGAAATTCTACGAGGTTTCACTCATTTTCTATCTGAGACAGATGGGCTGATCTTGATGTCCATGGAAGTCCCTCAACGTCACGCAGACAGTTCATAGAGACACGTGCCATGTGTGGACGGGCATTGACCTGTCGAAAAATGGTGCCAAGATACAGTAGCGCGATACAGGTTGTCCAGCGGAGGAGTCCCTGATTTCCGAATTAAATATCTCGAAAACTACAATTGGTGGAGGAGTGCAGCAAACGGTGTGTTTATTGTGAAAACCGTAATAATTTTCTGCCGAAGTTATGCAGAAGTTTCGTAATAGGTCGAAATACTGCTAACAGATGGGGCTGTAATCGTAATATATAATGCCTATAATTAGTGTGCCGTAGCTCAGAGCGATTGTTTCCAGGGCTGAAACGTAAAAGGAGGTTTGGGTACTGTAGGAAGATGCTGAAATCACGTATTCCGCTGAACGTGTTTTTTCTGGTACTGGAATACAACAGATGAGAACGCAGTCCTACGGCAAGATGCAGTTTTCTAAAACTATTTAATGTTACAAATGGACCTGATGCGAAAACTATTGGCAAGCTCTTCGCCACTTCCCAACGAGCATGTATCGTGGCTGCTGATCTAGCGGGGAATGTTGACCCCAGGCAAACTGTAGTTACTCGTTCGAATGTCGCCACGGCTTCTGGAATTATTCAGCAAAATACAAGGAAATCCGTCCGAAGAATTGCAGTAGCGACTGGTCTGAAGCGTTCCTACACGCAGAAAATATTGAGACAGAGTCTATACATGTTTGCATTCAAAGCCAAAACCACCATGTCATATTTGTACTAATTGTGCTACATAGGGCTGAGTTTATGAACCAAATTCTCACAATGATTGATAGTAAAAGCTCTGATAATAACTGCATCTGGTTCACTGATTAAGCACGCTTCCTCCTGAATTCGATTTTAGTGTTCTGAAGTTCTAATTTTGTGTAGATGTAAACCACGGTATACTCATAAAATTACTGTTTGCGTTGCTGTATGCTGCAGAAGCATTATTGGCCCCTATTTAATGCGAGAAATGATCACTAGTGAACGTTGGGTTGCAATTTTCTAACGATTTGTCGTTACACAACGTTGGAGGATCGACCATGGACTGAGGAGTTCATGCGAGATAGGGCCCGACCACATCGAACCGAAAAGATGTTTTGATTTCTTCATGAATACTTCGGAAATAGAGTCACTGCGTTGGATTAGTGCTAATTTATTGGCGCAGGGACAGATACGCTTCCGTATTCGCCCTATCTGACTTCTTGCGACTAATTTTTGTGGGGCACATTGATAGACACGGCCTATAGGGACCATCCCATCACGCTGGATTAGCTTGAAACACCGATTTGCGTGGCATCTGAATTCATTTCCGTTGACATATTACAGGATGTGATAGTAAATTTCATTGTGCGTTTGCACCATCTCCGTACGTCTTGTGGTAGACGTTTCGAACAGATTATGATATGATTGCAAAGACTGCGTGCAGAGGACGAGTTTAATACTGTAACAGCTGAACAGCGTACACTGCCGTCAGTTTGTAGCTTTTCGAACTATTCGAAACTTCTGTACAACGTCTGTACAAATTTCTTATTGCTTTCACAATAAATGTGCCGCATGTTGCACTCGTCTATCGATCTTACAAGAAACCCCTTGAGTGCGAGGACGCAATGTTCAATGTTTAGTAATGTTCATTTGAAAGTGTTGTTGACAATTATGACAGGAAAAATACTAGCTGTTAATGACTCACCATGCCTATCAGGAGGGCGACAGAAAATGTGTGTCCGGGAGGTGCAGAGATCAGACTTCTATGAGATATATGTGTTACACTTCGCAAAGTGGACATCGTCGATATTCACGAAATGTTCAAAGCTAACCATTAACTTGTACCATGAAGACCGAGTGAAAAGTGGCAAGTCACAGTGATCATTTAGGTTCACACAATCAAGATCGAAGGCGAACTCACTGGGAGTTACAAACCGTGTAGGACGTTCAGCTAGATGCCCACTCTTAAACAACACATACAGAATCACGTTAGTGTAACAGGTTGTTGAGAACTGATGGAATCTGATGGCATGCAAGCGAATGCGAAACAGACTGTCGTGGAGTTATCCTTTAGGGCGTACCTGCAGATTAGTGCGATAATATGTTTTGTTGGCACCGAAAAAACAAACATTCAGAGGCTGAATTTATCCTGTCGTTTCAGATGGTAGGAATTTCAATGTCACACACTTTTCAGGAGGGGCAGTTTGCTCTAAACGAGTATGATTTATGTACGTAGACAAGGAATCAAGCATAAGCTTGACCAAAGTAGGTGACCATACCATAGCTGTAATTTTCTTTCACCCATTGTCCCACTCTTACTTGCTGTGTCATAAATATTCCCTACTGTCCTCGCAAGGTCACGCACACGAGAAAGATAAGTACGTGACAAAGCACCCCCAGCTTCTCGCAGCACAATAAAAAATCCCGATTGGTCGGAGTTGGAAACAAATTCCTTACTCAACGATGGGATAAGTTTGTTTATCGCATTCACAAATTTTCAGGCCGAATATGCAGTTTGCTGTGCACCGTCAAGTTGACGCTTTGTCTGATATTTCGTTATCTTACGTCTTCCAGTTACATAGCACTATATGAAGTTATTCATCCATCCATTGCTTCCCTTGAAATCACTGTAATCTATGTCATCCGAAATTTGATATGCACAATGTAGTAGGCCACTATCATGCACATCCTGTAAATTATATAGAGCATCCCTGAAAGGCGAAAGCACCAAGTTTTATAGCAAGTGTACATTGTCCTCCTTTGAATATCCATAGTTATCATATGCACTACACATTCATATTCGAAACCTCCTCATATATAAGTATGATGCGATGATCTTCTGTGTATGTAATTACACTACTTGCCATTAAAATTGCTACACCACGAAGATGATGTGCTACAAACGCGAAATTTAACCGACAGGAAGAATATGCTGTGATATGCAAATGATTAGCTTTTCAGAGCATTCACACAAGGTTTGCGCCGGTGGCGACACCTACAACGTGCTGACATGAGGAAAGTTTCCAACCGATTTCTCATACACAAACAGCAGTTGACCGGCGTTGCCTGGTGAAACGTTGTTGTGATGCCTCGTGTAAGGAGGAGAAATGCGTACCATCACGTTTTCGACTTTGACAAAGGTCGGATTGTAGCCTGTCGCGATTGCGGTTTGTCGTATCGCGACATTGCAGCTCGCGTTGGTCGAGATCCAATGACTGTTAGCAGAATATGGAATCGGTGGGTTCAGGAGGGTAATACGGAACGCCGCGCTAGATCCCAACGGCCTCCTATCACTAGCAGTCGAGATGACACGCATCTTTTCCGCATGGTTGTAACGGATCGTGCAGCCACGTCTCGATCCCTGAGTCAACAGATGGGGAGGTTTGCAAGACAATAACAATCTGCACGAACAGTTCGACGACGTTTGCAGCAGCATGGACTACCAGCTCGGAGACCTTGGCTGCGGTTACCCTTGACGCTGTATCACAGACAGGAGCACCTGCGATGGTGTACTCAGCGACGAATGGCAAAACGTCATTTTTTCGGATGAATCCAGGTTCTGTTTACAGCATCATGATGGTCGCATCCGCGTTTGGCGACATCGCGGTGAACGCACATTGGAAGGGTGTATTCGTCATCGCCATACTGGCGCATCACCCGGCGCTGTTGGTATGGGGTGCCATTGGTTACACGTCCCGGTCACCTCTTGTTCGCATTGACAGCACTTTGAACAGTGGACGTTACATTTCAGATGTGTTACGACCCGTACCTCTACCCTTCATTCGAACCCTGCGAAACCCTACATTTCAGCAGGACAATGCACGACCGCGTGTTGCAGGTCCTGTACGGGCCTTTCTGGATACAGAAAATGTTTGGCTGCTGCCCTGGCCAGCACATTCTCCAGACTCTCACCAACTGAAAACGTCTGGTCAATGGTGACCGAGCAACTGGATCGTCACAATACGCCAGTCACTACTCATGATGAACTGTGGTATTGTGTTGAAGCTGCATGGGCAGCTGTACCTGTACACGCCATCCAAGCTCTGTTTGAGTCAATGCCCAGGCGTATCATGGCCGTTATTACGGCCAGAGGTGGTTGTTATGGGTACTGATTTCTCAGGATCTGTGCTCCCAAACTGCGTGATAATGTAATCACATGTCAGTCCTAGCATAATATATTTGTCCAATAAATACCTGTTTATCATCTGCATTTCTTCCTGATGTAGCAATTGTAATGGCCAGGAGTGTACGTTTAGTACCCGCTCCTTGGACAACGATTGTCCTTTACTGCGTTTCACTGGAGTGGTATATGTGGCACTCTGTCCGACAAGGATGGTGAACTATACAGGTCAACACGTTTTTCATTGTCACTTTCACTTGCCAAGCGCGTATCGTCACCATTGTACTCATGATGTACGTTATTCGCATAATCGAGCGTCGATTCCACACACGCCACTGACTCATCTTGCTGAAACGCTGATATTTCATCTGCCAGTTCTTTCTTACTCTGTGAAATTCCTTGTGTTCCTTTCTGACGAAATTTCAGCTTCAGCAACTGTTGCTGTAGAGGTAATGCTACGTTCGTTTTGTTTATCCTTGCCATTTCTCTGCTCTGTATCAAAACCACAAGCACTGTAACACTGTTGTGAATTACTCGGCGACTAAGCAGTTCAACTATGCTCCGTAGCTTCATGCTGTGCTCACCATTGCATACCTCCAATCCCGTTCCCTGTTGCCATTAGCAAGTAATATTGTGGCTGCATAGTAGAAAAGATGTTGGCCGGCGAATGCCGTAAACATCGTTGGCCTTTTGCGACCTCGCACTCATTTGGTTCCTTGTTGGTTTTCGGGATACTTCATTTTGAAATTAGAGAATTCTTTGGTGGGTTGGTTCAAATGGCTCTGAGCACTGTGGGACTTAACATCAGTCCCCTAGAACTTAGAACTACTTAAACCTAACTAACCTAAGGGCATCACAAACATCCATGCCCGAGGAAGGATTCGAACCTGTGACCGTAGCAGTCGCGCGGTTACGGACTGAAGCGCCTAGAACCGCTCGGCCACCGCGGCCGGCTTCTTTGGTGGGCATGCCGTAGATAGCACATGAGGACGCAGGATGTCCATGACGTCAAAATTCTATCAATCACTACTAACCCTCACCTGAAGCCATACCCGATGACCTGAAGGCCAAAGTTAACACCGTTGTGCCGCTCATAACCAGTGGAGGAATGGGACTTCTCTTCAGATCTCCGCCTTACTCGCCGGCGATGGTCATCTTGGGTAGTGTAGAACCGCAGTTCATCGGTGGACACAGTATGACACCATTCTTCAGCTGTCCATGCTTCGCCGTCACTGCAGCACTCCAAACGCAGCCTTTATGTTTTACTGTTTACGGCAGCCTAAGCATTGGACGGGGATTCCCCTGTCCGGTTGCTGCTAGTCTCCGACTAATGGTGGGAAATGAGACAGAATGTTGCAGGGAGCCCATTATAATGATTGCATGATTCGACCAACCGGCCAAACTGTGGTCCACAGTGAGGTCCCTTTCAGACACTGACTAAACTAGAGCACTTATAATGCTCTCTGGTGGCATTCTACCTGACACAGACAACTGCAACTTCAATCACGTACATACCCACCGATGGTCTGCATATGTACGAAGTTACATTGAAATCCTTCTATGCCTTCCTGGTTCTCCACTTTGTTTGCGAGTGGGTGTAAGAACAGCGCGAAGTAATGGCAACAGTAAGAAACCTAAGTATGTCGAAGAGTGATATCACCAAGTTCAGTAGAACGCTGCTGGACAAAACAGTTGTGCATCAAAAGGTTAAGGAGTAGTTGTCACAAGGGGTATGACGAAAAAAGTATGGTGCCTACCTCGGGAAGGCATACAGTGACAGTGCTACGTAAAAATCCTGATGAAAAAAATCGAAGAATAATCGTCAGTGCCTTGACGAAATGTCAACTAAACAATTCCCGTAAAGCGGCTCTGTGATTTCCCATCAGCCAAGACTAATGATGGTGTGGTTTCTTTAACAGAATCCAGGTACACATTCTGTCATATCTCGTGGAAATTAAAGTAGTGTTTTGTCTTTAAGAGTCTCAGTGTAAAGTTGATATAAAACATAACACATCTTAAAGAAAACAAACGTGAGAACATTCAGTGCTAATAAAGGGTGAACGAAAGAATAATCTGGAGGATCGTAACAGAAAATGCTCTAGTTCCACTTTTTAGTTTCTAAGCATGTTTGATTAACCCTGATCATCGGCCGCTAAGGATACGTTCGAATATGTTTCCCGGACGTATTAGAGGGGAAATTCCTACACCTGCAGAAAACGCATCTTCAGCGGAGGAGTATCACCATATTAAGAGGGTATCTTACCTATTTTAAAGTTACTCATGGTACAAGTTGATTGTTAAAATAATAATACTCGTTGTATATAAAGCTTTTATCAGAAAAATAAATTGCCTATTGCAAAGTGTAATCGAAATAAAACGAAATGGCAAATCGTATATTAGAATAAGTGTAAGAATTCGTAAAATTTTACCATATGTAGTATCAACCACATAAGGGTGTCCCCCAAAGAGCTGGCAGGAACAAAAAGTGTGAGATGACGCTTACCCATAATATATTCAGGAGCCGTAAATCAGACTGTACTCTTCAGTTAAATCTGTTGATTGTTGGAAAAGAGTAGTTCATCTGCAACGAAAGGATTAAAAATGTCATGTTTGACCTCCCCCATAACAGTGTATCAGATACCACATGTATCTTGATAAATACGATATTTGTGCTCACAGATCATTCTACGACTGTAGGATACAAAAGGGCCAGAAATGTTACCACGTAGACGCAAGGAGACAGTAGCTGGTACAAATTAAAATATACGTACTAACACACTTGTACCGTTTTCAGTAAGACGGCGCAGAGCTCTCTACTAATTCCTCTATAACACACGCCAAGGATTATAAAGATGATACTGTATTAATTTTAGGTAGTGCAGAGGCACATAACCATCCACTACTGTTGTGATGGATGTGTCAATGAACCTTAAGAAGACTTTCTCTACCCTTCACTATAGTAATATGCTCGTCACTCAACTGAAATTTATGTAATTCGTGTAGAAGGCACGTGTGTGTGTGTGTGTGTGTCATGAGCGACAAACTGCTACACAACTATGTACTGAGTGAGGTTTTCGTCAGATAGGTAAGAGCAGTACATAAGATAATAAATTTAGTAAACAGGCTCTTAGAACAACAATACACAGAGGTTCAAATAAAGTAGAATATTAAATATAAAGGGGAGAAGGTGAACAGTGGAATCTAGAAGTTTTCTGAGTGGGGGATGGTCAAACTCTTGAAGGTGGTTAAATGCAAATACACGGTCCAGTCACGTTAATATGACCACTGCTTATGTTCGATGTCAACGTGCAATAACCACACACAGACATCTGGTGGCAGCACTGGCAGTGGAGGGTATATTACGCATGTAGGGGGGACGCAGGAAACAGTGCAGTCATTGCATTAATGCGGAAACGGAGCGATTTATCTGACGTCCAAAATGGCATGATCGTTGGCTTTCGGGACAACGGTGGAAGCATTTCCAAATTGGCTATGCTTGTACTGTTTGTGTACCACCGTGGTTAAAGTATACCATGGATGACAAAATGGAGCTATCCAAAATCGATGCCGACACAAGTGTGGTGCAACACAGGTCATAGATAACAGGGGTGAACGACGCCTGCAGCGATGTGTGCAGGCGAGTAGTTGAGCAACTGCTGAGCAATAGACCGTCTAGATGAACCAAGGGGCTACCAACAGTGTCTCCTCGACGACTGTCCAGCGAACGTTGCTGCGTATGGGCCATCACAGCAGGCGCTTCGTTCGTGCACCCATTCTAAATGCTGTCATTAGTGACGAAAGCTCGAATTTGCACGCCAGTAGCACAAATGGACGTCCACTGAGGGGCGACAGTTGACCTTTTCAGGTGAATGAGGTGTTACACTCCATTGGACAGATGGCCGTTGGTACTTATGGCTTGGAACGCCTGAAAGCAGACGCGCTTCAACAATCGTCGCACGGGGAACATTTTCGTGGCATTTTCTGAATGATCTTGTTATTCTGGAAGGCACAATGGATCAACACAAGTACTTATCTATCTTTGGGGACCATATTCAAACCTTTGTCAGGTGATGACGTTAATTTGACAGAAAAGTATAAAATGATGGATGATCGTGGAGTTTTGTTCCTAGAATGCTTATCTAACAAGACACTGAGAGTTAATAAGTTAGTTATTATGGAACATTGATATCAGTTTAGGACATTTTTCTAAAGATGCCTCTCAGGCGTCAGTCGACATTCTAGTTGGAATATCATCTTCCCACACACGAACAAATTGTTCAAATGGCTCTGAGTACTATGGGACATAACATCTGAGGTCATCCGTCCTCTAGAACTAACCTAAGGACATCACACACATCCATGCCCGAGGCAGGATTCGAACCTGCGACCGTAGCGGTCGCCACACACGAACAGCCAACATGTACATTCACTATTCACTTTCACATCTGAATCGTGCCGACAATTTATGAGCATCAGGATGTGAACCAACGCTAGGTTTTAAAAACGAATCTTCTGCAGTGTGACTTGAGGAATGGGTGCATGAGACGACTGTAAGTCGCATGCGGACGTTACTACTGGCCGCCTCCTTGGCGCTAACAGAGAGGAACAGCCCCTGTGCCGATACCGTAATTCACTCACTCGATGCCTCATATTTCCGTATGAAAACAATCATTCACAGAATGTCGTAGCAGACCACCTGCACTATGACATTGCCCAGGACAGGTGCTAGAGATTGTTGTATTATTGCCAAAGTGCACTGGTAAGTGTGAGACGAACTTTGAAATTTAAGATAAACTTCAAAGCACAGCTCTTATGTTCATAGTTAAGAATTATGAATTTCATTACGAAATAATGAGAAGACTAAGATGTACTAAAAGAAACTAATATTGTAATTCTACTATGAAACCAAAATCTCATCGTAAAACTTAGCTGAACAAAAATTTCTAATATATTGTGCATATGTATTATCAAGAGTAGCCTGCAGTCAGCCTAAGAATTTCAGCGAAATGTTGTAACAGTTGCCTACTAAGAAAAGAAATAAACTTCATATGACACACTTTTGCGGCAAAAAACGCAACGGATGCGCAGATTCGAGCTGCTTTCAAATCTCTTCTTGCAACAGAGACGTCCGCTAGGGAGGTAAGTGCTAAATATATAATAACACTCTAGATAGGAAACTCATTCTTGCAGAAGCATTATTAGGACATAAATCTAAAATTACAAGAGATGTAACGAACTGAGAAGTAGGTAACTGGCAACCTGACGTCCACTTAATTCATTATCAATGACTAGAAGTTAAGCCAGCACAGTCATTTCGGATGTCAGATGAGCTATTTCATAATTTTACTGACTATATGGAATTCGAACTGGATGTGATGTAACAAAATATGAGGAAATAAATATTTTTGTAAAATGAACTGAAAAGAGAATGATATCAACAAGGAACTGTGAAATTTGGTGACATTTGCTTCATGGAAACTTGTTTCTATAAATACGAAATTCTGTACGTTGAAGCACAAGCATCGATTTTCCTGTTCTTAAACATTAATTTCTTACTGAGTAACTTTCATTTTCTTGATGGGAGGGACTTTCAAACGAAAAATTACGTGGTATGTCTAGGACACAATGTACATATCTGTTATCTGCTTAAGCTCGGTCGTAGATAATGCTGCGTCAGGCTGTGAAATATTTTCTCTTAGTATAAAAGACTGCTTCGTGAATGAAAACATTCCTTGTTATAGGCAGCAAGAATATTGTGCAGACTAGGTGAATTCGTATACAGCCTTTATTGTCTTCAAAATTCTACTCGATCATCTAGGATATACAGTACATTTCAATCATGACACAGAATAACTTGAGTTTAGAAGTAAATCTAAGCCAGTGTACTATCAAAAAGTTTTGAATCATGTTACACAAAAGCCAAACACGAGTCACCACTTTATCTGTTATTTTTGTGTTTATAGGAAGTCTTCTGCTTCGTTCTCAAGAACCTGTGATGAGACTACTTTATATACGAACAACTGAACTCATAAACATTAATCGTTTCAACTTAATGTATAATATTCAGTTAGATTACATCAAAGGAGTAGAAAATTTGATGTAAAGACTTGTTTTTATCTTTCAAAAAACTTTTTCAAAATACAGATTCGAAATTAACAAGAAGGAGTGACAATGGAATGTTTCTTATCCAAACGACTTTCGATTGGCTAATGAAATGGCTTAGTTACCTTCAGATAGTGAAAGACCAGAAAAATGAGTGAAAGGGGCAAGCATGAAAATAGGACTACGGATTAACAGCAATGTAGGAGCTAATTTACTTATAAGGAAATTTGTAAAAACGTTTACTGAGTGAGCTGATGACATCGTGTACTTAAGGGCTAAAGATCTGTCTCTGATGACACGGAAGCTGATATATATCTACATGATTATTCAGCCAACCATACATAAGTGTTGGCACAGAGATTATAGAATCACATTGAGACTCTGTTTCTATGGTTCCGCTGTAGAATAGCACTTGGGAAAAATGAGCATCTAAACCTTTTCGTGCCATCTCTGATTTCTCTTATTTTATCACGATTGTCGTATTTTCCTATGTAGATGGAAGTCACCAAAATACGCTGAAGTGCAAAACTGAAGAAGAAAGTAACTTGCACTTGTTGTTTTACTGATTTGTAACACAGCTCGATGTAACTTGGGCCATACATTAATCGAAGTGCTACAGAATAGTACCGAAGGTTACTGAAAGAAATACACAATGAGAAGAACAAAAATGATACTTTTATTCAAAGACAATAATTTCACTGAAGTCAGCACCACTCATGAAGGTCGCCTGAACATTATAGAAGGCGGGACACGATTCTTAATAGGGTGCGTGATCACCACGGAAAACAGTGTATTCTCTGCAATGTGCTCCTATACTGGCCTCAAAGTTGATGAGGATTTCTTGTGGAAAGGCATTCCATTCGTCCACTAACCCGGTTGAGAACTGCTGCATGTGCACGATCTGTGATACATCTCCCTACCGCATTCTACACGTGCGCGATGGGATTTATGTTGGGGGAACGTGGAAGCCAGTCCATTCATCGAACATCTTTTCGCTCCAAGACCTTCCCCACCTAAGCTGTTCGATACGATCGCATGTTGTCATCCATAAAAATGAAGTAAGTCTCGAATGCACTAATGAAAAATGCTCGCGCACAGAATACAGTGTACCGTGTTAAATATTTGAAGGTGAGTACACCCGTGTAACGTTACGCCTCCCCACTCGGTAACACCTGGTCACCAGAACAATCATGTTCGACTGTGCTGGACGTACCCTCATATGACGAGAAGCCCAGGAATGTCGTCGAACTTGTTGCGTTTGGTAGTCCAGGTATTATGGTATGCGAGGCATAGTGTAGTATGGGCTTAGTGACGTCCAAATATTTTAATCCGGTGTATTCAGCGGGCCACGGTATTATGACAATGTACTCCTTCGCCATGCACGACCGCACCGTACAGCGAAGGAGAAGATCTTGAATCGACAGAATTTTCGGCGAATGGACTGGCCTGTCCGTTTCCCCAACTTAAATCCCATCGGCACGTGTGGGATGCGTATGCCAGACGTATTGCAGTACGTTCACATGCACCAACGACCATCCATCAGCTTCCAACCGCACTGCTCGAGGAATGGGACGCTCTACCATAAGAACTTACCAACCTTTTGGCTAGCATGGGAGCACGTTGCAGATCATGCACTGCCCTCCGTGGTGGTCACACACCCTATTAAAAACCATGTCTCGTCTTTTTTAATGTCCAAGAGACCATCATGAATCGCGCTCTGATTTCAATGTAATTGCTTTATTTGAAGAAAGTGTCATTTCTGTTCGTCTTATTGCTTATTTCTTTCAGTTGACGACTGTGCTATACTGTAGCAGCTCTTTCTGCTTATCGTCCCAGTTTCATCGAGCATGTAACTCGGTAGTCACACATCATGCGAAAGTTACTTTCGTCCTTAAGTTTAGGGCACCAGAGTATTTTGGCATTCGGAAGAGAATGTTGATGACTGATGGTTATGTAAAACATCTCGCCGCAACGGAAAACGCCTTTGTTTTAATGATTGCAACAATTATCGTCTCCCTGACAGTCTCTCTTCTGTTTCGTGACAATACGAAACATGCAGCCCCCTTCTTCGAAACTCTTCAATATTCTCCGTCAATCATATCAGTTAGGGACCGTGTACTGCCAAAAATACTTCAAAGGAGGGCGGATAATCTAAATACAAGCAATCTATTTAGTAGATTTGTTTGCAGTTTCGAGGTGTTCTACCATTAAAATGTGGTCTTTGGTTAGCCTTCCCCACAACATAGACAAATGTAATGTATTGCGAATACATAGAAAGAAGGATCCTTTATTGTATGATTATATGATAGCGGAACAAACACTGGTAGCAGTTACTTCTGTAAAATATCTGGGAGTATGCGTACGGAACGATTTGAAGTGGAATGATCATATAAAACTAATTGTTGGTAAGGCGGGTACCAGGTTGAGACTCATTGGGAGAGTGCTTAGAAAATGTAGTCCATCAACAAAGGAGGTGGCTTACAAAACACTCGTTCGACCTATACTTGAGTATTGCTCATCAGTGTGGGATCCGTACCAGGTCGGGTTGACGGAGGAGATAGAGAAGATCCAAAGAAGAGCGGCGCGTTTCGTCACTGGGTTATTTGGTAACCGTGATAGCGTTACGGAGATGTTTAATAAACTCAAGTGGCAGACTCTGCAAGAGAGGCGCTCTGCATCGCGGTGTAGCTTGCTCGCCAGGTTTCGAGAGGGTGCGTTTCTGGATGAGGTATCGAATATATTGCTTCCCCCTACTTATACTTCCCGAGGAGATCACGAATGTAAAATTAGAGAGATTAGAGCGCGCACGGAGGCTTTCAGACAGTCGTTCTTCCCGCGAACCATACGCGACTGGAACAGGAAAGGGAGGTAATGACAGTGGCACGTAAAGTGCCCTCCGCCACACACCGTTGGGTGGCTTGCGGAGTATCAATGTAGATGTAGATGTAGAACATTTAAGTTATTCGTAATTTTGATCCCGTAATATTTAGTTGAATGATAATAATTACACTATTTTCTTTAATACTGGACGAGTAATCGGTACAATTATTTTGACATGGAACGCATTTTAGCTAAGTATTGTGTATCTCCAGACCGTAGAAGTGGGTAAAGTAAGTATACAGTTCGGAAGAAGAGGTTCGTGTGCTCTTTAACTGTTGGCGAATTCAATTGTGTCGACTCAGCTGTGGTATGAAATTGTGGGTCACCCTAATAGCGTCCTGTCCACGTGTTGTGCTCTACAGCCAGTCACTGACCCTTGACTACTGACATTATTGACAGCGGTAAGGTTACCAACGCAGTTTGATGTTTCCTCTGGATCTAACTGTAGCATATCTATCTCTTTAGTTATATACATGTTCGAAGACCTCCGAAGTAAGTGATTTTAAAATTCTACGGAGCACTCAATTGGAAAAAATCATTGGTAAAGTACTATTTTAAAGTGAGTAACATTCTGGAGGGAAAAAGACACACAATATTTGAGTCATTAAAGCCTAAGAAATCGTGTCTACTAAGGAACTGGTAAAGGGTCTCCTACCACATTTTAAGGTTAGCGTTGGATTCGTTAGAATCACACCAGTTGCTGTATAGACGCCACATGGGGTGGAGGTGCCTACCACACGGACGCCCGAACGAGAGGAAAGCTGACAATACACGTGAGGCGAATCACTGGCGACGCAGCCACCACTACAAACAACGGGCCGAGAAAAACGGCATACCACACGATCATGAGAATGGACGGCAATGGTCACCATTCTGTCCACACACCAAAACACCACCTATTCTGTGAGATGGTAGACGGCAAAACTGATGGAGACAGGTCGACATTCTGCATCCTCTGAGACGCAGCTGAGAAAAAACCAGGTTGTCTTGAGCTGTATGTGAAGTGGTAACTATGGGGGAGCCCAGACATCCTTGAGCGACCACACAACACACTTAGGACACACCATACATAGTATAGTATACCATGCAGTCCCTCATCCTCCGCCTTCCAGGGCGATAGTGACCTCAGGGCCAGCAAATCAGAACTATGACCTCCAAACATACAGAGCTCAGAACCTGGACCCATATGTCGTTAGAGCACAGAAAAAAGACTCCATCGAGACAGAGTTATGAAACCAGACCATAGTCAAGACAAACCACTGGCTTACACAGTTTCCATGTAAGCAATGGATACAATCACATACGTAGATACGTTATTTCGACCCATTGTCATCTAGTACCAACCTTCAGAAAATACTTACTGAGCTTCGAAATGTTACCACTCACAGTAAACAAGTAAAAATGTATAGCATACACAAGAGCATGAACGTCAAACGCAGCAAACAAACTCAGCGAAGCATTGCGCCCTGCCTTGCTCCGCTCAGTACAGGTACAAGAATAGGGCCCAATAGTAAATGAACAGGCACCTGAAAGACAACTTCCCAGCCATAGCAGTGTCATAAAGGGCTTACACCACGACATAAGAAACGTAGAAGTACTGGCCGAGTTAAGGTTCCTGAAATACGACGTCAAAGACACCGGTTGAATAAAAGACAGGTACAGGCAAGTACCTACGACGAAATTTCGCGTTATTATGCACTGTAAGTCTACGATGAACTCACTTCTGACCAAAGGTGCATACATCTCCAATTAGCGCCACAACAGCACAAACCACGGCGTACAGGGTCAACGTCCGCAGCTCGAGGTCTCCCAATCGCGTTCTCGCTCCCCGAGCACGGGGTCCCGGGTTCGATTCCCAGCGGGGTCAGGGATTTTCACCTGCCTTGAGATGATCGGGTATTTGTATTGTCCTCATTATTCATCATCATGTATGAAAGTGGCGATATTGGACTGAGCAAAGGTTGGGAATTTGTACGGGCGCTGATAACCGCGCAGTTGAGCGCGCCGCAAACCAAACATCATCATCATGCAGGATGAACATAACAACACAGCACTGAAGTAACGCTCAAGAATGCCACTAAGTTTATTCAGCAAAGTGAAGAAGAGACTCACAGAAGCAGGACCAAACGAAAGATGCGCACCCATCGGTATTCTGGATAGCTCTACTCCATGACCTTCGGACAGAAGGGCCAAGAAATTCCTGAGACGGCTGCACTCAAAGACGACGTAATCCAATTAATAATTTCAGTATTATGGACAATCCTGCAACACCAGAGAAATTAAATCGGTGAGACAGTTGAGGAGGCAGCTAAAACGCTTTTTGGTAGGAAGGTGACAATAACAGAGTCAGGAAGCGGAATACATATCACAGTAGCACCTCGCAACCAACAAAACCAAACACTTGCCTACTACTATATGAGATGAGGAAAAATGAAATGCATATTTCCTAAGGAAAACTGCTTTAAAAACAGGAAGACCATTCTAAACCACATCTACCTCGACGAGGTTTGGAACTTTAATAGTGGAAAATATTTATTTACAGCTCGTACAATATAGATACGTGTGTCAAAGTTTTACTGACCTTCAGAGAAGTCACCAGCATTGTGTATAACCCGTTGCCAGCGATGTGGAGTCGTAAGATGCTCTTAGCAGTGCCAGTTTTGTTGACAGTTCGCGCGGCGCGGTCTATTGCCCGACGAATTTGTAACGAAACATAAAACATGGCACTGCGCGCCGTGTTGTTTCATGACACCCAAGGTCGTTTGGTCGCTGTGTCCCGCCCGGGATCAACTGAGGTCAGCATGGTGGCGTCACTGTCCCGCTGAGATAATAGTCCGGTTAGGACATTATCTGAGCAAGCACCCACGCCAGCATAAGGTTGACACGTACAGAAATTTTGAAATGTGAGTGTTATGCAGTGACAGATTTTTATTTTGTAAATTATATAAATGCTGCTGCTTGAGTAATATTTAGGTAGTCACCACATTGTCGTGGATAAATGTGTATTTAAGCACTGGACATCGCGTGTCAGTATAGTAAGAAGGAGGAACTTTTTATCCAGGACAAGTGGACATTATTGAAATGGCGGAGAGGAGTGGAAATTTTAATGTTAATAGAAGCAACAATACAAGGACACTTGGCGGAAAAGATGCTGCGAATCAAATAAGATATGGTGAAAATCCAGCATATGACGATTTAGGCGAAGAAGTAGTCGAATTTGGATTGGAGCCAATGCACACACAAGAAGTCAATGCCGGAGTGCGCCAGCGCCGACCACAAGAGTATAGCGAGCAAGGTCATACAGCAATAGACATAGATACGACGGAAAGTACGCCACTTTTATCTAGCGCGACTGAAACAGCAATTGACGGGGCGACCTTAAGCACCTCATTGTCTACTGCTGAAATACACTACTGGCTATTAAAATTGCTGCACCAAGAAGAAATGCAAGTGATAAACGGGCATTCATTGGACAAATATATTATACTAGAACTGACAGGTGATTACATTTTCACGCAATTTTGGTGCATAGATCCCAAAAAATCAGTACCCAGAACAACCCCCTCTGGCCGTAATAACGGCCTTGATACGCTGAGTCGCCGGCCGCGGTGGTCTCGCGGTTAAGGCGCTCAGTCCGGAACCGCGCGACTGCTACGGTCGCAGGTTCGAATCCTGCCTCGGGCATGGATGCGTGTGATGTCCTTAGGTTAGTAAGGTTTAAGTAGTTCTAAGTTCTAGGGGACTGATGACCACAGATGTTAAGTCCCATAGCGCTCAGAGCCATTTGAACCATTTTTGATACGCTGAGTCAAACAGAGCTTGGATGGCGTGTGCAGGTACAGCTGCCCATGTAGCTTCAACACGATACCACAATTCATCATGAGTAGTGACTAGCGTATTGTGACGAGCCAGTTGCTCGGCCACCATTGACCAAACATTTCCAATTGGTGAGAGATCTGGAGAATGTGCTGGCCAGGACAGCAGTCGAACATTTTCTGTATCCTGAAAGACCCCACAGGACCCGCAAAATGCGGTCGTGCATTATCCTGCTGAAATGTACGGTTTCGCAGGGTTCGAATGAAGGGTAGAGTCACGGGTAGTAACACACCTGAAATGTAACGTCCACTGTTCAAAGTGCCGTCAATGCGAACAACAGGTGACCGAGACGTGTAACCAATGGCACCCCATACCATCACGCCGGGTGACACGCCAGTATGGCGATGACGAATACACTCTTCCAATGTGCGTTCACCGCGATGTCGCCAAACACGGATGTGACCATCATGATGCTGTACACAGATCCTGTATTCATCCGAAAAAATGACGTTTTGCCATTCGTCGTTGAGTACACCATCGCAGGTGCTCCTGTCTGTGATACAGCGTCACGGGTAACCGCAGCCAAGGTCTCCGAGCTGGTAGTCCATGCTGCTGCAAACGTCGTCGACCTGTTCGTGCAGATTGTTATTGTCTTGCAAACCTCCCCATCTGTTGACTCAGGGATCGAGACGTGGCTGCACGATCCGTTACAGCCATGCGGAAAAGATGCGTGTCATCTCGACTGCTAGTGATAGGAGGCCGTTGGGATCCAGCGCGGCGTTCCGTATTACCCTCCTGAACCCACCGATTCCATATTCTGCTAACAGTCAATGGATCTCGACCAACGCGAGCTGCAATGTCGCGATACGACAAACCGCAATCGCGATAGGCTACAATCCGACCTTTGTCAAAGTCGAAAACGTGATGGTACGCATTTCTCCTCCTTACACGAGGCATCACAACAACGTTTCACCAGGCAACGCCGGTCAACTGCTGTTTGTGTATGAGAAATCGGTTGGAAACTTTCCTCATGTCAGCACGTTGTAGGTGTCGCCACCGGCGCAAACCTTGTGTGAATGCTCTGAAAAGCTAATCATTTGCATATCACAGCATTATCTTCCTGTCGGTTAATTTTCGCTTCTGTAGCACGTCATCTTCGCGGTGTTGCAATTTTAATGGCCATTAGTGTAGCCGGCGCTGCTGGTGTAACCGCCTTAGCTGACGATAGTGTTGCATACGGAACTAAAAAACTAGTAGACCGAATAAATGAGAAAGGATTATCGTTACCTGGCAACGATTACGCAGGCCCTGGAAACCCTATAAATACAGACGCACCACGAAGTGGTGAAGATGCCATTGCCAAAGAATACGACGTTGGGTATGATCGTTTGTTAAAGGAAGCTCGAGAACGCGTGTTTACCGAAGAAGAATTTAAGCAACAAGTACAGCAGTTGGATGCTAAAGTTATTATAGACTTTGCCATTGACTGGAGTAATACACGAAAGTAGCACTCCTTTGCTGGAAAGTACGGACTGAAATTGAAAATATTTGTTGGAAAGACATTGGATAAAGTATTATATCCGAAGCAACCTGATGCCAAACAGGAAGGTATGTATATTATTACGTATGTATGTATAGCTGAAAAGTAATTTATTTATCATATACATAAATTAGTAATAACGTTTCTTGCCTTCAGAATTACGATTGGCCTCCTTGGGAACGTCCAAATTATATTCAAATACATGTAGGCCATAAACTTTACGCATATGAACAATGGCTAATGTCACGTATACGTCGTGGTTTGCCTATAGATCACAAACGCCCACCATCTTCGGGAAGTACATCACTAGCATCAACTGGAGGAACTGTCCATGAGGTAGGAGATGACGTCTCTGAAGACGATATAGAACATTCGGACGAAGAACAAGAGGATCACAACCCAGGTGTATCGTTGGTGCCATATTCTGACTCTGACACAAATATGAGTGCAATGGATGTAGATTCCGTTAAAAGTACTGGACAAGTGCAAAAGGAAACAATGCAAAAAAGGCTAAAAAAGCACTTCCAGGTACTGCAGCACCATCGGCTAATGCAATGGGTGATTCTGCTAATACACGTGATGTACCTTTACCAGCACCATCCATATTAGATACGGAAAACATTACGAGGTATATAAAAAGGTCCACAGATTTTTTTCATATGTTTTAGCATACAAAGTAATTAATAATGGAAATGCAGTATTTATGATTACTCCTGTAGCTGAAATTCCTGTTGATCGGCCATTTCTGTATATGACACCATCCGAATTTGATTCATTGCCACATGGTAGTAGAATTGTTCATTGTTCTGCAAAAGTAATTGCTCGAAATCCTAGAATTGCTTTCCCAACCAATTCGAGTGAAACGGAACTTGCACCTTTAAATCAAAATAAGAATATGATTACTAGCGTGGGTATTAATTTAAAAATACGTAGTGTTAATGTAAACCCTACTGCATTTGTGTCTTCAGCTCCCATGGAGTATAGATCAAAAACGTGATTTTCTTACGATTTGGAAAGCATGGTACGGATACCAAAATAATGAGGATGCCTTTTTAACTGCAGTACCTCCACATCAATTTGGGCAACCTATTAATCTAAAATACTACTATTCATTTGTGTCAGGTACAAAAGAAAAAGATTTACATAATTGGGGTGGAAGTGTGTACAATCATGAAGCGAATGCCGTGAAGTGTTTCCTTCAGTTTAGAAATCGAGTTGAACTCACGATGGCTTAAGTCAGGGGAGTACTGTAGCTGGTATAGCACTTAGTAGCCCCATCAGTCAAACAGATCAGTAACAGCTTACACTGTACGTTCTTGAGCACTGTCCTGCACAATGACGGTCAGGTCCTGCAGAAAGTGTTATCACTTCTGTCTCTAAACTGGTCGTTAAGTTGTGTTCAAAAATGAACAGCACAGAGAAAAAGGTGGTGACACTTTCTGCAGGACCTGACCATCATTTTGCAAGAAAATGCTCAAGCACGTACAGTGCAAACTGTTAATTACTTGTTTGACTGATGGGCCTGATAAGTGCTATACCACCTACTGCACTCCCCTGACTTAAGCCATCGTGAGTTCAACTCGATTTCTAAACCGACGGAAACACTTCACGGCATTCGCTTCAGAGCTTCTAGAAATTCGTCGGGCAAAAGACCGCGCCGCTTGAACTGTCAACACACCTGGCACTGCTAAGACTATCGTACGACTTCCACATCTCAGGCAACGGGTTATACATAATGCTGGTGACTACCCTGATGGTCAGTACAACTTTGAAACACATATCTATATTGTGCAAGATATAAATAAATAGTTGACACTATTAAAATTCCAACCCACGTACATAGATACTTCGCAAAGCATCGTAGGTGCGTGGCAGAGGGTACCCTGCACCACTACTTATCATTTATCTTACTGTTCCAGTCGCAAATAGAGCGAGGCATAAACGACTGTCTATATTCCTCCGTATGAGCCCTAATTTCAGGTATCCTACCTTCGTGGTACTGACACGCAATGTCCACTATGTGATCAAAGGTATCCGAACACTCCCAAACACATACGTTTTTCATATTAGGTGCATTGTGCTACCATCTACTGCTAGATACTCCATAATAGCGACCTCAGTAGTAATTACAGGTCGTGAGAGAGCAGAATGGGTCACCCCGCGGAAATCACGGACTTCGAACGTGGTCAGGTGATTGGGAGTCACGTGTGTCATACGTCTGTACGCGAGATTGCTACACTCCTAAACATCCCTAGGTCCACTGTTTCAGATGTGATAGTGAACTGGAAAAATGGAGGGACACATACAGCGCAAAAGCTCACAGGCTGACCTCGTCTGTTGACTGACGGAGACTGCCGACAGTTGAAGAGGATCGTAATGTGTAATGGGTAGAC
This sequence comes from Schistocerca americana, assembly GCF_021461395.2. Classification (NCBI taxonomy): domain Eukaryota; kingdom Metazoa; phylum Arthropoda; class Insecta; order Orthoptera; family Acrididae; genus Schistocerca; species Schistocerca americana. The sequence continues at coordinate 452,744,710 of NC_060130.1, forward strand.
ATCTATCCAGACCATCACACAGGAGTACCAAACTGCATCAGGATCCTCTGCAAGTATTATGACAGTTAGGCTGGAGGTGTCAGAACTTGGATTTCGTGGTCGAGCGGCTGCTCATAAGCCACACATCACACTGGTAAATGCCAAACGACGCCTCGTTTGGTATAAGGAGCGTAAACATTGGACGATTGAACATTGGAAAAAACATCGTGTGGAATGTCGAATCACGGTACACAATGTGGCGATCGGATAGCAGCGTGTGACTAAGGCGAATGCCCGGTGAACGCCATCTGCCAGTGTGTGTAGTGCAACAGTAAATTTCGGTTGCGGTGGTGTTATGGTGTGGTCGTGTTTTTCACGGAGGGGGCTTGCACCCCCTGTTGTTTTGCGTGGTACTATCACAGCACAGGCCTACATTCGTGTTTTAAGCACCTTCTTGCTTCCCACTGTTGAGGAGCAATTTGGGGATGGCGATTGCATCTTTCGACACGATCGAGCACCTGTTCATAATACACGGCCTGTGGTGGAGTGGTTACACAACAATAACATCGCTGTAATGGACTGGCCTGCACAGAGTCCTGACCTGAATCCTATAGAACACTTTTGGGATGTTTTGGAACGCCGACGTCGTACCAGACCTCACGGACTGACATCAATGCCTATCAGTAGTGCAGCACTCCGTGAAGAATGGGCTGTCATTCCCCAAGAAACCCTCCAGCACCTGACTGAACGTGTGCCAGCGACAGTGGAAGCTGTCATCAAGGCTAAGGTTGGGCCAACACCATATTTAATTCCAGCATTACCGATGGAGGGCGCCACGAACCTGTAATTCATTTTCAGCCAGGTGTCCGGATACTCTTGATCACATTTTGTATGTTGGCGATAGTACAATCGTTCGGCACTCAGCTTCAAATGCCGGTTTTTTACATGTTCTCAATAGCGTTTCTGTAAAAGGATGTCACTTCCCTCCAGGGATTCCCATTTGAGTTCCCGTAGCATCGCCGTAACACTTGCGTGCTCTTCGAACCTACCGGTAACAAATGTAGCAGCTCGCCTCTGTATTGCTTCGGTGTCTTCCTTCAATCCGACCTGGTGCGGATCCCAAACACTCGAGCAGCACTCAATAATAGGTCGTACTAGCGCCCTATATGCGGTGTCCTTTACACGTGAACAACTCTCACATTAAACCGATGTCGACCATTCTCCTTCCGTACCTACAGTTTTCACATTCTCGTTCCACCTCGTATTGCTTCGCAACGCTACGCTCAGATATTTAGAAGACTTGACTGTATCTTGTCGGAGACTGCAGCAATTGTATCCGAACATTACAGGTTTGACCTTCCTTCTCATCTGTACTAACGTACATATTTATACATTTAGGGATAGCTGCCATTCATCACACCAACTGGAAATTTTGTCTAAGTCGTCTTGTATCTTCCTACAGCCACTCAACTTCAACACCCTACCATACTCCATCGCATAATAAGCAAACAACAGCAGATTGGTGCCCACCCTATGCGCCAAATCATTTATGTATGTAGAGAAGAACAGCTGTCCAACCACACTTCCCAGGGGCACTCCAGATGATACCCTTGTCTCTGAGCCGGCCGAAGTGGCCGTGCGGTTAAAGGCGCTGCAGTCTGGAACCGCAAGACCGCTACGGTCGCAGGTTCGAATCCTGCCTCGGGCATGGATGTTTGTGATGTCCTTAGGTTAGTTAGGTTTAACTAGTTCTAAGTTCTAGGGGACTAATGACCTCAGCAGTTGAGTCCCATAGTGCTCAGAGCCATTTGAACCATTTGAACCTTGTCTCTGACGAAGACTCGCATCGAGGACAACATACTGGGTTCTATTATTTAAGAAGTATTCGAGCCACTCACATATCTGAGAACTTATTCCACATTTTCGTACCTTCGTTAATAGTCTGCAGTGCGGCACCGTGTCAAATGCTTTGCGGAAATCTAGAAATATGGAGTCTAACCATTGCGCGTCTTCCATTGTTCTCAGTACATCACTTAAGAAAAGGGGAATCTGAGTTTCGCGCGAGGGATGCTTTCCAAAACCATGTTGATTCGTGGACATAAGTTTCTAAAGAAAGATTTTATATTCCAACTGAGAATATATTTTAGGATTCTGCAGCAAACATAAATCAGGATGTTAATCTGTAATTTTGCGGGTCCGTTCCGTTACGCTTCTTATATATTGGAGTCGAATGCGCTTTCTTTCAGTCTCTTGGGACTTCATGCTGGGTGAGAGATTCACGATAAATGCATGCTAGGAAAGGGGCCAGTTCCGTAGAGTACTCTTTGTGAAATCGAACTCGGATTCCGTCCGGACCTGGTGATTTATTCGCTTTCAAATCTTTCAGTTGTTTCTCTACGCCAGGTAAGCTTATTATTATGTCGTCCATACGGGAGCCTATCCGGTAGTCAAATGACGGTTTGTTTGCACAATTCTCATATATTAATGATTTATTGAACGTGAAATCTAAAAATTCGACTTTCGTTTTGCTACCTTCAATTGACACACCAGACTGGTCGACAGCGGGCTGAATGGAAGCCCTAGACCCGCTTAGCTATTTTACATTCGACCACAATATTCTCGGATTCTCTGCCAGACTTTTTGCTAAGATGTGAGGTTCGTAGTTGTTGTATGCTTCGAGAATAGCTCTTTTTACAGACGCTTGCAGTCACTTATGCATTCCCTTTTGAGCCGAGAGTGTAGCAGCCTCTGATTCCTCAGTACCCGCCTAATTTAATTATTAAACCATGGTGGATGTTTTGCATTCTTCACCCACTTACTAGGCACGTGACTCTCCAGAGCACGATTTATAATCTTCTTAAGCTTTTCCATTATTTATCTACATCCATCTCACTGGAACTAAGTCATGCCAATTCACTAAGTAAGATGTTAATAACTGATTATCTTTTCTATGTAGCAGAAACACTTTCCTAGCCTTCTTGACTCACTTATTAACTTTCGTAAACATAGTTGCTATAATTACGACATGATCGCTAATCTTCGTTTCTATTCTGAGATTGTCGATAAGGTACGGCCTATTTGTGGCTGCAAGATCTAAGATAATTCCATTTAGTCTGGGCTGTCGAGCTAGCTTCTCAAGATAATTTTCAGGATACGTGTTCAAGCAATGAATCCACAGACATCCCAGTCTATACTTCAAAGTGGCTCTGAGCACTATGGGACTTAACATCTATGGTCATCAGTCCCCTAGAACTTAGAACTACTTAAACCTAACTAACCTAAGGACACCACACACATCCATGCCAGAGGCAGGATTCAAACCTGCGACCGTAGCAGTCGCGCGGTTCCGGACTGAGCGCTTAGAACCACGAGACCACCGTGGCCGGCCAGTCTATACTCGGCAGGTGAAAGTCGCCTCCTACTAGTATTGCATGATCTGGGTATTTACGCGCTATTGACCGTAAACTTTCTTTGAATGACTCTAGAACTGTCACAGCAGAATCTGGTGGCCGGTAAAAACATCCAGCAATTAACTTGGTTTCACCAACACCTATTATATGCGACGAGATGACTTCAGTCTCACACTCAACTTCGACATCAGTTGTGACAATATTTTTGTAAACTGCAATGAACACTCCTCTTCTATGGCTCCTAATCTGTGTGTTGCCATATACGTCGCACGTCTCGCTAAATGCATCAGAGCTTTCCACTTTAGGGGTCAGCCAGCTCTCGGTCCCAAGAATAACTAGATCGCGAGAACTTTCCTGAAGGCAGCAGATTCGGGAACTATATTACGAGTACTTCGGCAATTTACTGATAAAATTGTGACGTAAAATGAAGAACAAACCGCCTTCAGTCACAAGTGGCGTTTTATTTACTGCACTATGCATTTCGAGCGCTGGAGGCTCATCTTCAGGCGCTTTTTAGCGATTTACATCAGGTTTTTTAGTTGTTTGCCTGTTGATATTACATTTTTGTGTTACAATATGGTGTATTGCAGATATAAGATAATATGAAAATAACTTACAGTTTAACATTGAATGATGTCTGCTTCTGTTGTGCACTTGGTATACACAATATACATCTACAATTTTGCAGTACATACTGGGATATATACATAGTCACACACTTTTTCGCACATTGTAGTAGCAGAACGTAAACATGCCAAAGATTCTCGTTCATACAGATGTTCTACTTCTAAATATAATCAGTTTTCTTGTTTCACAGAAGAAAATATGATATAGCATTATTAGCACTCAGGTATAATTAAAATAATTATTTGGCACCATGTTGTAGGTTGTTAGCTGTTTGTACTATTATAGATTTGATTCCTCAGGAAAAAATAAGCTTTTAAAGGTGTAGAAAAAATTGTGGCTGTTAAACTCTGTTTGTTCACTCAACAAGTTTTCGGAATATTTTTCTTTGTGTAGCATTGTGTAGCATACGGACCACTGAAGAAATAGATCGACTTCCAGAAAATCAGCCGACCTTTAGAGGATACAATGGCCACTCACCTCCAAACCACATCCTATATACCACAGGTCTAAACAACACAATGACAGAACATGAAGTCGTAGATCCAGTCACAACCGACCATCTGCCGATAATATCTACCACAACATTTGGCCCTGCACCATCAACTAGACCAGATAGCAGAACCGTTAGGAACTATTTACAGCCGACTGGCGAAAATTTTAACATATAATAGGTGAGCAATTGGCAGCACCACTTCAGTATACAGACGTGGAAGAATTAAAGAAGGCAAAAAGCAAGGTACCAAGTTGACTACAAAAATCAATAAATGAAGGCGTACCACAAAAAAACGTACATACCTGGAGTCCTACGGTATCACAAACAGCACTGAATGTGACGGTGGAGCAAAAGAGACCTTACAATGAGATCAGACTTCTCAACGGCCCGGCCTTCAAGGTTATGTGGAATAGGCTAAATGTTAGAATAAAGGGAACGATTTCGGAACATAAACAAAGAAAGTGGATTGAAACATGCCAAAAATTAACTATAAAGATTGAGGACAGTTCTGGCAAAGATTTAAAATACTGATAGACCAAAAACAGCAAGCAGAACGGTGCCTGTTGATCGAAAAGAACCCACAACAGACGCTCAAGAAATAGCACAGGCCTTCAAAAATATACATGCCTTTCCCCAAGACCCCAGATTCAACGAAAACTTTCGGCAAGGGACTGAGGAAAAACTGATACAGTTTCTTAACACGGCAGGAGTGGACAATCACGATGAAAGCTCACTCACCAAGGCAATCACAGAAGAGAAGATAGAAGAAATGGTAATAATAGGTAGAAACTCAGTGCCGAGGAAAACGGTATTAGTCGCTTCCATGTGATAAAATCCCCATTCGAAGTAATAATCCATATCCGTCTCAAGATACTCAATTACTGCCTACAGTCAGAAACAACACCAGAAGCGTCGAAGAAATCCAAAGTAATAATGGTTGATAAACCAGAGAAGCCTAAAAGAGACCCAAAATCATATAGAAAATATCTTTATTAAATATAAAAGCAAAACTTTCAAACGGACAGTAACAGATCGACTTAGGACCTTTGCATAAAACCGGAAAATCATATCCAATGTTCAACCAGGCTTTAGAGGACAGCATTCTGCCAACGATCCCATTCTATGATTAACAGCTGACATTACAAATGCCTACGATCCTGGCCACCCACTGTGAACTAGCCACATTTTTAGACATCGAGAGATCTTTCGATAAAATGTGATACACTGTACTGTTACTATAATTGCCAGACATAGAAATTCCGCCCAAATTAATGCGAATTATAAAAGAGCAAATAACAAAAAGGCAATGCAGAGTACATGTCGGAGAATAAACTTCTGACTATTTCACACCAGAAGCTGGAGTAACCCGAGGAGGCATCATCTCTGCATTTATCTACATCCTAGGCACTACCAAGGCATTAATATATCCCAATAGGGAAGAAGTACTTGCCTTCTATGCCGATAACACGCCATGTTGGGTCGCAGGAAACCGCAATGAAAGAATACACCGAAAAGACAGCACCTGTCTAGCACGACTGGAAGACTCGATGACGCAACGCGGAATCGAACCTAACCGGACTAAAACGCAGGTGATCCTGTTCCTGCATAAACACCTAACAAAGAAAAAGAACCATGACAAAAGAGATGTACGACTTATCCTATGGGGAACACCAATGCAATCCAGTGACCACGCAAGATTTATATTCCTCCATTATGACATGCATCTTAACTGGAGATCCACAAGCAGTACATACTAAATAAGATATAGTACAGACAGGGCATAATTAGATAAGCGCAAGACTAGTTTCATGGATGCAGCGTGAGAGCGGCGCTGTACACCTATAGAACATATACCCCGGTATAAGGCAAATAGTAGAGTATGGAGCCCCGGTCCTGGGAGTATGACAAAAACCACAGCAGAAAATCTGTAAGCCACCGAAAGAAGGTTACTTAGAAGCTTCATAGGACTTCACAGTAGGACACCGAGAGAGGAAATACGAGGGTTGGAACTTAAATAGTGGCTACTATTTATTTACAGCTCGTACAAAATAGATACGTGTTTCAAAGTTTTACTGACCTTCAAAGTAGTCACCAGCATTGTGTATAACCCGTTGCCAGGGATGCGGAAGGCGTAGGATACTTTCAGCAGTGCCAGTTTTGTTGACAGTTCGAGCGACGCGATCTGTTGCCCGACGAATTTGTAGCAGTTATGAAGTGAATGTCGTGAAGTGTTTCCTTCAGTTTAGAAATAGAGTAGAACTTACGAGCGCTTATGTCAGGGGAGAGCAGTAGGTGGTATCATATTTAGCAGCCCTATCAGTCAAACAGATCAGTAACAGCTTGCCGGCCGCAGTGGCCGTGCGGTCTGGGCGCTACAGTCTGGAACTGACCGACCGCTACGGTCGCAGGTTCGAATCCTGCCTCGGGCATGGCTGTGTGTGATGTCCTTAGGTAAGTTAGGTTTAATTAGTTCTAAGTTCTAGGCGACTGATGACCTCAGAAGTTAAGTTGCATAGTGCTCAGAGCCATTTGAACCATTTTAGCCAGTAACAGCTTACACTGTACGTGCTTGAGCATTGTCCAGTAAACTGATGGTCAGATGTTGCAGAAAGTGTCATCACTTCTGTCTATATGCTGTTCATTATTGAAACACAACCTACGATCAGCTTAGAGACAGAAGTGATGACACTTTCTGCAGCACCTGACCATCATTTTGCAGCACAATGCCCAAGCACGTACAGTTCAAGCTGTTACTGATTTGTTTGATTGATGGGGCTGCTAACTGCTATAACACCTACTGCAATCCCCTGGCTTAAGCCCTCGTGAGTTCAACTCGATTTCTCAACTGAAGGAAACACATTACGGCATTCGCTTCAGAACTGTTACAAATTCGTCGCGCAATAGAACGCGTCGCTCGAACTGTCAACACATCTGGCACTGCTAAGAGTATCCTGCAACTTCCACATCGCTGGCAAGGGATTATACGCAATGCTGGTGACTACTTTGAAGGTCAGTAAAACTTCGAAACACATATCTATTTTGTACGAGGTGTAAATAAACAGTTGCCACTACTATAGTTCCAACCCTCGTATATAATTGTGCCAAACTATCCGCCGTACAAACCCGATTAGTCAAACTCAGAGCAAGGTACAAAAGACATATCCTACAAACAAGACCGGACTAGCCACCACGACATATACCACCATGGCCAGCCGGAGTGGCTGAGCGGTTCTAGGCGCTACAGTCTGGAATCGCGTGACCGCTACGGTCGCAGGTTCGAATCCTGCCTCGGGCATGGATGTGTGTGATGTCCTTAGGTTAGTTGGGTTTAAGTAGTTCTAAGTTCTAGGGGACTGATGACCTCAGACGTTAAGTCCCATAGTGCTCAGAGACATTTGAACCATTTGGTGGGGACTCTCTACGGCCGGTGGGCCTTTCTGTGCATGACGCAAACTTCCGCGGCTGTGGTCATGGCCATGTTTACGGCGGTAGTTTTCCCCGGTCTCTAAAAAAAAAAAATGTACACACATCATACAGTTAAGGAATCCTAGGATATAACAGATATAGTTAAACATAAGTGCACAAATGCAGCAACGAGCCTCTGCGCAAGGCAGACGGAACTGTAAACATGTAGAACACAAAAACCATTTCCCACAGTAGGTAAAATGAGCAAACACACCTGATACGTGAACAGATTAATTTAAATAATTGTAGTAATAAGCCTCTTCACACACAAGGTGAAAAAGTACACACATAAAATTGTAGCAACCAGCCTCTCCACAAATAAAAGGAAATTGAACTCCAGATATAGCAACCAAAACAACCAAGAGCAGTTACCACCTACACATTAAAAACTGTAAGCAAAGGATAAGTAATAACGTGTATGCTAGAAATAGTATTAGAAGTAAATATTAAACTCTAAAATTAGGAAAAGTGAAGAACAAAATGTATAAACCAACTTTCCGAATAGAGAAACAAGATGCTTTCACACAGCTCGTCCTAACCAACCCAGGAAAATGGAATGAAAATTAAAAAAATAATCAAAGCGAGTAAAAACGTTGCTTGCAACAGTGGGATAAGACCACTGTTGTTTTTGTCACCCCGCGTTACTCAAATGATTAAAACATTCCGCCACCTCCATTGTGGCTTTGAACATAAATACTTACAGCATACATTAATCAATTTTTTTTATTTCGCTGCAAGGTAGTGATTCGCTACATAACTAGAAATTCAGTTTACATTAGTGCTTGAAGAAGATTGCACGTCGCTTCTTTTGGATATGTTTTGATGCAATAAGTAGAATTCTTACCTCCTAACATTCTATCTTCCGCAAACATTCTCATACTAATCGATATCAATATGCGAAGAGCTCTCATCCTTCATGAACTGTGTAAGTTTTACTAACTTTGACACATGGGGCTCGTGTTATGTCTAACACTAACAGCTTGCCACCGCACTATTCTCACTTAAAATAAGACGTGAGTTTAAAATGCCGTGATTTATAGGTTATTATAGACGAAACTCATACTCATGTGCACGAGAATAGTGAAGGCTACTGCACGTGAAGAACTCAAAAGTATCACCTGAACGCACACCTCCATATCGTTCCATTGTGAGTCTATCTGAAGCAATTCGTAGACAAACTAGTCGTTAATATTCGCTGGTCTAGGACGCAGTTGATACCGACCTATTTTATTCTGATAATACTATCTCCAATGTCAGGCGGTTTTACGCAGGGAGCAATGAGACGCGTTTCCTGTTTTCTCCCAAAAGTCAGGCATTCAAGGACTTGACGAAACATAACTTCCTTTTACGGAACAATGGAGTCTTCTAATTCTTTGACAGTGCGGATCTTGGTGTGTTAGCCAAACAACACCTGTAGATTTGGTCGGAGTTAGAGAATATCAATGACACATTGTCTCCTACAGCTAAATATCGTGTCAGTGGAAGCGGAACATTTACATAATACTGGCGGTGTTGGATTTTACAGAACTGGTCACCGACGCACACAGATTCAAAAGAAATCTGATACCACCTAATCTTATGGACAGGTGTTGTAAACATTACCCTACCAAGAAAGTAGATCGTCAGTATTCGACCTCTGAAATATATCAATAGCGTTCAATAATTTAAAACTAGTCACAGGTCGAAATCCTCTGTATGCCTTAGAGATTTCAATTGTGACTTCTTTGGTCTGTTTCCATAACCTGTAAATATGGAAGAAGGCCTGACAGTGAAGATTTCTTACGCTATTAACGACCTTCATGGTCGGATGCCCACGTGCTGTGTTGGCCGTATGCAATTGCCGTAGTTTTTAATGAAACTCATTGTTATGAATGATACCTTTTAATGGTGTGCTTGACGTATTTCTTACTCCAACAGATGTAGAATCAATATTTACAGTGAGAGGCATAGTACCTTTTCAGCAACTCAGTCCTGGTGCAAAGCGCTAGCAGCATAGCGTCGATCGTATTTTCCAAGAGACTATCCGTGAATTCTGGATATCTCTCATTCTCTAGTCTTCCCTTCATGTGACTCAGTCGGTGAATATCTACGTATGTGATTTGCATACATACTGTACCCTCCGTTTCTGTAAGTGGACACGAATTTCCGTTCAAGAAGTTTGTGAGTCCCTATCCCAGAAAGGGAATTAGACCTTGTTCTACATATATCTGTGCCGTGTAGAGTTTCTTGGTGTTACATATTGGGATGAATGTTTCCCTACTCATTTTCAAAACAAAAAGGAAGCATTATTTCATCACACTGTATTGCTTATCAAACATCTTAAATATCTCGAAAAGTATAGTATAATAACAAGGAATAGTGCTGAGCTGAACTCAAGTAGTTTTTTAGTACCAAACAATTTCCAAAAGTTCAGTAAGTTGCATAGTTCAGGCAAAATGTCCCAGGGTGCAGTGACCTTTTCTGTTGTACAAAAAGACAAGCACTATCTAAGTAAGTTTTCGTTTTAGTCGATGAAAGGTTTCGACCCTTTTTTATATGTCATCTTCAGACCCACTAACTACGGATTTCTGCGAAGCGCAAGTCGTCAGTTGGCATATATATAGTTTAAACATATACGCTTTGCCAATTGATGAAATGCGCTACGCAGTAATTCATAGTTACTGGCGCTGAGAATGTCCTAAAAAACCGGTCGAAGCCGACAGTCCAACAAAAAAACCAATGACTAAGAAAGTTCATTGATCGAAATTCCTTACACCAAACTCAACATAATATTTTCTCGAAACAGACACCAAACTAACATCGTTATGTAACATATTGCTTCTTTAAATCTACAAGAGCAATGTGTTTTGCAACACAAAACGTATTTACGAAATTCTTTAGGAATTTAGAAGCCAGTGACGCTCGTCAAGAACAGAAAAAGGGTGAATCAGAGTTTAATTTCCCGTCGAAGACGAGGTCGTTATTGATAGCTATAAAACAGGAAACGTTATTGAAGAGTACGAAAAACGCTAATGATTCTGAACATAGGAACCAGGAACTAGTACAGAGTGGGATTGGTTTACTTGTTAAATAGCAGCGAGGCATACTTTTTCGATAAATGGTCAAGCCCTCGATGATTTTTGTTTAGTATACAAGAAGAATTTGTTCCAGAATACGTTTTCTTTTACTTTTTTGGTAAAAGTAAAGCTAGATATCATTACTTACCGTTGTCAAAAAATGAGATTCTGTGTATTATTGCTCATTCCATCTACAACGCTATAGAGAGAGCTAAGTGATAAAGTAATACATCCCTTAATTTTTTTAATAACTTGAGAAAAAAGCTGATGTTCTACACATTTTACCATATTGCAAAAACGGTATCATTAGCTTACCCTAGTTTCATTTGGTCAAGCTTCTGGACATTTGTGGATTGCGAGTGAAATAATACTTTTTACGTGTTTTGTTGCAATATTTGCTTTAATTTTGATTATACTTGAATTTCCTTAGTATCCCACGAAATTAAGATTATGGAAACAGCAACCTGTATTTTAGTGAAGCTTATAATCCTACCATGATATATCCTAATTTTTCTCTCAATTAGTAGCGCATTATAGTCATCGTCATGTTTTCACCTGAAAGCGCCTTTTCCTAAGACATACCGATAAATTTAGTTGCTACGTGGTATAAGGCACCAACGGTACAAAGCCTCCATCACAGAGGTGACCCAAGGTCTAACACTAAACGATGCTCCTTTCGTCTGTAATACAATGAAAACGAAGTTGAGAACTATTCGCGCTAGCATTTCTTCACGCACGACGGTCGCCTGCATTCGGGTGAGGGGCGTGCGATCGCTGATGATTCACTGCTTGCTTCCAACCTAAAAAGTTGGGAGGGGAGGATGGGGCAGTACCGTAGCAAGCGAGATGTTAGGCGAGAGAGAAGCAGAAAGGATGGAAGGGACTCAGCAAGTGGGCTACTTGTGTAATACTCATCTGCAAGCCCTCCATCCAAAGCAATCACAATGTGAGTCACATGTTCATTTTATGGCGTTACGTCAGGGTGGTGTATTATCATGCTGATCCATTCGTAGCTGCTGCGCGGTCTTAACGTTTCCTTCAGTTCCACTGCTTCCTTTTCATTGTAAGAGGTACTGTTCTCCATTGTACTTCACGGGTCATAGACGTAATGGCGTTAACCGCGTGAGAGGACTGACGTATCAAATAAGTTTCGAAACATCTAGAGAGATTACGTGTGGAACATTGACGGAAATTAACGTCGTATATTAATATACAATGCCGCAAAAAAACCACAATGAATTTAATATCTCTATCAGAAATTGGCAGCACGCAAGTTTTTGAAGGACAAATAATGGTTATCAGCAAGCCAAACTTCGTCCGTTGCGATACGGAACTTGTTACGTCAGGACGTTATTCTCAGTTACGGGCACGTAATGTCATAAATGCTTCTCTATCATTTACGCGGGTAATACCACAGACAAACCGAAAACTTTCGACTCTCTGATTTACACTGCTACTATGACACTCTTACCGATGGTTTAGTCTCTTACTACCACTGTAGTTGACATTTCTATAAACACTGATATATGCTCCCTGAAGTCTTTATTGTACACGTTCCTCTATGCTGCGCAGCCCACTGTACTTCGTGTGGAAATGTTTACTTTGTGTTTCATTTGTGGATCTTACACCGGAAAAATATTTTTGACACTCCTCTACACAAGACAGGGGCGGCTAGCGCATTTGGTTAAAACAGTGGACACACATTCGGAGAGGATCGTGGATCAAATCCCCGTTCTGTCGTTCAGATTTATGTTTTCCGTGGTTTTACCATGTTGTTTAAGTTTAAGTAAGACATTCTTCCTCTTTTTTATAGGACATGAAGCTCCAATCACCTTCTTTTTCTCTGTATACCTCGTTGTTCCAATTTTCCATACGTAGGCTGCAGTTTGATACTTCCAGATATTTTTTATACAGAGCTCCACGTTTCCCATGACTAAGGTGTGAGTTACTTTCTACTGTAAATTGTATCTGCTAGTCTGTATGTGATGGTGCAAGTGTGAAGAAAATAATTTATAGTTTAGAGAAATCAACAGAAAACCGTAACCTAGAATTTGAAATTTTTATACCCTTATCGGCTCTTCAGTTTTCTCGAACTCATCAAGCAAAGGCAGGATTGCTTAATTTTTATGGCAGTGATACATTATTTTCTCCAATTCAACAGCAGTGAATTACTAGTATTAGCACACTTCTCTACTCATCTATTTGATACTGTGTACTAAGCGCTATTAACATACATCCATGGCAGTCCGACTGCAGAGTTTTTTCTCCTGTTGTACTGTTGTATAAAGGGTTAAACACACACACACAGACACACAAAGGGGAACGTTCTTATATTCACCACATTATTCTGCAGTCACATCGGACTCACTGATGCTCAGTCTCACAACATGAGTATGCCAGTTATCACTATATAAACATCCTCAAATGTTCCGCCTGCTGATAATATTTGTTTTTCGAAGGCGTAAAGTTTCACGCCTCAAGGAGAGTGAGCTCAACATCTTTTCTGCGAAGTCGTCTGTTTTGCAACTACAAGCTGCAGCTGATCAATCATTTTTCTGTATTTAGAGACTGAGTTCGTGGATTAACTGCCACCACGATCAGTATGTCTAGCCATTACAACAAATTTTAAAGGCACGTTTCACTGCATTGTGGTCCTATTAACCAGCACATAACGTAAGTATCGTACTGAAACATGATTTGTATCTGTGAACACCGAGAAGGAAACACTTTGATGTACATGGTTGAATAGTGAAACAACAATTCCTTCAGTTTAAACAAAGACTTTCATCGTACACTAAATTCCATTTTTCTTATTGATTTCAAAATACAGCTCCTACGTCAGACATGAACAAAAGACATTGTAAAGAATTCATACAATGGCGATTGGCGGTTAATTGGTAACACCGAACGCCGATGTAAAATAGTTACCATCAATAGGAATAGAGAGAAATTTATGTTAAATGCTCGTAAGTTTTTTCGAAACTGGAAAGATTCATGGTTAGCAATCCTTAGTACAGAATGCTAAATACTATATTTTACTTTTGTCCCGTGAAGTTTCGATGCAATATAAAGTGCAATGTATAATTTCAAAATGGTTTCAAAATAATTTGGCTTCATGAAATGAAGACTCAGAGTCGGCAGTATTGGCACCGTGTTGGACATTTTCAGACTAAGAAAATATCGGTGAAGCTTTGTGAAATGGTTGAATAAAAGACGTAAACTCTTTACCACAGAATGATATCGAGAACGTGACGATTTGAAGAGGTCGACTCTCGCAAACTGTAGGTAGTATGAGGATTCACAACTTCCGGCATACTCGGTACACAACTTCAAGAGAGAAGCAAAGACGTGTACTATCATGCAAGTTTCTTTCACTCATTTTTCTTCCACGTTGAACTGTCTCAACAAAATTAGGATCTTACTAACGCCCACTTGATGCTCTCTTTTAACTACGATCAAAAATGTTACCTCATTTGAAACTAGAATAATCTACTGATTGTCTGGCAGATTGAACTGGCACCTAACTGCGTTCCCTGTAAAAACAAATGACAGTCGCTTCATAGGGATGATCATTGAAACCCCTTAAAAAGGAGCTAGTTTAAGGAATATGGGAACATCCGTTATTGGAGTACTGATTTAGAGGTAAAACGTTCGAAACCCGGCCCTGGAATATATTTTAATCACCCGTATTATGCAGTCAAGGGAAGGTGAGGTGCCGGCCGGGATGGTCGAACGGTTCCAGGAGCTACATTCTGGGATCGCGCAACCGCTACGGTCGCAGGTTCGAATCCTGCCTCGGGCATGGATGTGTGTGATCTCCTTAGGTTAGATAGGTTTAAGTAATTCTAAGTTCTAGGGGACTGGTGACCTTAGAAGATAAGTCCCATAATGCTCAGAGCCATTTGAACCATTTTTGAAGGTGAGGCTGTTACGTACGTTTCCCGATATGCACAGTCAGCGCCATTGTCATCGATTAAATCCGAAACCTTGGCGCAGTACCTTAATGACTGAGGACGTGTGCATTGTTAGAAATGATTCATGCTTCAGATGGTGATATTCAGTAGGGCGTCTCCGTTGGCTTTCACAAGTAGTTTCGTGTGTGTTGGCCCCTCTTCCCCTTCTTTATTTTATGATCATCCATAATCGCGGAAACTAAATCTACGGTGCGATGGACAACACTTATCTCATTCCCCGACAGGACGCAAACGGGCATTTGCAACACACTATGTTGAAGACAGCGTCCCAGGAACACACGTTAAAATGGTTCACGATGTTCGAATTTAGACTAATAGCTCGTCACAATGTCTTTGTACGCGTATTCGTACTCATCATACATATAGTTCCATTAAATACTATTCTGCTATTTTGCTGCTAGCATCGAACTGTCATGAGCAACTAAATTCAGTAAATTACAGTATACACTACAGCATATGTGAAACAGGAACGTCCAATAACGGTATTAATTAACTTGATAGCTGACGCAAATAATTAGAAAAATCACATTACAGGAAATATTTATGACTTGCAGCCTGTCAAACACTGGAACGCTGTTCGTTGGCCAGTGGTTTCCTCTAGTACAACTCACAGACAAAAAGTTTTCAATATCTAGAAGGTTACCGAAAAAGGGTGTTAAATTAGTAGGTAACTTAATTGATTCATTTTGGGAGAGTAGCATCCATTTTCACCTTCTTCTATTGTCTCACATCCTTGATTTTAAAGTGAAGTGGCATTTCAGGCAAAGTCTTTCCCCCTATAGAGAACACACCGTCTCTTGGTACGACAAACAAGGTCTCCATACATGTGAAGAACGAGAGATATCCATACAGTTCGATGGATATTGCTTGGATACATCATTACCAATAATAGTGTCATTGCTGTTATTCAGTATACTGAATTTCTTTAACATTCTACCACGAATAAAACAAGACTGGGGGCATTCACTCCGTTCTTTTTAAACGTTACTACAAGGGACTTGTATTCAAAGTGCTGTTTTCCACTATCATAGCAAAGAACGGGAGCTTACTATTTGGTTTGCCAACTACTAAGTCTACTTCATAGTCCCATTTTGTATTACTAGGCATTGTTTTCCCGAGTTATTAGTATGACTCAGTTGACTACATTCATGGCTCAATCTTGTAGCCCAGTTGTACTAAACTGCTGCTTTTCCCTATATATTGAGTTAACTGCTGCTTGTTTTACTAGACTGATATCTTGTCAAGTTATGACTGGGTAGTTTTACCTGCTATGCCCAGTTTACACGCTGGCGGTACGCATCATAGCAACCGAGTTAAGTATGTGCATTAGGAAATAGTGAAATGGCGCATATCTTGAGTAATATAATTACTTCACAACACGTGTGTCGCTTCTGTATACTGGTCATTATGAAGTCCCACTTCTACGCAGTCACAGTGTCTGTACTGAAATGAGTAGACCGAAGATTCCTAACTCACACAGTAAAATGGGCAAAATGAACCGACACTTTAAAATAATAGCGATTCAGGGATGTAATCAGCAAGGTTAGAAGCTGCGCCGAGATGATCTCTAAAGTGAACTCTCGGACAGTAAATTGTAATCATTTATACAAACTGGCCATACAAACTTAATCCCCGAACTAATACTAAGATATCACTGTCTTTGAACCATGGACTTCGCCGTTGGTGGAGAGGCAAGCGTGCCTCAGCGATATAGACAGTCGTACCGCAGGTGCAACCACAATGGAGGGCTATATGTTGAGAGGCCAGACAAACGTGTGGTTCCTGAAGATGGGCAGCAGCCTTTTAAGTTGTTGCAGGGGCAACAGTCTGGATGATTGACTGATCTGGCCTTGTACGTAACATGAACCAAAACGGCCTTGCTGTGCTGGTACTGGGAACGCCTGAAAGCAAGGAGAAACTACAGCCGTAGTTTTTCCCGAGTGCATACAGCTTTACTGTGTTGTTAAATAATGATGACATCCTCATGGGTAAAATATTTCGGAGGTAAAATAGTCCCCCATTTGGATCTCCGAGCATTGACTACTC
This sequence comes from Schistocerca americana, assembly GCF_021461395.2. Classification (NCBI taxonomy): domain Eukaryota; kingdom Metazoa; phylum Arthropoda; class Insecta; order Orthoptera; family Acrididae; genus Schistocerca; species Schistocerca americana. The sequence goes on from NC_060130.1 coordinate 452,761,760, forward strand.
AGGAGGACGTCATTATCAAGAGAAACAAAACGGGTGTTCCACAGAGCGGAGCGTGGAACGTAAGGTCCCTTAATCAG